>NC_089978.1:39442408-40067635 GCF_036417845.1 Apteryx mantelli
CTAAAGAGGAGATAAAAATAACTGGAGTATCCCTTAGAAAGCTGCTGCAAACATACTTTGGCATATATTTATGGGAATGGCATTCTCTTTGCCCCATCTGCATCTTCTGGAGAGTATACAGCATATTCTTTTTAAAGATGTAAACATGAGAAACACAGACTCAAAAATTGTGTGTATGTTATATTGTGATCTTGAAAAGCCAACTCTATTTTCTAGAAAGGGCAGAAGTCTCAATACTGCTAATATCAGCAGAAATGAAGGTGTACAGAGTCAGAACAAGTCCTTTATTGACCTTATATCTTCTAAACCTTCAAACACTAAAAAAACAAAACAAAAATATTCTCCCACCAGATCACTGAAACTGTAAGTCTCATTTTAAAATATATCAAGAACATATAACGATCTTGAATAAAGGTCACTTCTTTGGACTGTCACCACCTTTTCATACACTACAATTGACCAATGAAAGATCCTTTAAACAGTCTTGAACATGTCTTTAAACAGTTTTAAAAGCTATAGCATTTCTTTCAGGTTCCTTTGCACATGTATATGATTTGCCTAGAAGCTGATGGAATGATAACTCATAAGTGCTTTTCTATTTCACACTACTATTTTTGAGACCTAGGAGTATGGGCACTTCTGCAAGAAAATTAAAGATATATGTAGACACTTTTTCTGACTAGTTAAAAAAGCCATAATGGATTTTACATAGAACAGGTATCCAAATCAAATCTAATTCTGAAGAACCTAATGGATAGCAAAAAATATCATTCTTAAGCGTAATAACAGATCTAGGGTGGTTGTGCAGCTTTGCTTTATTGTTGAAGTGAAATCACTAAATAACTGAAGAAAAACAGTGCTTTACTAATACTAACATTACTACTTTGACATGAGTATCAGAGAGATGGAGAGAAAATATATTTTTGCTGTGACCTTAAACTGCATCTAGCAAAATAGAATTGCTCATCACAGTAGCAATACTGTACAAATGGTAAATGAAGAAATTAAAACACATCACAGGAGTTAGAGTAGAGGCACATTAAATAATACTAAATATTTAAGATTACTATCTGTGGTAGTGGTTCTCAAACATTTCAGACTAATGGATCCCACCAAAGCAAAAATTTCCAATGGATGCCACACATCCTGATCCTCAAGCTTTTTATTTGAACATGCTATGCATCTTCTCGTTTAATTGTAGGTAATCAAAGTGGTTTGTAAAAGAGAGGGTAAAATGTCATGCCAAGAGCAGCCCAAACTTGTCAACTGTGAATCAAATTGCATCCTAACTGCTATCATTTCCAGTTTATTTCCTAATCATACATTGCATGGACAACCACCACTCTATGCCACTGAAAGTCTTCTGCTTTAATTCAGTCTTCCACTTCTTTCTTTACTCTTTTCCCATGTCTGCAATTTCTGAGGTGAAGAAAGGTCTATTTCTTAATGAATGTCATATTTTTGGTTAGGCTCCATCTAGAGAGCAAGCATTGCTGACTGTGGTGTAAGAATTTAGGATATCATGAGATTTTTTTTTACCTCACTGGCTGGGCACAGTGAACTGATTTTTCTGTTTTTTTTTTTTTTTTTCTGTCCGGGGAAACTAAGCAATTCCGATATTGTCCTGTTCTCCAAGGTGCTATAGATACAAGGTAAGACCTTAGGTGGGATTCATTTGACCGAGTGCAGACATCTAGAATGGAGACATTTCTGGATATGTCTGTAACACTGGGGGAAAAAAAAAAGCAAGAAATTATGAGCTGTCCCCCAAGACTAATTGACACTGCCTAGCTCCTATCCAGTTATGTAGAGCTAAATATTTCTCTGACAAGAGAGAGCTAGCTGGAACAGTCCAAAACAGAGCCAAGAAATGAGATAGCAATTAATCAATGTGGTTGTTCAAAGGTTTGCTCTTTGGCCCTCTTTTGTTTAGTAATGTAGACTTGCCTCATGTCTGAGATTGTCACACTAAGCTTCTTTCCAAGCCAACGAGTGGAAATACATAATTCTCAGGAATGACTCATCTAACAGGCATTTAATACTTTATGTTAATCATGCCTTGAAATATCTGTTTCTCACCACTGATTATAAAGGAAGGTTACAGAGGCTAGTTGAACTACAGAAGTTTGCAGTGGTAACATCTAAAGTTAGGTGAGATAAATCTCACCTCTGTGGACACTAGACCACAAAAACCAGGTTATTTGAAGAATCTGGTTTTTTCCCATTAATCTAGGTTAAGCTGCTATATGGAGAAAAAGAGGAGGAAGTGAAACTTCAAGCATGTTTCTTCTAACCTTAAGAGGATTTAGGGATGTCTTGTCAACTGTTTGTGCAGTCCTAACCAATTTGAGAAAGAGTACTATGGTATATGCACAGTATACATTCAAGGTCTACATTTGGTCTATGGCCAATTCTTTGTCCCACACATAGATATAGTAGCCTTTACATTTATTAATATAATGGTTCACCCAAACTAATAATTTAAAATATTATTATCTTAAAACATAATTTTAAAATACATTGTGGTTTTGTTTGATGTTCTGGCTTAAGGGAAAGATGTTAGATATACTTGCACGATAAGTATGACATTGCAACTACAGTTTTATAAAAGTATTTTTCAAATGAGTGATTTCATTACAACCATTTTGGACGATATACATATCACCTCATTTTAGACATCTATGGTGCAGACAACTACAGCTGAATAACTCACCTAAAATTCCCTTTTTAGTCAGTGAAGAAAAATGGACATCTGAAGGCACAACTCTTGTGACCTACTTTAGAACAAGATGATTCATGCCCTAGAAATGCCTATTTCTCTTCATAAAGGGAGATTAAGATGGCTGACTTGGATGTAGTCCTTTAAGTTCTATACCTCTACATTCGGTGAGCTGGCTCCCATTCTTTGATGTATTTTTACAAAAGTTTGTGTTGTTTTGTTAAATTGGAGAACTAGAGGAGACCTGAAAGTTAAGTACTGCATTTTTGGTTGCAAGTTACTAACAGATGAGAGGGACTATTTCCATATCTAAGTGTGCATGTCTGTGTGCATATGTGAACATATACAGTTCCAAAGATGTTTTGGAGTTTAGTTTTACTTGGACTTAATCTCCTTCTGGACTAAGTACTGAATATAGAGGTTCTCAGAAACTGGTATACATTTTTCATTTTTCTGGCCTACCAAGCACGTTAGGTCAGATTCTTTTCACTCTTAAATCATTTTCAGATCTCCTAAGCAGCATTGCAACACATTTTTGTCTTTAGGAAAAGGAAAACTTTTGAAAAGGCATGTTATAATCTTTGATAGGTACATTTTATATGGGAGTTCTTCCAGCTCTACTGCTGAAAGCAGCTACCTCACAATTTTGCACTGTAAAATGTAGCTAGACACCTATATTGTACTGTAATCATTACAAATAACATATTCTTTAAAACCAACCAAAAGCATCTAGACCTGTCACATTTCTAAAAATCAACATCTTTGTCATAGGTAATTCTTTACTGTAAACAGACACTGCACATAGAATAAAGTATAGAGTTAGGAGGAAATGAACATAATGATAGACTTTTTATTAAAAGAGACATAGAGAGCTTCACTACCAAGACATGGATATGCACGTAAATAACCCACTCAACTATTCACATGAACGAGTATTTATTGATGCAAAACAAGTTCCATGGAGGAGTCAATGCTGGAGACAACATGGCTAGAGGCAAGTTTGCAGAATTCTACCATTTTTATCATTTTAACCTTCTTCAGGTTAAAGCTTGTGGTTTTCTGCTTAAAGCAAAATGAAACAAAATCTCTATGATTTCCTTTATAAAGGAGACAGTCTATCCTTTTCAGACTAACACTTTTCTTCCTCCATACTGGTACAGCCACACACATTGGATTAGTTGTCTGTGACTTTTCTCTGATAATTACAACTCTCAGGACTTTATTATTTTTTGAACAGCAGTACAGCATTTGTTTTCTGCCAAAGCTCTTGCAACTCTGCCCCTGTCTCCTTGAATTTTCAACAAAAAATTATGGGTGATTTAATTTTACTAATTCCTTTAATACAGTAGGAAGTATATTATTCAGAACCAATAATTTCTATGTGTTTAAATTTCACAAGTATTCCTATACCTAATTTTCTCCTATTTAGCTTGTCTGACTCTTTTTATGCGACTGTTTTTGTAGAGATCACATTTTCATTTGGCTAATCAGTTCTCTTCTGACTTGAAATTTTTTTTTTTTTTTAATGTGAAATGCCTTGGATCCAGTTAAAATATTTAGTAACCTTTCCCACAGGAGCTATCATTCACTCCATAATGAAAGAACAATACCATATTCTCAGCCAAGATCCTATGCCACTGAATGTTTTATCAGGCTTACTACTTCTAGTACATAAGAGAAGTAAAGAAATATATGTATCACAGATTTCTGGTTCTTCTCTCCTGTACTCCTAAAACTATGTTGCATTAGTCTTGGTACAGCACTGCTACTGGGTAACTTTAAGAACAGGAGATGTGCCTAGTGTAGTAGTAGTATATGTTAAATAAGTACCATTCATTACTTCCCCACAGACAAGGAATTTAAAAATCCATCAATTCCTCACATGTAAGGCAGATTGTGATTTACACGTTAAAGTGCCCCTGTGAATTTATTTGCACAGGAAAGACTTCTGGGGCGCTGATGCAAAGAATTAGTGAGCATGACAAGAGTGATATTAGCACAGAGAATACAGATTCTCTTACAACACACCCTTCAAACAACGTAAATATATTCATCATGAATATATAGATCTTGGTGGGTTTCCCAGTCAGGAACAAAATAAAGGTTTTGCTTAAGAGTTGGGATTCTAAGGAGATAAACACTGGGTGAGCCTTGAAACACAGAGTCAGAGAGAAGTATTTGCAAATGGGCCTTTCTTACACCAAACTCAACTGGACCTTTTGGTTTGCTTCATATGGTGAGATGTAAACATCTATACCAGAGATAATTACCTAAATTTCCTTTTACAGACAATGTGTTTCCACACGTAGGAATGTAGCAGTGTGTTTCATTTATCCTAAGGCACACCTCTAAAATAATCAGCTGAATTGCCTCTTGCTATGATCATGTTTTACTCTCAGTTTTTTATAATAGAAAACAACAGTACAGACAACTGTACAGCCTAAGCTCCCATCATAGACAATGCAGAGCTCATCAGCATAGTTACTGGAGCCTTTTGGGCTATTCATCTTAATTCTATGGTAGACAGCTACTTGTAGGTATCTACAATCCAAACTTGAACCCCTACCTTGTCAATATCTGGAATAGGATTCAGCTGTCTAAACAAAATCTTCTAGCATCATTTGGCTCTGTGGAGTATCCTTCCTCACTTATGGCAAACTTCAGTAGGCACCAGATTTCTTGTATGTCCTGGATCATCATATCTGTCTGTCTTGGGTATCTGGGAAATCTCAGATAGTACTAGGTGCCTGTTTTTAAGCACCTAACTCAAAACTCAGGTAAAATGAATCACATTTTTTAGTGCACTAATACTGAGAAGGTTGTTTAAACTATTCTAGTCCATCCGAGAAATGGGATCTACTATATAACATGCTTGTTGGATTGTGAAATAGTCTGTGAAATCTATAGGCATTCTTTTCTAAGTAGCAGGACTGCTGATCAAGAGGGGTTTCCCCTCCTTTTTTGCTTCTACAAAAGCAAAATATAATACTGGTAATATAATATTTCTCAGTAAGTCCCATTTTTAGAATACAATTTCAGTGATATCCACTTGACTCTCTTTCTTCCTAACTGATTTTATATTTTACCTTTTTATGATGGGAACATACAAAAAAAAAAATCTGTTAAAGTGGACTTTCTGTGTACTCCACAGAGGGGTTACAATGTCCAGTGTAATGGCTGTAAGTTTTTATATACTTCCTTCTACTTTTGTTCATTCCACAGTCCTTCTTGATGTAAATGCATTCTACTTATTTTTAGTTGAAATATATGAAACATCTGGCCTGAAAAGCCTTTATAGATCAAGTATTTCAAGAGTTTAAAATTGTGAATTATTTTCAAGGCCTTCAACAGCACAATGAGCACTTTCCTGCAGTAGATAAAACCTGGACCAGTTTGGAAGCCAAGGCATCCAAACTCTGAGTCTTCAAGAGGAGGCTGTGCAGAGTATTCACAAAGTCTATCTTTAACTTATCGAGAGTAGTTTGCGTAGGCTCTATCTACAGTTGGTAAGCAGAAAGGATTCTCCAGTATGTGATTCAAAGCAAGAACCTAATTTTAGGTGCTCATAATAACCCCTGGTGAAAGTGCTCCACTCCACTGCTCATAAAGGCAGCCTTGGAAAAATAGTCCCTACTAAACTAAAGCTAACCTTTGCAGATATTTTCATTTATCTTGCCTCAGATATCTGCAGCATTATACTTAAGTAGTAATGAATACCTAAGCCAAAAGGGTCCCAACTCAATGCCGTTAAACCAGGCCCCAGTTCTGGAGTGTCTCTTGCAATCTATAGTCCCACCTTTCCCAACTGGGCCACTTACCTTTACAAGAGGAAGGGTGCCTCCAGCTACCTTGTTACACCACCCACTCAGGGAGACAGAGACAGTGGTATGGGCTGTAAATACTGGACTGCACAGGAGCAAGGAAGACGGTAAACTGTTATGTGTCTCTTTTGAGGAAAAGGTGGCAAGAGAGAGAGAAGTACACGTTAGGCTGGAGGCTACTAGTTGTGGGGAGGTAGAAATGAATTCAGGGTCTTTGTATACTTTCATGCTTTGCTGATTGAAAGTTCATTTTGGACTTTACCTCACTTGTCTTCTGCTGTTTCCCCTCCAGGAGGTTTGAGAATTAAATGTCATTGATTCTTCCTATGGAGATAAAAGACTGCAAATAAATTAACATTAAAAGGGAAATGCCCTTGAGAAAGCCTTTGTCAAAACACCAAGCTAGAGAACATCAGCTTTAAAAGATTTGGCTGAGGTTAGTGTTCTTGATGTCTTAGTATTGTGGCACTGACTGCAAGAGTGAAATTCTTTGTCTTCTGTAACATACTGCCCAAGGCACAAACGCTACTAGGATTTAGAACAGAATATCTTTATACTAGGCACAGTCCCACTAAAGTCAGATTATTTCAGGGTTAAGTCCCTGTTTTCTTCTTTTTGAAACAATGCTGCTGTATCTTTATATACTGCTGTTGTTCTCTTTAACTACAAAAATAAAACAACTGAATGTGGTTATCTAACGGATATTTGTAGATGCTGCACAACAAATCTTTTTGACTGTTAAAGATCGAGCTATTCAATGTGCAATAGGAATTGAGGAAAAAATTCATTGTTATATGAATTGCCTGCTGTATATGGAAGATTTTTAGCACAGTTATTTTTATTTTAAAAAAAATCTTATTCTGCATTGCTTTTCCTCTGTTTAGGACACAAATTAATTGAGGTCATGTTTCTGTTAAGGGAACACAGTCATATTTCTAGAGAAAACACCATGAAAAATTAATTTGCATCTGAAAGACTTTTGACCTTTCCAACTTGCAGGGTATTTATTATTCTGATTTTATTTTATGTTAGAAGTCTTCACATTCATCTGTTCTTTTTAAATGTTTACATTGTGACTTCGATGTGTAAAGTACCAGGTGCTTAGCTTGTACATAATGTTCATTATTTGTGCTGGTGCTTTCCTTGACCATTTTCCATTTTGTCAAGGGGTCTTCCACAATTATAAGTAACGCTCATCTTGACTACTGCTTATTAATTATATATTATAAATTATCTTTAACAATTACTTCAATGAAGTATGAAAAAATATCTGATTGAATGCAATTGCAACCTTCCATTTTTAATATATTAGTCTCACCTTCCCCACTTTTTCCCTTATGATCATTCACTTTCTTCTTTCTCAGGAAATAAATCTAAGTCTTCTAAACTCATTTATACTTTATATTTCATATTTTATTTATAATCTTTGTTTCGATTGCCTTTACTGGTAATTTATTCCACTTCTTCATTTATCTTTTTATGAAATACAGTAATTCTTTCCAAGTTCCCTAATTTACCTGTTTTGTTTATTTTGTTTTATCGTCTAGATTTTAACCCCTTATTGGAATTAAAAAAAAAGTCTCCATGTCTTCTTATTCACAATTTTGTATTTCCCCTTCAGTGTTTTATATTTTACTTTCAAGTATTTTCCAACACTTATTAGATCATGCTGAACTGTTATACCGTACTGTTATAAAAAGAACTAGCTATGCTAATCATGTAGTGCATGATTTAATTTGGTGGGTTTCTTACCAATGGGTTTTAAAAGACTTAAAGCCCTAGAATAAAAATCTCTTCAAGGTCCGATTACTTACCTATGCACCCTTTCCAAAGCAATTAAATCATATTTACAGTATAGTTACTAACATGGGCCATGATATTCCAGTGTGTTCTTGAAATGCTGTCCTTATTCAATAAATAAAAGTACCATATACATTTTTGCTTTCATTTGCTTCCTCCTATTACCTATATATTGATTCTTTTCTAAGTTCCCTGGTTGATCCAAGACAGAGTATATAGAAAGAGGTTTTCACAGCAGTTCATCTAAGAGATTCTCATTTTCCTTTTTGAGTTCCTGTGTGGATCTTTTGTGTTATGGAACAATAAGATAATATTTGAAGAAAATATTTTAAACACAGTAAATATCTGTAGGGATGATATTCAGCTCCTCTGGATCCAGCTATCTAAAACATAGGCAACTAATCCCAGCCAGTCACTTTATACTTTTTCAGTAATGTGTGGAGAAAGGCAGGAATACCACACAGGGACGGCATTCATCCTGTGCTAAGGATAGGTGAACAAACTAGGGATAGGTAGACACTAGTGAATTAAGCAATGCTCAGGAACCCTTCCAGGCACTGATTCCTGCCTCTCGGTGTTGTTAAACTACTCAAACGTTCCCAGGTAAAATTTTGGTCAATGCTAACAGTCACTCTCACAAATAGCTCCTGGGCACAGTCTAAGAATTAGGGTGTCCTAGGGACTATTCCCAACAGACAATTCACTTGCAGCCACACGGCTTTGAGGCCCTGAAAGTTTACTAAAAAAAGACATGGGGCATTATACACCAGCTGGCCTGCCCTACTTCCTCGGTTCTGATAAATGTTCTGAGGAACATAGCCTAAATGTCTGAACTTTAAATTGCTTGAGAAAAACATTATCTTGGGGAACATTTTGCATTCCAATTGCAACTACACAGAGTTCTCTCTTCATGAAAGCAACTGCTAGAATGACAGCAGGACTTTATTTTAAATATTTGTATTTTCTTTAATGAAATTTAATGAATGAAAACAAAAGAACCAGCAGCCAAGGCTCAGATACACACTATCTAGTTTTAGTTACTAACTCAGCCTTCAAGGATAGAAGATTAGTCTCTATAGCTAACAGAAACAGGTGTGCTGAATTTTTTTTAGCAGACAGAACTCTACAATCAATTTTAGCCCACAGACCACCATTTCAAACCCTTTCTAATGTGGTATTTTTCTATTTTCAATAAGGAAACAAAAGGAAAGACTGTACCAAGCGCAATCTCTTCTCTTTGGAAACATTTAAAGCTGGCTGTAATGTCCTTTCATCTTCTAACAATTGGAAATAATATTCAAATGGCAAGGAATCCTCTTTTTAACTTTTTTATTGTTCTGTTTGAGAATATGTGGTCAGCTCTGGAAAACAGATAGATCAAAATTTTTACTTACTTTTTCTTTTTTGTTATACTATAGAAAGATGGTATCTCATAGCAAAAGCTGGAATGCATAGAAAGAATTACTGAATTTAATTAATAGTCATTCTACACTGTCAATGTAATTTTTCAAGTTCTTTGTACTAAGCTTTACTATTACCTCAACATCTTTTTTACCACTCTGCTGATACTAGCTACATTTTCCAAAGTGGGGGAAGGAGGCAAAAAAATAGAAAAAAATATTCTTCATAAGACAAAAGTAAATTTCACTTTTCACAATATACAAAGAAGTAAAATGCTTTAAAAAATCAGGCAGAGGACCAGAGTTTCAAAGGGTTCAATACAGAGCAGGTCTACCTGAGAGAAAACTTTCTGAAAATTTACCTATTTAGGTGCTGTAGTAGGAGTTGCCAAGTTTGAGCTGTTTTGAAAATCTGCCCACTATTTACTCTTACTATAAGAACATGAGAAATGCCCTACTGCCACAAGGGCTCACCTTCCCCAGTATGGCCAATAGGAGGTGCTTAGGGAGTAGTATAAGAAATTGGGTATGCACAAAGCATCCTCTTTCCTAGCTAGGCCTTCCTAAATAGCAATTATTCCATATATATATCATTCCTGGTGCAGGTGCTAATCCATAGGTTCTGTAGCACAAACCAAAGCTCAGCTGTAAAATCAGACATACACAACGCAGGTGCTTCTACTGCAGCAGCAGTACTGTTTCCTGCAGCAGTAAGGAGCTGCTCAGTAAAGTCGTATTTTGAGGAGAAATACGATACCAGCGTTGGCTGCAAATGGATAAATACCTAAATAAGCTGCACTGTTTCACAGACGTCACAAAATTTTTGTGACCTTTTTCCAGTTTTGATATATTTTACAAGTAATATTTTCATGAGTCTTTTTCTTCTCTTCTAATTTTCTAAATTTAATGGAAATTTTATACAGTTCCAGGTCTGTATCCTCAACCTTGTTTTTTTTTAATCTGCTGGAATATTAAACAGAATTCTGTTCTTTTATAGGCAGGGGAGGAAGTAAAACAGAATTCTGTTCTTTTTTAGGCAGGGGAGGAAGTAGGAAGAAATTCATTCATCCCAAATTAATTAACACAATAAAGAACAGATCCTTCTGCACAAAGAAGGAGATTAAAAGGTAACTGCCTTTTGAGACACTTATTACTAAACATTCTTTGTCAAGACTTAGAGTTATAGGAGAAAGTTAAGGGACTATCCATGTAAATACGGACATGTTGGCAATATTCTTCTTAAAAAAAAAAAAAGAAAAGCAAATTTATGCACTCCAAGCACAACTCCCTCAATAACTCAGTAAGGGACTTATTTTGTTTTCCTTTTACTAGCTCCTCTTGAGTACTTTATGGACCAGTTCTCTCATCTTAAGTGTCTGATCCCAAGACATAAATTAATTTTAGATGCACCTTTTATTCTTTGTGGCTGCTAAGGCAATATTCACTATTTGTTTTGGTTGTCATGGAGAAAATTGACTTCCTGTGGTGGCAGAAGCCTTATTTGTGGTATTAAAGGGGCTTGGGTCCAGGGATTCTTTAATTTTCGTGCAGTGAAGAAAGTCATTTCATCAACAACACCTTTGCAAAATTTCACTCCCTCATAATTTGAGTCAGTCTTGTTACAATCTTGTGAATATTTTGTCTGGTTTTGCTCTGCTTCTGTTTTGTAGCTCAGCCTGCACGCTCCACAACGCTGACTCAAACCACAGGGAAGGGCAGATAGTCTATTTATTAGTGTTGTACATTGGTCAGGCACAAGCTCCCAACAGCGTATTATCTGATAGAACATCAACAGAAACAAAGATAATAAAACATTTGATTACAACACAGTCTTCGAGATGAACGGGTTAGGATTCAGGGACAGATGTTTCGGACAAACAATCCTGCACTGAGGCTGTCAATAAGCAACAAAAAGCAAAGTTTATGCAGTTTATATTAGCCGTCTTACTTACACAGCACTAAAGTTTAGGTGACTCGTACCAGAATGGTTACACAGATCTCCAAGCTAGAGCTCAGCAGCCATATACTCAACAGAGAGAGGGAAGCATGTTCCAGAAGCACAGCCTAGAGTCTATACATTAACCAGAAAACAGCTTAAAAATACCCACTAAAAAGTTCCAAAAGCAGAGGTGGTACATAGGTGCTTGAATCAGATGTTTCCAGCCAGAAAGTTTGGCAAAGGACTTCGTGTGCCATTCAGCTCAGGTTTTGTTTTGTTTTAGTATTTGCATAAAGAGCCAGCATTGGCAATCTGGCTCTGGCCAGGGAAGCGCAAAGATGTAATGTTTAGCTTTGGCAAAATTATAATATAAACAATCCATCCCTTTTCCCATGTGATTCACAACCCTGCACTCCCATATTCAGGCATTACCATGTTAATTAACAACAACAAAAAGCTAAACAAGTAAAAAGAAGCTGGGGCTAACATTAGGTGTCTTGTGTAGAGAAGTAAACTGTAGTACTGAGCAGATATTTATGTACGGCTACCCAAGATTTATATGCTCTTCAGAGTAGCTTGGTGCAGCTCAGGTAACTCTGTGACACTGGCCAGGAGTCGGGCATGAGACTGGTGGCAAGCACAGCTCCCCACAGCCAGAAGCTCAGCTGTGGCCCTATCTCTAGCAGAATGGACTGCGATGTGATGCGATATACCAACAGATGAGCTCCCACTGCACGTATCTTGAACTTGAGATAGCACTGCAAGTCCCTGAGGAATACTATCTCTAAGTCATCCAGCTGCACTGGTAGACTTGCATGCATTTCCCAAGCACAGGGCTTGCACTGATGGCACAACAAAGCCTTTGGACAAATCTTCATTAGTAACGAGAACAAAAAAGGGATTTGTCCTGTTTCCAAACTAACAGTGGATAAAAGCATATAAACACAGCAGGGATTATAAATGGAATCTACATTAATCCCACGATTAGCTCTCTGCCCTCCAACTCCCACCTCCTACTTCGAGGGTTATGCCCTTTAAAGCAGCAGATCCATTACAGTTAACAGAAACCACACAATAGACATTACAGTTCTTTTCTGGCACATTGGTTTTTTTGTTGGCTTGTTTTTAATTTTGGTGTACAATACCAAAACAATCAGTAGTATTATATTCAGGAGTATACTTTTGTCCCATGGAAATGATGTCATTTGCTCCTCAAGCATCTCATGGCAAAGGAAAAAATTAAAATCAATAATAAAAATGGAAATCTTTGAGAACAAGTAATACTAAAAAAAACTTAAAAAATCTTCTTTTAAGTGCACAACAGAAAATCAATTTGCCATGAACCTGAGAGCTGGGTATTCTTGTCCTTGTGACAGCAGAAGAAAAAAGAAAAGAAACAAATTAAAGCAGTACATAAAAGTCTTTTTGCTTTCCAAAGACTTTGGAGTGTTTTGAGCTAGGAGAACATTTAAAGTAAGCTTTTGAATTTTTATCATTATCGTCTTCAAACTTTTTTTTTTAGTATCTGC
Organism: Apteryx mantelli; assembly: GCF_036417845.1. NCBI lineage: Eukaryota > Metazoa > Chordata > Aves > Apterygiformes > Apterygidae > Apteryx > Apteryx mantelli. The sequence continues at coordinate 39,455,617 of NC_089978.1, forward strand.
CTTAGCCCTCTAGTATATCTGTTACTTCTCCCTCCTTTTCTTTCTCTCTCTCTGCATGAAGATTGTCCTTTAGGTAGGCAGCAATCTGAGCACCTCTACCACTGCAGTTGCCTCCTGTGTTTATAGTCTCTCCACCTAATCCATTCTTATGTGTTTATTAAGGTTCCTTTTTTTTTTTTTTTTTTGTATTTATCAAAATCTGCATCTGAATAATAACTGAAGATCTAACTCTGAAAATATTCAGAAAATATTCACAATGCTCATTCTGGACCTGATCCAGGACTGATCATATTGGACCAACACACTGGATCTTTCAAAACATACAGAATAGCAATGTAATCTTCATCAACCCTGAAAAAGCAATTTTCAAGCAACTGTCTCACAGTTCTCTGAACTGCTATTGTGTTCAGCTGAAATTTCTATTAATCTTTTTGCTTAAATTAACTGAACTGAAGCATTCAGGGGTTCTTTTACAAAATGTTCATTTCTGTACAGTATTTCCCAAAGAACAGCCTAATACAATGCACATATGAGAGATATGAAGAGGAGACAACAATGGTAGTACTTAATTTTGATTTCCTAAAATAAAAACTTAAATATAGCTTTCTTACCACCTTTGCAAATGAAGTTAATGTCAGAGGTGTTTCAAGCCTCTCTCCTCATATCTGTACTGATACTGCATTTGGAAATCCTGAATAGAAAAATCCTATTTTCTTATTATAAGGTCAAGTTACATCAAGTTCTTGCCAGTAAAAAAAGATCTTTAGCATCTTATTGGAATGTTAATACATTTAAAACCTCTGAGACTCAATATTGTGATCTTTCATGATGATTTACTGTAGATAAAACTCTGCAGCTCCAGCAGTTCTTTAATACACAAGATTTTACTAAGTAGAAAAATATTTTCAAGCTAAAGTAACCATATGAAAAGATTCAATCTAATGTCACTGAGTTTGGAAACCTGTGTTCTAAAAATCCAACATGCATATAGTGTCCAAATATAATATCAGCTCTTCCCCACACAGATATGGTAAATGTGAACTCCCTGCACCTTAATACGGTTCAGAAGTGCAGTACAAATTTTACAGTTGCAAATAAGGCACCCAATACAAGATATTGCTAAAGTCTCTAACCCTTTTTTCAAGCCTACCCACTTCATATTTATTCATCATCTGCTCCAAACTGTGAATGCAAATATCAGGTTTACAAACTGCAAGCAGAATTCCATTAAGGGTATGGGATTCCCGTATTTTTGACCAAATAAAATATATGCATAATTTCCGCAGTGAAAGATGAAATCCACTTTCTAACAATATAAAGTTTGAGCCTGGCAAGGGACTAAACTAGATGCAGTAGCAGGTGCTTGTAATCCTGAATTCATTAACGCTTGGGGTTAATAACCACAGGTGGTAAATGCATTCAAAAGCAACAAACAGCCGTTCAAAGTTGAACATTTCCAGTTCTTTTACTGAATTACTCAGAAATGCATCTTTCCATTGTCACACATTTACAATTTTTTGCATACAATACAAGCCTAGGGAACTTGATTTTTTTCTTATAAATGGTGATGTTATAACTTTGTGGATTTTGGAAAACTGATGATTGGATTTTGTAAAATAAATCTCATTGGTGAATAACTTAAGCATAGGGATATGCATAACTTTGCAGAACTACCCAGTTAAAGGCCATTCCTTCTCTTACTGAATCTCATTAAAAACTTTATTAGTTCAATGGATGTTAGAATAAATTCTTTAGGACTGTTTCCAATTGACTTCTACTTCAGCTAGTACTGTATTCCCACAGGGAACCATGGCAATGAATCAACACAGGAAAGCAAAATTCTGGTAGTCAGTGATATGTTGGGTTTTTCACTCAAAATCTGAAGTTTAGTTTTAAATGTATTTCTAAAGTACTTTTTTCAGATACACAGTACCAAAATCATGTTTCCCGTTTCCCTTCCTCTGCCATCAAATAATACTTAAGCCCAGAACGAGCAATTCTTTTTATCCCACAAGTAACATGTTTAAGGTCCAATATCTTACAACCATGCAAGGCTATAAATGTGAGCTTTACACCACTGAAAAGAGGCCTCAGATTCTCATAATGGAAGGTCAGGCAGCATCAGGCCATAAAACAGTCATATTATTATGTATGGGAAAGCTATTTTACAGAAGGTAATTTTTAGAGGCTTCAAACATTTATTAGCTATAATTTTCCTCTCCCTCTGTATCACATATTCTGGAGCACATGGTAAAAAAGCCAAGCTAGACTTAAAGTAGAAGGGCATGAGAAATAGTAAAACAGTAATAATAAAAAAAAATAAGCTAAAAAATTCTAAAACAGTATTTTGTTAGAAGTACTGCATAAACAGCATGGACAATAGTACAGCGTGATATATAGGAATTATGGGTAGCGATGTGGCAATTGATAATGCCAAAATAAGAGCAACCAAATTCTCAGTTGGGAAAAATTATTGTAACCCTTTTAACAAAGCTATACAGACCAGCTCAGCATCTTCTCTCCTTTCTTCTCCCCCCAGATATTCAAGCTATCAAAAACAAGAAGTGCTAGCTCCCAGTATGCATGGATTAGTACACAATAATTAATTATGTGATTATAGACACTGTTTTTTTTTTTTTTTTTTTTTTTTTTTTTTTAACTAAACTCCTATGCCATTCAGTTAACAGAATGGAAACAAGCAATTGGCAGACTGACTGGATACCCACAAGGATCCACACTGGGACTTTCACTGAATTTGTATGCATAGGATTTCGCTGTGAATCCATAGCTATTCAATGCCACTTTATATTCCAGTCTTTATGTATGTACTCCCAAATCACTTTTATCATACATGATTCATTTTAATTTCCTTCTGGACATCATTCTTATGTTTCAGAAATTTTAAATAATGTATCACAAAAATACAGATTATACCATTGTCCAACTGGGCCACTGAGCTAAAATTATATTTAAGGTATGTCTACACATATCCTACACTGTGCTACTGGTAATGTCACTTCGGGCAGAGATTCTTGAGCTTATGCCAGTCCAAGCTAGTGAACTGTTTTGTTTATTCAAGAGATTGGGGAAGCTTGAAGCTGGCAAGGCTCCTTCTTTCACATACATAAATTGTTTCCAGAACTAAGCTGATGATACATCCACACAGTACAACACAAGTATCCATTAATATTTTGTGCTGAGTATGAAACACCTAGAACCTGATTTTCTCTGCTCAAATTGCAGATTCTGTTCAATTCACTTGCAATTTTTAGGTGGTAGGATTTCTGTAGTCAGTCTCAAGATGGAAAACAAGACAGGTCAGATGGACGACAGTCTAATAACGTTTATTTCTCTTCATTGTCCGTAAAGGGAGATGAGTTCAGTCATTCAAAATAAGTCAGAAGAATCCCGCTCCAGTTGTCTTAGAATAGACAAACAATGAATGAGAAACATTTATCATATCACTTTTCCTTCAAGGGAAACTTGTGGTATAAGTATGTTTCAGGATGAGAAAAACCTCTGTATTCCTTGAATTCCTGCCTTATTCACTACCAACATACCAATCTCAGCAGTAAATGAGGTAGGGGTCTTAGAGGCAAAACCTCATGCATTTTACCAGTCTGATTCTTTCAGGTAGTCTCAACAATACGCAGCTTTGTAACACATGAAGCAGGGGTCCCACTAGAAAAGTATTCTCTGATCCCATATCAAAAGGCTACACTGAAAGGGAGGTCGATTTAAGATTGCTTAGGCGACTTAAGTATTAAGCTTGATAATTTCTGTGTTTGTTTCTTTTAACTCTGATATTCTGATAGTTTAATAATATAAAAACTGTAAAACAGCTCTGTAAGATCAGGATTTTTAATTACATAATTATCATTTTTTCAGCAGAATCAAACTAAAAATAAGTTTTATTTTCCATTACAGAGAACTGCAAGGGGAGAGGAGCCATCAGTAGAGATCGAATCTTTAGACCTACAGTACAGGTCTCCATCCCCAGAGCTAATGGAATAACTATAGATGTAGTATACTGCCATCCTTCATGTGGGACAGACATCAGAAGGGAAGAAAGCACACGTTTTGTGACTGGATTTCATAGAGATTGGTTGACAGTACATTGATACTGCAATTTTGTAGTCATGCCTCGTATTCTAATCAACATCTTCTACAGGGAGAGCTAGCATAAAAGTGACAAATACCAGCTGAAATATACAGAGAGAGAAGTTTATTTTAAAACTTGTAATTGCTCATGCAAGTAACGACCAAGTGTACATTATTCAGTCAGGCAAAACTGAAGTCAATAGGATATAGCTTGACCGAGAAATTCATGATGAGGCCATGACAGCACAGTGTAGAGAAATAAGCAGAGAGGCCTGCTCATGAGACATATAATGTTGATGCACATGATGGGATTATTCATTGGTCTTTCTCAATAACCTCTTGTTAGCAGCATGCCTTTCACAGCTATTAAAAACATTTTTATTTATAAAGGATATTCACCCTGAAAACAACTTAGGGGTAATGTACTCTGTCCAGATCAAGCTGTTCATGAGATTAAAGCTTTTAAATGTCTGCATGTTTCGTTACTGAACAATGAGCTTATATTCCTGAAAAAGAAAGATAATCTTTCTGAACACTATTAAAATGCTTTATTATACTGTTTTTTTACACACATTTTAAAAAAATGGTACTCATATCTAATGTCCAGAATATTTGGAAGCATGTTTGCTTCTAAATCATCTTTTTAAGTGAAAAATACTTACTAAACAACCTCACTAGAACATCATGAAAATTACTTTTTAAGATGCTGCAAGATTGTTAAATATATTATTTTGTTGTAATACAGTCAAAGAAAAAAAAATCCACAAATCTTTTCAACATAATTCCATCAACAGTGACCATCTGTTTGCTGTCATTATTTTTAATCATATCTGTATAATGCTTGGTGTTGAATTAAAATGTATCACCAAGCCTCAAACCAGCTGGCTTAACCTGTTATTTAGAAATTCTCCTGCCTACATTGTCTGTCTACCTCAGGCCTCTTGAAGAAGAAACATGGCCAGAGCACTTTTGCACTAAAACAGCAACCCGCTATTATAATGGTTCCTCAGGGCTTTCTGAAGCTGTTATGCAGGACTGGCCCAGCACCTCCCAGCATTTACAAACATACGTGCATACGCAAAAAGGTGAGATAGGATTCACAGGAACTTTTTGGCATGAAGAACTGATACTTTGAAAGGCAGGCAATGACCAGGTAAGAAAAATATTGGGAAAGCTATCTGAACGTGACTGATGTAGTTTTTAGGAAACTGTAATTTTATTAACATAGCCATGTATACATACTAGCCAAAGGATTGATAGCAGAGGTTGATTCATATCGTCAGCTTCAAAAAAACACACATTCAAGCTAATAAAAACAATTTCTTTAGTTAGGAACATAGGACTGAAGGGGACCACCTGAGCCTTTGAATTTATTCCCTGCTGTCTCAGGCAAGTGATGGTTAGTCCAGAAGAGTATACTAAAGATCTCTTTTATATCTTCTTATACCTCACTCTACAAAATGTTTCCACGCATCTAAAAATAAAATCAAATGCAAAATAAAGTTAGACTTTGTAATACAGGCTCCACACAGCTGCCTGACATTGACAGTGAGCTAAAGACAGGCCATTTGAGATGCCCTGGGGTATGCCTTCTGGCTTCTAGATCCTAGCACAGAAGGGTGTAGGTCTCCTGTTGGTTCTGGTCCCAAATCTTCCAGTCCCAGTTATCTCCCAGATATCCTGAAGAACTTTGAATGGTACTCAACAACGAGGTTTAGGAAACTGAACAGAGCCTAATGAGGCAAACTAGGTGGGGTTTAGCTCACAGGCTAGGAAGCCCAAATTTAGGTATCTATAAGTAGAGGTATACACATGAGTTATTTGTCTAAGATTCCACTGTACTCAATGGTAATCTATGGTTTGATTCAACAGTCCACTCACAAGGTCCAGTGCCATTTAAGCTTCTCTGTGGTTTCCTTCCTGGCCTCTAGCTTTTTTTTCAGAAGGACACAGGTCTCTCATAGGGTCTATGTCATATCTGCCAGCTCCATGTGGATATCTCAGATACCCTAGGGCATCTCATATAGTGAGGTTGTACCCCGCTTCTGGTCAATAGTTAGAGGCAGCTGGAGAGCTATCCAGCTGACAAAATGTAGATGACTAGTCTAGGATAAGCTTGTGTGCCACAAGATGGCTGCAGACTAAAGTCTTTCACCTTAATTCTCCATTGGACTTGAGCACAGCTGCAGTATTAGTAGCAATCATGGCCCTAAACCAGCTGGCCCAGACAGACATAGCAGAGGTGTTAGCCTACTTTATCACTGTGTGCCCTGTCTCATGGGTGTCACGCTGTCATGCTATGAAGGTTCGATAGCAACGACTGAGACAGTAATATAATAATAATAATAAAAGATGTTTATTTCCTCACACAAGTTCTTGGATTAGTAACATCCATTAAAATAATGCGATTACTAATTTAGAAAGGATAACACAAAACCATCAGTTACTAATTTAGAAAGGATAACCCGAAACCACCGATTACTGTGTTATTAATTGGAAGGACTGCTTATCCCTACTTGAAAGCCTTCTTGTTCACTCTCCTAGTGAAAGGACTCTCAACCTCGAGGAGTTACCTTAACCCAGCATCCAAGGAAAAGGGGGGGGGGGGGGGATACTCACGGTCCAGCCGGAGAGGATGATCAGGTCACGTTCCCATCCCTACTCAAACTCTCCTAGCTGCCAAGTCTCTTTTTATACAGCTGGGGCTCTGGGCAAACACTGCTTTTGCTGACTTTTAGCAAGTTTTGCAATCACAGGACTGTTTGTCTGCTTGGGGGGACCCTGCTAGCGAGGCAAGACCCCAACACCTCCGTATTGCTTCTCCCCTCCCCGGGGGTCCGTGCAGATTCCAGGTGGCAGACTTCACTTCTCCAGTCTTGTTAATGCTGCCATTCCGCAGCCTTGCGCATATCAGTCCTTGCGCATATCGGTTGGCAGACGACTTTAGTCCTGTTAACTCCTCTGTTCAACAGCTTTGTGCAGGTCAGCTCTTGTGCTGTCAGTTCTTCTGCATATCAATTGACAAACTTCAGTCCTGTTAACTCTTCACTCGCCCGTCAATGGGTATTGCATATACCAGGCTTTGGTTCCATTGTGCTCTCTCTTCCCTCAGCAGAAGATCCCAGCATCCTTGATATTTAATTCTTTCACCCTTCTACACTAAGAGGAGAGACTGGCTTGTGTAGAGAAAGCATAAATATTCCTTTTTACCAAGGATGATCCTTTGTTCTCTGCCTTTTAAAGTCAGGATATGCAGTATGCAGCAGACCTAGCGAACTGGAAAATCCATTTCTATAGGTTCTATAGAATGAAATACAGTTATGCAGAAATTTCTCTACAAAGTTAAGAAATTTAAGAGGAAATTAGGTTATTTCTGTGCAAGGTTTAATCCGGTCTATAGAATTTAATAGAGAATTATATCTTTGCTATAGAGAGGTTTACAGTTCCCGGAGAAAGGTGATTATTCTCTATTTAACTCCCTAGATCTTTTTCTATAAGGGTAATTTTAGATTCATTCAAGTGATATGCTTCTTAAACCACCATGAAAATTTTCCCACCTTCATTTTACCATGTATTTGGCATGGACCCATTAAAAGAAGTAGAAACATGAAATTTCCATTCCTAATATAAAAGTGCAATGCTATACTCTTTCATAACTTTCCATTTGATAATTCATACATAGCAGTACCATCATTTTCCATTGAATTTAGATTTTCATTCTTTTGTTTTATTCAGAGAAAGGTCTAGCATGATTTGGCAAAAATCATGCTAGAACTCTGGATATTTCAGGTTACAGTACCACTCTCCTACTATCTTATTCTACTCAGTACAGTCCTTTTTTGGTCCTAAATGGTATTAATCTTTTCAACAAAAATTATTTTGCAGGTAAAAAATCTTCTTATTTAATCTGTAAATGTATATGGATTGTAAGGTCATTAGGATAGAAACCTTCACTCCTTACTTTCTGGTAAAATGCCATGCACGTAAAAGACACTACATAAATACTAAATAACAATTCCTTGAATGTTTTGCTTCATGTACAGTAGCTTTTGTGAATACCAGTGCGTTTCAGTTGGTGAAATGCAGTACAATTGGAAAAAATAAATAAATTACATTTGGACAGGAATAAAAGAATTCAACCATTAAGAATTTGTCACTTACATTATGAAAGTCTTGTTCATATCAAGAATATGCACATGTATCTTCTATTAAAATTAACCAATCCCAGTATAAGTGACTAAATATATTTTACGTTCTGTAACCTCAAGAGTAAGAAAACATTGAAAATAGATAATCCAGAGGCAGCTGAACTAGTATGCAGAATTAGCTGAGTGGACTGTAGCTGCATTGTAGGGGTGCAAATGTCACCCAAACCAGCACAAAAGTTATGAAGTAAACAAAGGTAAATAAACAGTGAAGTGCAATTATATCATATAACATCAACTATTTCTGCCTGGAGGGTCCACCCCTAAACTAATGACCTTAGGATTTTTTTACTTAGTGGAGAGAAAAAAACATGTTAAGATTTACGTCACAGTCATCTGACTAAGTAGGATGAGACTGTATGCCCTGAGTACATCTGTTTTTCTCCACTGATTATAAAGACAGCCTATGGTGACTGGTTCACTAACACTGTAGATGTCAGCCTCTAGTCAGATGAACGTCTCCCACTGTGTCTGATTTTAGTAGAAAGAAGCACAATGGCCATCAGCAAATATCCTTTTTTTCTAAACTGGTGTCCCTAAAAGTATTTTGTGAGGAGTCCAGAAGAGCTGGTCATTTGCATCATATAGATTTGCTTTATTTTAACATAAAGGAGCCTGCAGTAAAGCTGGAGCTTACTAGCTCCAGTGAACTGTGTGCTGCTAGCCATGACTTTTCTGCAAGTGTTCTGCCAGTGTCTCAGAGATATTGCACTCTTAATGAATTGAATGATGAACATACTCTAGTTTCTTGAGCAAATATTTTTGACTCTGCCATAGCAGATTCAATTTGGCTAGCAATTAATAATGGCTTTCTGTAAAGTTAGCTCTAATGCTAATAATACTCATTCACTTCTGCTAGAGATGGCTGATTTCATCTTAAGTTGATTTCAAATAATTGTATCAAATTTGCTGCTATACTGGCATGTAAAAAGTAGTTTCTGTGAAACTGTAATACATTCATTTCTAGATTCCCCTCCTTTTTCTGAGCATTTATGAAACATACATCCTTCTAGCACTGTGTTCACTTTTTACTCTAGTTTTCAAATTATTCTTTTAAGACGACTGTAAAGCAAGTATATAATTCTTGAGAAGTATTGTGTAAATATGCACAAAAAAAATCAGTTAAAGCATGGTTAAGATTGTAAGTCATGGAGTCACTGTGTGTCAAAACTGCATAAACATTTTTTTTGCCTTCACCTAATTTATTGTTGAGTTCAATATTTTTATGTATTACTTGAAATTTAAAATCTGAGTACTTTTTTAATTTCTAAGATACTTTAAAAATTTTGAGGTTAAAAAGTTGTTAAATTACATGGTTTCAATCTGTAGTTTTAAAAATTCTAGTTAAAAATTTACATGCTGCAAGGAATTCACATTAATCAAGTGAAACAGAGTACTGCTAACACCATAACCATACAAAAGCAATAGCCGTAGATGCTAGGGAATGAAAATTCACACACACACACAAAAAAGACAAGCTGTTAAAAGCTGCAATAAAGCTAAAATTTAAAATATGTTAGCACAGAAGTCTCCAGCACTATGTAAGATGGAAAACAAGCAAAACAAAATGAGGAAAAAAAACAACAAAAAAGAAAAAAATGAATTCATTTTCTCCTTAATGTATATGACATCAAAACACTGGAAAAATTTGATTCCTCCACTGAATTCAGTATTTTTGACTTAGGTGATAGAAAATTCAATATTCTCGTAGAAAGAAATGAAGCAAATACAGAGAAAAAAGTCTAGACTTTTAGATATCTTCCCAGCTATAGACCAAGAATATTTTTAGAAAAATTGGATTTAAGTGACTAATAAGTGTGACTGTCACCTAACAAGTTTATATGTGACATTTTCTTCAAGCAACAAAGCCTCTGAAATAATGTGTATCTGTATGTGTATGTGTGCATGTTTGTTTAAAAAAAAAAAAAATCAGGCTCCTCTATAACTTTTAGAAGAAGAAAAGTAGTATATTTTTTGCTCCTGAAAGATGAAGCACGTAAATAAAACCAGAAGCTAATTTTCCTACTAACAAAGTGCTAGATGGATGTTTCTTTAGGTGACGCAGAGGTGAACAGAATAATGCTAGTGCTCATCCAAAATTTATTCCTTACCTGAAATACTTCCTTCAGAGAAATTCACTTTGGTATAATTTGTTCACAAGCCCTGGGAAGTCAGAGGCTTCATATAAGGCTGGATTTTGCCTTTGGGTTCATATATGGGCAAAGTGAGGTTTAGTATAGATCAAAAATATTTCATTTTGTTTCCATCTAATAGATCTGAGGAATTATTTTAAGAGCCTTAAAACAAGTACACAATTTGTGTCAGCATTTTAATAGAGTACAGCTTTTTTCCTGAGCATTGCACTTTGAATCTGTGTCCTGATATCCTGTACAACTCCTTCTGATATGGCAAAATCTCAGTATGAACATTTATCATGAACAGATTTCCTTATTTCAGTACAGAGCTTTTTTTTTATGTTGTAATGTTTTCTAAATTTTTAGTCATAGCTTATGAACAAATCAAGTCCATCTTAAAAAACAAAAAACTTTATTTTTTTGCAAAGCTTCTCTATGATGTTATTGTCTGATATATCCTATTTGTTTACATTAATCCAGAGTTTTAAAGGAGTATCTTGTCTAGTATTAAAGCATCCTGTCTTCCAATGAAGGTGTCTGTGTCCACAGTCTCACTGAATCTGCCAGACGGAGGTATGCCAGGCCCACAAATCATATTGAAAAAACAGGGTCATAGTCTGAGTGCTAGGATATTAATTCAAGGTTGAGGAAAAAAGGTAAAACAAGTATTGCCTGTCTCAGAAATAGACTCAGAGGAGACTGAGTAAAACAGCATTGCTGAGTCATTAAACAATAGCTCTATATCCTCTGATTTTAATACAGTTACTTGCTGAGTGAAAAGAATTTACTTAAAGATTTTCCTAAACCTGGCAGAAATATTTACAAACTTCTGTGTCCTTATCTTATTTAGAAAGTCCAAATATATTTGCTTTTCATTTCTTGTAATGTGCTGTTACTGTATTATTTTTGTGGTATCTTAGTTGGTTTATGCTTTGCAACCCTAATAAGAAGCATATGTGGACATATGTGATACTTAATGAAGAAATTAAATCCAAATTGATTTATCTGCTCTACCTTTGTTTTCAAATGACTATTCTGCAGAGCAGGAAGATAGGGTATATGTTGTTTGTTTGCAGTAAGTGTTTGAGAAGCGAGCCTTATTTTCGAATGGCTTCATTTGCATTAAAATCTAGCTGAACTTATTGCTATAGAAAAAGTTTAAATGAACCAAGAGAGAGGCTCTGGCAATTGAAAATGGTAAATCCCCATGAATAATTTACACAGTTTTTGCGTATGCTAATGAAAACCTCTCATTTATCTCTGTTTTGTACAATTATTGCACAGTTGCAAATCTGGAAGAGTTTTGCTGAGCACTGTTTGGCAGGTCAACAGAGTTCAAGGTTATCTTTTTAGTAAATGTTACAACTCAGATGTGGATTAGATTTGGGTACCCACCACAAATGGAAAGACTTCATTATGACCCCAAGAAACATTATCAGACAAAGAGTGACAGGACAGAAGAACACCTCTGTGTTGACCAGAATGGAAAAGGTAGAAGTGTAGGAAAGGAAATAAGAATAGTTACCACTAAATATGCGATTTTCTTTTTAAATGAGCTGACATAATTTAAGCTATTCAGTAGCATATGTATTATACTTTCAATCAGATTTCTTCTTGTTAAAAGCTAAACACTGTAGTAAACCCCAAAACATATACATGGTTTCCTCTTGGATCAAATTTAGGAAAATATATCATTGGTAATTGGAGCAGCAGGTTATTGCTACTTTTATTTTTGCTAAAATGTTGTGAATAGAATACAACTCATGTACTAACAAGCTCATTTCTAGATACAGAATTTTGCTGCAGAGTTCAGATCCAGATCTGATCTTATTAAGTTTCATGCACAGACTATACTAGTCAATGTAATAACTTTTCAATGGAAAAAGAGAGCTTCCACCTTTTGCAGCTATGGAATCCCCATAAAAAATACAAATATAGTGCCTTGATGACTCAAAAAACAGTAAATCATATAATAAAATCCAAGTGTATTTAATTTTTAAAAATCATATTTAAAATTCATATTTTATCAACATTGCCTATTTTTGAAGGGATTAAAATGTTAGTTTTGAAGACTTGGGGTTGACAGCCTGGGCATCCAGATTTGATTTTCAGTAGACACAAAAGCTAAAATAAATCTATTGTAATAAGGGCTACATGTATCGATAACAGGGACTTGGTGCAGCTGCTTTCAAATGTCAAAAGCGAGTTTCTGGGGGCACTTCCATTCCTCCTTTTATCTTCTGTCACAGAGACCAGATTAAAAAATTATCAGGAGGACCCAGTTCCATATAGGTCTAAACACAAATGAGAAGAGTGAAGTCTAAAACAATTCTTCCAATTTCAGCTTTCCCTCTGGCTCTATTCTTACTACTTCAGGAATATTAAAAAGGAATGGGATGTTTTAATGAATTGTTGGCAGCATTGTTTTCATTAACAAAAGGGAACTCAATCAACTGTTCTGCCAAACCTCTCTATCTGTTCTTTGATGGGCATGATAAATGGTGCCAAGCACTGACAGATCCTGCCAGATTAAATTAAAATGATAGGTGTTCAAAACCCTTTAGGACTAAGCCTAATGTAATTTTGACTATTTCATCTGGAAAGAAAAAGAATAGTAAAAAAGTAGATTAAGGAAAACATTCTCTCATTAAAAGTCTCTTTCCAAGGTGGTAGGAATCCAAAATATGTCAATTTACACATGACTGCCAGCACTAGTAAGAGTAAGATGAAAAAAAAAAATTGCAATTACACCACAGAAATAAACTTTAAAGTAGTGACATAAAATGAAAATGTGTGTAGTGTTTTAAAACAACCCAAATTTTAGCAGGCTCTTAACTATGTTAAAACAGTAAGATTCTGCCTAGAATTCTTTTCAATGCTAGTAAATAAGGAGAAAATACAAAGTCTTTTCTATGGGACAAGGTGTTAGTAATTACAGATAAAGAGTTAAAAAGCAATAAAGAGATAAATAGCAGTAATAGTCATATTTGTACTAGCATGAAATAGCCTACTAGTTCTAAAGCACATCACGTGTTTAAACAGACAAATTCTACTCAGAATAACCAGTAAATTTGATGTCCACACAGCCAACAAGTAAAAACAGTGGGTTCAACACACTCCTGGCCTCTTTAAAGGAAGCCTGCCCTGCAGAACATGCTTTATTTCCAGAGGTGTAAGCACTCTCTTAGGAGTTTCAGGGAGAGTGGTATCTTAACCTAAATTTGCAGGTAATACAATCCAGATCTATTAGAAACTGTTGTTACCACTCTAGTGGTATTATCAAGTACAAACATCAATGACAGAAATACTAGTTTCAAACAATGACTTTGCAAAACTGCTGTTCCTATCAAAGGGAAAAGTTCTGGCTAAGAGGCAGCTATTATACCAAACAGAACATTAACACAACATGTAGGATTATATTTTGCTTAGAGCTGAAGGTTGGCAGCAGTTTTATAATAAGTCTTAAGGAAGTGGTGTAAGATTTACCACTACTATATTTATTGTTGGTGGTCTGGTGGGCCTATAATATTGAAGACATTTATGAAATATTCTTTACTTTTCTAACTTTATTTTATGTCAGTAGTTCAGATAATTTATCACTGCTGTTATGTGTATATCTGTACAGTGAAACTGAGTTTGTTGCAGGCATTCTAGCTCTCGTGTCTCCACCTACAATATGTCTTTTAATTTGCAGCTCTACTGACACAGTGTACTTGATTAGGGACTAGTATTGAAGTTACCTCTGTAGGATAAAATGCTTGTTCTATTAGCTGTGTTGTTATATAAATTCTACTGTGTGCATATAGAAAACCTGAGAGATGCATAAAATCTCTTGGTGTAAGTTGGAAACTTACACACACAAAAAATCTGAGACTTTGGCCCACAGTGGTTATGAAATTAATATGATAGGAGCAGCTAATAAGCAGTCAACAGATGCAGCAGTTTGCACAGAAGGGTGCAAAGAAGGGATCCTAATTTCAGTTCGGAGATACACATGGGATGCACCCACGAGCCCTGAGCAAACTGGCTGATGTCATTGCTAGGCCACTCTCCATCATCTTTGAAAGGTCATGGAGAACAGGAGAGGTGCCTGAGGACTGAAAGAAAGCCAATGTCACTCCAGTCTTCAAAAAGGGCAAGAAGGAGACCCATGGAACTACAGTCCAGTCAGCCTCACCTCCATCCCTGGAAAGGTGATGGAGCAGCTCAGCCTGGAGGCCATCTCCAAGTATGTGGAGGAAAAGAAGGTGATCAGGAGTAGTCATCATGGCTTCACCAAGGCGAAATCATGCTTAACCAATCTGATAGCCTTCTCTGATGGAATGACTAGCTGGGTAGATGACGGGAGAGAGATGGATGTTGTCTACCTTGACTTCAGCAAGGCTTTCGACACTGTCTCCCATAACATCCTCATAGACAAGCTCAGGAAGTGAGGGCTAGATGAGTGGACAGCGAGGTGGATTGAGAACTGGCTGAATGGCAGAGCTCAGAGGGTTGTGCTCAGCTAGCGGTGTCCCCCAGGAGTCAGTACTGGGTCCAGTTTTGTTCAACTTCTTCATCAATGACCTGGATGAAGGGACAGAGTGCACCCTCAGCAAGTTTGCTGAGGATACAAAACTGGGAGGAGTGGCTGATACACCAGAGGGCTGTGCTGCCATTCAGAGAGACCTGGACAGGCTGGAGAGATGGGCAGAGAGGAACTTCATGAAGTTCAACAAAGGCAAGTGCAGAGTCCTGCACCTAGGCAGAAATAACTCCATTCACCAGTACAGGCTGGGGTCTGACCTGCTGGAAAGCAGCTTGGTGGAGAAGGACCTGGGAGTCCTGCTGGACAACAATTTGAACACGAGCCAGCAATGTGCCCTTGTGGCCAAGAAGGCCAATTGTATCCTGGGCTGAACTAGGAAGAGAATTGCCAGCAGGTCGAGGGAAGTGGTCTTCCCCCTCTACTCAGCCCTGATGAGGCCACATCTGGAGTGCTCCCCAATACAAGAGAAATATGGATCTACTGGAGTGAGTCCAACAAAGGGCGACTAAGAAGATTAAGGGACTGGAGCATCTCTCATATGAGGAAAGCCTGAGAGAGCTGGGACTCTTCAGCCTGGAGAAGGCTGAGGGGGAATCTTATCAGTGTGCATGAATATCTGAAGGGAGGGTATAAAGGGGACAGGGCCAGACTCTTTTCAGTGGTGCCCAGTGACAGGACGAGAAGGAACAGTCACAAACTGAAACACAGGAAATTCTGTCTGAACACAAGATTTTTTACTGTGAGGGTGACAGAGCACTGGAACAGGTTGTCCAGAGAGGTTGTGGAGTCTCCATCTTTGGAGATATTCAAAAGCAATCCTGGGAAACCTGCTCCAGGTGACCCTGCTTGAGCAGTGGGGTTGGACTAGATGATCTCCAGAGGTCCCTTCCAACCTCAACCATTCTGTGATTCTGTGGTTCTGTGGATGATGTGTTCTTTTATATACTTTTGTTATTTGTCATGTGATAAGCCATTGTTTTGTTTTCTGCTACGACTAAGGGCCTTCATAGGTAAAGTAGTTGGACTAAATTGCAGGATTTCAGAGGTCTGTTCTCGTGAAGTAAATGAAGATGTTTTGGGGAACTGTTTTTTTTAGGGCTATAAGAGGCATTTTTTTAGCATGGATGTAATATGGATTATTCTATAGCATGCTCTCTAGAGACATAAGAGAGCAATTATAGCTAAATTGAGATGTGATATAAAAAGATTTAGTGATATGAGGAGGCTTAAATTAATCCTTCCTAAGGTAATATCGACATGGTGTTAGTTTTCTCTCTGGTTTGTCTAGTGCTTTTCCTTCATTTAAACTGTTTGTGATAAAGGCAATGGCACCACATTAGGTCCATCAATAAACAAAAATAGTCCAACAGATTCTCAAAATCTAGAAAAGAAAAAAAAAGCTGATGAAAAAATCCTAATGGCTGATTGTCTTCAAGGACTGTATCCTCACGTCTTGTTTGATTGCGCTTGAAGCAAAATTCCTTGCTTTCCTTCAAGGCCAAAGCAGGCTCAGTGTACTCTGGTATGCGTGAGAGAGCGGACAGAAAAAATCAGGATTGCCTCTTTATGTTGTGCCTCTGCTGTTACGGCCTGAGACACTCTCAGCGCCTCTGCACAGTCGACAACTGGGAATGTCTCTTCCTGGCAGTTTGGCCCTGCTAATGTGCATCCCCCAGGGAACTGCAGGAACATCTTGTAAGGCATGGCGTGGTGTGCCTCCTCCAAGCCCGCAGCGCAGGCCAGCTGCCATGTTTCCCACTGCCACGCTGCCGCGAGGGCACGACTCCCGGACCACACGAGACACCGTCTGACAGTGTGGTTGAAGCTCCAGCCCACCTAGCCCCACAGCAGTGACTAGAAAGCTTCCTGGGAAGACCAGAACAGCGACAGCACCGGACTTTTTGGCTTCAGCAGGCACCCGGCCTCTTCACACCCGCCTTCCTCTTGGGGCCCCCCCGCTGTCAGCAGCCTGCACAGAGGAGGGTTTCCAGGTGACCGAAATCTGCCTAACAACCAGTGATGTCATAGCCTGAGCCAACTGCAGCCAATCACACATCACCAAGCAGCCTCCTGTTGGCACCACTCTGCCAGCTCCTGGGGGTGCCATGTTCCCCTCGCCCTCCGGCCTAGGTGGCAGAAGTTGCCAGGGAGAAAAGCCCGGCAGCAGGAGTCTTTACTTCCACGCAGTGCCATCGCAGTGCCGCGCAGACCTCCCCACGCCGCCGTGCTCCAGCCCCGCGCCTAGGCCGCCCCTGCTTGCTCCCTCCCAGCTCTGGGTCACTGTGGCAGGGAGCAACGGGATGGTCGCAGGCCCCCATGGGGTGCCCCCGTTACCTCGCACAGCCCCGCGCCGGCGGTGGCCTGAGGGTCTGTGGCTTTGCTCCTGGCATCAGTACCTGAGGGTTAAAACTTTAGAAAACCTTTCTTAAAAAAAAAAAAAAAGTGGAAATGAGAATACAAAAGCTGTGCATCCTGTCTGTCCTATGTGAAGGACAATTCTCTGACTTTTTACATCTAGCGTGATTAAATACCTGTTCTAATATGACTGTGGTCCCATTCTTCATGTGATCTTCAAAGGTGAAACCCAAACTCCCCCGAGCCCCCTAAACTCAATGGAACTCTTCCTCCTTTGATGATATTCCACATAAAACACTTCCAATACATGGGACTTTAATTAGATCTGATCCTGAAAGCTGCAGCACTAGAGCGGACCAAAGGTTCATTTAGTCGTGTATCCCATCTTCAACAGCGGCCAAAGGCTTTGTAACTCTCAATGGATTTCTCTTCCACGTGAAGTCTCCACTTGAACCCACTCTAGATGCTCTGGCAAGGTAGCACTGAAATCTGCGTAGCCACTGAATAAACATGATGCAGGTTAATGATGCAGGATATTCTGAGACAGGAAACAAAAAAGAGAGTGCAGAAACAATAAAAAGCATGGAACATCGGATATTGCCTGGAAAATGTCAGAAACTGTAATAATGTGACTTGCTAATATAGCTTTGGAGGGAGGGAGCTCTTGAGCTGAAGGCCATAAACTTCAGAGAGAGATCTAAAATTAGAAAAATCCTGTTTAAAAAGCAGCTTTGAAAATCATAAATTGAGCTACCTTTTGAGGGCAGTTAAATACTAATCTCAGGGGACTGTGGGCAGAACCAGACAGATTTCAAATGGCTATAGCAACATTTTCTTGAAAGAAGCAATAAAGCTCGTGCGCTGCTAGCTTACAGTCTCAGACAGGGGAAAAAAAAAAGATCTATTTTAGCAATTAGGAACTGTATTGGAGCTATGAAATATAAAACAAAAGAAATTTTTGAACTCTTTGAAGATTTCTATTAACTCCTTCATACTTGCAAGAAACAGGTCTCTGGAGATAAAAGGTCAGATTGTGAAGGCTAATATGTCCTGTTACTCAGCAGAATAAAAGACCAGGTTGGACTGTCCTTCTGAGGCTTAGGAAATTCAAAAGTGATTTAAAAAATATGCCAGCAGGAGAAGCTTCAGGGCTTTTCCACCTGTGTTTTTTCTTTTAGGTTTTCCAAATGTACTGGTAACATAGGTAGCTTTGAGAACAAATTTGCCTTTCCATTGTGACGGAAGTAAATTTCATGCATTCCTATACCACAGAAACACATTATAAAATATAGGTATTATGGATCCACTTCACTGTTCTGTTTGTACAGTAGAGTATTCTCCATTATTATAGCCACTGGAAACTGAGTATCTTCATAGTTGTTGGTTGAGACATGCTTGAAACTGGGTAAATGGAAGGTGAAGGAAGGTAGAAAGCAATCTGGACACTGCATAGCTGAGTTCAATTTGAAGGTGGGATTTGGTTTTATTTGGAGAGATTGAAGTTGCCAATTGTAATCAATTCAAAATTGCAATTATTGCTCATGAATGTTGTGGTACCTTGGCTTGTCTAGGTGTATGTTATGTCGTTCTTGAACTGAAAAGAAAGACTGAAAGTGTCCCAAGCACTAGTGTCTACAATGGAAGGATTTGTGATAGCAGGCCCCAGGAGACTGACAGTCTTACCTAGTAGGTGCACATCTGTGAGCTCTCTGAGGTTGTCTGACATAGCCATTTGGCAGAAGCTGTGCTTCTTCATCTTAGTCTTTGTCGCTGTCTCCTGAATTCTGCACTGAGACCTTCCTGCTGATCCTCAACAGACTTTTGACTGCACTCTGATCTTGCCCTTTGGTTTCTGCTTTTCCTGATTCTGCTCTCAGCTTATCCTGATCATGGTACTTGGCTCTAGCTCCAACTCTTAGCGGTTATGCATGACTGCCCACATACATACATACATACATACAAGCTCATCTTGAGCGTACCTTTGTTAATATTCTTGCATTTCAGATAAGCAGAAGTTTTATTGTGGCTGGAGAGTCATTAGTGTAAAGTATAAAAACTTCTGCCACACAATAATGATAAGTTCAATTCTATCTCTGCTTATAGGTCAGGGATATTATAATGCTCTCAGTGGAATTCCTTCTCACCAGCTTTTTTTCTAGAGGCGTGTAATCTGCTGTTTGACTACTGCTGGCTCAAAGCCAGAATTAAAATACGGTCTCTGCTTGGATCTCAGCATTCTTTAAATATTGTTTATATAATCTTCATTTACTTGTGTTGGTCACTTCACCATTATCTTAGAAAATGAATCTCATTTCATCATTTTATGACTTAAAAAGACCATATCAGGTTGGCAAAGATTGACTGTATTTGCTCTAATGAAAGCATCTCTTTCATACCTTTTAAAAATAAGTTATTATGGTTTAGATTTCTGCACTGATTGTTCTCTAAATATTGTTAGTGTTAATAAAAATCTTCCTGGCCCACTTCTAATAAATATTTTAACAACTTGGGAACCTCTCAGAACAGATGACTTTGAGACTGACATGAATAAAGTTCAACTAGTGAGAAATTATTTGTAACAGCAAGAAGCTAAGCACCTGTTGGAGCACTTGCTAATAACCTGTTTGCCTTACCAGAGATAGCAGCTCTTCTCCAAAATTAAAATAACTGTATTTTAATATAGATCTTTTCTTCCAGTTTATTATTCTCCACATTCATTCTCTGCAAGTTCTGCCCAAGTATATTAAAATTTACGTAACATCCAGTACTGTAGTAGTGGAGCACTCTTCATGTGAAGTAAACCCAGGGTGCCTTTCCCTCCAGAGAAGTGCTCTCATTACAGGGCTACAAAGTCAAACTTCTTGCTTATTCTCTCCCAAATGCATAAGCTGGCACTCTTTTTCATGTTGTAGTGATAGAAAATGCTTTGGAAATCATAGAATCATGTAATATTTTAAATTGGAAGGAGCCTCTGAAGGTCATCTAGTTCACATTCCAGTTCAGAACAGGGCTAACTTCAAAGTGAGGTCAGGGTGCTGGGAGCCTTGTCCAGCTGAGTTTTGAAAATCTTCAAGAAGAGAGTTTCCAAGCCTTTTTGGGTATCTGTGCTCACCTCACTGTGAAGAATTTTATCCAGCCAGGATTTCCCTTGCTGAAACTTGTGACTGTTGCTTCTTGTCCCTCACTGTGCATATCTGAAAAGAGTCTGACTCTGTCTTTTCTGTAACCGCCTTCTCTGAAGGTGGGATTTGGGTCTGTCCTTAGCCTTCAGTTTGCCAGGCTAAACAAACCAAGCTCTCACACCCTCTTCCTGTATGTCAAGTTCTCTAGTTCCCTACACATTTTAGTGACCCTCCACTGGTCTCTCCTCAGTTTCTCATTATTTTTCTTGTACTGGGGACCCAAAGCTGGACATAGTCCTCCAAACCTCAGAATGATGTAGTAGGAAGAAATAATCACTTCCCACCCCTTGACCTACTTGCTATCCTCTTGCCAGTGCATTCCAGCGTGTGGTTAACCTTCATCTCCAGGAGGCCGCGCTGCTGATGTACGGACAACTTGTTCACCACAATTGCTCCCCCTCAACCAGTTCTTCTCTGCATAGCTGCTGCCTGGCAGCAGCTCAGGGCCAGCCTGTGCTGGGTGGGGTTATTCCATCCCAGGTCAGGGACTTTTCATTTGTCTTTGTTGAATTTGCTGAGGTTCCTGTTAGCCCATTCCTCCGCCTTGTCAACATACTGCTGAATAGCAGCCCTGCTCTCAGCATATCAACTGCTTGCCCTAGTCTCGTGTCATCTGAGAACTTGGCAAGGATGCTTTCCATCCCATTGCCCAGATCATTGATGAAGACATTAAACAGTACTGAGAGGGTAGCTAGTGGCTAGGATGTATACGAAGCTTGCAGAGGTAAAGTAGAGGATGGTTAACTGCTCATTTCTGAAGCATTCAAATACAGTAATAATAGATGCCATAGGGAAAACCCATGCAGAAAGTAATAATTCAGTCTTCAGAATGACATTTGAATAGTGTGCAGCAAATAGGGCCTGAGGCCACGTGTCAAATACTAAAGATAAAAGAAAAAAAAAGCATGTGCTCACTCTTCGAGCATCATCTATTTTTCGTGCTGAATGAGTCAGTATTTTTTAATAGTATATAGTCTTCTTATTTTGAAAGTTGTGTATACTGTTGCTACCATTAGTGTGTTCTTTTTGAGCATTAGCTGTGTAGGCATTTGGAATAAACTTCAAGCCCACTTCTGTCTTTAATCAGTAGCTCTTACTGAAGCCTATACCAAATGCACCTTTGTTTTGTGTATAAATATCTAGATGTTGAAAGGGGCTGATGGTATGGCATACCAAGACTTCAAATATTCACTTGCATTTTTTGCCAAGGGGGAATGGTGTGAAGAAAGTCACATTCAGGATACTTAAAAATTTTCCACTTCAAATGCTATTAGTGTGCTTATACCATGTGCACACAACATGTGTATACACAAGCACTGGGCTGAAACTGGAAGGCAAAGAAATTATTGTTACTTGTATTTTTTATGTTTATTATGTTTTATTACTGTTTTATTTATCAACTATTTTAGAATTCTAGCTGAAAAGGAACGGCAAATCATATTGTATAGGTGTGAAATATAGCCCTTTAATGATATGGTTTGGATACATGCTGCATATCTTACAATTTTCTTCTAACTAACTGATAGATATTTACTGTTTATTAAAGGACAACACATGATAAGGGAAGTGCAGATATCTGGAATGTATTCAGATGCTGAAAAATACATGGCCGTTCTTAGTTCAGTGAAAGTATGATTTCTGCAACTTATGGTTTCTTCTAAAAGAGAAAAGGCACCAACTTACTTGAAAAAGTAAGACTTGAAAAATCCCTACTTGCTTGCTTTTCTAGCAAGTTAGTGGCTTTTCTTTTTTACAAGAGAATATGAAGGTCAAGAAAGAATGTCACAAGGAAATTTGTTCAGTTTGAAAGGTGCTGAAACAATTAATTGGAATATCAGTATTATAATGAAGCAATCATGTATTAACAACTATTACGTTTACTAATGATCTGCAGAAGGCTTGTATTTGCAGCTAACTGGGGCGCAGTTTTTACTCCTGGAACTTTGAATATCTCCCTGTCTCTTATTAAATAGTGCCGTAACTTGCTAGCAAATTTAATTTTCACCTGAGCAGTAGAAAAAGCATGTTATGTTAATGACAAATATATTAATAAAATTTTTGAAGAATCATGATATTGCCTGAACTGCTGCACTGATTTCTTTTACTGTGCAGTCCCCAGTCCGGAGAACTTTAATTCTGTTCTCTCTTATATAAAAAGATGTGCATTTCTTTTCACTGGACATTGTAATTGCCCTTATAGGTGGCTATTGCTTCATAAAAGTGCCAAACTTATAAATAGATTTTTCCAGCTATCATATATATCTAGACATAGGAATTTTTTTACTACTACATTGAACTTCCACAAGAGTGTTAGCATTAAATAATGCATTTTAAACACCTAGAAACCATAAATTCTAATAGCAGTATTCTTAATCTCTTTTGTAAGGCAAATCTTTCACTGCTGACTAAAAGATAATAGTGGGGAGATGATCACAGATGGCAGTGAAGGACATATTTAGCTATGTAAAAGTAAATGTCATATTTTGATGTTCTATCCTGAATGAATGGGATGTTTTATAAAAACTAAGTAAATGAAATGCACATAGTCCTCTTTTCTTTGCTGTCCTGTAATCTACTTCAATACATTACAGATCATCCTGCCCAGCCCTTTGGGAACTGCTTTGTGTGCCCCCTGCTCTGTTAAGAGATACTGTGGTGTGCCACTTCTTGACTTAACGACAAATGCTTCTGGTTAGCACAAGCTCTTGAAAGTGGCAGACAGATCAGTTCTTCCCCATGTAAATTCCTCAGAAAAAGGAAATGAATTTGTAAAGTTTTAGTTTCACAGTTGGGTTTCAAGAGATTCTGCATAAAGCCTCTCAGAAGAGTTTATTTATACTTCTGCAACACTGCCATATAGTGCTGATGGGAGTTCGGACTATGGAAGCTTTGCTAAAAAAGTACAGAAATCTTTGGCTTCAATTGCAGAGTTGCACAGTGCCAAAGTTCAAGCAAGGTGAAGACAAAAGGTTTTATATGTGATGTACAAGTAAAATGTATAGGATATAATATGTGAAAGCATTTTCCAAAATTACTGTGAAAGGAGTTTATATTTTTTCTTTTTAATTTTAAACTAAGCACATTATTTATCACACGAATGGTTTCATGTCAAGTAGGCAAAGGAATTATGTGAGCTCTAGTGATTAAACACAGAGATTTTAAACCTTGTCATAGCCTTGTGTTTGTCTCTTGGGCTGTCACTGTAGGAGGTACCAGCTACTGAGGCCTGTCGAAATCGATTAAATGTGATCTGCTGCCTAATGCCCTGGATCTGAAGACAGGATAGGGAATCCCACAATACATGAGGGGGGAGTATACAAAACAGTAAACATGAGAGACTCCCTGCTAAAGCATGGAGATGTTCTCAGCATCACTTTTTGGAGATCTTTTTTGAAAAATAAGATGGGAAGCTGCAACAAAGGGGTGGTTCAAAACTGGAGAGGAGACACTGGTGGCTTTGGTTTTTTTGAGATTCTCTTTTTTTTCCTCTAAGACATGAATGGGAAATATCTGTCTGGTTCAAACTAAGCTAGCATTGGTCTTCCAGTGATCAGGAGAATCTAAATCTGTTATCCTATTAGAAGGGTCCTTTCAATCCAGGCCATGAAGGTTGTGGATAAAAATATACTTCCCAGTGAGGCCATGGAGGTAGACCTAGAAGCTGACAGACTACACAGGACAAGCACAGAATAGGACTTGCATGCACTGTTGCTGTATGTACAAAATAAATGCAGGAAAAAAGACTTATTCCTGTGCAATCTTTCAGTAATTTCTCAAAGGCGATTACTCACATCAGTGCACGAAAAGAATTTGTACCATAGGTTTTTAGTTTTCTGTTCGTTCACATCCATTTAAATGTGTGTGGGCAGAAAAAGTAATTTGAATTACATAATGTCAGGGCCCTAAAGGCACCACCAGCCCTTCCTGTCCCTGCCCACCGTGGACTCCCCCCCGCCCAGCCCAGCCCCATCGCAGCCCAGCCCGGGACCGTCAGTCGCTGCCCTGCGTCATCGCAGTGGTGCCGGCTCCAGCCCTGCCATGGCCCTACCCCGGCCCTGCCCCTGCCCCTGTCTGGCCACAGCAGTGTGTGTTTCCATGACTTTTAGGGGAAGAGTTTCCACGGTCTAATAAAACTTCACTGGTGAGATCACTGAAAGAAGCCTCCCTGTTTTGCAGTGTTGTGTCATTTGATTGAGAAAAACCTATGTTAAACCATTATTTGGGCAAAATCAAGAAATGTATTTAAAATTCTAATTACATATATCCAAGCAAAATATCAAAGGGACGTACAGTAGATTTGAACTAGAGTGGCACCTTTACTGTATTAAATGTTTGCTCAGTGGTTAAAGCATAAAATTTTTTGAGTGTTCACAAAATGTCCTAGGCTTTTCTTGTTTTTTGTTGTATTTTCTTCTCATAAAAATACTAACTTCAGAACTATCATACTTTTTTTATGGGCGCTTACTGGGGTATTAAATTCGCCCCACTTCCTGAATTCACAAATATATACACAAATATACAGGAATATTAAAAACTCAGGAAATTTGCCGCTCAGTTTGGACGTGTTTTTTATATCCATGAGTTGCTAGTGTTTTATGTAGGTCTAAAAAGAATCTCTTAGGTCATAAAGCAAGAATTCTTCTCCTGCACACAGGAAATCACAAACATGATTTTATAAGTTTATCAAGTGCCATCTTAGAGCTAGATAGGATTTTAATCTCATTGTTCTACTCTATGGCTGTTCAAAACCTCATTTCTGTAAAGGTTAGAAACCCTTCTCTAACTTGCAGCTTAATTATGTTTACACATTTTGTTAATTTTTGTGCCAATCTTATCCTTTAATTTAGTTTTTCCTTCCCATTTTTGCTATACACTTTTGGAAACAGGAAACATCCCCTCTTAGCTTTCATCTTGCCAGGCTAAACAAACCCAACCCTCACTGGAAGGGTTTGCATTTTCAGTCCTTGTCCTAACACCTCATGTATACCGACTGCAGTTCATCTTTCTTGACTACAAATGACTAGAATAATTTATTATTTTAGTCTATGTAAGGCCTGTTTTAGTCAGGCCATAAGAAAATCTAATTCACTGACGCAGTATATTTTGCTTTGGTAATATAGTGCCCTATCCTGTGACGTTTTGAGAACCTTTTGGAAGATGCAGAAAGTACTCGATTGCATTTAGATGGAATTGAGGTCCTCTTTAGGTTTGTGGAAATTTGGGTGCTGACTTCAGTGAGGTCAGTATTTCAGCTATTCTTTTCAGCAGTTTTATGAGTCAGCGACACATCTCGACATTTTGTGGGTAAAATAAATCCCTGTAATTATAACAAAATGTTAAAGCTCCACAAATGTTCTATAGATATTACACAACTGGGAAATGAGGCAGTGTTCAGAAAAAAAACAAATATTTAAACTAAAGAAGAGGTGGACTGGGGAATAATACTGCTCTCTTGATAAATGCAATAGCAGAGTTATATTTATAGCACTTCATTTTCACTGCCTCTAGCAGCTGGGGGAGCTATCTGGTTTTAAATCCAGTTGTTTCTTTGATCTGTACATGAGTTCCCTAAAGCTCCAGGCTGGGCTGAGAAAAGCTGTGTATGGCTAGAGCTGTGGTTCAGGTATTAGTGGCCTGAAGTATTGAACCAGACTAAATCAAAGGTGACTCATTTTCTGCCACTGCAAGTACAGTAAAAGTTCATCTTCACATCCATTCCAGTATTTTCAACTGTTTCATTATCGTTACCAGTCACCTGCAGCTCATCAGGGCTGTTGTGTCTCCAACACAGTGGTAGCCTCTCTCTTATTTGTTTTACTAACAGGCTGCTGGCATGGGTAATAAAAAATTGTCCTGAGACAGAGACTCCAGGATCTGATAAAAATTAGCATTATGTCCTGATGGCATCCTGTTGTATGTCTCTTCTTCAGTAACCTCAATATCAAATTTAATTACATAGGTTGAGCTTTTTAGACTTGTCTCAGGATATAAAATTAATTCCCATAAATCTCATGCTCTCCTCATTCGGCTCTCTGCAGAGGTTAGCGAACAACTGTCCCCCTTCCTTGCTGTTCAAGAGGGCTTTCAAAAAAGCTGTAGTCTTAGACATAAATATTATCGAAAGACTGACAGACTTCTGCAAAACTAATTTTCCCATACTCTTATCAAGGATTTTTAGACAAGCAGGCACATGGAAACTGCTGTTTAAAAGCTGGACAGGGCAGGCTAATACTTCTAAATGGAACTGGCTGCCTTAGGTATATTTATTTGTTATTTTGCTTGTTCCTGTCCAGATTCATTCTCCCTCCCCTCTTCCCATGGAGTCTTAATGAATAGTTATTCATTTTCAACTGGTTGAAAAATAAACTGGTGGAGAAGATGAAATATCACCTCAGAGACATGACAAGGAACTGCATTGCTTAACCTTTCTGTATATTATTGGGTCAGTTCTTTATCATACTGGAGACATATCCCTCAAAAAGGCATCAGGAAATAGACAGTATCATGCAAATTTTAATATGAAAGTTAACTGTCCCAAAAGCAGACTGGGAGTGTGACTTTTGGGGAATTATTAACAGAATTATATATATTTTATAGTGTATGTGGGGCCCTTCATGCATGCATTTTTAAAGACTAGAGCACTTGCGTATTATTACACGACATTGCAATTTCAGGTATAATCTATAGGAATACAAAGAAATACGGAAGACATTTGTGAAATAACATGAGAGAAGAATGCATATCCCCAACAGCCTCAACCGTTCATTTTAATAGCATCTTGTAAACAATGGACTTAACTCTGCACTTATCTGCAGTATATGTATAATTTGTCAGCACAATCGTAGCCTGTTTAAAAAATAGGGCAGTAAGGTTATAGTTGTCATAAATAGAACTGGTCAGGAATTTTCCAATGGGAAACTTTATTTGATGGTAAAAGTTATTTGCAAGTAATAATTTTTAAAAATGCAGGAATATGTGTGCTAGTTTCAATAATGGTGGAATTTAAGATCAGAACAGGAGGTTAGCTCTGGGCTCTTTAGTATGAGGTGGGAAATCAGGATTAAGTTGCCGTTCTGCCTGATTCAGAAGGACTTAATCTGCACACTTTCCATTCTTAGATGAGTGGCCTGACCATCACAATTTGCAGCTACCCTGGATGTGCCTCTCCTTTTGGAGTTGTTCCACTTAAAATTAATAATGCATTGAGACAGAATGAAGGAGACGACTGGTTTCAGCATTGCTTTTGGGTATGGAAGATGAAAGATCAGATATCTTTTCCAAAGGATATTTATTTATACATCAAGTAACCCCAACAAAAGATACAAGAAAACCCTTCAATTTCCTTAATGGCTTAGTAGCCTAGTGGATTAGACAATCATCTGGGATGTCAGAGACTGAAGTTTAACTTGTTGGACTAGATCGCCTAAAATAAGCACTAAAATTTTAGCCTTTCTTAACTTAGGTGAACAGCCAAATATGATTGTGTGAGGATCTCCATGTTTTCTGTTCTGTATTTGAACCCATACAACATATCAGTAGCAGGATAGGAGGGCTTTCCTTTCCACTGATGCCATCATTTGGCAGTATCAAGTGACGCTCGAGCAATTCCCTGTCTCTAATGGTACACCAGGTGGAACTGACAGCTCCCAAGGCATGTTTTGTAATGATGAAGGGACTTCTGCTTTGTAATGCTAACTGTAGCATCTTTGCCAGAATTCACATCTTATCATTCAGTCCTTCAGATATACATTTGCTTTCTAATATCTAGAAGTTATTTAATATTGTCAGATAATCTAACCATCTAAAGCATGTATTACTGAACTACTAGATGTAACTTCTACAAACTGCTTTTGCATACCTGGGGATTAAATGGTGTTACACAAAACTGATTTTCATTCCTTTCCATATTAGGAGCGCTCTATAAAGTTAGTAACAAGAAGAGCATAGTTTTATCAGTTAGATTTTCCAGAGGGTGGTACTTTTTATTTTTCTTTATAATAACAATCCCAAAGCACTATGGATTTACACTTCTAGCAGAGAGAAGAATTTCACACACACCTAAAGCCATTTAATCTGAATCATCTCTATTTTCTCTCTCCTTTCTGCTTTCATCCTACTACATTTATTGTTGTTGTTCTTGACAGTGGATAGACATAAATGCTGTTGCAGGAACAATAGAAAAGCAGAAACATATATTTATGTAAACTGGTATTGATTCAACAAAAAAAAAGAAAAAAACCCTAAGGTTTTCAAGGTCTGTGTTGCAAATCATTATGATCAGCATTGCCTGTGTGCAAAGAATTTGTGGATGAGTTCTGTTGGTATTGCTTGGGTCTGCTATGGACATACAGAGTTAAAAATTACAATTACTATATGTAGTTAAAAATCTCTGTGCAATATTCCTCATCGGATCTAGATCCTTGTGTTGTTTTTTCATTGGTCTCACAATGATGGCTGTTTGATTTGTTTATGCAGCTCTGTGCTCTATGGTTGACAGTTCCACTTTTGGGAAAATCAGAGAAAGAGGTCACATGACCTTTCCAAACACGGGAAAACTCTGTTCTTCTCAAGATGACCTGAAATGTTCTAATTATTGCTTATTCCCTCTAGTTGGTGATACAGCCAACAAGCACATAAAGTTCAGTGAACCCACAAGTGTACAGCTGTTATCTTTGACTTGTGGCCAAAATAAAAATTGGAACAGAATTTATCCAGACAAGTAGAAAGTCTTCTGTTTAAAGCAGTTATTTTCTAAGCCACATAAACAGATTGAAACTAAGAAGGAGTGAATCCTTTTTCTATAAACTTTGAATCAAACCAGGGTCAGCATTTCAGAGATGAGATGTTAACACGGATTACCTACTTGACTGCACAAGTCTCCCAAAGAATGCCAAAGTCTCAAATCTATTGATGTGGGTGCAGTTTTACCTTTTAATCCAATTGTTCCAATTTCATCTCTTAAAACACGTCATCCTTTCTTACAGACCTGAAAAGAAGTTGATTTTATTTAGCTCCTCCATAATCAAAGTGAAGGTTGAAAGGTGCTAGGCTGGTGTAATTTGTGACACCCACCAGTGATATCTACACTAATGTGCCATTTCGGAGCACCAAGAATGAGAAAGAAATATTTCCGTACTATTTTTGCCATTAGTGCTTCCTGGAATATTTCTGTAGTTAACTAATCTGAGTCTTTTTATATGAGGTCAAAGAGATACAATAGAGATCATAAAAATAATTTAAATTGTATGCACCTCCTCTTGCTTCTGCTTATCCAGACACTGCTGTCTGCTCTGTTCTTTAGATCAATTTTGTATGACCCAGCACTGTAGGGAGACAGTGTGTTCAGAAATATAGTTTCACAGTGCTTTTCATAGCTGGAAGTCTGCAGTGCTTGCCTGTGCTGTACAGCAAGGAGGTATAAAAAAAGCTGATTCCTGAACATATGTAAGTCACATCTGTGGTAAGCGAGAGGAGAGAGGTCTTTCCACTACAGTGAATGTGCATATCAACTCATCCGAATGGATATTTGATTTCTGTTGAACTGTATCATGAGTTGCAAATCAGCTTCTACTTTCCAGGTAGCATAGTCTGCTTGACTGATAACAAAGCTTAATTAATGTGCATCTGAAAAGCTCCTTCCTCTCTGTTTATTTTGAAATGAGGCACATTTGTACAGGGAACAGTACAGGTCTTACTAGCAGATGTAATCCTATCCAAAATTCTCCCCACACTATCTGTTTGCAACAGTGACAGAAATGCAGCAGTTCACTGAGATAAGACTTTTTTGGATTAGAAAGCACCTTGTTACACTGGATGGCAAAAGCAATTGTAACTACAACCTGTTACAGTAAATTCTAAAATAGTTCATTTTTTAGGCAGTCAGCTCACTCATCTGTGCTGGTCAGGGACAGTTTGCGAAAGTCTGTTGCACAAATGAATAGAATGTCTCAAACTTCTGCAAATTGGGCACCTCAAAAAATAACAGTAGCTGGCTGTTCAAGTCATGCTTAACAGGATTGATTTAAATGTGAAATGCTTTTAAAGGACTACTGCTTTTGTATTGGTGGGAAATAGGACTTTTCATCAACTATCATAAAAGGAGAATCCTTGTCATGAGAAATAGACAAATATATACAAAACAAAAGGGAAATATTTCAAGGTAATGCTTGATAGACCAAGAAATAAGAGGCAACAAATTGGTGGTTGGATAAATGTGTGTATAAAAGCAATGTTACAGTCAAAGGTTTCTGCAAACATAGGAGATTATCAAAATGTTTCATTGCAGGTGTTGTGTATTTTAGTGAGAAAAGTACTAGCAAAACTCATCCCTCCTAAACTATCTGTTTCCTGTCCTTAAGTGGCCAATGACTTCTTAGCCAGGAAATGGATTTTCTCTCATCTTTTTCCTGTGGTTTGAATAATCATTTATTTAAATGTATTAAGCAATCTTTCTACCTCATTAAGTTCTTCCTGAGATGTCTCCCCAGTCTGCAACCCAGGCATTTAGCAAATAAATTGCTGGATAGAGTAA
Source organism: Apteryx mantelli (assembly GCF_036417845.1). Classification (NCBI taxonomy): domain Eukaryota; kingdom Metazoa; phylum Chordata; class Aves; order Apterygiformes; family Apterygidae; genus Apteryx; species Apteryx mantelli. The sequence goes on from NC_089978.1 coordinate 39,486,654, forward strand.
TGTATAAGCAGTCATCTCCATGCTGTAGGTAGCGGAGTGGACATGGTTCTTTTCAGTATTCCAGGTATGAAGTGCTTTCTTTCATGTTTGGCTGCTTGTCTCTGTTTTTTCCCTGCAATGGGTGCTCTTTGTGAACTTATCTATCTAGTGCTTTACTTGTGTTATTTAAAGCACATTTTTCCTAGAAGACAAGAGAATAGGAGAGCTATTACCAGCAGGCAAACAAGATGGATTAATCTGTACGTGATAAAGTAATCAGATTTCAAATTAAAAAAAAAAAAGGAAAAAGGAAAAGGGAAGTATTACCATGGAATGTTATGAGAGGGACCCACACTACACAGAGGGAGGAAAGAGCATCACACCAGAATATATATTTAAAAAAATAAATATCAATAAAAATTATAACAATAGATTATTTTAACATTGATTACAAAAAAAAAAAATGTTATACCATGGACTGTTTGTTTTTTTTTTTTTTTACCATCTGAGTTCCCTAATGATTCTTTCTCCTCAGATCTTTCTGTCACAGAATTTCTTTGTAACCTTTCTAGTTCAGTTTCTTCCTTTAGTGGAAGGAGTGAGGAGGAGCCAGGAGAAAGATGAATTTGGGTTAGGGAATGAAGGAACTCCTTGCCGCTTGATCAGAAGTTAGTACTACTGGGAAGGATATCCAGATGGAGGAGCTTGGTTTGTTGCCCAGAAACCCTGCTTGTGTGTGACATGAGCAAGAGAGAATATCAGGTTGCACCTCAGATACATGTGTAGCACAGTCCCACTTGCTGAGCCATTCAATCAATCCTGCTGGATACTTTGAATCTTCCAGCATCCTACAGACTTGGTTAAGATTTGTTGTATTTTGAGAGCAGAGAGGTAAGAAGATGCCCATCAGGCAGATTAAAAGGGAGCTTAAACACTAGCAGGAGGGAATGCTGGAGAGGAAATATTCCTGAAAAAAGACAAAGACAGTATGGTCTTAACAAATTGATGTGACAAGATGGGAGCCATAGAGAGAAAGCAGGCACAGGAAAAGTGTGCCATCAGTGAGAAAGGGTGTCCACTGGGAGATAGCCCACTCTGGCAGAAGAGTAGTCTGGGTAAATAAGAAAGACTAATATGCTAAGGGGAGAGATGGGGTGAGGGTGATACCAAATATTTATGGCAAAGGAGAATGAGTAAGATGGGCAGTTGTGAAGAAGCAAAACAATAGTTCAGACAGTGGGCAGGAAGAAGCCAGGCTGTTTGAATGGCAGAAGATAGATGCAATGAAGTCAGGGAAGAGGAGGGAAGGGGAGCTGCAGGAAGCAGGTGCAGATGTTGATGGACTATCATGAGGTGATGCTTTTGGAGAACCTGGGGGTTAGAAATGACATAGGAAAGTTGGAAGTTTGGAAAAATGGCAAGTAGCTGGTAGCTGTGAAGTGGTAGCTGTGGCAGAAATGAGTGAAGGACAGCTTATGTTACAATCTGCTTCAGGCACCTGGTGACCTGCAGGATAAATGATGGTAGCAAGCCGGATGCATGTAGGGTATGTGCTCAGCTGAGATGGGCTTGATGCTGCTGTGTCTTGTGACCACCAAGAGGCTTGCTGCAAGCACACTTAACCCTCTGAATGTTAGAGAAGGAGATTCATTAATAAAAGCCAAGCAGGGAGAACATGTCTGCTGCTGCTTTCTTTACTGTGTCGTACCGGCCTCAGCTAAATAACTCTAAACAGCATTTGCTGCAGACTGAGAAGAAAAATGATTTTAAACATTTAGTGTCCTAAATTTGCCGTTATCCTCTGCAACAATGCAGAGCACCATTAAGGTTCATGACATTACACCGTAAAATACAGGGCAGTAAACTGCATATAGAAATGGGTGCAAGGTTTGTGTTTAAAAACAATGTTATAAGTGGATTGAGGGGCTCTTCTGCTATAAATGATGGTAACAACAGGATTAGTGGTTATATAGTACAGTTGTTCTCTTTAGTCAGTTAAACTGTATTCTTATTTACACTACCTACAGATAAATTATTCTAGATTTTAAAGAAAAAAATCCATAAATGCAATAAGGAGAATATCTATCACCATTTGTCATCTGCACAGGGGGACAAGGTCTACTGTACTTTTGACACAAGCACAAAAAAGTTGTGTTAGATTTATGAAAGTGTCAGCTAGAAAATGAAATTCTTCTATCTCCTATCCTGCAGAGCCCCCTATCAATGAGTTTATTCTGTGCAACTTGATTAATCTGGGGATATCTTGTAAATTCTTTTGATTTCCCTGCACATTATGAGTTTTTCCTCTCCAGAAGACACTGTTATGTCTTCCATAGACAACAGGTCACAAGTTTTTTTTATTTTGCTATTAAGCAAAGGGTTTTCTTTGAACACAGAACTCTGCAGCTTGTAAGTCAATGCAGTTATTTTGGGGGAAGGAACCTAAAATATATGGAAACATAATGTGACTGATCCTTTTGAACAGTTAGGCTCTGGCATGAACTAAAGCCAAACAGGCGAACCAGTTTGTCTGTGTTCACTTCTACAATTCTGTAAGATGAGAATGATTTTTAATGAAGTTGGGAATCAATGTCTGTTAGTCTTGAGTTGGAGTGAATCTATTTCTACTAAATGTGACTTCTCCTAGTCATTGGCAAATCAGTTGCCAGAAAATGTGATACAAATTTGTGCCAGGAAAAGCACCAACAAAGAACTTCAGAGAGAAGTTTTTCTTCTGGTTGAAATGAACAAGTGACATTTTCACCTTCCTGTCTGGGTTTTACCTCCTTTGCTGCTTCAGGTTTTACAACATGTCCACACTGCAGCCAAAAATGCAGCGCAACTACTGTAGGCTGCTAGCTTTGGTACAACAATAATGTAGTAAAAACAGCTCAGAGCTGGCTGAAGAAACCCTTAGGTATATAACTGGTAGGTATAACCATGATGAGCACCCTTCTTCCCTCACTGCACTGCTAGCAGGACCCAGCTTAGCTACTGTTAAAACAACCTCCAATACATCAGCATGAGCCACTTCCATAATTCTATAGTTAAGACTCTTCTAGTAGGGAGTAGGGCAAAGTCATCTTTTGTCTGGCCCCATTTCAGTGGGTCTGACAAAACAATGGAGCTCCAGTGGATGCCTCTGTATTGCTAAATAAAGGCGGGCCAAGGAGCAAGCTTGAGCAATGGACCCTAATTGTCACTGTATAATTATTAGTTCCATCCTTTTCTGTGCACTGAACTGCTCCTACCAGTTCTCTCCAAGACAGACCTTATATGATCGTTTGCAGACAGATGCAGTGTAGTTTTACTTGTAGTCTGAGTCAGACAAACAGAGACCAGTGTCAGTATAAAATCCATGCTGTGCTCTAACTCAGTTCTATGCTGTGCTTCTCAACATCATCATCATTGGCTGTATTTTTTTTTTAATTAACTGAATTCTGTCAGCATCTGTTAGACATTCTTCAAACTGGGCATCTGTGAGTGGATATGAAAGCTAACCGTCTCTGCCTGATGCTTCAGGACTTTGGAAAGAGATGTGTACCTGTCTCCCAAGGCAGGGTACCTCTAAGCTGTATCTATCTTTTAGGTGCCATGAGAGCATGTAGAAGGCCCAATAGTCTGTTTCTGATAGTGGCAAAAGAAGATGCTTTAGAGAGAGAACACATGAGCCTGTCTACTTTCTGTGATCCACCCCCTTGTACTACTCTGGCATTCACAAATATTGCATTAGCGATATTAAAGGGTGCATCCCTGTCTAGTCCTTTTAGTGTTCGTTAATAGATGTGTTGTCCCTGAATTTATCTAACCCCTTTTAAATCCTGCTGATACAGCCTCTGTGGTAGCAATGCTACCTGCTGCGTAAAAAAAAAACACTTTCTTTTACTCAGCTTAAACTTAACTCCTGCAGTTTCATTGGTTGCCCCCAGTTTTAGTATGTGGGATTTGGTAAACAACAGTTCTGCACTCAGCTCATCTATTGCCGTCATTATTTTGTAAACCTCAGTCATATCCCCTCTCCTGCTTATCCTTTCCAAACTCTTCAGCCTGTGCTCCTCATAAGACAGCTGCTCCTCACTTTTGATCATTTTAGCTGCACTTTTCCATGCTATCTGCAACTCCACTACACCATTCTTTGAGATGCTGACAAAAGAATGACACACACAACTCAGTGTGTGTACACAGCGAGGTTTTTATATAGCAGCAAAGTGATGCCCTTTTTGTCTTATGTTCAGTACCTGTCCTGATGATGCCCAACATTTTGCTATTGCACATAGTGCCAATGATTCAGAGAACTGTCAGCTCTGTTACTCCAAGATCTCTTTCATTAATTCTAACAGCAGTTCTGAGGTCAGCACAGTGTAGACATCATTTAGATTATTCTTCCCTAGATGCATTATTTCATGTCTATCTACAAGGAAGCTCACCTGCTCACCTTTTTGCCTTAGGTGGCTTAGCTTTCTGCAGATTAGGACATTTTGCTGTTTACTCCCTTTTCCAGGTCACTGTTGAAAATACTGAGTAAAACTAGTTCCCATGCTGATCTGTGGGAGACCCCACTAGTGACTCTTCTCCATTTAGAAAAGTGACCATTAACCTTCTGCATAGCTCCTATTCTTTAATCATCTTTCAGTCCATAAAAGGGTCTTTTCTCCACTTCCTGCGGCAACTTAGTTTCTTTAATAACCTTTGATGTAGAATCTTTAGACTTATATAGACACATATTATGTAGACAGATTCCTTTTATCCAAATACTTACTGACGCCCTCTTCAAACTCAGCAGGTTAGCAAGGCAAGATTTCACTTTACAGAAGTTGTGCTGACTCTTTTCCCAGCAATCTGTGTTCATCCATGTTTTCAGTGATCTTATTCTATATTATAAACTCTACCATTTTACCAGCAATGGAAGTCAGAATCACTAGTCTGTAGCTCCCACGATCTCCTCTAGTGCTGTTTCTGTAGATGGGGGTGATTCACCTGTACTTTGGCCCTGTGGCTGTTTGTGTCTGTAAAAATAGGCTTCACGCCTTGGCCAGCAGCTCTATAATTTCACTTCTGAATAAATAAAATACAGACTGGCTGAGAGCAGATTAATTATTTTGGTACCTGGCTAGACATCCAGCTTTGCTATATAGTGTGGCTCTCCTGTAACACATGTAATGCACTTTCTGCCTACCTTAGAGTCTCTGTCTAAAGCTGATATTGCCTTTGGCAACTACAGAATGTCTCTCACTCTCAGCTTCCAGGAGAATGGAAGATGCTAATACACTCATGCTGTTCTTCACCTTGTACTTGCTGTTTCACTCAGTATGTCAGTACTTGAAAAGTGCCAGGCATATGTTGGTTGCTGAATGTCATTCTTGCTGCCTTGGAGTCTTGAGAGACATACATTAGATATGTGACATATGCTAAGAGTGAACTGTTCATGTTTGAAAAGGATTTCCATTGCTTAACATCAACTTTGCGAGTGTTAGCCCTCCAGCTTCTCATACCTAATTCTATTTGTGTCCCCTGACTAGTTAACTCTGTTTTCTTATGAGCCTGCACAGTACGTGGAATTTGCAACATAACTATTTAGTGAATTTAATCAGTTGCTTATCAGCGCTTTCTTTGAGCTCTGCTTTGTGAAGATGAATTGGCAAATCCAAAATATTTTCATCCCTTGCCCTACTGTTCATTCTTTCATCTTTCATCTGCTTATTTTCCTCTTACCATTTAATTCTTTTGTCCTTATTTTCCCTCTTCTCTGTATTTAAAGAAGGTTTTAATGTATTTATTGCCTCTTTCCTGTTTGATTCTTTCTCCTATCTGTCTGTCACTCTTTCCATTCTCTAACTCATTTATTCAGTGCCTCACACTGCAGCGTCCAGCAAGCTAATGCTTCCAGAACTGGTTGAATTAATGATTCCCTTGGGTCAGAAGGATAACCACTTTAGCCTTGTATAATCAAGGAGGCATGGGTTGGAACTGCCTGGCATACAAGGATACAGTCCAATTTATTGTTAATAGGTCCAAATCCCAGATATCATCTCTTTAGGTGTTCTAGGTTTACATAGCTTCATTTGGACTAGATGGTTCAATGACATTTGCGCCAGTGAAGAATCTCACCCTTGCATATGCTTAAGTGAATGCCAGTCATACTGTGCTATGCTTTTCATCCATTCAAGCAAGTCAGAAATCAAAATAAGTATATAATAGTTGTATCACAATGAAAGTAAGATTTTACAGGTACTGTGCATACCAGTTCACGCCTAAGCATAGTCTTAATCAAGTCTCAATAAAGATCATAGAACTCCTTGCTGGTACAAACATAGCCAAACAGAGTCATTTAACTTATCTTTAAGTGCTGGAACCGGGCTTTTTTATTTCATCAAATAGAACTTCAAAATAAATTAGAGATGTGGCAGGAAGGACATACCAGCTGTCTGCTATCTTTTTTCCAGGAGAAGCAAAAATGCCTGATTTGCATGTAGAAACAGTGTTGTAGCTGCAATGTTCCAAGGGTTATAAACGAGGCAATTTTTGCAGGGAGATGTAATAAGCTTGATTAAACTTACTGATATAGTCTGGGAAAAAAAGACAAGCTTGCAGATTATTTTAGTGGTGATTTAGAACAATTTTCATGGAGGCTGAGTATGATTCAGTTTGTTTTCTTTCATTCACTTGAAGGATATGTTTGTTTCTGATCCTAGTATATTTTGGGGGGAGAGGAATAGACAAAATGAAGGAGATGCTTTTTTTTTTTATCCTCTTTTGCATGTAATGTAGTCATAATGGTCTGATAATCAGGGTTATGCATAATATATTTTCTGAGGATGATGTCATATTTCATGGGCCTCCAACAGAGATGATACAATCATTTCACAGAAGGAGCTATATGATGTAATTGCTAGTAACACCACATGGATCAGTAGCCCAGCAGGCTTCATTCAGTTCACATTTCCTACAGTGCTAATATGTCTTTTTAGGTGTTTTTCCATCTGAAAATGTCACAGTGAATAAAATGTTTTTCTATTAAGAAGTTTTATTTCAAGTGTGGGGTTTTTTTGTTTTGTTTTGTTTAAATAAAGCCATTTAAAGATGTTGTGATAGTTTTTAACTTGTGTGTTTTCTGCCTGCTTTCCCTGTTTTATAACCTAATCCTAGGTTATAAAAATATTAATTGTAAAGACACCTGAAGCTTTTTTCTCCAGCTTGCCAATTGCTAGTAGACTCTCAGGCATTTCCACAGTTATATATTTTTTACTGATCAACATAAGAGGTAAAGAATGGACGTCTACCTTGAAAAGTGAAATCCAAGATCCTGGTAGTGTTTGTACTGTAAGAAAGAAGAAAACCCAGATAGTGAGCTGATAAAAACATATCCCACCTGACATGTCCTCTTACTATTACTTTCCAGTATATCATATGTCCACAGAGCCAAAAACCTGCATTGTTTCAATCATCTCCAAATGTAATTTGGTAGGGTTACCATTTCAAGTCAATGGGACTTGATCATCTTAAAAGTTTATAATCCATTCAAGTGTTTTAGAAAATCCCATTCTGAAATGGGAAGCTGCCATATCTGGAATCTCACAGGCTGACCTGGCAAGTGATCATATTCCAAATGTATATGTCCAAATGTAAGGTTCCTAATGTATTTCTTAAATCTGGAAATTTTGCTTTGAAACTGGTAGTGAATCCTTTATGGCTGACCTGTGGGTGTGGGTCTAGAGATATACAATATTATATGGAAGAACTGAGGTTAATAATAGTGAAGGATCTCATCTGGAAGAAGAAATGGGAGGACATGCCAATTATTTCTTTGCTATCTTTATAAATGCCAGCTGTCCAAATATTTTGCAAGGATAAAAGGGAATCCATTGTAGGATTCTACCTGGCTTAGTGAAATAATTATTAACTGCGGTCTCAGCAGGTTCAGCATTCATCTGGAAAGAAAACATTCTGATCCTGAGTCTGCTTGATCTGAAATATCAGACAGTGCCCTGTCCTGTCACCATTAGTCAGGTTTATGCATGCTCAGTGAAACTGACCTTGCATTGTATTAAACTTTTTATTGCTTAATTATCCCAGAACCTCTCACCTATTGTTCTTTTCTTTTCCCCTCTAACTTTCAGGTTAATTCAATCCTCATCAATGTGTCAAGGTACTAGTACTTCCTTATTCCAGATATAGGGCAAATAGATACCATGAAAACTTACCCTCACATCTTTGTTAATGCATGTCAGTTCTGTTCCATTGTCTTCCTTATCTTCCATCAGTTAGAAACTACCAATCAGTGACTAGTCATAGGGTGCAAACAAACATAAGACCACATCAATTATTTCCTTACTCAGTTTTTACTAAGACCAGTTTCTCTTTGAAGTCTTCAACAGTTTTGTCTAAATAAAGATTGGATTAAATAAGATTCGATCCTCTGGAACTAAGAATAATGGGACTAAAGTTGTTTCCACATGCAAATTAAGTAGAGAATAAATTCAGACATTTACAAAATGAAGTATTGGATCTTTTATTTCCAGACCTTTCTTTCAGTCATATCCTGTGATGGCTTGCCAAATGAATGCAGTACTGCCCTTCTGACTGATCTCTGATTGCAGACTCTTATTATCAGCACTCCTCTTTGTGTGTATCAGAAGATACTAACACCTATTCTCTGGATGTGTTCAGTTGCCCTGGTCCATTCTTTTTTTACCTCTTTTCTTTTTCTGGGCTCTTACCGCTCTCTCTGTTTCTAAACTTTCACACTGCCGTTTCTGAGATTATGCAAAGAAAAATATAAATAGTTCAGGTTCTTTCTCTGAGATGATTATTAATGTGGTCCTCTGCATAATTCTTCTACAGGTTCTGAGCCATGCAGGTCTAGAATACAAAATCTTGTTTCATGTTCAGCATGTGAGCAGAGGGTACCTGTGCTGTGGGCTTTAGGAGTGGATGGATGCTCATTTCAACACTCTCATTACATTAAGAAAAAATCATCAGTGTGTCCCAGTTGCATCTCAGTGCGTCAGTGCATCTCAGTTACATCAGTGCTGTACATTCACTCTGGGCTACTAAGCTGCTTGCTCACATTGGGCCTGAACACCGTTCTGTTGAAGTTGGCTGGAAAAGAGAAAATCTGAGAACTTGCTTAAGAGTGCCCAATCTCAAACTAAGCTGCTCTGCAAGCATGGAGTCTTTCTGAATTGCTTAATCTTCAGTGTCCACTGAGGTTCTCTCCTTTTAGTGACTGAACAAAAAATGGAGTCTTCTTCTGTTACACATTTCCTGCTAGACCATGCAAGCATGATGAGACAGCTTGACTTCTATAGCCAGAGTTGAAGAATGGGATTCATTGCCTACAGCTTCAGCTGTAATGCATAATGCCAACACCCATTTGCCTAGCAACCCAAGTTCCGACGAACTTATTAACATACCATAAGCAATGGGAATCACAGTACTCCTTTTGCATTATTGCTTTCCATCAATATATGGTCTGAGTACACAGTCTGGTTCTAATTTGGTTGGCTCTCATGTGGAGCTTTCTGTAAAACCCTCTTAGGTAATACATGTTTTCTCTGAGCTCTGAGATTAGTGTCCAGTAGATACTGCTCATGTAGTAATGGATTTAGGCATGGGAAAGGGATATTTGTTTGGCAGGAGCTTTGCTCTAAAATATGAAAGCCAGTGCAAGCTGCGATGAAGTGGCCAGTGCTTTGCTGCTCAGATCCAAAGGCAAAATGCTATAGAAATACCTGGAGACATAACCATGCCCATTAACAAATAGATACAAGTCTTTTCCCCACTTACAGGAAGAGAAAGATTGGTTTTCTGCTTTTAATTGGATACACTGGAAAGATGCAAGCATTATTCTAGTCAGATTATATATGTATTTAAAGGGTACAGATCATGTTATTGGATGCTGAATCAGGATTAAAGAACTTCCAGAAATATCTCAATTACAAATTTAAAATAAAAATATCCAAAAAAAAGGTAGAAAAGTAGTAAGTTTTTTGAAAGGTACTGTCATCAGAAATGCAAATTGTGAAGAAAAAAATTCAGCACACAAAATGTCATCATTCCAAACTTTTCTGAAACACAGAAATTAATCCAGGTCTCCTACTATCCTGTTATTCAAGCTGTACTTACTGTTTGGTAAAATTGCTTGGTTATACTCAGATGTGAACTAGATTTGACATCCATGTTTCAAAATTCCTTCTCTTATTTCGTGTATTTGTCCTAGTTGTTTAAAGTTACATTGGGATCAGTTTCATTTGTGAGCATATATACACAGAAGTAGGTTCATCATTCAACTCTGATTACTCATATTTAGGTGGTCACAGCCCTTTGAAAATTAATTGTTTTTCCTGGATGATATACACTAAAAAATTGGTAAAGGTGAACTTCAGAACTGTCTCCATCAATATTTCTTTATGATTTTTCTGGATATAAATGTGTTTCTTTGTTGTTCTTACCCAAGGGTCCTTCAGACGACAGTCACAGTCCATTATCTTGGGCAGAGCTGAACACTAGCCACTGTTGCTTTAGAAACTGGTCGCTAGTCAAAAGTTTTTAAATGCAATTCCTTTGTTTCCACATTGGATAAAGAATAATCTTGTCCATTTCTTTCACATTTTGAGTTTGTGTGAATTTTGATCTTCGTTTAGATAGCCCCATTTTCTTGCCCTGTGTTTCATGGTCTGTCCTCCCAGATTTGTAGTGAACTTCCTCTTTAATGAAGAGAAATGAAAATGGCTTACTCCAGAGCAAGGGGCAAGAGCAGAAATTAGAGAAATGTAAGGATGTTGTATTCCATTTGATTTTTATGATAGAGTCTCTGATTTCTTTGGGGATGATTGCCCAATTTATGCTTTTACAAGAACTGAAATCAAGTGATTACATTGAAAATATGTCTTGACAGACCCGGCTGTGCAAAGTGCAGTCTTCATCATTTCCTCACACCTATTATCTGTAGCTTGTTCCCTTCAGAAGAAAAAAGGACTATCTTCTGTTTAGATATGATATTTTTTTACCTCTGATTTTTTTTCAAGCGGAGACCATCAAATAGAGAAAATGGATCTACCTGTAACTACAGACCTCCACCTCATGGAGCTCAGGTTAGTAATATAACACAGTGTATATGATATGGAATTTTCTAATCAGCCTGTATGTAAAAAATGATATAAGCCATTTAACAACTTCTGGGACATTTTGAAATTTCTTAAAACAGTTTTATTATTTGGTTACAATTAGTAATTTTAATAGTACCTCCTGCTCCTTTTATTGTTGCATGTTTTCCTTTGAAGCTTATTAATGCCATTTTATTGATCTCTTTCTGGTGCTGGCACTAATTATAAGATAGAGGTATTCTTTCTTCATTCAATAACTTGCAAGAAGAAGTGATTTAAAGGGAGATGCTTAGCATAGAAAACTCATAAACTGCCACCTAAATAAGCAGTTAGAGAAGAGCAGATGTTTTTAGATTGCATTGGTAAATGGTGCAGTGTTATAGACCAATCAATACAATTTATGCTAATTGTAATGTACTTTTGTCAAAATTATGCTTTTTCTTAAAGTTAATTTCTGATTTATACCATTTTCCATAGAGTAATTTTGAAAACCTGGTTTAGTTTTCCATTTGGTGCCTGCTAATGGAAAGCTGGATTCATTTAGATATTAATCTGGCTCAAGTATATCAAAACAGATTTCAGCATGCTTGATGGAAAAGTGTATCAGATATTTACAGAAGACTTTTCTTCTACTTTTTCATGCTGTTGTGTTAAGTTACTTGGCTTAGTATAAACCTAGTACAGTTCAAGAAGTTTCAAAGTCCAAAATTCTTGAAATTGTAATTATAATCTCACGCTGTTTTGTACAGTTGCATAATGCTGTTGGCTTTGGAAGCTTAACTGTTGAATTAGAAAGCAAATTGGATTTCTTGCTTTAGAAAGTAGGATAAATTTTTTACCATTTGATTTCTGAAATCCTGTAATTTGAAATAAGTGCTTCTAATGTTTTGTTTAAGCTCTCTCACAAAATCTTTGTGACAAGGGCTGTGTTGTATTATCATTGTGTACAGTACCTGGGAGAGTGGACCATTTTTTGAGTGCTGCCATCATGTAAATTGTAGCTGTTCTGTGAAGGAAAATGGTTTCTTTTTAAGTAGGTCACTTTGTACAGCTCAGCTCTTCTGAGGTCTTAAGTGCCATTTTGTAGGCCATTCTTTGATCATAATACAATAAAATACACAATACAAAATACACTAATATAATGAACAGGCTCACCTGAAAGGCAGGCAGCCTCTAAGACAACTGCGATAATGAAAGCAAAGTGAAAATATTGAAGAATTTTATGCTTATGACATATCAATATTTTCCTCCATCCACAACACTGAATATACATATGCTACACATACAGAAGGAAAGTTTCTCATGCCAGTTGCACAAATTTAAAAGAAAACCAAATGCAATTAGTCTGGGCCTACATCAGTCTAATGCTTGGCCCACTGATTTAGCACAGCTATATTTTATACATGCACTTTATTGACATCTGCTCAGGCAACTCTCCCAACATTAAAGTCTAACATTTCACAGGCTTTATGACCGCACATTTATTCTTCTAATAAATACTTGTTCAGAGCACTTCCCCTTCTGCCCTCTTTTCTTGGAATAAAAAGGTATTATGCAAGTGCCTACATCCATACAGCAGTGACAAAAATAGACAGTATTGCTCTGACTTCAGCATACTCCCTGAAAAATGGACTGAAAATAAATATTGTCTTTGTGACACTGCCAGTCTGAATTTTCGCTGTTGCTTGTACAAACAGTGACTCTGACCAAGGAAGGCGTTTTCTCATACCCCCAACATCAGTCTGAAATCATCTCATTAGCCTAATGAAGGAAAAGATGGAAAGAGTTAATACCACTGATCTGATCAGCAGGCATTAGAGTTGTTCCTACCTACACAGCTGGACAGTGGCAGACAAATACAGACTGTATACTGACAGGTCACCACTGAATTTCAGGATGAAGGAAAAGAAAGGCTTAGTTCAGATTTCCATTTGATTTTTCAACACTGTGCTTCTCTGTGCTCCTTCCTGGAAACTTTTTTAATGCATTCTGATACTATTTAGATTAAAAATGTCATTCACATTTGGATAGAGCTAAATCTCCAGTGTCCCTTTCTGCCTGTGTTCAGTTCATCATCAGCACAACTCCATTGACTAGGGTGGAACAGGGCTTTCTTATATTACTAGGATTATTGGTAAAATGACCCTCTGCTATTACTGGAAGTACCTCCTTTTCCTTTGAAATACTGAGAGATGCAGTATAAAAATTTCTGAATAGTTGAAATCTACAGTACACTGATACTTAGTTAATTTTTCTCTCTGTTGGGCTATACTGGACATTTTAAGCCAGAGAGGGGCTGTTTTGTCCCATTTCAGGAGTTCAAATGTGTAGGGACTGACAGATGCCAAGTGAAGTGCAGTAATACTGAAACAGTGGTTGATGTTTGCCTGGAAAACCTCCAGACTATTCTTACTTTTTTATAGCCTGGGATCATCAAACTTGAGACTAGCGCTAGATGAAGCTCCCTTCTCTCTCAGGCAGTCAGTACGAGTTGTTCTTTTTCAGCACGGCACTGACTGGGAGCCAGACTGCCCTTTAAACTCACGCAGCTGGGGAACATGGTGTGAAACTTTTAGATCTCCCTGTCTTTGCCTCTGACGCAGGAGAGAAGTGAATACCCCTGACCCTGTCCACCTCCCTGCTAGAAGAGACACTGGTGCATAAAGGGGAAGTGGGGAAGGAACTGGGTATGAGAACTTATTTCAAGTTTTCGTTATCTGAAAGGCTTCGCTGAAACTCAGCAGAGCTGGGAGGAAGGAGATTAAAGGCCACGTTCAAAAAAGCTGGGTCAGGATTGTGTCTCGAAAACTCTTTTCTTTTTTCTTTTTTTTTTTCCTGAGGCCTGGTTTACTGTACATGAGGAGGCGAAGAGCGTTGTAGTGCTTTTGGTCGCAGAACATGTTATCGGCTACATGTCTGCACATCCCTTCATTTACATTCTGCCCACATCAAATCCATATTTTCTCCCCTGCCCACCTCTTTATGTGTCAAAACTAGTGACTCAAAGGCACAGATCAAAACTCTTTTTATAGCGATGTACCTTCCAGTCTTTCAGTTTTCACATAGTTTCTTGGCAAGTAAGTAAGTTAGATACTCACAGGCCAGTCTATACCAAAACATTTACATGTAAAGTATCTATTTGCCACAATCTTTTCTGGAGTGGGGACCGATCCTGAGCACACCTCCTTGAAGTCAGTGAGGCAATGTTACCAGCAAGAATTTGTCAAGTATCCTGATAAAGTTGATTTCTGTGCTTTTCCTCAGGAAGATACCTTCTGAACTATTTCAGGATTCAATAGAGATAAAATTAGTTCAAAAATCATAGAATGTAATACAGGATTATGCTGTCTCCCACTGATGTAACTTTACAGCAGCCACTTCTTTTCAGACTCCTTAGGATTTTTCAAAAACCCTGAAATGTCTATATTTTAAAATGATTTTCTAAAAGGAGTAAAGAAAATACACAGGAACATCAGTGGCTTGAAATCTCCACATGAATCTTGGTCTACTGTCCATTGGCAGTGCAGTGACAAGCTACTTCTTTTTTGCCCAAATAATTAAATTTTATTTCAGTCTTTTTGAGTTCAGCCTAATGATACAGGATTCCATCCAGGAAGGGATCATGTGTGGAAGCCTGTCAGATAGAGTTTTCTTGCTTCAAGAATATACAAGTGTTCAGTTCACAGAAACATGTTAACTAACTCTTTTTTTCCCAGCAGCAGCTTGTTAAAGAGAAGTTTTGCCCACAGTGCAGAAGCACTCGTATGGTGCTCATGCTTGCTATTATTCCCATTTTGGCCAAACCTGTCCAGAACTGCAAAATGCTTGTGAAGATATTTTCTATTAAGGTTCCCTGAGGAAAGTGGGTTCTGACAGCATCAACTTCCTCTCTTGTTCCTTCAGAGATATATACCTCTCTCACAGTTGGAATTTCAGAGTTCAAAAATAAAGTAATAGTAGGAGAAGCTGATGCTAATCTCTGTAGGCCCCATTAGCTCAACAACTTGCTTAGTCTCTAATGTGTGATAGCGGGGTGCAAGGGAGGTTGCTATAGTGTTAGTTTGGCTTCCCGTGTATCTTTTAGTCTTAGCAGCTATGCAGAAAAGCCAACAAAACTCAAAGTAATTGTTGTGCCATGATAATCAGAATTGCTGTACTTTGTCAGCTTATTAGGAAGGAAATTTATCTCATGTACAAAGGAAGTTTTTGGCTGATGATTAAAGTACAAGACTGGAAGTCAGTTACCTAGGATCATGTTTCCATCTCCGTTGTGTTTTTGTTTTTTTTCTGTGAGAACTTTGATTAACCATATTGTACCTCAGTTTCCTTTCAGGTAGCAGGAAGATAGTATTTTGGAAGTTTTTGATTGACATGTTTAATGTTTGTATGGTCCTTTGAGGTGTTTAGATAAAAGTGTCTCTTGAAGTGCAAATTACAGAGGTAAGCGTGGCCAAGGCAGAAGTGCCCTATTCCTGTTTTGTTGTTGGCAGCTACCAGTGACAGTTAAATCTTTAACTGATTTTCTGTGAATGTCTGTCTGGCAGTAGTGGTTGATATTCTGCTCCAGGAGATTCATTCCATTTATTCGTAATGTCTTGTTTTGCTAGGAAGCCATTGATTTGTTTCCTTTCCTCAGAGGAACCCTTATTTAATTTTCTAGAGTGTTTAAGGAAGTCCATAAGCAGGACATGTAATAATTATTGTATTCAAGTAGTTTGGGTAAAATATTCATCTTTATTGAGGTGACTGCTGCACAGAGGTAAATTTCAGCTGATCAGAGTCAGCTTGTTAATGCTTAAGTTTAAATGCTAAAAGCTCAAAGAATGCTAAGTCTATACCTAGCCGTCCTTCGACTTTTGCCAAGAGGACCTCAAGGTGTACAGTCAATGTGTCTTTGTCACCCTTGAGCCATCTCAGCTCTCAGGTCTCAGACATCATGGTTCTTGGGTGGGAACCTTTTTCTCCCTTCACAGCAGAAGTTTAGGGAGAAAGTCATTTGGTGATTCTCTCTTTCCGACTTAGCCACCATGAGTTTAGCTTGCTATTTGAGCTCTGTACATGCTCTGTGCACAAATAACATAAGTGAGTCAGGGCGCTTGGTAGTTAGGCACCTCACATTACTGTACTCAGCCCTCAGGGTAGCTTCCATTCAATGATTTCTTTTGACCCTCCAGTGTAAATGAAAATGGATATACCTACAGTAACTCTTGGAAAACTGAAAAAGGGAGAGATTTTTAGGGGTAGGTCTTCATTAGGCTTCAGCTTCACTGCCTTTTTAGGCTTTACACAGCATCACAAAAAGATCTTTATTTATAAAAAGGGCAGAGGATATGTGTTTTGGCCTATCTGTGTATGAAATCTTGGCCTGTTTTGTCAGAGACTTTTTCATCTTATATGGGTGATGTTGGGAGGGGCTGGCAATTGAGGGAAGCTATTAATCTTGCACTTTTTTCACTATACCATGTCTATTTTTTAAAACTGACCTTTGACTGATATGCATTACTTTGAAGAGACAGAGCTTTTCTAAAAATCCACAGTGATGAACATATATGTGTGTATGTGTGTGTATACACATGCAGGCTTATAGATGTAAACCAAAGAGTTTACAGCTTCTGTAGTGATGTGCTCAGCTATGGGGACTTCATGTGGCTTCCAGCTAGAGGTCAGCACCTCGTAGGAATAAGCCAGTAGTCCACCTCCAGGTGGACAGATCATATTCACTTTCACTGTCTGAAAGGTGATAAGTTACAGTATTAACTTTAAAATGTCCATTGAATATCACTGTCTAAAATAACCACTTTAAGCAGCAATGTCTCATATAATGCAGCTAATGATTTCCTATGAATTTACATAAAACCTTGCATTCTTTTGCTTTAGTATCCCTAGAATTTACCAGGGAGGTGAGGTGTTCAGTTCTAAGGAATCTTCCTAGACCTCTAAAAAGGAAGCAGCCTTGAGGTCCAAGAACACTAGAGGACCTCTGTATTTAAAAGCAAAAAATAAAATAGTAGCATTGTCAGCAGCAGAGCTAAGGAAGCCTGGTTTTGTATGATGTTTGGTCTTCCAGCCAGATTATCTGATATAATTCAATTGAAAATTTTGCTAGTTGGAGCATTTCTAATGCACTTTTTTCACTGCAGAATGTCTTTGATGAAAAGTAATATCTGCAAGCTTTTCCTTGGAGGAGAGGGGACATTAATAGACATCTTTACTTGGCCACTTGCTTATGTATCAGTGATATCATTAACACTTGTCAGATTTTTTTTTAAATACTTTAGTGAGTTCAAAAGTTGTAAGGGGGAGGACAGGATAACATCTATGCATACATGCACTTGTGTAAGTTTTTTTATCATATACACCTCATAGCATATGGAAACCAGGCTAAAATATAAATCTGCAGTGTTAACAAGGCAGCAACAAGGTTAATTTGAGGGGAATAGGCTTGATGTTTCTTGCAAATCCCTGCTGAAAAGCTTGGAGTCAGTGGGAAGATAGGAAGCACTTCCACCTTCTGTGGTCTTTCCTTGCCTTGAGAGCGCAAAAGACTATACAACAGAAGATTTGGTCAAATACTCCCATTGCTCCAGGCCATTTTCATACACAAAAAGTGTAAAAATCTGTTGCTATTCTATTTTGCTTTTACAATATGTAGTATGAAAAGTCAGAGCTGTTACAAAATTCATTATAATCACAAGTGTGAGTGTATCTGGAGTAACTTTAGAAGTTGTTGAGTCCTCTGGGGGATGTTTATTTTAGTTGTTTCATTTGTTCTAGCTATTTAGATTTTGTCCCTTGCCTGGATTCCTTTCTCTATTTGCTGCACCTTCAAAGCAAATACATATCTGAGAGCCCTAACAGCTGACAGCTCTCTTGGGTTTAATAGAAGAAGCATATTTCTTCTTTCCACCCTCCCCACCGTTGAATGACTTAAATACTGTGATACACCCTCTTGGGCTTATGTGTTTCTGACCATACATAAATAAACCAGATGCAAGTTCTTTGGGGCAGGGTTCCTGTCATTCTGCATTTGTCTGTAAAGCACCTTAGTAAGTGTCTTTGGATTTAAACAAACAATTCAGTCTTATATCTGATAAAGCAGTACAGGTAATAATGATTAATCATATGAATTGTAATCTTCAAGTCTAGCTTTAAGAAATATCTCAGGATGACTAAAACCTTTTTTCTTCTTTCCATGTAAATGAGTTATTTACAGATACTAATTTTAAATCACCCTCAAATTTCACATGATTTATTTGTAGGGTTTTTTTTTAATGACCAGCTTTAAAATGCTCTCAGCTATTCTTATAACCCTAGTGAGTAGGTGAATTTTTTATTTTTGGTGAGTGAGATATTTATTTCAGCAGTGTATTCTGATATCTTTCTGAGATTCATAGGATTTTATGTTTAGTTATACTGTTCAGTTACAAGGATTTCCTTGAGGACTTCTATCTTCAGGCAATGAACACATTCCTTCTGTGTTTCTTTACCAGCCCCTGAATGTGTTAAGAAAGAATACTACCTGATTTTTTGCTTTTACCAAGCTGTTACATGACCATATTTCCCTCCAGTACATCAGCAAAAGGTTACAAGGACTGCAGGATACTGAAATTCATACATCTAAAAAGACAATTTAGCTCAGTTTGTAATGGATGGCTTGATTTTGCTCTTATGTTCTGAAGTAAAATGCTGTGCACTTCTGAACCTCAGTGGTGTAACTAAAGACAAAATTTGCATTTATAAAGTTTCAATGTATCATTTACATCTTTTGTCTGATAACTCCATAATACGTTAATATGTCCTTCCAGGTGAATACACTGATGTTACTCACAGTCGAGTATATATTTGTGACAGGCTGAGAGCAAGGATGCCTCTGCCAGTCTGAAACCTAAAGGCACAACCAAACCTGTCAATGACTGGTAGCAAATGCCACCATATATCCTCAAGTTCTCCCTAGTTTTTCTTACCCCAGAGCCACAGCACGCATCGTGGCTGCAAAGGCTGAACTTCAAGTTTCATTTCCAACTTGCAGACTAAAAGTCAGCTTGGTAATGTGTATAATTCCTGAGAGATTGTCTTTCTGGGTAGACATTTCTTCCAAACAGATTCAAGAACTGCACTGAGATATACTCCTCAAAATGCAATCTTTCTGTGAGTAAAAGCAAGAAAGATTCCTCTGTTGGTTAAACATCAAAGCCCAGTCCTTAGAAACAATGACAGGGGTAGTCATAACTCCTCATTTATCAACAAATGCTGAGCAGTATAACTATCAATATGAGAATACGTCAAGTTATATATTTTGAATGTTTTGTCTTAGCCAATTCCATTTTTTAAGCAGAAGTTGTAATTTGCCTCAATACCCAGAGCAGATGGTAAAGCTTTCGTTATTGAACGCTATTTCATCTTGGTATCTGCCTCAAAAAGTAAAAATGGCTGCTTTAAAATGGCCAGTGGACCTGCTTAGAGAAAAGAATAGGAAAACGTATCCAAGTTTTCCTGTAAACTTTAATTCTTCAAGTATTAGTATTTCCTGATCTAAGGGACACAAGATAAAAATGGTCTAGAAATAAAAACGGGGGTTGATGTCCAAGGATCTGTGTTTGTTGTTACTAGGTGAAGTTTGCCAGGCGGTCATGTTTTGCATGTATAGAGCATTGCATGACTGAGGACAGCAAATCTGAATGAATCTGGATGTAGGAATTATCTCAGTTAAAAGGAGTTGGGACTTTTTTGCTGTCAGTGGTAGGATATTGAGACTCCTACCTAAACTTCTGAGATTGCTTTGCATTTGGGGTTGGACTAGATGATCTCCAGAGGTCCCTTCCAACCTCAACCATTCTGTGATTCTGTCCAAGTCTCCGTTGCCTACAGAGTTATTAGGCCAGGCTTTAGCTCTGTGGGTGCTTGCCAAGGCTGGCAGCCTGGAGGTCAGAGGGACGCACCCTGATGGGCCTGGGAGCAGGGCACATCCCTCTCTCATCAGCCTACCCTCCACGTGATGGGATCACACAAGCTTTTGAGTACCAAGCCCAGCCTTGAGCCCACCTCCGCCACTGCCTGCTGCCAGCCCCGAAGCCAGGGTGCAACCTTGGTGGGGCAGCAAAATGAGCAGAGAAGTGTCAAGGGCAGAGTGTAGGCATCTGCCAGCTCATGCTCTAGCTGTCTAATATCTAAGATAGATATTAACAATATCTATCCAGCTAAACAAGGGCTGAGGACCAAGTGCTGACCCCAAGTGACACTGACTGGGTCCCTAGCCCTTTCTGTAACAGGCTGGCCTTGGTGAGACTGAGCTGAAACAGTGCGAGGCAGAGCTGTGGCATGAACTAAGGGTGATGATAAGGGGTCTGCCGCTAGGCCTTGCTCCGTGGACCTCTTTTATTCACATTACACACTGCTGCTGCGAAGAAAGGGAGGGCAGAAATTGTACAGGTAGCGCTGATCCCCAGCAATGTTACTTTAAGTTATTATTTGACATCCCCAAGGTGGCAAAATTCAGTTTTGCCTACAAAGCTGAGAAGCCTTGAACCAGCCATGGAGACTGACAAAATGTGTAGTTTCTTGCAAGCACGCAGATTATGTTAGTTAGTGTTGACTCTTCTTTTCAAGCTTTTCAGTTTTCTCCTGCAGGCTGTAGGAAAAATCCTTATAAGAATCTCCTTGATTTACACTTCTAAATCCTGTTTTCAGAAGTGAGCAAAATGACATTAACTGTCAAGGAGACTTACAATCCGAAATGCCTGTCCCTTTCAAAAGTGGGGCTTAGCTTTTAAATCTGTTATTTTTTGGAAATTGAAACTAGGTAGAATAGAATACAAGACTTTTTTGGAGAAAGACCAGATTTTAAAGACAATAAGATAAATATTTTGATAAATATGTATATATGTTGGTAAATATCCAAATATGCTTCACTTATAGCTGTCTGTGGAAATGTTTTCAGTTTTAAAAAATCAAGAACTAAGTGTTCATAAAATAAATAATAACTAATATTAAGTATACTTAGCTGTTCAAAGGGAAAAATCAGCTGTTGCTGAAAATGTTTATCAGCAATTAGTTTTGAACACTTCTCTGCTGTATGCATGTCCTTGTTACAGTTAGTGAAATGATGCCCATTCAGGATCTATGGAAATGACAACTAAACCATCCTCTGCAGAGATTATATTTCTAAGAAAAAAAACGCCAGTTTTTATTCTTTTATTTTAACTTAGAGACTCTGAATAATTATGTAGCAGAGGTACAGCTCTTCATCTTTTCCCTATACTTCTTCCCCTATACTTTTCAACAGTTTCCATTGTTTTTTCAGCTGGCATTACAAACCAAAATCTATGTTTATTGTAACAAACTCAGCAACAGGGACTTGCAATGGGAAATCCTTCTTTGACCTGCATAACCTATAGCGTGTGCACTAGCATGTCTATTATCAATACAGTGCACTATGCAACTGCAAACAGTAATACAATCAGGTTTTCATTTATATTTATGTGACTAAGCTCTGTGTTTGATCATGTTAAAAGATACATGATTTCTAAATGTAATTCCCATATATTAATATATTACTATAAAATGCTATTGTTTTTGTAGTGTGACTCACATGAGGATTCTGAATGAAAATTTATCAGTGAGACTGGCAAATATTCATATTTAGTTTTAGTTTAGAATAAAATTTTTAAAAAATAGAATTTACATGAAATCTGTAAATTACCATCAGAAGCATATTTACCACGGCCATCACGTGACAAAAGTTATCGTTATGTATAAAGCCAAATCCCACAATCCTGTTCACGAAAAGGCCCGTTATTACTGAGTGAAAACTGAACTTTGCATTCCTGCTACTCAGAAATCTCCTTAATGCATAGGAACTTTGGCAAAATAAAATCCAGATGTCAGCATTGTGGACCATAATGATCTCTATATTGTAATTAGGGTTATGCCGGTAATTGATTTTCCAGCAACTAATATTCATAAAGCTGAAAGTAACCAACAGCCTTGTACTCAGTAATGCAGCAGTTAGAGAGCATTCTTGAAATTCAGAAAACCTGGCTCAATTCCCTCCTTTGGGTAAAAGGACTTGAACTCTCATTTCCCAAAGAAGTCCATTTAGCTTTTGTTGTTAAGTAAACATGGACTGGAACAAGGACTTAGATGCAAGTACTCACATGCTGAGATGCCCTGCTTTCTGTCCTTACTCTATTATTATTATTTTGTGCAGTTCCTCACTGGAAACTTTTTTGTATGGCACCAGCCCTGGCTTCAACCCCTTCAAAGAAAGGAAGGAATTTAACCTGAGTCTTCCACCACCTGAAAAAGTGCATCCCCAGAGAGGTATGAAGTAGAAATATGTATACATAAAAATGTTTATACAAAAATGTGTATATATAAAAATGCATACAAATACATATTTTTCACAGATGTCACCTCGCTCTCCTGAGAAGATAAGAAACACTACATTCTTCTGGATACGTCCTTAAGATTTCTTTTCACACTGCACAGATGCTAATATAGTAGTAATTGGAGCTCTGTTAGTAAATTGGAGCTCTGTTCCCATTTACTTCAAAAATTCATCTGAACAGCATCTTATGTTAATATCACTTGGTTAGAGAATGAAAAGATGCCAGTTTGATTGCTTATTGGTACCCTGTATGCCTCCATTTGGATATCGCCTCCTTCCCCTAAAGTAAATTTTATCCTGCCTGCCTACACAGAGTTAAAGGTTTTTAAGAGGTAAAGCTACAGCAGAACAGGGAAAGCTACGGGAGATGGAAAAGACACAGTATTACACTATAGGGATTCTCTCTGGAGAAGTTAGGGAGTAAGCATTTATTGAGGAGTAGTTTAGCTAGGCTGGGAAATTTTAGTCTGCCAGGCTAAATCTAGTTTCAGAGGAGATAGTGAAGCCTTAAAGATTGGTAGGGTTTACCAGGAGTGAAGATGAATAATAATTTGTTACCAGGAGCTGTATGGAAGACTCTGGCAGAGAAAGGGATGCATAAACTGAAGGAAGCAGATTGCATATACTGGGCTGACTGGAATATATCAAAGCTTCAAGGAAAATTTACTTTAGGGGGAGGAGGGGACTATCTAAAGAAGGTTATTTTATTTTTAACTCTCTGCTCTGCATGTGTGCGCCTTTGAAAAAATGAACAATTTGTTCTGAAAAAGCCATTTTGTAAAAGCTTCAGTCAGCTCAGTAGTCACAAATCCCTGAAGGAGGAAGGGTTCACAGATGCCAGATGTACTTGTCATGCTACCAGAGTGGAGAAATGGGAATGGCTGGCTCATGATCCATTTCGAGTTGCATCTTTTGAGAGAGTGGCCCTATCCCTGGCTACATGGAAGAAGGATGGAAACAGTCCAAAGGGAAGCTCTCCCAAATACGATGACCTTCAATATTGTTCTGTGGCTGTTTTTAGTGGGTGACAAATACAGCTGAAGAAGTTCCTGCTCCCAGCTTACTACACCCTCAGTTTTGCCGACATTACTTCCTCCAGGGCTGCATTATAACCTGGAGCAGCAAAAGCATCAGGTTGAAAACAACCAGACAGACCTGGACTGGGGATATTTTTAAAGCCAAAGTCATGCTCCTGACCACCAGGTCAGTGTGGCCCCATGGTCACCTTGGTGTTACAAAGAAAGAGGCAGATGGCAGTGTGAAGCTGTGAAGGACGGGGAAGGGGGGCACCCTTTCGTCCTGCTTGACCAGTGCTGTTTACACCCCCGTGTGGTACTCATATTGCAACGGTGTGCACTAGGGGCTGGCCCTGTGCTTCAAACCGTTGCATGTGTTTCTAAGTTACAGTATATACTGAACAATGGTCTGTCATTGATCTGGAAAGATATGGTTAAATGGGCGTGGGTTTAATGTGGACACTCAGATTTGTCAAGAGAGCTAAGAAGTCTTCTTTTTCTAAAAGTATCCAATACCCCTGATTTTTTGCTTGCATACCTAAAAATCAGCATTTGTTTACAGAAAAGTCTAGAATAAGAGAGACAATTAACTTGGAGGTAATTAAAATCTTATTCTTATCCATGGGTAGGGGAATGACCTGGGATGTATCTTTTATATTATATGAAGTACAACATAAAATCACTGAAGAAATATCAGACGGCTCTTTGACACTGTATTATGGGGTGCCACAACATTACTGAAAAAATACTGGCATTTTTTAAAGTGAATGCTGCGGTGCACTTTTCCATGAGATACTGATTAATATGCTATTGAGTCTATAAATAAGGTACCAACTAATGTCAGTTTTGACAGCATTTCTGCTCTTTGCTGGGATGGGACTGAGATCAGTAACTCAGTTCATATAGGCCAGCTATCTACTATCTAACAGTAATGAATGGTGAAAGCCAGGATATGAGTTGCTATTTAGAGACTAAGTGTTCAGAAAAGAGCACAAGAAGGTCAAGATGAGAATTTCCTCATACAACTTTAGCTAGGTTACAAACATACTCAGACAGAAAAATGAGAAGTGTCTAAGTGCAAAACAGGCAATAAATCCAAAGATAATAAAAAGCAATGACTGACAGTCCAAGGCCACTAACAGCATTTCACCATGTGTATTAAAAATAAACCCAAAAACCAAAACAAAACAAAAACTGTGGTCATTGGTTTAGGCTTAAGGTAGTTAGCCCATCATGTAGGACTGCATCATTTCTCATTCAAGTCCCTTTTTAATACAGCTTCAATCGGTCTACAGTTGAACAAATACATAATAGCATAGCCTATATTTTCTGTGTTCTGGACCAGATTCTGATTTTGAAATACCATTATGGATCTCTTGGAACATTCTGGAAATAGTGAGAACACAGTAGAAAAGTCAGAGAAATGAGGAGAACTGTTTCATGAACTGCTCACTGAAGTTCTCTGCTTCAGGAATTACTCTTTCAGTAGGGTCCTGAAAGAAAGGGGGCGGGGGTTGTAATTAAAAACTCCAATTATCCTAGGAGGTTAATGAAAGTCTGCTCAGTCTTTTTGTCTCCATTAGAAGTAATGAAATAGGGTAGTTCCCTTAAAGAGATATAATAGGAAATAGAAGTCAAGCATACACTAGGAGACAGAAATTTTAATATCTTCTATATTCCAGATAGTGGTTTATAACTACTGGTAGGGATTACATTTTTTGTGGCAGTTGTGTATCCTAACCAACACTAGTTTAGAAGAAGACCTATTTGTATTGTCACATCCTGTATCAGTAATTTGTGTAAAATTTATTTTGCTTATAGTTAAGCATTCCCAGTAAGCCTGTGACATTGTCTGATGTAGGCTTTTCCAGGAAACTATCATTAAGAGGCAAGTCATCAATGCTGATGATCTTCAGAGAAGAGCAGATACTACCAAAATTATACCAATTGTGCTCAGATGGAGGGCAGATAAGGTGCCCTCTGCAGGCAACTGTATTTCAACTGACTACCAGAAGAAGGTAAATGACAAGCTTAGATCTAGATTTCTGACTTTCAGACCTCTAAATTATGACAGACACATCCCACCCTTGTGAACCTTGTCATTTTTTGCCTCATATTGCCACTCATAGTGAACATGTTATTCACCTGAATGTTTTCAATTTAGACAGTGGCATTCCTCAGTAGTGTAGATTAGTCAGAGTAAACATAGTTTGATATGGAAAGCTATAGAAATCTTCAAACAGGGCCCACATCAAAAAGTTCTAATTGAATTCCAAAATAACTGTTTGCTGGTTTTTTGCTCATAGAAAATATTTAAGAATGAAAATTCTGGCTTACTTTTTAAAAGTAAACCACTGGCTATTTAACAGCTGTGAATAGAGATGTAACAGAAAAGTGTGAAAATAATACCATAAGAACACAATGGTATAGGAGAGGGGAAAGGAGAAAAGAACATTAAGACAACATAGTCTTCTGGAGCTGAAGAAATTCCAGCTCTTGAATACCCACAAACTGTGGGCAGGCAAAGCTTGGAGGAAGAGATAATATTTATGTTAGACCAGCTCACATGACTAGAGAAGCAGCAAATTTTTGTGCCTACAAGAAGCAGCACAGAATCACAAAATGGCTGTAACTGGAAGGGAACTCTGGAGATCATCCAGTCTAATTCCCCTACTCAGTAACATCCAGATACATTTTGAATATATCCAAGGATGGAGGCTCCACAACCTCTCTGGGCCATTTGTTCCAGTATTCAACCACTCTCATAGTAAAAAAGCAAAACAAAACAAAGATCATTATTATGCTTACATGGAGTTTCCTGTATTTCAATTTGTGCTTATTGCCTCTTATTCTGTCACTGGGCACCACTGAGAAGAGTGTGGCTCCAACTTCTTTACTCCCCCTCATCAGGTATTTATACATACTGATAAGACTCCCCTGAACCTTCTGTTCTTCAGGCTGAACAGTCCCAGCTCTCTCAGCCTTTCCTCATATGAGAAATGCTCCACTCCCTTCATCATCTTATTAGCCCTTCGCTGAACTCACTCCAGTAGCTCCATGTCTCTCTTGTATTGGGGAGTCCAAACCTGGACCCAGCACTCCAGCTATGTCCTCACCAGAGCTGAGTAGAGGGGCAGGATCACTTTCCTCAACTTGCTGGCAACGCTCTGCCTCATGCAGCCCAGGATACTGCTGGCCTTCTTTACCATGAAGGCTCACTGCTGGCTCATGGTCAATTTGTTGTCCACCAGGACCCCCAGGGCCTTCCCTGCAAAGCTGCTCTCCAGGCAGACAGCCCCAGCCTGCACTGGTGCATGGGGTTAATCCACCACAGCTGCAGGACTTTGTATTTACCTTTTTTGAACTTTATGAGATTCCTTTTGACCCTCGAGAAAGGTTTTGCACACCTGAAAGCTCATCTGCTTTGGGGTTTTGTTTTCGGTTTGGTTTGTTGGGGTGTTTTTGTTCCACCTGCAGTAGTGTGTCCAATGATAGATGCCAGCTATCCCTGCAAACTTGCTTGCACTTATGTCCTGAGGTCATAATGGCTATAGCACTAATACTACTGCAACTGATACTGTAGAGTATTCAGGGTACAGATTTAGCTTTGGTGGTTTAGTTCTTTATTTCCCCAATAGCATCAAGTTTATAACAGGAGCAAACAATAAAGTTTGCATTCAGTCTTTTCCCCTCAAGGCCATTTTTGGATTGGAAATTTGCAAATTGGTTTCCTTGTTACTTAAAAAATTCATCCCTTTATTGATAGGTCTTTAAGAAAAGTTACTTTATATGTAACTATCAGTAACAATAACGTATACTGCAGTGGAATATAGAAACTGATCTGCATGCTAATTTAGGAATTGTCATATGAGGGTATTCAGACTGATTAATTTGGGGCATCTGTCTGTCCATGTTTTGAGGTTAGTCTGCATTACATAGGGGCTAATACCAAAAGCTTTGGAGAAAACTGCAAGAAAGGTAACGGTAGGATATAATCTGGTTTCTAATATGTCTTCCTTACAGGTCAGCCCTGAAACTTTAAATTCCACCTAGTGTTGACATTTCAACTGGACAATTTTATTAATAGGATTATGTGTAGACTTCCTTTAATCCTGCAGGTTTATTAATCTCAAGAGCATCCAGTGACAATCCTTTCCACTGGTTACATTTTTTTGTTTTTCCTACTCAATCTTTTCTTCCTTATTCAAATTTGAATTTGCTGTCTTTCAGTGTATCTGGCTGTCATTTTAGTCTTATCCTGAGAAAAGAAGAGAGAAGATAGCAATTATGTTTTTTACACTATTCATTATTTACACTTATTATCTCTTGCATCTCCTTCTGATTTAAATGCTTTTACATGAAAAATCCTATTCTCTTCATATATGATCTTTTTTTTCTTGTAGTAATCATTCTTGTTTCCACAAGAGCTTTGTTTTTGCAAATGATGTCAGCAGAATCATTTTATGGCATTTTAGCTTTATGCTGAATGGTTGTATATCAAAGTATATAATCACGTCAGGTCTGATGATTGACTGATTACTGTTTTTCCCTGTAAACATGCACACAGGTATCTCTCTTTGTATTTCACCTTGCCAGCACAATTGAGTGTGATTTTCCTTTAGTAAAAAAAAAAAATCTATTTGACCACATTTTTTATTTCTTACCTTTCCTAAGAAAAAAATCCCTTCCTGCCCGTTATGATTTCCTTGCTGTTTACCAATGGGACATCAATTAAAAAGATCAGGCATTATGAAAAGTCATTTTTGTTTAAAGACTTTAAAATCTATGTTTTTGTGACTCCCTTGTTTCCTATTTTCATATAACCTCTTCCAAATTTGCTAAACTGATATGAATTGAGATAAATGAGATCATTTGTAGCCTACTCTTTACTGCCAAATTCAGATCAGTAGTCTATGTGTTTTCTTGTACAGAGAATGACATTGTATGTTGGGGTCTCTTTGAGGATAAAATTTTGGAGTTAATTTTCAGTGCAGACAGTTATTTTGCTTCCCCTGTGTAGGCAGTTTTTGTTTTCCTCATTTTCTTTCCACAATTGTCACCACTTACTTTCCCTGTGCCAGTTCTGTCCAATGCATCTGTACTTAAGAAAATATCAGCAGGTTTGATTGCAGTGTCCCATGGCTCTTTGCATAATTTTAAAAATTTATAGTTGAGAATAGCCCTGCAGGTGTTGTGAGCTAGCGTTTTCTCTTTTGTAACGATGGCAAGTTACTTCATTGGGCTCACATTTTTTGGTTTACAGGGGATTTGGGAATTCATTCATCTTAAATGACAATCTTATTGAAATATTACCTTAACTTATTTTGTGCCAAATAGTAATTTCCTATTTGATCATCTAATTAGACTCACACAGAGGAGAACATTTGTCCTTGTGTGAACTGTGGCTGGCTTTGAAGGATGGAAAAAACTCAGTATTGAAATAAGTGCCTGATTCTGCAGTCTCTGGGCCTTAGTTTCTGACTTAATATGCATATTTTCTTCTTTTAAGAAATGTGTATCTTCTAGGGCTCAGTTCATCCTGCAGTACTCTCTGGAAGAATAGCAAAGAAAAGTAGAGCTAAGCTTATAAAACACTTGAATTTTTGTTATATTTGGTTCGCTTGAATTTTTTATCTGAACTTTCCAAATTACAGTGTTTTTGAGTGGAACCTGCCTTCTAAAATACCCCCAAGTTTGGTTTTGTAACAGCTTGATAAGATTTTGAAGGGGAAAAAGCTGTTGTACATCAAATTGTCTCTCTGAAACTTGACAAATTTAGATTTCAAGAGCAAGGTTAGGATTACATTAGGTGTTCTGGCAAACTGCTGGGTATAGTTAGTACTTTGGAAAACTAGGTAACTTATTTTCTATTCCAGTTCAGAATGCAGAAGAGTAACAAAGCTGCAAGTACTTTTAAAGGGTTCATCTTAGCTACGGTTTGCCAAGACTTCACTGAGCTGGTTAAAATTGTTATTCTTTTCTACTTACTACACTCCTGCTTCCAAAACCTACAGGTGCTCCAGAGAATCAGAGAGAATAGAGCATCTTTCTGTGGTTTAAAAGGATGTTAAAGCTTAATTGATAGAAACTCTTCCATGAGTTGCCTTGCAGTGTATATGTTGAACAGTTGTTTTGCTGCAAGTGAATCATGACTTCAGAGGTCATGATTTGGTGCTGGGTCAGACTTGAGGAAATGAAGTGCTGCTGCTAGCAAGCTGCTGCATTAAGGATGGGTCTGCACAAAAAAATTGAAGGCTCTAAGAACTGGATTTATTGATTAGGAATCACAAAATGACCAACGATGATTGTCCTGTGGGACCCACTGTTTCACCACAAGTCAGCTGTAGTTCACTAGCCACATGAGCAGAGCCAGTACACTAGTGGTTTCCGGTGCAGGCACTGTTTTTCTGGAATGTGTAGTGGGAAGGGAATAATGATAAAAGAAGGGTCTCAATCAAAGAACAATACAAGATTTGCAAATAAGCCAAATTTTCTCTTAAAACTTTCCTTATCCCTCAGTTTTCAGTTTGAAGAAACTGCAGGAAAAATGTTGAGCAGGTACTTACATTGTACTGGAGCTGACCTGGTTTAGAAAAGTGACAGCACAGCTACGGTACTTTAGCAGTACTATGTTGATGAATTCATATCTTCCCCTCCCCCCCCCAAAAAAAAAGATTGTATTTCTGTGTATTTTTGTATTTTTCAGCCTTTGGAGTATATCTGGGACATGAGTCAAGATAGTCACTTTAAAGATTGTTAAGCTGATCTCTACTTAAGCTGGGCTTAGCCACTGAAAAATCACCAATAGTGATTCAGGACCGCATAGCCCTGTACATTGCTAGATTCATAAGGTGCCAATGTATATGACTCAGACATACCTGTTCTGGAAAGATGAGTATGTACTTATCCTTTGTTAATCTTCACAGATCCAGAGGCAGATGTATAAGCACCTCAACTAAGTCACCAGAAGAAGCCTTCAAAAGTTAGGCATGGTTGGTATTACAGCTAACTTAGTCTGAGAAGATGATGCCTAGTTTACGTCATCAAAAGTAATTCAACCAGGAGAATATACCTAGGAAAATGGGAAACCTCAGTCTAAACCTCAGTCTTTAGGGGGTTTGGCTGATGAGCACATACAGATCAACTTCCCTATGTATTTATGGTGAGAATTTCTTTTTTTTTTCTGGAGATATTTGTCACAGTCTCACAAACTAGAAGGTAAAAGCTAAGAAGAGCAGAAGAAGGTATCATATGCCAAAGCTAATTATAATTGTTGATTTTTTGTATCAGCTTGAGCAATCAAGATCAAACTGTCATTGCATATGTGACAAACATGAAAGGTATAACAATGTTGTTCCTTTGGGAATCCCTGTCTATGCTATTTCCAAACTGTGGTAAATCTGCTACTGCAAAGCTCCCCTAGGCAGTACATGCCCCCTTGCCTGGTCCCTGGAGAAGGGAGGGAGCAGCCTGTGGCAGAGAAGACCACTAGTACATGGCCTGACACCATCGTTGGTTGCCACTGACCAAGGAGGCTGTGGGAACTTGATTTGTGCAGGACTAACAGACATGCTTTCTTTCCCCATTACCTCTTCTCTCTCCCTCCCCCTTTCTCTACTTGTTCATGTGTTTTCTGTGGACTGAACAGCTGGTGACAATATTGTCTCTCTCTTTTCTTTACCCCTTTCTTCACTTTCTGTGGCTGCCACCCCCCACCAGGTAACAGAGCTAAGGGGCTGGAGGATGCTGTGAGGACTAGTGGGGAGGAGAGGAGAGGCAGCAATACCAGCAAAGAAACATCCAGCAGGACTCAGAAAATACAGAAAATAGGGAATGTCCTAGACTGTCACAGTTTCTGCATTCTGCTGGCTGCCATAGTCAGAGTGTTTCAGTGAGAGATCCTCTTTTCTGTGAAGTGAAATGTAGGACCGTCCTCCAGCA
This sequence comes from Apteryx mantelli, assembly GCF_036417845.1. NCBI lineage: Eukaryota > Metazoa > Chordata > Aves > Apterygiformes > Apterygidae > Apteryx > Apteryx mantelli. The sequence continues at coordinate 39,518,081 of NC_089978.1, forward strand.
TATAAGTTGGCACTGCAGATGCCCCAGCTCCATGCCAAGGTGTGCTGTGTCTCTTGACTGGACCTCACCAGTGATGTGGTGGTCGGTAGGAAAAAAAAAAAAAATCACTGGCATAAAGGAAATGCTGTGAAATAAATTAATCTGTGGGTCTTAAAAAGGAGAGGATTCTTAGACAGTAGCTGCCAGAGGGGGCTGTGATCTGTCTGTTTCTACTTTGTTAGCAGCACTGGTATGGATACAGCATTGGAAGACTTAAGATTTATACTTTCTTTTCAGAGCATAACAAACTGATTCAAATAAACAAAAAGGGTAAGATTGGCTGGCAGCAATTCATGCTTCTGAGGAGATCACCCACTGCAGATTTTGATACCAAAATTAGTGGCTGAAACGCCTCAAAATTGGATACTTTGGGGAAAAAAATACCAAAATACCTTTGAACACCAAAGTCAAGTTGGAAGAAAAAGAAATCAGAGGACTTTGAGGAGAAAAAAATGCATGCTTTGTGTTGTTTGGAGAAAATGTAAAAGTGAGACATTACCATGTACCAGTGGAGCTGAACAATCTCTGTAGCAGATGTGAGCTGCTGTGATCCGTGAATATGCATTGTCACAGGTCAGAGCAGGACTGAAACCTCTGGTGAAGGGGGGCCCTTGACTCCTTGTATCTGTGTCAGAAGATCTGGTGATAGATTAAAAGTTCTGTGCTTTCCCCTGTATAATAAAAAAGGCAAAAGGAAAAAATATATCTATTTTGCTTTTACAAGGGAAAAGGCACAGATTTACTGCAAGAAAGAGATTTGAATTGGGATCCTGTTTGCACCCACAGTTTGCGAAGTCTCAGTGCCAGCTCATCCATTTGTAAGAGTTATGGGTCTTATAGGGTGTAAAATACAGGGTGTATATTCTGGAGGAGATCTAGCCACAAGACCAGTTACTTTTGTCCTCAGGATAAAAACAACATGAAAACCAATTTATACAGGCTGGGAAGGAGGACATTGTTTCCCTAGCGTGCTTATTTTCAGTGAACTAAACTTTACTATAAAACTGCTAATATATTGCTAATTGGCCATGAGTTCCGTCTCTCAACAAGGACCCTCTCTGGGTAAAAAAGCTAATAAATTGGTCAGGCAGAACAACAGCAGAAGCTGGAGGACTGTTGGAAGAATTGGATCAGTATAAACTCCCGAAGGTGTTTTTGTCAGTACTGTGGAGTGCCATATGGTAAATTATCAAGATAAGGCAGGACAGGTGTCCATTCTCCTTCTCTGAGGCTGGGTCCATCACACCTAAAGTATCTCAAACTGATGTTTGTCTAACGTTTTCCTTGAAAATCTTTGGTGATGGGTATCATGCCTCATGGCAAAGGTGTAGCTGTTGCCCACTCACTCCTGGGTTTTTTTCATCTCAAAAGCTGCAAGCTGGCAGCACAAGCATCCTGTGCTGGCTCACTGCAGGATGGCAACATGCATTCTCCAGCCCTTGGACTTCTTCAGGATTCAGGGCTCTACAAAACACTTAAGACTGATCTGTCACTTCCACAGAGGCAGTGCATCCCAGTTTATCAGCTCCACCCCATCTCAGTTTGTCCTGTGACACTGGGCTGGCTTTTTAATGAAATAAATTACAAATGTAATTATCTGGCCTCATATATCAGAGGAATAGATACAAAACCTGGAGGAAGAAGATTACAAATGAAGTAAAATTTAGTCTTAACAGAGGGATATGTCCTTTATTCCAGTACTGGCCTGGGATATAGACTACTTCTCCCATTTCATCTCTTCTTAGCAGAAGATCATTATTTTCCAGGATTAGCTTCTTCATCTCTGCTCAGGAGATTCATACATGTCTTCAAAATCTCTTAGATTTAGAATACTCCATGTATGGTGCATTGCAAAAAGTGTTGTATGCATGTTCATTTGCATCAGTGGCCTGCAGTATAGTCTCAGATTTTTATTATTAAAAAGGTACCACAGGACTAGATACTTTCCCTTGACTTGTCTCTAAAGGCAGGCAGTCACCTTGTGTGTGTATGTATTTATTTATTAATTTTTATATATCTTACTTCCCCTCAGTCTTTTCTCTTGGATGCAGAGTCTTTTAACCTTTCCTCATAGATCTTATGTTTCCAAAAGTGTTGTCTCTGTTGTCTTCTACTGGATAGGTGTGCTGCTGGACCTTGTGCTAACAAACAAAGAAGGACTGGTTGAAGATCTGAAGGTTGGGGGCAGCCTTGGCTGCAGTGACCATGAGATGGTGGAGGAAGAAAGCAGAGCAATACTTAGGATTGCAACCCTGGACTTCAGGAGACCAGACTTTGGCCTCTTCAGGGACCTACTTGGAGGAATCCCATGGGTTAGGGCCCTAGAAGGAAGGGGGGTCCAAGAAAGCTGGTTAATATTCAAGGACCACTTCCTCCAACCTCAAGATCAATGCATCCCTATGAGTAAGAAGTCAAGCAAAGGGAGCAGGAGACCTGCATGGATGAGCAAGGAGCTCCTGGCAAAACTCAACCAGAAGAAGGAAGTATACAGAATGTGGAAAGGGGGACAGGCCACTTGGGAGGAATATAGGAACGTTGTCAGAGTATGCAGGGAGGCGACGAGGAAGGCTAAGGCCCATTTGGAATTGAATCTGGCAAGAGATGTCAAGGACAAGAAGGGCTTCTTCAAATACTTCAGAAGCAAGAGGAAGACTAGGGAAAATGTGGGCCTTTTGCTGAATGGGGTGGGTGCCCTGGTGACGAAGGATGCAGAGAAGGCAGAGTTACTGAATGCCGCCTTTGCTTCAGTCTTTACTGCTCAGGCCAGCCCTCAGGAACCCCAGACCCTGGAGACCACAGAGAAAGTCTGGAGAGAGGAAGACTTTCCCTTGGTGGAGGAGGAGTGGGTTAGAGATCATTTAAGCAAACTTGACACCCACCAATCCATGGGCCCCGATGGGATGCACCCACGAGTGCTGAGGGAGCTGGTGGATGTTATTGCTAGGCCACTCTCCATCATCTTTGAAAGGTCCTGGAGAACAGGAGAGGTGCCTGAAGACTGGAAGAAAGCCAGTGTCACCCCAGTCTTCAAAAAGGGCAAGAAGGAGGACCCAGGGAACTACAGGCCAGTCAGCCTCACCTGCATCCCTGGAAAGGTGATGGAGCAGCTCAGCCTGGAGGCCATCTCCAAGCACATGGAGGACAAGAAGGTGATCAGGAGGAGTCAGTGTGGATTCACCAAGGCGAAATCATGCTTAACCAACCTGATAACCTTCTCTGATGGATTGACAGGCTGGGTAGATGAGGGGAGAGCAGTGGATGTTGTCTACCCTGACTTCAGCAAGGCTTTCGACACTGTCTCCCATAACATCCCCATAGACAAGCTCAGGAAGTGTGGGCTAGATGAGTGGACAGTGAGGTGGATTGAGAACTGGCTGAATGGCAGAGCTCAGAGAGTTGTGATCAGTGGCACAGAGTCTAGTTGGAGGCCTGTAGCTAGCGGTGTCCCCCAGGGGTCAGTACTGGGTCCGGTCTTGTTCAACTTCTTCATCAATGACCTGGATGAAGGGACAGAGTGCACCCTCAGCAAGTTTGCTGAAGATACAAAACTGGGAGGAGTGGCTGATACACCAGAGGGCTGTGCTGCCATTCAGAGAGACCTGGACAGGCTGGAGAGGTGGGCAGAGAGGAACCTCATGAAGTTCAACAAAGGCAAGTGCAGGGTCCTGCACCTAGGGAGGAATAACCCCATGCACCAGTACAGGTTGAAGGTTGACCTGCTGGAAAGCAGCTCTGCTGAGAAGGACCTGGGAGTGCTGGTGGACACCAAGTTAAGCATGAGGCAGCAATGTGCCCTTGTGGCCAAGAAGGCCAATGGTATCCTGGGGTGCATCAGGAAGAGTGTTGCCAGCAGGTTGAGGGAGGTGATCCTCCCCCTCTCTTCAGCCCTGCTGAGGCCACATCTGGAGTACTGCGTCCAGTGCTGGGCTCCCCAGTGCAAGAGGGATGTGGCACTACTGGAGCAAGTCCAGCGAAGGGCTACAAAGATGATTAGGGGACTGGAACATCTCTCTTATGAGGAAAGACCGAGAGAGCTGGGCCTGTTCAGCCTGGAGAAGAGAAGGCTGAGAGGGGATCTTATCAATGTGTACAAGTATCTGAAGGGAGGATGTCAAGAGGATGGAGCCAGACTCTTTTCAGTGGTGCCCAGTGACAGGACGCGAGGCAACGGGCACAAACTGAAACACAGACAGTTCCATCTGAACATGAGGAAAAACTTGTTTACTGTGAGGGTGACAGAGCACTGGAAGAGGTTGCCCAGAGAGGTTGTGGAGTCTCCTTCTCTGGAGATACTCAAAACCCGCCTGGACACGATTCTGTGCAACGTGTTGTAGGTGACCCCGCTTGAGCAGGGGGGTTGGACTTAGATGATCTCCAGAGGTCCCTTCCAACCTCAGCGATTCTGTGATTCTGTGAATAATGACAAGAATTCATTTTATCTATTTAATTATTATTTCAGTATTCTGTCCTTCTCCTAGCCTATGCTTCTATTGCCTCATAAAATTATTGCTCTAAGTGGCTGATCACACATAATCATTTTTATGAAAATGGATGCAAAGAAAGAGATAAAATATTTTAGCTGTCTCTGTGCCATTAGTTATTTGCTGTCCTCTGATTTGAATGATCAGCCAATCTTTTCCTTTGTCTTTTCCATACCTCTATTTTTATTTGTAAACCCTTTCCTAGTTTCCTTTTATGTCCTTTGTTACTTGTAAATCATTTTGAAACACAGCTTTTCTGATTTGATCCCTGTATGCCCTTGCTGCTTCTTTAATACTGATGCAATCAAATAAAGTGGCAGGTTCTTGCCTGTAGTACTAGAAATAGGGAGTTGCTTCTTTGTACAGTAGGCAAATGTGGGAATCCAGAACTAAAAAGCCATTTCTGCAAGATGTTGAGATGGAAGTCTTCAGCCCTAATTTGTTCCCAGGGAGCACTGAACATCACAGTGAATGTGATCTTTAATGCTTAAAGAAAATTGAACTGGATCACTTGGAATTTCTTGATTTCCTATAGATACAATGTGGACTTACCATGCTATAATAAAATATATAAGACAGCTTCCTGAGTAATCTTTGAAAGCAGGCTAGTACATATCCAATGGAATAATCTTCAAATAATGTTTTTTCTGAGAATTGCTGTAAGTTTATATGTTACCTTCTCAAAGTATATGAGTACAGAGCAACTGAAATGCACACAGTTCTGCAGTGAAGGGCAATAGCCAGGCAGACTGTTGACAAGACAGAGAAAATGCTGATGAAGGACAATGGGGCAATCCCTCTTTTCGTGGGAAAAGCGTCACTCATTCTTTAACGTCCTTGCAGAGCAGACAAGGCCTCATTTTCCACACTTCCATATTATCATAATGGCTCTCTGTTATACATTGAGCAGGCACTAACAACGCTACCCCCTGCTCTTTCTTTTTAATTACTTCCAGATTAATGCATCATGTTTCATCCAGGTTCATTTGTGCAGGCCACATTTCTCCTTGCTGGATGCCCATTCTGGCCTCTCTGTGTCTCTGTGCCTCAAACACTGACAATATGAATATCAGTCTCAAAGTAAAAAGTTCCTCTGCCTATCAGACAACTCTGCAATTTACATTTAGATTTATTTCATTTCTCAGACTGTGCAAGTTACAGAGCTGGGAACATTTTGGCCTGCAAAACCTTTTTCAAATAGCTGAAGCCGCATTCTCATCCTCTTTTCAAACCATCAGACACCAGGTGCTGACCCATTCCCATTAACCAATTACTCACACGTCACACAATTAATCTTTCACTGCGATTCGATCAAGTTCATTCCTATCTCCATATTATTCTTTACAATCCCACTGCATAAAAACGTGCACATTTTTGTCACTGTTCATTTTCCCGTGGTCTGCACTGCTTCAGGCTGGGAAATGAAGTGACTGTAAATGTAGTTTATAGAATCATTGCCTGTATGGAAACTCTTTTCAGGCTGACCTGATATGACAGGTTGTAATCGTTTCTTTTGAACCATTCTGGTTTGTCAAGCAGACAGGCTTTTTCCTTTAAATATCCAAAATAACAGATTTGTCTGAGCAGGATTAGGTGGTGTTCAGAGCTCTATTGCTGTCTCATCCTTTGTCTCTTTTGTTTCACACAAACCCTTGTTCTTGCAGCCTTCTCTTTATACTGAGCTTTGGAAAGAAAAGGAAGGGAATTCTAGCAGGAAAAAATTAGGTACCAAAATTGAAATCTCCACCCTCATCTTGTACTTCAGGTATTTGAACTGAATTGAGTAAAAGCCTTTGCTGTAGCTGGAGTGAAGGAGTGTGTGCTATCTCTTCTGACAGAAATAAACCTCATCTTCCCCCTTTCTGCCCTAGTATTCACATGCAACGGACAGGGCATTGAGTTAGCATTAGGCCCGCACAGTGCAGGGCAGTCAAACCTCCTGGTCTGGGTCCAGAAAAAGAATAGCACATGCAGGCCACACGTTTTGGTGTTAGTGCAGGCAGATCAGTGTAGGTGTCAGAGGATTACTCTGAGTAGCGTATCATGAAGGAGGAGGAGAAAAGTCCTGTTTTTCAGATGGACGAACAATTAGAGGGCAAGAGGGGACCTTAAGAGATTGCTTACTTAATTCACTGCCCTGCCACAGGGCAGACTCAGCTCTAACTACAGAAATCCTGATAGGCACTTGACTAAGCAGCTAAAGGCTTGCAATGTGGGGGCTGCACATCCTTTGCCGATGGGGGTGTTTACAGTGGACGCAGTACATGCAGTGCAATCACTGCCCCGCTCCACACTGCTGTAAAGTTTTCCTTATTGTCTGTCTTGAATCTCTGTTGCTTCCATTTAAGTCCGTGACTTTCATCCGAACCATCATAGGCACCAACAAGAGATTATTCCTCTTCTTGTTGTGATCCCTTTTACTACTTTATCATATCCCTCCTCATTTTTTTCTTTAGGTAAAAAACCTCAGATCAATAAGTCTTTCCCTCTAGGTCATGTTTTCTAGTTCTCTGATTATTCTCCTTGCTTTACTCAGGATTTCTGTGTCTGGATCGTACATTTATTAAAATGCAGTGCCCAAAAATTAGACACAGCTTTCCAGTTGATGTTTTACCACACCTGAATAAAATGGTAGGATTACTTTAAGGATGCATCATGATGTACAAGCATCTATAAGTCCCAGTATGATAACTGCCTTTTTTTGCAAGTGTGCTCCTGTTCACTTGTGCTTGCTTTTGTTCTACAAAAATCATATTTTTGCTGCCACTTAAAATTGTTTTTTGTCTGTATTTGTGCTAAAGATTACCTGCCTACTACAGATTACATTGTTCTGATAAGCTTTTTAACTATTTGGGATTCTATTCATGTAGTCTATGTTTGCTAATTTTCTTTCATGCAAAACTGCGCGAAATGTCATAATGATGTCAAGGTAAATGACATTTTTAGCTAATACTCTATTGCTTCTCCTTCTTTATATTAGGCACCGTGCTTGCTGTTTTCCAGTCTTTTTGTACTTCCTGACCCTCAAGAGTTCTCAGAGATGATTGCTGACGTTTCATTAGCTGGAATGAAGTTCCTGAGACCCTGCTGATTTGAAAGTGTTTAACTTCTTTATGTATTTAAAGCTCTCCAGCCCATATTTCCCTATTCAAAACTGAGGTCTTGTCCCTTTCTCATTCATATGAACTGTGACAGCCATGTTATTACAGTTGCTCTTTCCATAAAGCATGCAAAAAAAAAAAAAAGAGCTTTCTTGAAGTTGTCTGTTGATAATTTTCTTTCCCTGTTGAATATCAGATCAACACTTCTCTCAGTCTTTGTGTTACCACCAGTGTTGTTACAAACCAATTTCTTGCTACCTGCCATGTTTTTTGCTAGCTGAATCTCATGTTGCATTGCTTACTTCCTTTTTTGTGCCTTCGGTGCCTTTTTTTTTTTTTTGTCCTTAGAAGCCAGACTTAGATTTGGCTCCTTGTGAAATCTTTGTCTCTCTCAAATCCAGCTTATTCCTATTGGTATCTCACAACATATATTACCTTTTTCTCTACAAATTTGTACTTATCCCCATGGGTTGCTTTTTTTTTTTTTTTTTTGATTTGTTAGGGTTTCTATTTTTTTAAGGTAATACCATCTTTCTTCAACTCTTTTTTTTCCTTTGAATCAGATCCCCAGCTGATTTTACCCAGCAAATCTCTGAATTCATTGAAGTCTCCCTTCCAGAACTCTATTATTTTATTATTATTCTTTTACTGGTATGCATTACCCACCCAGTTTTGTTATGCCACTTAAGTTATAAACTTGATCATGTATTAAGACTTCCATCTTCTCCTGTTTACTTGCATTAGTATACAATAACTGATTTGTTCTGGGGACTGATTTACTGTCCTCCTTCATATTCGTCTGTTGACCTGATCGCGAGACCCCCAATCTCCCATCACTTTTTGGGGCAGCCTGTTTATACTGTTCCTCTCTTCCTTTATCTCCTTTCAGTATCCTTTTTATTAAATGCAAATAGAGCAATAAAGTGGACTTAATCTTTTCCCAACAGCTCATTGAGCAACAGCCCACAGATGAGAAAGCCAATACTCCAACGCTACCTCCAATGCCTTCTCCGTTTAACTGAAACGTGACTCTTTTTAGGGAGAACTGGCACATGCAAGTTTTTCCACCCATGCTGTAGCTCCTTGTAGTCACTTTTGGTCTGCAAGGGTCATTCTTGTCAGTATAAATACCATATGGATGAGCAGCATAGGGTAGCAGTTGGTGCTGACTTTCCCAGGATGTCATGTCTGGCTGACAGATGTGTTCCTCTTTTGCCCTTGGGAAAGGTTAAGCAATCACCACCACAGCTCTTTTGCTTCCTTCTGGAAATGATGATGAATTGCAGAGCCTTTGGAGTGTGTCCTAAACTGCCTTGCAGGTTGGAGCTATACCTACAACACAAGAATTAGGGGTCATCACATGGAGGGAGCAGGAGTCAGGTTGAAAACAAATAAAAGGAGATGCAGAGTCGGGGTAAATGGGAAAAGCACTTTGCCAAAAGACAATGTGGAAAAGAGGTGTTTACATGGCTGGACAAATAGCAGAAAGAGAGATCAGCTGGGAGCTAGACTTGTTTACAGAACTGAATGGTTTCTATAGCAGGTAACTCCTCCTGCGGTAAAATCTGCAGTCTGCTAGACACAGGTAAATCCCTGTGTTCCCCTCCAGGGATCAGAGATGGGTTGCTGTTGTTGCTATATTCCCTTAACTGTACTCTGGTTATCTCCAGAAAAATCTCATGTTCTTTGTGAGCTGCTACAATAAAGGTTTCTCTGGATTCAGTGGTACAAATATCTTTACTTAGGAATAAAATCTTACTGCTTTTCATCTTGATGCCATGCGTGTGCAGCAATCTTGGAGGACTGTGAACTTTACATGTCCCTTTGTTAAAAAAAATGCATATCTACACTAGGTCTTTTGCTACGTAACAACAGCTGGGCCTTTCAGAAGTCCCCTGCACAAAAGCGACACTCTTAGGCTATTGCAATGCAACAGTTGACAATCTCCCTTTGCTTTCTGTGAGATGGTGCAAAACTGCCGCAAAGCCAGAGGCTTTTTGTGTCTTGTTGCACCTATGATCTATGAAGCATCTTGGAACACTGTGTCAGGGGATTATACAGTTCTGCAGGTAGCTGTAATTAGGTGAGATAAAGGTGAAACTGGGAGGTCAGCATTCTGGGATGTTCTTGTTTGTGTGAAATTAAGCAATTTTTTTTGTTGTTATTTTCAGAGCGTTTTCTTAAATAATGGCTGTAGAAGACACCATAGCAAGTCCTTTGCCATGTAAAACCTATACTATATCTTCTTTTTATTTTTATAAAGAACTTACAGCCATATTATAAACCTTCAAGGTGAAGTTCAAGTAGTTTGTCTTGTGCAACAACATTTTGTGGTTTGGTTTATATTCAGAATAAGCAGCTTCTGCAAATGCCTCAGCTTTACACCTGCATGCAATCACCTATAAAAGCTGTGTGCTATCTCATAGTCTACCACTAAGAAAATTCTCTTTTAAAAATAATGCATATAAAATATACAATACAAGACTGTATTTTTACCTCAGGCTTTTGATGACAAGAACAAAGGTTGATGCAAGGCAGAGAAACGTACAGGAGAAAGAGGAAAAGAAGACAGTTCTTTGCTGTGTGATTTCTTCAAAGTTTATGCTGCTGTCTTCTTCAACCTGCAGTATCTGTTGCTTTGTTGATGGATTGTTTTCATTGACTAGTTGTATTGCCTTGGGCTTAAGAGTAAACTGTGGTGGCCAGGTCAAAGGTGACTATTTAAGTTCAAGGAGTAAACTGAGTGGAAAATCCCTGAGATGATAGACACCCTATAGTACTAAGCACCAGGTTAAAATGGGGGCAATATTGGATCATGGTTAGGGCTCCAGCCCTCAGGTTGTATAAACAACATGTAGTCAGCTGCAAGGCAGAAAGAAGGGCCCCGGGGAAGAGAATAGTCTCAGGTATTTTTTATGTTCTGGAAAAAAAAAAAATTGTGCTTACACTATTCAAGGAGAGATTTTTGTGGCAAGAGGACTCAGTTCATTTGCTTCTTTTGAGGGCTGCAGAGACGGCTGCTGTTTTAAGTCCAGCAGGAAAGAACAAAGCAAGTGAGGTTCATGACACGATGCTGAGCTGGGGTTCCTTCTTCCCTTTATTCTTGATTTAGGTAGCATGCTGGTTTCTGTTATCATTTGCAAATGCTCAGGGTCATCTGTCCACATCTGAGCTGGCCACCTCAGGCCCTCTTTCTAGTCAGAGCAGGGAAATAGGCATGGCTACAGATTGATTTCTCTCTTCCCAACATATGCAGTCAAAATAGTTTTGTATTGGAAGAAAGCCAACATGAATGACAAAGAAAAGCCAAATGAATGACAATCTTAGCTGGAGATGTTTACCTCAGAAACATCTCAAGTTAAGTGAGCTGAATCCCACACAAGGGATCGTGTATTGTTCCAAGCAAAAAGAATTTTCTTTTTACTTTTGTTATTAACAAGAGGTATTTGTACAGAATGCATTTTGCACTCCATTATATCTAGATTGTGTGCAGGGACCCAAGATTGCAGTGGCACTGCCCTCCTGCAGCCCTCAGTCTAATGTTGCTAACAATAAGCATCTTCTTTTATGCGTGACATCTCCCAGGGAAGCATAGAATGGTGTCATATCACAGACTTCTGGGCCTCAGTTTTATATAATTAACTGGTTTGCCACCTGAAATGTTGTAATTAAGCTTTCATGTGAAAAGCAGGAGCATATGCCACTGTCAAATGAATGTGAATGAGACAAGTCAGGCATTTCATGTTAATTTAACTTTACCATGATTAACTTTCTTCCACTTGTTAGAGGTGACCATAGGCACAATACACTGGTGGGGACTACTGAAGGCAAACAAACCTGACAGATTTCTTGGTAAGGTTTTGTACTGCACCTAGGTGCACCTCAGACATGTACTTATAACTTGACAGATCTTAAAGCAATAAGTTAGTTTAGTCCAGCATGACTAACCTCAGTGGCACTGAGAAAATTTTACCAAGATTTCTCAATTCTAGTCAATAATCTATGACTGAGTTAGTGTTGGATGGACAACAGACATGTGTTCAACTACTTTGTTTTTATAAGAAAGCTAGAGTGTGTTAGAATGTGCATTTCAAGTTCATAAAAGCTCTGACTATATTAGTATGCTAAAAGGGGTCAGGACATCGGCCCTTAATTGCCCCTACTATATAAGTGTTAGAGTTGCCCCTGACATAAGTTTGACCCACGCCAACCAGCCCCTACACAATTTTGGGGATAACACAGCAGGCAATATGGAGACCATGTGTTTTGGGATACTTGGAAGTTTACCTATCCAGACAAAACCATGAAATGGCACTTGCCTTTAGGGCTGGATGATGAGTGTGTTATATTTCAGTAGAAAGACTATGTGTTCTAGGTGCATTTACCTCTGCAAAAAATAGCCCTTGCACCACCCACCATGCTATGCTACTTTCTAGTGCTGTGGCCAAGTCTAGCCTTAGTAAGGCTGATAATAAAACATCCAGTTCTGAGCATTGGGCCTTCAACAACTGCTTGCCCATTTCTTTGCCCCTCAGTTGGTTCAGCCACTAACTGAAATTTTGCCGTGTAGACCATGTGTCTTTTTCTGTTGAGTGGATTCAGTAGCTGTGGCTCCTTTAAGAAAAATGAGAACTGTACATAAGACCCAGCCTTACTCTTGCTTGAGAGCCTTTCTATTTTTTCCTTGAGGAGCCAGTGTTATGGCAACACATAAGTGTTATGTGAATTCTGATTGCAGGATCTTTACTGCTGGTTAAAATATCAGGCAGAAAGAATTCAACTTGCCTATTCAGCGTTGTGTTTATTGGGCTGGCAAATAGAAAATAATAATTATACTTACAAACTGCACAGATTGGAGCTGGAAGCAATGAGACAATAAAGTCCCACAATACCATCTGTATAGCTGCCTCCAGGCAAGAGCCACACTTCGAGTCATCCCATTTAGGAGCTGTCTCCAGCAGTCACTGAAGTCAACAAGAGCCTTTGATTTCTTCTCAGTGGGTGCTGCATCAGATTGCTGTAGTCTCCTTTCAAAGTCTAAGAACAAGGGGCCAAAAGGCAAGTTTAGTGAGATACACTGTACAGATAAAATAATATTACTTATCCTTCCCTTTGGAGGAATGTTAAATCTGCAGGTGGATGAGAGTTCAGTGCACTGCAATTGCTACATAATATTAAAATTTCATCAGTGAGCAAGGACAAAGCTGAATTTCTAGGCTACTGCTTGATGTCCAGCATGAGAGGTATTTGCAAAAAGAACCATGTTTAGAAAACATGACGATCATTTATAAATAAAAACATAACGATTAACAATATAGTTTGCGTGCAAGGCAGTTGCAGTTGAAAAGGTATTATGCACTACCCTGGTGCTTTACAGCGGTGTTAGAGGCATCTACTGAGTATCTATTGCATATACGGACAATTTTTATTTTGTACTGGTGACCTATGCAACATAGCAATCCTTTGGCAAAAAAATTGCCCAAGAGGCAATTAGAGGGGGCACATGAATTGGTTGGTTAGAGCAGTACCTGTTCCTTTGTCAAGGCCAGTCAAACAGAGGTCAGTTTGTCGTGCCAGGAAAATGTCCTAGAAGGAATATTTTATTTTACCTTTGTCAGCACTTTGGAGAGGATTTTACTCAAGTCACCCTTGTATATTTTATTCATTAGGGCATGATCCTGAAAGGCTATAGTAACACTGTGCTCTGAATGATTTTGTGCAATTTGAGGATGATGAGTACCTACCAGGATATGCAGAGGACCTCATAGGTTTAGGCCCTTATTTTGGCCATCTGCATTCTTTTATTGGACTTGTGTTCTGATCTGAAAAATGAGATGGGTTCATTCTTTGGGACAAGGTGCTGAAACTGCGATCAAGCATGCTAATAAAATGTGTAGCATGAACACTGAATCTTCTAACTCTATTTTAATATAGATTTGTGTATTTAGTAGTATAGATAGTGTAAGGGGAAAGGGAAGCAATGATCCTGCACAGCCTTTCTCAGGAAGAGTTTAATTTGTTCTTGCCTGCTGATTTTGATGCTCTATCCAGGTGCTATTGAATTTAAACAGTTTATTAATTTGTGGAAAGATTTACTGTAGTGCAGTGCTTCTGAGAAAAATAAAAACTTTTGATCCTTCTTTGGGGATCTGGTAATCAAGGAGAAGAAAATTGTATTCTGGAGCCAAAGTTAATGAGTGATCATTCTGTTCTTTATGGGCTAGATTGCCCTGCACTGCCCGCAAAAGGGACATGGAGGAGCTGGCTCCTGTCCCCCCTCATCCTGAGGTTTCAGCAGTAAATCCTGCAGGGTGGATTTGCAGGGTGGAACCTGTTACACCTCGAGTGAAGAAATCTCTTCCCACTTCAGTTACTATTACATCTGATTCACCACAATGTCAGTTGATTCAAGGATAATTATGAAGATGTGATTTTAGTTATCTTACAGGGACGCTGCAGCACAGAATGGCAAGGTGCCACCAACTATGCAGCGGGAACACATTCTTTCTGTCTAAGCATTTTTAATGCAGTGCCCAGGCACCTTGGAGATAAATTTGGCATAATCAATTCCACTTCTACAGGGGTGGAAAGCTCTTATCCCATTTTTCATTTCAATCCCCTTTCTGTGGTTCTTCTGCCTCAGTGGCAGTCTTTCAGGAGAAACGTTGATGGGTTGTACTCTGAGATTCATTACCGGAGAAGTCCTGTGCAAAATTGATGGGTCTTGCATTATACTGTGAAGATGACTTGTTTGACTGGACTGTTTTGCTTTCCCATCCATTAGCAGAAACTACATTTCATTAGTAAAAAATCCGATCAGCAGACTGCATAATTGCCATTTTTGTTGTACTTAATGGAAGGAGGCTTGTTGCACTTCGTGTTTTCAACTACGTACAACAATCTTCAAATTAAAATGCAACAAATTAAGCAGTGGCTTTTACGGAAGCCATTTTTTTACTAACTGTTATAGACTGTGAAGTTTATATGGCTTGGTTTGGACTGAAAATTTCAATTAGAGGTTGAACAATACCTAATGAAGAAACTTAAATGAGTGAGAATTAAAGATCCTTCTGAACATGTAGATTGCATGGAGTCATCAGAACCGGAGACTTGATGTTATAGCTCACGTATTGCTTAAGACTTTTTATCAGGAGTATACAGGTATTCTGCTGCCATTTAGACATCCTAAGATTTTAGAAGACATAAAATATAGTTTCTTTTTTATACTTAATTTGTGTCTGTAGAATTGTTCTTTTCTTATTATGATCCCATGAATTGACCCCAAATTTGTTAGTCTTGACCCCTATATCTGGCTTTCTCCACAGTATGAAACACTATCAGGACAGACTGCCTTCTGCGCAGCTTCCTCCATGTCAGCCACTGCAGGTACCAAGAATAGCGTTTTCCAGCAGGGCAGCACAGAGGTATTTTCATTATATGGACTCATCTCAGATTTCTCATCTCCTCCCTGTATGTATCTAAGTGAATGGGAGCAGGACCGACCCTTGGATTTAAGAAAAAAATATCCTTAGATTTTTATGGGGACTCATATCTATCTCTGTCAGACTTTTCCTTCCCTTTATGCATTTGAGCGCTTTGAGAACTAACAGCCCAACAGCATTGCCATTTGGAGGATATTCTGATATGTGTCTTCGAATAGACAAGATACCTTGGCCATACCAACTCTGGATCACCTACCATCATTTCCTTCATGACCTTTAAGGATGTCAGATGAGACAATTTTTTTCCAGTTGCTTCATTCTGCACTAGATGCAATTTCAGGTCCCACAAGTGAAATAAGGCAGCACATTAATCAGCTCTGCTTCCCAGTCTTCTCACTTCTGTCTTTCCATAGTTTATTTTTCTGCCTAATGTAACACAGATTTAAAAACAGGGGTATATTACCCTCTCCGAATACATTCTGCTCTGATATTAACAATGGAATGAGCTCACTTAGATGAAAGGAGCAGTTTTGTTTGGGGGGAGTGAAATACCTTGTCTTGCCTCGAGATGCATTACATTCAAGTGTTATGCCTCCTATGGTGTACAGGAGGATGTTGCATGCAAGTCATCTGCTCAGTGTATTTGTGGTATGTTGTCAGAAAATATTTCCATTAATAACTCTTCAGTGTAAAGCACTATATGGATCACAAAAAGAAAAAGCCACATTAGTGAAGGAAATAAATATACAGAAGGGCTTAAAATGTACTCTGCTAACACAAGAAACTTAATGGCTACCTCTGTAATTGAGAAGGAGGAAAAAATTGTAACTGGACCACCTCTTGTTTATTCTTTGCTGATGTTAGAATGACCGGAATGTTTTATCAGCATGGTTTTACAATAAAATATATAGCCACAATCTTAATATTATACTTTAGGTAAATACACAGTAGTGTGATGTAGAAAGTGCATTTGGGGAGTAAGAAAATGTGTTTGCTTTGTATGCCAAAATAATTTAATTCAGATTGATTAATCTATGGCATACTTAATTTAATAGCAGATGGTCATTTTAGAATTTCTTAGATATAGGAATCTTGGCATAAAATGAGACTCAAAGCTGGTAAAATCTGCAAGTCTAATAGTTTTTATTTCATAAACTAGACACCGGTTCCACAGACAGAATTATAAGTAAAGGTATTTTTCTGCTCTAGTTCAGTCATGTAAAATCCACCCATGACATACATACATTAAAAAAAAAAAAAAAAAAAGTGGTTTGGTTGTGTTGTATTTTGTTCTAGAGAAAACAATGTACTCATGTAATTTTTTTTTTCCTGAGCTCTTTTATTTGATCCTGATTGCTTATTATAATGTTTTAGCTAGCACAGTTGAGGGTTTATTGACCCTTGCTTGTTCCCCATTTGTTTTATAGTTGCTAAGTATTGCAGTGCTTGGAAAGATTAGCTTAAAACATTGTAATTTAGTCCCATTCATTAGAAATGGATGTGGAAAAAATGTGAGCAGTAAGTGTCTTCTTTTTCAAGTTTTCTGAAAAAGCTTAAAGGGCTGGAGTACCTCAAAGTACTCATTCAGTTTAGGAGAGTGTGGCTTTGGCTGGGCCAGGGTGAGATTTGGGCATATGAAGTGGCTGTAGGGGAGTAAAGCAAGGAAAATTATGTTTGTGTGTTGGAGGAAGGGGGTTTATAACAACTGCATGTGAGATGTGTTTTCAACATGTGGTCTTTCCTGTCTCATAAGCAGTAGTGCTGCCATCATTAAGGGGGGCCCAAAAGTAATTAAAATTCTTTCAGGTTGCTGGTCCCTGCTCCATTCATGGTGCACCTGGTTCAGAAGATCATCGCATCTCATGGTAACCATTTTCTCCTGATGCTGTTATGCTATTTTATAATAATGTTGCTACCAGCATTTTTTCTGTTGGGTTCACATGGCCTCATGTATTACCTACGGTCCATAAGCAGGATGTCAAGCCTGGTTGCATGCAGCTTGAGGAGACTGATAGCAAACATAAATATCTTGATAAGGTCAAACCATTACAATTTGGTACATAGGAATTTAGACTACTGCCATGAATAATATGGTATACATTAACTAAAAATTGATGTAGTAATCAAAATTCTTTTACTGAGTGAAATGAAAAGTCATCCAAAATGAATGTGAAGAATCAAAAAAGTGTTAGACCTTTACAATTGTGCTGAGAAGAAAAGCTGTTGGTATTTGTGCCTTGTGTGTGCTGCTCAAGTAAAGAATAAGCAGTGGAATGCACCTCACAACATTATCTTATTTAAAAGACTTTTATTTGAACAGTCATGTTTGAAGAAAGCAGAAAGCTCTTTTTATAAGGATTTAATTTTCAAGTGTGAATTATAGAAACAGAAGGATTTTACTGTATGTGAAACCTTCTTCAATACCTAGCACAAGTGGTATATGGTTCAATCCTACAGTTCAAGCAATAGACTTGATACTCAGTAAAATTGTCTTACTAAATGTAACTAGCACACAACATTAAAAGTGTTCCTAATTCTTAAAAACTGAAGTAAAACTAGAATCCCAAACAATTTATTCCATATAATTTAGAAGCTGAGGTTTATACCTAATAAAAACATAAATACATAGAAATAAAATCCAGGCATAATATTTTCAAATTTATTTTTACCTGAACTTATAAGGCAATATAAGTATTTTTCCCATTAAAAATGTCCTGTGCATTCTGCATTCTTTTATTTATTTATTAATTTTGTTATAAAGTAAGTTAGACAAAGATGAAATATAGAAAGAAAACCTACTGTGTACTTCAACTGTACAAGTCTGAATCAGTCAAATTATGATTGTACAAAGAAATATTGAAGGGGAAAACAATTACATATTGTATTTGAATGGGTTCTAAGAAGTTGTATAGCTTTTTATTATTATTATTATTATTATTATTATTATTATTATAGTTATTCAAAAGAAACCAAGAATTAATTTGATGGCTGCTTGAAAAGATTAATTCAGAAATACAATGTCTAAGCAGGACTAAAAGCACTGGAATACACTTTTAAAAGCTTCTCAAACTGTAAAAAAGGTGGCTTAAAATCTATAATTTTAAGTATAAATGCTATTTAAAAATAGAAGATGCTAGGCTGCTGGAAGCTCTCTGCTCATTGAAAATTCCAATACAGTTTTGTAAATTTTATTTTCCTGAATAACTACACAGTAGTATCCTGAACTGTCAGCTTTCTATTGTGGACTATTAGCCACTAACTCAAATGAACAAACTTACGGTGTTCAGGACAATGAATTCGTTCTTCCACATTCACTTAATAGGTTGTTGTGTTAATATTTTAGAGACAGTTCTCCACTCCCAAAACCTTTTGTTTTTAGCATCTCTTCAGCAATTGAAGACATCCATTAGATGGTTAATATCTTTTTTTCGTTCAACATACATACATTTTCTCTGTGTTTGAGATACTATTTTAGTTAGTCATACGTAATGTACTTTGCAGATTGCAATTTGTACTGTACCCTGCAAATGGGGGTACTAAGTCTTGACAACCGTGGAGTAAAAGAGCTTAGTGGAACTTTAATAATAGTTGTATTACATACAATTATTGCATACAATTTACTGTAGTAATTGTACAGGAAATTGTCAATTCCAGTGTGACTCATACTCTACTATAGTATGTGGACCAGCACTTGCTACTCATCCATTAAAGATGCATTAAACCCCAATTCTGTGCTATTTTGAGCTACCAAAGGCAGCCTTGTATGACAGCTTTGCCCATTGCTTGCAAGTAGGGCTGAAGAGATGACCATCTGATAGGATTTCTCTGCATCTTTACAAATCTGATTTCTGTTTATAGCTGTATTTTTTTTTTTTTAAGCAAAAGTGGGAAGTGTAATTAGAGAGTTACAACAGCCCCAGAAACAGGAGATTGATTCCCATGATGGCTGAAAAAAACCCCATGCAGTGTTCATAAACAGGCCCAGTTTCAGAGTTCTAATTAACTTTATTAATGTTTAGTGCAGGAAGTAAGAAGGCAACTTAAACAAGGATATAAAAAGCACTGAAGCATTGAAACACTGGTTTCATGTAACTGCCTCTTATTGAAAGACATATTTCTCAGGATTTTGTAAAGAAAAATAGAGTAATTTGGAAGAAAGATATTAGATAACTAATACACTCTTATTATAAGGAAGCTTTAAATAATGGAGCAAAGATACTAATAGTAGCTTCCTGCTTGATAACATAGATAGCAATTCTTTATGATGTGCAATTAATAAATATGATAGCGAACATGCAACAATGTACAATGACAGTGCGATAAAAGAGATGCAATTATGTGCAAGATTCCTATTGTGCCAGCAAATAAGATTTTACAGACTACTGGAGAATGAGGCTGTGAAAACACAATTGTAAAAATCTTTTCCATTTTATGTTCCTTTTACAGAAACATATTAACTCACATGTGAAAAGTTAAAAGATGACATTGGCAAATAATTTGAACAAAGATTTTTCTTCCCCTATGGACACAATAGCAAAGCATTGCATTCACAGAAATATATATTATTTTGATATAATCATCATAACTAAGCTTAACAGCAGTGATATATTTATTAATCGTACATAAAGTATATTCTTTGCATAGATTTCTTGTTTACTGCCCATAGATTTCCATTTTGTAAATGCATATATAATTCAGCAAGCTTTGGTGCTCTTCAGTGAACTCAAACTGGAACATAGCTGAGAAATTTATATGATACACATTTCCCATCATTATAATTGCAAAGAATGCTATAATAATACTTCTTAGGTGCTAAAATCACTTAAGCATAAAAACTGTAGTACAAAATGTAAGAATACTTTTCCTGTTATTTATTGACCCTGATTCCCAGGCATGATGATTTAACAATATTTAGAAGGTATTTTACTTCTATTTTGAGAAGCTCTCAAAACACTGTGGTCAGCAGTGTGTCCACTAAAAGGATTGTGCCTTGAAATAATTTAGTGTCTGTTTCTTCTAATACTTTTCGCACACTCGATAGGTAAAAACATATAAAAATCTGCTTACAGTTAAGCAATACTATAGTATCACTTTGTACAGTTTAGGAGTGGCGTATTCACATATTGGGAACTCAAAAATGTGCAATGTCAGTAATGGAAAATTAGTGTATCTTTACAAGATGTAAGCTATTATAGTGTATTTGGATTTAATCCTTTATATGATTAGCCTACAGTGCTCGCAGTCTTGCCAGGAGAGCTTCTACTTCTGGAATGACTTCTCCCTTAGAAGGAGACCCAATGTGCTCTATTTTCTTTTCTTTGTTGCCTTCTCCATTACAAGCTTCCTTTCTCCCAGCAGCCTTGCTCCATGCTGTAGAAGAATTTGTTTCCATATCATAAGAAATCTCTTTGGTGACTGGGCTTCTTGTCGAGTTTAAACTGATATTGTGGTGTGAACATGATTTCTCTAGCTGCGCTTTCTGGTTTTCTGTGGAAAATAAAACAAAGCAAATCTCATTTCACAATCACAAAATAATGAAATTGAGTATTTCAATGTGAAAATACATCTTGATCAGACAAAATTTTACATGCAGATGAAGTACTAGAAGGAGGAATGATTGCCAGGGAGGCAAGAAAAAAATACTGTCACTTCAGAAGTAGTGCGCTTGGCCCATTGGAAATGATACGGAGTTTACATGCCTTTATCAAATTAGCATTCATTTCCCACAAAATCAGGGATAGATGCTGCCAATATCTTCCTTTCACACTGGAGTCAAAGAGAAAACAGAGCACTCAGCATTTCACAGTGGCTTCCAAAATTGTATCTAGATAATTATATTTCCTATATATTTTGTAATTGACTGAATTTTTAAATTCATAAAAAATCTATTTCAATTTAATTATCCATAGTGATCATTTTTCTTTCCTTTATGATCTTTTAGGCAGCTAAATAGTTTTAGAAATTTGCATAAATGCTGCTACTTTTTGCTAAACATTACTGGTTTTGACTGTCACAAGAAGGGGTATCAGTTTAAGATTCAGGAGCTTTGCTGGATTGACATATAGTAACAGACAGATTTTTTTTTCCTTAAATCAAGTGACTGTTCTCTATACTAGCATCTGAGTGATCCCTCTCATAGATCTCAAACTTCTTAAAAACAGGCATACTCAATATTCATGTAACCTTGAACAAGGCTTGAAAATGGCTTCAACAAACTTGACATGACATTTAAAGTTTTTTGGTTATTCACTGAAAGATGTTCCATCATCCCAATAGTAATGACTTTGGAGCACAGGCAGTCACTCATGACAGTGTGTTTTATGTGAGTGCTGAAAATTCCTACCGAAAACAGCTTGTACATTAAAGGCAGCTGCTGAAGATATTTACTGCACTGTCATTCCCTGACCAGGGGCTCACAGTGATGGATGAGGATTTTACACACTTTCTTGGACAATCTCAGCAAATTTTAGAAGTATGATCACCTTTCGGCAATTGGAGGAAAATAAATATCTTCTTTCTATCATCTTCTAAATCAGATAAACAATTCTTAATTAAAATCTGGGAAGAGCTGAATTTTTCACTTAGCTGAAAATGGTAATTTCTATTTTATGCTATGGAAAATAACTTGACATTGAAGATGAAGCAGCACACATTTCATTTTTCCTGAATCACATAAGGCCAAAGATCGAGGATGAACACATCTTTATAATTACACAAAATAAACCCATCATATTTAATTAAAATAACTGTGGTATGTACATTCTTAAATATATTATTCCATTTAAAATGCATATATTTATTGATTTGAACACATATTTGTAGGCTGATAAAAACATACTACCTCTATCAATATACAAAATACTAGCTGCTCCTTAGCCCTTTTATTTATATTTAGTTGAAGACAGTGTAGGGTTAGTAATAAAAATACTTGGTCTCTTGAAAATCAGTATATTTTTAAGCATAAAAAGATCTATAATCAGGGTTAAGTATAGATGTCGGACTTCAGAAAAGGCAAAGGAAATTAGGTACTGAAAGTATGCTTTTCAGAATCAGTTCCTCAAGCATACCAATACCCAAATTCTAACTACTTTGCAGTTCAAAGGAGTCTTCACCTCAAAATAGGCATGCATGAGGATTAAGTATGATGAACTAGGCTGAATAACAGATGCAGTGAACATTTATGCATTGAGGCCTCAAAGTAAAATCCAGCAATACGTTCCTCAGTTTTTCACATTTCACAAGAGGCAGAGTTAGGTGTCTTAGAGTGAGATTTAGAACAGCAAATAATCTAAGCAGGGACCTACTTCAAAGGAAGCTATTAAGAAATAGTAGATGTTGAAGTCGATTTCGAATCTTGTCCGTCTTTGAAAACTAGTAACTGATTTAACATTGCAGAAAGATGCCTCCCATAACTGTTGATCTGCAATCTGGAATTCATGTTTGAAGGTAGTAATTGAGTAAAGTTGAGTACAGCTTTCTCTTTTTTTCCCCTTAAAACTACAGCAACGGTGTTGGTAGTCATGACTTTCTAGGTATAGCCTAATGGATAGAGAATTCAAGTTAAGACCAGAGTCCTTTCCTTCTATCTGAGAGGTCCTGCGACAACAAGCAGTGTGAATGGGAAAGTGCCTTAATCACCAGCTGCTTTATGTGAGTAGTCCTAATTTCACTTGTTGTACATACTGCACAGCAAAGAAGTCACGATTCACTGGAAAATGAAAAAGTGATACGTCCATAATACATCATGCTGTAGTCTAGCAGTTAATGCACTTCCTAAGAAATGAGAACACTTTGGTCTCAGCCATGGTACAAAAAAATACTAAGCAGTCAGTGTCAATTCCTGAAAAAGATTTGGACACACACATTTTATCTAAATCCAGTGTTATCATCTCAAAGCTGTGATTTCAGCTGCTTCCTACATCAGACGGCATCTTTACCCTGCATGTTTGTTCAATCAGGAGGAAGTTCTCCATAGAGCGTTGCTGCACCTAAGAGCACGTCCAGGTTTGTCTGCAGGCAATTCCCTGCTTCAAAGTTGGCTCTTATGAATCCCATCCAGAAACACAGAACTTTGCCAGGCACAGTTTAGAAAGCACACATACCTTGCTCTGAGCCCTAGATTGCATTTTGGTAAATATGAACCTAAAGAATTAAATGCTGCAATGCTTGAGCTATATATACAGAATACTGGTTGTATTCTTTTCATCCAAAAACTCACACTGAAGGATCACTTCCATTTAAGTCAAAGTTTAAAATTAGTTAGGTGCTAAGAAGTTTAAAAGGAGAAACTTTCACTATTTTCTTAGAAATACTAATTTTTACCTTGCCACTTTTTCAAATAAAACAAGAATTATGTTTTGTTAACTCCAGGCACTCACACGCTCTGTACTGCTTCACACATTCCTTTAAAGCTTTCATACTTTGGTGCTTTGGTACCTCATCCTTTCCACAGTCATTTCTTTGGATTGTTGCTGCACCTCCCTCAAATGCTGGGCTATAGGGGTAAAACTGAGAAAGTGCATTTTCAGTCTGTTGGAATGAGTGGTTTAAAAAAGCCAGGGCACATTGCGTATGAATTTAAAAGCACAAGGATGCAAGCTGCTGCAGTTTAGCACATAACTGACCAGGACCGAAGAACTGGACTTCTTTAGGTTAATGTAATAAAGGATAGGAGGAATATGGTTACTTATTTTCAAAAATAGCACCAAGTTGAGATTAACTGACAAAGTGAGCAAAAGAATAGATGGCTATTAATAAATTTGTTAAAAATTAGAATATTTCTAACCATCAAAATAGTTCTGGAATGCCTATATAAGTGAGAGCAAAAAATATAAGCAGTTACAAGCAGGAATTTGATCTGTTTCTGAAAAGAGTATTTGATATGGCTGCCTGCAACAGCAGGGAGATGGTTTAGTGACATTGGGCCACCATTTTAATCCCACATTTCTAGAACAAGGATACACACAGAAACTCCATATATCAGCCAGAGAGTAACAGACTTTTCCTAAAAAGTCCTATAAAGTTTTTCTGTGGTAATTTCATCAGTAAATTCCGTCATGAAAATTCATTTAGCTTGTGCTTTTGTCAGTGTCTATTTTTGAAAAAAAAAATGCAGAATAAAATAAATATGTTTACACACTTACACATCTCAGCTCAAATGCACTTTTAAAGAACTTAAAAGAACAAAATTATGAAAGGTTAAAAGAAAACTATTTATGGAAAGGCACATCTTCAGGAGGTCCTGTTAACAGGAAAGCTTACATTTCTGGAGATGCGGTATTTGTCCACCTAGTATAGCAAAGTCTACTTTCAGGTAGTAATAAGTCAGAAAATCAGAAAGGCATTAAAATCACTGGATAAAGATGGAACTTGCTAATCGGCTGTATACACTGGAAGTAGTTGCATTGCAGAAGACTGAAGTTTCTAATGTTTGGTCACTTTTAGCAATATTAAAAACAATCAAAAGTTGTCATTCACCTGTATCATAACAATCCCTACTTGTGCAGATTAAAAAAAAAAAAAAGGCAAAAAAATTGAATTCACAGTAAAGGTTTCTAAAGGCAGGCAGGGGTGATAAAACATTTACCCATACTAGTTTTGACTTTACCAGTGCTGAATGCATCCAGGCAGTGGTTAGGCAGAGATCCCATTTTACAGTACTAAAGCCTCAGTGTCCAGATTCCATAATACTTAAATCTTTTTCTTTCCCTTGTTCAATACTTAACTGTTGTGGGTCCTTGACATTTTCAGACCTATTAAAATTCAGTTTTCTTAGGTATGAAATTCCTGAGCACTGTTGTTAATCAAAAACATTTCAAAATCATATTCATATAACCTACAGTCAAATAGCTATCATCTAGATACAAGTCTTTTAAAATTACTTTGATTAACAGCAATGCTCAGGAAATTCAGTTGACAGAAAATTGTCCTTAATAGCTTTCCTTGGTTTAAATGGTGTCCTAGCAGAAAATAACTTATAATGATATGCTTATAATCTATTAAAGGCTACATACTTTATATTCAGAAAAAGGAAATTGTGCAATAATATGTGAACAAAAGAGTCAGTAATGTGAGACCTGCCTGCTGTAAATCTGGGGAAACAAAATATGATCAATTGGAGATTTTAAAATCCTGCCTAATGCTGTTATATATTACATTTAATAGTAAACAAAAATGATTGTAAACAACTTACTGAAGTAGAGATATGGATTTTTTTAAAGCCACTAATAAATATCTAAAATAAAACAGTACTTTGAAAAGCTTTATTTCATTGCATAGTTTCTCAATAAAAGTCTTGATACTAAGGACATATTTACTTTTTATGTAAATACTTGTACACTGATTGAAAAATAAAGTTACAAAAACAAGAAGGAAAACAGTACTTTACATGGCACCATATGCTTGTATTACAGTCATATGTTTCAATGTAGGGCATGATAAAATCATAACATAGGAAAGAACAATTGCAGTTACAATCTCATTACATCTGTTATTGAGAGTTACTATGGAAAACTGTTCAAAACCCCAGTGGAATATTTCTGGTACCTCTGGCTTGTGCTCCACAGGCAACATTGCATTTGTGAAGCTGCATCTACGCTGATAGATTTTCTCTAGCCCACACATACAGACCACCCTTACCACCAGTTCAAATTCCTTTTACATTATGGGTTATGACACATCTGTGAAATATATTCTGGCAGCATGACCTTATGTCAAACAGCTTCAGCTTGGAAAAAGTAACAGCCCTAGCCATAATCCTCCTCATCAGCTCCCCAGCATGATGCCATAGCTTGTCTTTGGTTCCCAGGCCCTGATGTGTGAAACTGAAAGTCAGGGAAATGCTCACATGATTTCCCAGCACCGCACCACAGGAAAAGAGAACATGCTTTTGGAAGCCCTGTTGATCTTCCACACATTACATTGACTGTGCCATCGTTCACATTCCTATGAAACCTTTCCAAGTGCATTTAGACCTTGGTTGCACACCATGGGCCGTGTCAGCGGATCAGTGTATACCGCCACTATTTCCATATGCTTCACCTAGATAAAGAGAAGTCCTTGAGGTTAATCTGCAGATCAATTTCTAATGGGTTCCCTTGCATATACCAAGCTATAAGGCAATCCTGGCGCTTTGCTGAAGATACGAGGAAAATAGCAAAACAGTTTTGAAGTGTGAACTACTTTTTCTGATGTAAACTGGGAAATAATGGCTTATGTTTCAGCTGGTTGAGAATTACTTAGATTGACTCTAAGTTTGAAAGGCTGAATATGATCACTGCTAGCAGACATTTTAAGAATCTGTGTTTTTAAGTTCAAGACAAGGTTGAGGTTCTGAATTCCAGCTTCAGAGGCATTTAGCTCCAGCTCTAAAGTAGAGAGCTTGGAGATAACAGAACTCAACCTATCTTTTAGCATTTCCTATTTTAATTTCCAGTTAAAAAAACAGCATTTTTCATCATCATTTTCAAGTTCCAGATTACAAACTTCTGGCTTTTTACTAGGAGAAATGCCAAAAGGAAAATTGGTATTTCTTGTTTTCCTCTCATGTAGGAAATGAAGGGTTCATTTTCTGCATTGAACTGGCATTCCTATTAAGGCTCAATGTACTGGACCCTGGTGAGCCATGATTTTCTTCGGGCACCCAACTTGCCTTAATGTAATTTATACGGCCCAAAGTCAGCCTTGTGAAATCCATTTCCAAAGCTTGGCATTGGTGTTGGAACACAAAACCTAATTCTCTTTCTCTAAAGTCTACCTTATTACCCAGAAACAGAATTTAGAAGTAATGAGAAAGACTGCTATAGCTAGAAGCTCCATGTCTATTACATCACATCACTCATAAAAAAATGGGATATCTTCTTGCTGCATAGTATAATGGAAATTACTTAAAATACTTTTTATTGCCACTTTTTATTAGTTTAATATTTTTTCAACAATTTCTGTGACTGACAAGGGCAGGATTGAAGAATGTTCCTGAAATGTTAAAGGAGTGTTGTGGGTTGCGAAGACTTCAGTTACGCCCTGCAGCCCCTACCCCAACACCTAAAGTAGTGTCAGCTGTACTCAGATGATGTTGGTTTGATAAGTAGTTTCTGACTCCTTAAGACTTCCTGATAGATGCTCACAACTTGACTAATCCAAACCAGGCAACAGCAGCAACATTAATGAAGCACTGAAATGTGTTACTGAATTTTGGAAGTTTTTTTAAACATTTATAGCATTTCTTTCATTTAATAGTAGCTGCTATTCTTGTATAAAAGCTGTGGAATGCAAGGAATAACCACTGTAATCAATAAGTTCAATTTAGATGAGATTTACTAAGTTTTCAGAACCAGTGAATATAATTTTTTGTTCATTTCAAAGGAAAGAAGAGAGCAGGCCAGCACTAAGTGAGACAAGGATAGAGGATTTATAGGAACTAAATTTCAAAGAAAATCAATTACAAACTGTGAGCAAACTGATCTGTGAAGAAAGCAACTATGCCACACCAGCTCCTTTTTACCTGGCACTAAAACAAAGCCTTTAAAATTTTTTTAATCACTTACCAACCTACACCTTCCCAAAGACTACTTTAAGCTCTTGCTGACCATGCCATTCAATCTTTTTTCCGATCATTTCCAGATATACTTTGCATTTGTGTTGAAATGGGACCATTTTCTCTGTTCGAACTAATATATTCTCATCTCTAATATGGCAATGACTTTTGTTACAAGAAATGCAACTTAAAATTACTGGAATTTAAATGAAAGTCTTGAGTGCCTGTCAAGATTAAAAGAGAACATTATAGACAAAAGTCCAAGGAAAAAGATTAAGTATTTGGTCAGCTGATGATGCCTGTTCCCCCCTCTGAATTTAATATTAACCTCTGATGTGATTCATGCATCCTTCTTTTCAGAGAAGCTGGTGATGGCCAGCTGGATGATGTCTATACCTGGATAGTGTGTGGTTAGGATATTCACAACACCCAAACTACTGGGCAGTATGTGCCAAAACTACTTTTAAAATTAGGTGCCTGCCCCTTCAAGTATATATGAGACCTCTGAAAGAATTCACTCAAGCTTTTTATGTAAGTGAGGGAAGGAACCTCTGAAGGTCTCCAAAGGCTGATTCCCTGTTCCATGCTGAAATACAGTGGATCTTCTGAGTGGATCTTCCTATGTATCTTTCCTCAAACCAAGGTGCATTCGGGAGTTCCTAGCAAACTGAATGTTCCAAAATGGAAACATTCTTTGTGGTCATTACTGATTTTTAGAGCACATGGCTTGAATCACTCTTAAAAAACTAAATGGCTAAGTCTCTTAATTCCAAAATAAACAACTAAATTGGCACAACTTAAATATTAATAAATAGCAAATTAATCCCCTCTTTATTTACATTGAGAAGAAGGGGATAAAAATAAATTGTGGTACTATCTACATGGCTGAGGCACACCCAGTGGCAGTGGGTCTTCTGGAAGTGGCCAGAAATGTTATGCAGCCTAGGTGTTTATGGAATTACAAATAGAGGTACAAATAGAATAAACATCAACTTTTCCTCTTTTTAAAGACAGGAGAGACAGGAAAGATTACAATGATCTGTGATAAAACTAGAAGTTAACATATTTAGACTATTTTAAATTCCTTAAATGTATTAAGTTTATTACTTGTGTTTTTACTTTCTTCTCAAGGAAACTGAAGCCTGCTAACTCTAGACTGAAGCCAGTCTAGAGTTAATAGTCAAAAATGATGACTGTATCAGATGGTGATCTGTGAACAAAATAGATCAAGGCCCATAGTCTAAAGTCATCCTCTCTTTTCAGCTGATAATAATTCATATAGGTTCCACCTACTAAACTTCCACTGATACCTTTAAGCAGTAGATACATTTAGTCTCCAAGCCTGTCTGCACAGTATCTACCTATAGATGAATACTGCTTTCAAGGTAGACTTTGATAAAGAATTTAAGCAATATGTATAAAGATTGCTGCCATCAAAGGAAAGCCACTGGCAGCTGCAATGGGTAATGATGAATAATATGCTGATGAAAATATCCAAAGTGGAAAGGAAACGCAAAATTTGTGGCTTTCTTTTACCAAATGTTGTGGAAAAAACACAGTAGGAAGCCTTCTACCCATGAAAAAAAAGAAAAAATAAAAAACAAAACAACAAAACTCCTAAATACTAAGCTATGTGATTCCACTTCTTTCAGTTCTAAAAATGTTTTTTGTTAAGTATTTATTATTTTAGCATGAACATTTTGCAAAAAAAAAAAAAAAAGTCTAGTAATTGCCTTAAGAGTTTAACGCTAAATTATTTTTATCCACCATTCCTGGTTTTAAAGGTTTACAGACAAAGATACTAACTATTCTGATAACTGCTGAAAACATACAATTTATATTCCCTATTTTTAGCCCAAACTTCCATTCCTTGGCTTATATGGGGAACCAAGGTATTGGTAGGCTATATTACAGAAGGCAGTGCAGAATATTTTGTATTGTCAGAAAGTGATG
Source organism: Apteryx mantelli (assembly GCF_036417845.1). NCBI lineage: Eukaryota > Metazoa > Chordata > Aves > Apterygiformes > Apterygidae > Apteryx > Apteryx mantelli. Next base: position 39,547,632 of record NC_089978.1, read on the forward strand.
TGACATCCTCTCAACACCTTCTGCACTTCTCTCTTAATGAACCAATTTGTTTTTAAAGGGAAAGGGAAATCTACAGAGTCTTGCAAATATTTTGGGGAGCAGCATATAGGGCTGGGGCTGAAGGTAAGTTAGGTGCGTGTTAGTCTTAACAGTTGAGCAGAAACTTAATTTTCTCCCATTTCCATAACAAGTACTAGACCAGTGCTCTGAAGAAGTTTTTGCCCACACAGGTCTCAGTCACAGCAGGCTGTCGTTCACTAGTATCCAAAAGATTGCAAGAACAGCATATGGCTCTCAGGCTGCTCTCTTAAAAACAGGTCTCTGGAGGGAAACAGAGCAAAGAGAGGGCTGCTGTTGCTCTGACAGGTGAGAGGTGTGGTGATTTAATAATCGGAAAAAGTATTTATGCAATGAGAGCTCCAAATCCTAAGTAGATAAAAAAAAAAAAAAAAGATTTACACAACGCTGATGTCAGCTTAAAGATATCTGTACTTCCTTATAGTGTGGGTGCTTCTCTACAGCACAGAGGCAAAGACCTGTTTGTGAAGTTCAGCCTCTGTAAACTGACATCCAAGATTGCCTTCATGAATAAACTGGAGATGGGATGAAGAAGGATTCTCTTAGTTCCTGTAACTTTCATCATTCAAGCATTACTATTGTGGTCCATTCCCCGATGAAACGTTGCAGACAACTTATGGTCAAAAGCATGCTATCAAGTAGACTGTAACTGTGTAGCAGGAAATACAGTAGCTTTTTAAGAAGTTCTTCACACAAAACTGAATATTAGTCAATAAAGATATATGAAAAGTGATTCAGCTTTTGCTAGTTCAAGATTATTTATAAATTGCTTTAACAATTCCTCTTTCTCTCTCTCTCTCTGTCTCCCTCTTTATGTGTTTTCACTGAACGGTTTTCTCTCTTTGGGGTGGATTCTAACTGGGCCTTGTTCATGTGCGGAAGGAGATGAGATATATAAAAATTTCTGTTCTGCACATGATCCAGCAATAGCTGTGTTGGACCCCCAAATGCAAATGTGACAGATCACTTTGCAAAAGGACCAGGATCTTCACAGAGTGTACATAAGGAAATATTTTTTAAAGATGGCTTTTTATTGAATCTTGACTTAAATGTTCCAAATATCGTTGAATTATCATCTGAGACAAATTCTAGACATGCTGTCATGGGTAATTAATTGTTATTGTGCTATTGTGAATTCAAAATGCAGTGTTTAACATCATTAATAATATGCATTTTTCAAGCAATGAACATATTTATTGCCCTATATTATAATGATTAAGGTCTTAGCAGCCACTTTACTATGCGAAGTTTTACTTTAAACATCAGAAGCCAACTGTGCCATTTCCAGTTTTCTCTTTCCTTAATCGATTGCACAAAATTACTGTTCAGCCACAAGCAAATATCAGCAGAGCCCAGATAACCAAAAGTTAAACCTGCTGTGTAAGAGATTTTTTTTTTTTAATTTCAAAAAATTTAAGACACTATGCATTAGAATACATAATTTGGGCTAAAATCACTTAGAGGTAAGCTTAAAGTAGAACAGAGAACCAACCAAAAAAATTAAACACAACAACCTGCCCTCCCCCCCCAACAAGACTGAAAAAAAGGAATGTTTTACGCTTTCACACACATTGAGAACTGAGGCAGAAAGCAATTCAGACCTCTCAAGGCAATGAAACAAAGTATTCTTATATATAGACTTGGTTTTCCTTTGTCTGTTCTGACTTACAAAGCAGCCTTGAAAATGTGTCTAGCTCAAAAGGTGATATTAAAAACAAAAGGTTAGACATCATCATGGTATATTAATTATGCAAAAGAAGCCAAACTGAATTTAATCAGAAGCAGCAGTCTCCAAACAGGAAAAAACTTCCCTTTTTTATGACAGAGACGGTTAAGAAAACATTTATGGTAATGCCAGAGCATCTGCTGATTACAGTCAAAGCTGCAGGATGCCAACATTAAATCACTGAACCATCTTGACAGCTTCTGGGTACTCAAGTCACATTCCAATAATAATTTGCTGTGAAATTTACCCAAATCTGAAAATTAGTCGGAAAATGTTTACAAAGAACATAGGTGAGAGTCAATAAAGCAGATACAAAATTGATTTGCATCTGAAAAAACCTTATCTAAAATAAATGTTCAGCCCTCAGACATTTGAGAGATGCATTTAAAATGATAAATCTTTTAAAAAAAGACTAAGCCCTTTAAGAACAAAATATAATTTTATCATCCATTTCCTATTGCCTGTGACCTATAATTTTTTTTTGTGTAGAATGCTAGTGTGCTTATTTGTTTAATATAAACACAGTTTAGCAATTTGAAGAAGGTCTGAACCGTTTAAAATCAATTTTTACCTCCTGACACCTGAGGATTCTGCACAGAACAATATACTTCATTGTAAAGCTTTAATTGATGCATCTATGTGCTGCAGAGGGTGATTGCTTGAATAATAAGTATGAAATGTGTGATCTGGTTGCTAAGCAAATGTGAATAGGAAAAAAAGCCCAAGAAACTATGTAACAATGAATCAAGGTGTGATGACAGGATAATTATTCTGTGAGCTGTCATGTTGAAGGACTTGCAGAACATTGACCTGCACATGATCACACATCAGAAAATTGCCTGAGGGGTAATTAAAATAATAACACACAAGTCCAGTCAGTCGCAAAGAGAAAAATATAGGCTTAATTTATTTCTCTGTAGCATGCATGGTCAAATGCATTCTCATGTTAAATGTAAATGTTTGAAGTGCAAGAACTCAGGGGACAACAGATTAAACTGAAGACCATTGACATTTATGACCACTGAAGTTAACCTGAATTAGCACTAATACTTTTCTTTCTTCAGTAACTCTGGACATTTAACTATTATTGATAATATGACACATTAAAGCACAAAACCTGTGAACTAAGTTTCTGAATGAAGTTGGAAAAGAAAATGTAATGCTTTCAAAATACGTTTAAGGCTGTAACATAATACATTACAATGAATTACTGTTGATACTGTAACAACTCTGTACTTAGTTGCCATTGTACATTTAAATTTGATAAGAGCTGTATTATATTTCACGACTGTTTTAAGATTTTCAAGACAGACTTTTACAGATTTAAGACTTGCCTAACACATTTCCACTTCTCTCTCTTTAGGATTTTGTTCAACTGTTTGCTATATCAGTCTATATTGGCATACATACCTCTACAGCCCTATACTGTAGCTCAAAGTACGTGGCTCCTGATCATTCCCAAATCACACTAAGTATTGTATACATCCTTCTTGCATGCACATATGCAGACATATTTGAACTGTCTTTAAACTAGCCATTGGCAGTCTTGTTATGGCAGAAATTATCTTCGCATAGCCTCACATCTGTGCTCTTCATCCTGCTTTTTGGGTGAGCTTTGCAGACTGCATGGAATCATTGATGGTTACTAGTTTGTGGCTATAGTGGTTATAGATGTCTACTCAGTGTAGACAAACACACCAAAGCGATCTAGTTCTGGCAGCAAGATATTCTATGATGGAAACCACTTGATTGCTCAGAAGAAGAATAAATTCAGAAAGATCACTTTTTTTTTTCATTATTCCCTATTTCTGTAAAGACACAGCAAAGCAACTAATTAGGAGAAATTTTGCAGATAATCTTCAAATATTCAAGACCATTGAGATCACTGGAAAAGAATTTTTGGAACAAGATAGGCATATAGATTATGTATAGACAAATTCATGTAGACCAGGATGTCCATTGGTTATTTTTATGTCACACTCTCATGTCTCATGATCATTGCACAATTCTAAAAAAGAAATTTCATTTTATCCCATCCTATTCTAAAGAAAAGCTAAAAACATCTTTTAGGAAGCACAGTACATATAATAATTGAAATTGTCTTAATGACACTTCTTCCTAGAATGAGTATATTTTCTAAAAACATTGCCAGCTCATCAATTAAGTTACTCAGTTAGGCTAAATATGCTACAGTTATATTTTCATTTTTTTCTAGCATCTTCATTAGTGCTCATTTCAAAAGAGTAATACTATACCCAAATAGCTTTGAATGTTGTGCATAAAAACAAATACCATTGAAATAAATGCCAACATTCAGCAACTCATTACGGTCTAAGTAAAATTTATTACAAAGCAAATCTCAAACACAGAGGTATTAATTCCAAAGTAACATCCTATAGAAAATTAATTTTCAGTTTTGTGTTATAAAATAATACCATGTACAAATCTAGATTCACAACATTAGCCGGCATTCATGAAGAATGACAATTCAGCAAACTCCAAAGAAATCTATAAAATTTTCGGAGCAAAAAATAGCAGGCTAGATATTTACATATTTTCACTTCAGAAACATCTTAACTGAGGAAGATTATAAGGGAGAAAAAAACAAGGAATATCCTCTACCTCTAAGAATTTAACTATTACAACCAAGAATTTATCTAGTGTCTTTATTTTAAAATATTTGCTTCTTCTAAGCTTAATAACCACAGAGTTTTTCCATACTTTAAGCTTAAAACCAGGACACTTTCAATAAGTTGAAGTGAATTTGTAAATTTAACTCTATTATTATCTCAGAGTATAAGAGCACAAGCCAAAAGTTTGATTACATTTGTGTAGGCACACTTCCCCTTTCTTTAAGATAACAAACAGCTTTTTGGTGGCAATGAATACTCTAAAACACTCACAATTCCCTCCAGCAGAGGGAAATCTAATATAACTGGGCTTATTATAACTACAATTAAGAACCATATTTAATTCATTGACCACAGATACATATGTACTGCAACTAGAAAAACAAAACCATCTTTTTTCTTCAATATTGTATGAAATTAAATTGATTAGGCTTATTTGAAACAAGGGAGCATGCTTGGTCCTGTGTGTCCTTATGCCTGACCAAAGGCCATTGATCCCAGTGTGAGATTCATTGGACTAAATTAATTTGTGCTCGTTGCCTTAGGCTCCCTTCACAGTCAGTGAGGAGAAACGAGCACTTCTAGAGTGTGGTTCGGTTCATCCTGATGTAGATATCTAAAACAGCTAAAGAGAGTTTAGGATGACTAACTTGGATGCAAATACCTGCACTCTATACACCTAAAACTAACTGAAAGTCACCACAAACTATTTTTAAGGGCTCCAACTTTTGACTTGAAGCAAAACCTGCCTAAAAGGTGGACTTGCTAGCCTATTGTGAGGGTGTGCTCCTTCCCCCCACTGACGTGCTCTCTCCCCCTCAACCTGGCCTCCCTGTAAACAGCACGTATGTAGGGGCTGGTTGAGCATGCGCCAACTAAGGCCCGTCTAGTATGCAAATATGACTATGAGTCAATCATCTCCCCCCCATAAATAGGGGGCAGCCCAGAGCCCCTTGAGCTCTCCTGCATGGCAGCGGGCTGCACTGCAGAACCTCCCCTTGAGCAGGGACGCCTCTCAAGGTTACTCCTCGAGGTTGAGAGATTCCTTACCCGCAACAGATCCTCGGTAAGTGACTAATAGCATGCTGAACTTTTGTGAACTTCACAAAACTTTGCTGAGTTATATCTCTGACTAATTGTGCACATAATCCCTTAGACATGAACCATTGACCAAGTCTGAGATGAGGATCGGATCCAGCCGCACCTAGGCTCCTCTCTGAAGGAGTTTAGAAAACAAGGGGGTCCAGTCTGAACCTCGTGACTCAACGGGAGGGTCTCCTTTGCACACACTCCTTTAGATATGAACTGTTGACCAAGTCTGGGACTAGGACTGGATCCAGCCACACCTAGGCTCCTCTCAGAAGGAGTTTAGAAAGCAAGGGGGTCCAGTCTGAACCTCGTGACTCAACAGGAGGGTCTCCGTTGCACACACATCTGACCCTGCCCTTCATGCAGTAAATAACTGAGTGAACCTTGCCAATCGAACCTCATTAAATCATTTTTATTTACGATTGAACTTTGTTAAGTCGCCGTCTTACTGCAATAAAAGTAGTGCTGCTTCCCTCTTACGAGTGAAGTGCATCACTCCTTTCGCGACACCTATATGGTGACAGCAGATTTTAGAGATCAGAAGTTTTTCTCTCAGAGGAGAAAATGAGGGAGGGAGGACAGGGCAAGATTTCAAAGATTCGATGTTTTTAAGACCTGATAGAACATTATGGGCATCAATCTGAATATCTATTTAACACAAGTTATAGAATTTCACAATGTTTTTTTCTGGATCCAATACACAAAGAATAGAATTGAAATAAATTATATTCTGTTTGCTGTAGTGAATAGTTTGAATATGTACAGCTAGAACTCTTTTTTATACAGTATACTGACATGAACCATAGGAGGGAAAGTAGCCATTGTTAAAGTAAGTCACTCAGCCATTATTTAGCACAAATTTCTCCTTTAAAAATCTTTCTGTTCAGTAACCATTTTTCTAAGTAAGCGTAGATCTTAAAGGTATTTAGGTTCCCATGTTTTACAGATTTGTGATACCAATACTTTTGTATAGTTTTGCAAGTTTCTGACAAGCCTGAAACATTTTCGGGATTTAAAATCAACCTATGAAGTAAATAATCCCTATTTCTCTACTGATATATGTAATATAGGCCTCACATGAAAATCATCACTACCTTAAACTGAATTTGAGTTACATTTAATCCAGGCCCACCAAGAACTTTTAAATACCAGCAGTGTAATTTCAAATTTTGGAATTTCACAAGCAAGGAGGACTGCGGAATTTAGTTTTAGTCTTTAGGGATGAAGACACAAATGTGATGCTTTGCATAACTAAGCAACTCTGCCATTTTTTGAAATTTATTATTCAGGCCCTTGTGTTTGAATTCTTGTTAACTAAGAGACCTAGGTTACTAGATGAAGGAATTAAAGGAAAAGTGATTTAAGTCCCATGAAAATTTTACCAACTTTCAAAAAAATCCTATAACAGTGCTTATGGAAAGTATGCAGCAAGTTAAAAAAAAAAGATGAAAATAGTATGTAGCAAGACAAACTATAGCAGCACCTGTTATTCAATGCTGCTTTAATTCATACAGTCACTCATTGCCATTCAAAACACATGGTAAACAAAAAATTTTCATTGGATCTTATCATCATATTTTATGCATATATTAAAGTTTATTTGCCTCTTGCTTGTAAACATACTAAATATGATGTTAAATTTGAATTATTCCATAAAACATCAAGCTAAAGAATTAATAAAGAAAGCCTTAACAAAAGTTAAAATTCCATCATAAGAAAGGCAAAAATAAAAAAACAAAGGTTATTTTTGGTACAAAATAAATACAGGCAGCTACTTAGGTCTCAATTTTTGCACATCTCTGGACTCAAACTTTGTTCACTTTTCCCTATGTTTAACAGACTTCTGCACTATATTCCACCTTTCATTCACAAAGAAATCTGAGTGATTTGTGCCTACCAGAATTAAAAAAGAAATGTTACTTCCCTTGTCAAATTATGCACGGTTCCATATTCTTCCACGCATGTAGGAAGGATCTGTTCTGCACAGAAGAAGTCCTGCTAAAATGTATCTTAAATTTATAAGACACCTTTTTCATATGCTTGTACCTAAATCATTTGTAGGTGGCTGACTAAGGTTGTTTAGTACTGTACTATGCAATTTTCAAGTGCAACACAGAGTGAGGGATGTTGTCTATGGATTCTATGCATCCACTAGTGCTTTACTGCACTAAGATAAGAGCGTGTAGAATATAGTAGCCCCAGTGCAGAATCATTATGCCTGACTCTGCAGGAGAATTATGGTAAAAAGATTGCATTGGGACCAGTCAAGGGACATAGGCTAACTCCAGACGATGGCTAAAAACATGTATTTTATATATCGACCTCCATCTTTTGGTTAGACTGAACCTAGCTTAGATTAGTTTTTAAATAGATAAGTCATGACAGGTGGATCAGATCCCACGTAATTAAGTGGAATACACCTACATCACACTATGAACTTTGTTTACCTGTTTTACATGTGTCTAAACTTGTCTGAGAACTGCCAACTCGGAATGGCAACTTCTAACTCATCTTTTTAAAAAGTGTTTTTTTCACACAGAAGTGGTGCAAGGCAGCCAGGGTAGGGAGCGGGTGCTGCTAAACAGAGCACGCAGCAGATGGACAGCCCCGGCTGACAGCAGCGTGCTGCGGTGGATAGGTGGCCGCCTGCTGAGGAGGTACAGGTGCAACTTCCCAACCAGAAGTCCTGGTAAATCTCGGACTGATAGCAGAGTCCTTAGCCGCCACTGGTATGCATTTCTGTTATTTTTGGAGAATAGTGACTCTTCACTGCTTTAAGGATGAAATGAATGTGGTTAAAAAAAGACTGTACTGCGTGTGCTAGTTCAGTAATAATGGAATTGTTTCAGCTGCAATCTGTTTCCTGTGCAAGAGTTTAATTCTAAATCAGGTCTTAATGAAAGCATAACCTACAACCTAATTCTAGCATCTTCACCAGTTCTAGTATCAACTGACTGCTTTTATTTGTAGTTTTACTTGCTTTTAGACAGATTTATTTATAGTTAAAGAAAATGGTGAATAAATATTTTACCGTGAGATAGAGTTAATTACGTGTATTTATATAAAGCATTCATAACTACATATGTATTGGTCTTAGATGACATGGTGTCTTGGAAAGAATTAATGTAAGCAATTATGATGGATGAGAGGATTTTGGAAAATCAATTTCGGCTGCCTGGTAGTATGTAGGGAAAAGGACAGGGAAAGAGAAGATATCCAAATTGATGAGAATATAGATCTAAGGCTCAAAACAGCACTTAAATTTTATCCAGACTTATTTAACTTGGAAACATGTGAAATCCACTAAATGGGATCACTTACAATAGGAAGTTACAATACAGTAAGATGCTGGGTCCAGTTTAAGAAAGTACTCAACCACCTGGATTTTCTAGGTTTGGAAAAACATCTTAGAGAAAAGCTAGAAATGAAGAAATGCCATGGCTATGAAAAAATATTTTAAGTCTCTCAGTTGTAGTATAATTTTTGATCAATGCTTCATACTGCTTCTCTTTATTAGCTGAAATAGTCAGCTAACAGCCTAATTAAATAATCTTTATTATTACTAAAGCATGAGATTTTTATTGGGTTGAAGTAATATAAAGCTAGATACAGCACCAATTAAATATTTTATTCTCAAAAGTACATTAATTACTACTACTTGATATAAATACAAGATGTTTCTATTGCAGAGTAAGACAAAACATTCACTAATGTTAAATCATCAATCCTGGAATTCTAACTTCTTTGAGATGTAAATATTCACAGATTAGAAAGTATAATTACAAACAGACTATCAAAGACAATATACTATGACTAACTGTAAAGCCTTTTTTAGCTGTTAAAGTCATCATGTAAAATGGTTTTCATTGAATAATTCTCATATTTCAAAAAATACCGTAAAATGCAAGAGCAGATTGAAGATAAATGTTCTCACAATTCACCCTTACGATTTGCAGCAAATCATAATTTTATCATTTTTATTATTCGTTTCAATAACAGGCTTTATTCTTATAAATAGGAAACATTGAATTTGGCCTCATTTGAAAAAATAGGTCTTCAATGTAATACACTTCAATGCATTACTTTTTTTTTTTTTAACAGAAAAACACAAGTTTGTAGTAGAATGCATACTGTTGCAAGTAAGACAGTGGTAGCTGTATCACACTTTATTGGTAGCCAGAGTTTTCTATGAGTAGTAGGAGAGAAAATGTCCTTATTTAAGACAAAAAAAATAATAATACAATAGATGGAAGCAATTAAAAAGATATTCACTACTACTCCTTTTAGCAACAGGCACTGGAAAATATTTAGGGTCCAAACAGTGTTATAGTATAGTAAAATTAGATACATCTTTGTGAAAAATGACCCCCCCCAGAGAAATAGAAAAAATGCAAACACAAACTGCACCTTAGATGATATTTTATATGGAAGACTTTCAATTCTTTTAAGATAAACTTCCATCTCTGGTCATAAATCTAATTGCATCCTTACCACATGTATTGCTTTTAAGCAGTGGTAAGAAAGAATTATTTCCCCAAAGTAAACAAAACCTTACATACTTGTTCCTCCCCCCGCAACCAACAGTAATGTTGATTAAATAACTACTGCTCATTTAAAAAATGTGATTTTTTTTATACAGTTTTTAGTTGATTTCAGTTAAAAGAAATACCAGACAGTTATTAATGGTACATTACTATAATGTAAAATTAGGGGCAGTTTAAAAACCTGTCGCTTGATGCAATTACTGTTTCACAACGGGAGGAATAATTTCTTGTAGAGTGACATGTTCCTTTATGTCACAGCTATTCTTCCTTTACAAAAGCCATTACTTTGATGGGGAGGACAAATGCCTGCCATATATTACTATGCAGTCCATTACAATGGGTTCATTCATATTTATAATACCAATCTGTGATGTTGATGCAATCACTTTAGACTTCACTGTTATTTCAAACAAATCCATAACTGAGAAAAAGGCAGGCTGTTGACAGGAGTTAATGTGGGTTTTACTCTGTTTACAATTGCTTTCTAATCTACTAAAGGGCTGTGAAAATTGATGCACTGTTAGAAGTACTTTTATACACTACTACAGATAAAGGGCTGTTATACTGCAGTAATCTCTGTAATGCTAAATCGAATTTTCAATAGTGTTTTTTGTTTTTTGCAATTTGAATGTGACAGGGTAGGCTACTCAATTTACGGTAAGTTTAATTCCACCAGTTCATAGCATTTTCCATTTTTATTAATTGAGATGCCAATTATTGCTGGAAGAAAGTTAGACATAAACTTGTCAGTGTCAAAAATATATATTTTAGGAAGAATCTGTAGGGAGCCAATACATGGGTCAGAGTTACAAAATTTTGCAGTTGAATTCAAGATCAATTGAAGAGATGCAAGTGAATCCTCGGCAGGTAAAGCATAGCAGCATACAGCTTGCAGAACTGCTCAGCTTTTCATTAAGGTACACACTCTGCTTAAACATCACAAAATGAAATTTGGAACTGATGAGATCATCTGCCAATAAATAGCTTTCCAATGGGATTTGAGGGAGATACCTAGGGATATTTTTTTCTTTACAAGACTAAAGACCAATGAAATCACAGTCATAAAGAAGTCCAAAGAATGTAAACCTTAGCTTACTATCCTGAGAAGTAAGTCAACCAGGAAAAAAAAAAAAAAAAAAGCCTATTAAGCTTTAAAAATTCCCTTCCCTAAAGAAATACCAAGACAGTTGCTGATATGAAACTACGTAAGACTTTGGCATAGTCTCTGTAGGATAGGTGCCCTATGAAATCCTGATGCACTTCTCTGAAATGTCTGGTGTCTTGTTAAACACTTAGAATAAAGAATGCAAGACTAAACATCTTTTTATGTTAATCAAGGAGATGCTAATTTTCTATATGAATAATAGGAAAATAATACTAAAAAGAGATGAACAAATACATTTTTACATGCCTTCCAATGGAAAAAAAAACCCAAAAAACTGTAGGATCAAGATATTTGCATGTCTAGTAATTATCAAATTTGCCAGCATGTTTTAATTCTACTGGATTTAATAAAGAGGCATACATCTCTCAGAAAGAGACCTCTGAGGGTATCTGGTTCAAACCTAACTTTTAAGTGAGATACAGCTGCTAAATTGGATCATACATTTTTTCAATAAATAGGCTGTTAGATATGAAGATGAAAACATCATAAGTCATCCAATGTCACTGGTGAAATTTAATCACATCAGCTGACTTAAGTAGTCAAATATGCCACAAGAATACCCACACATTTCATGCAGGAGAATATTATTGGTCTATGCAGAGTGGTGAAATTCACTTAAACAGTCAACAAGAAGACATAAATGCGTAGTAACCAGGCTCCATGAACAACAAAGCTCACAGAATATTTTATTTCTCTTGTTTTTTTTTCCATGTGACTCATCATATTTGTTTTCTGAATGTTAACTTTTTTTCTTCTCCATTTTGAAAGCAAAAAGGCTTAAGGGCTAAATTCTGTAACTCATACTGACTCAGATGAAGGAGAACTATTAAAGCTAAGTGCTACTCAGTAAGTCTTATAGATTCTGCACCATAAAGAGTAAACGAAAGCTTGGTATGTAAAGACTGAATAGCTTTTAGAGGATGAAAGAATCATATGAAGGTACTTCCGGAGTTGTTCTAAAATATACCAGGATAATATATCACTGGTAAGCTATCACTGATAGTTTAAAACTACAGTAATGATTGCTGTTACAAATGGAATTTCTTCCCCTACCAAATTAAATAAAATATTATTCAAAGGGGATATATAGATAAGTGATAATTTTGCCTGAGCAGGGATAAGAAAAAGACAAAAACCTGCTGCACAGCTGTTTTCCTCCAATATTATTTTCTTATTTAAATCAGCTAATATAACTAGAAAAAATATAAGCTCTTCAACACAAGCATGTTTTTTTCCAGATAATCAGCAGGCATTTTCTAAAGGCTATTTAGTATCACTTTGTCCTAACTTGTAGTCACTTATGAAACCTGACCAAAGAAGCCAGATAATTTAGCAACACTGCTTACTTCAAATACTGTCATTCTTCACGGCTATGCCACAAATGTTGCTTACATTGAAGTTCACCATTTCTATAGAGCTTCTACTCTGCAACACTGCATCATACAACACTGCTTTCAAATTTTCAAACATCTAAAAAATATGTTTAAAACTACATGGAGAAGAAAATAAAAATTACAGAAGACTCATAAGCATATTATCTGGGAGACTAGCTCAGATTAAATTTAGTCTTTGTTAGTCTACACAGTATCTCCTCTGTGTCGTCACAAAATCCAGGAAGTTGGTATAAGAAGTGTCCCCTCTTGTGTATTATAATAATATATTTGCCACATAGCACTTCAAAATATGGCTAACTGAGCTATTCCTAACTACGACTGAAAGACCAGATTAGGAAAAAAGGGATATTTACATAATATTGAGAAATACAGTTTCCTGGAAACTAAACTTTTAAGAACCATTTTATTTTTGCTAAAATATTCCAATGCATTGGAAAAATCAAAATCAATAAATGAAAACATTAAATATTAAATATTTTAATAATATCTATATGAACATGACAATGCTTAGTAATACTATTTTTTTCTCTTTTTAAAAAGCATAAATAGCACAATGTATAAAGATTTATTTTTACTAAAATTGCTACAAGAATCACAGTGAATATACCTGTTAGAATGGTTAAACATTTAGGAACAACTGTGTGCTATAAATAGATTAAATATGTTAAATTATCATATACAGTTTTCAGAGTAATGTTAAATATTCAGTAATCTAATCAAGTTGCATTACTATGCTTTTCTGATGAAAAATAGGTAAGATTCTCAACTTTTCATTTTGTAGACAATATATTTCATAACTGTTCTCATATACATTTGAATATTGAATACTGAATTTTTCCACTCTCTGAACATTTTGAGTTCCACATTTTTTCTCTGTCTTTAGTACTTGACTAAATGCAACTATTTAATTATCATACAAAATCTTTATTGTATAATTTCCCAAAGATTTTGGGGGTTCCTCATTCAATGTCTTTTAAACTGTCAACTCTGATTTCTCCAAAGTTATTTGACCATCTCGTGCTCGGTTTCAGTTTCAGCAGCCAGCTAGTCTTTTTCTCTCCTTTCCTTACTCTTCATCCACTCTCATCCTCCTTCTTGACAAATTTTCCAGCCGAGTTGCCCTCTCCCTGATCAAGCTTAATAGTTCCAGTCTGCCAGAGCCTTGAAAGTGAGGGACTGGTCTTCTGCCCCTACAGACGAGTTTTAGTTCAGTTTCTTTTTTTATACAGTTTGGGTTCTTCTGTGAATGTGGGGCAGCAGAGGTGAAAGTGAACACCCTGAGGCAAGGGGGATGATCAACCTGAGACAGAAGTCTGTAGAAAATCTAACCTCAGGAAAAAGAAAAATACACTCAGCAGGCCTCTTTGTGCCAGTTCTTAAACTGTCTGATTTTTTCACTGTAGTTTTCAATTTCATATGCCTTTGCAAATCTTTTCTTTTTCCTGCATACAGTGAAAGGTATTTTCCTTTAAAGATAGTGAGCATACAAACCAAGATGACAGTGGGGAGCCTACAGTCCTGAAAGGGAACGGAGACATAAAAAAAACATATCGTTCTTTGGTATTGTCTAAATACGTAAATCTTGAGTCCCTATACATGGCCATATTAAAATTGGACCAAATCTTATTAAAGGAACACAGGATCAAGTCCCACTGTTATGTTGGATGAACAGGCTTAGGCACTGTAGTATCATGAACCCCAAGGTTTGCTCATACTGTATATAGTAGCACTGGTTAGCAAAGAACAGGTCCAAAATGGACTCTCCAGCCTCTCATAGATCATCGGAGCCACAGTGTGAAATCGTTCTTAAGCACTCAGTCAAAAGTTTTTTAGAAACTGCTGTATTTTTATGAAGAGTTTCTATTACGCAAAATGAAATTTTCTCGACAACAGGTGGTTTCACAAAATTTGTAGTCATTTCTAACATACAGTACATTCATTTCTGTGTTCTGTATATTTCCATTTTTGCTGTCATGGCAGAAAAGCAGAAATTAAGTAATAATAAAAACTCACCTACTCATCCTAAAGGAAAAGAAATTACAGAGATCAATTATACATTTCTAAAGGAGACGCACATTTTGGATAGAAGTCATAATGAAAGTGGTAGCAACTGAAAAATGGAGTTATTACTAGTATGTAAAACGATATGGTATGTCAGGATTGGCTGGTCATTTAATGAGTTACAACATGCAGCATGATTCTGGAAGGCTGGATTTCTTGTTTAAGTACAAAAGTCAATTTAATAGAAGATACTGCACCTGTGAAAGCATAAGCATTTCCCCTCTAGTAGGTTGATGTGCACGTGGCAGACATACAGTTCTGTAGAACTAGACTTCCAGAAGCTTTACCTTACCATGCTCTAAAGAGAGACTCATTACTAGTAAACTGTAGTAAACATGACTGATTTGAGATTTGTGGAAATTAAAATTACCTACTTTGAATAATGTACATAATACAAAGGATTGAAACACTTGGAGCAGAATTTTGTACATATTTAACAGAAATAGACATGTATGATTACAGAGAAGTTTGACAGTATTTCATAAATACACTTAACTGAATATCACAGAAGTTGAATAATATTATAAATGAACTGTAGTTGCCAAGATTTTTGAATTTTGAAAAGAGGCTTTTCTTGAACAACAGGTTCATAGAACTGTAAGATCCCATTTTTTCTAAGACACAGTGAGGTGGGAATATGGCAGTTACACCATTTGATAGTTCCTTCTTTTCCTTCTTCTCCCATATAAGCCCGCTAAAGTTTTGTTGCCTAGCCACACTGGAATCAATCTGAAATATTAATGAGATCTTTCTTTAGAAGTTCATATGAACATCTCAGAGTTAAGAAATAAGTTTGTCCTCAAACTGGCACTACAATAAGATAATTCCATGTCTGTTGCCAAAATTATTCACTGCAAACAAGTTTCCAAAGGATTCTATAACAGGCAGCAGATATGGACATTTACTTTCATACAAATGAATACTCATATCTCACCTAGCCCTTAGATATGTTGCAGATAAGTATCAATTACAGAATTTGAAACTGGAGATGAGTGTAGACAATCATTCCCCACCTCTCTTAAGAGTCTGTACAAGTGCATTCACTGAGGAAAGGCGTGCTAATTAGGGACAGGGAATGATAAAGAATAACCAGAGTGGCTGAACAATTGTAAATTTATAAATTTCTCTGGAATTTTAAAATAGATTAAACTGAGAAGGCCATCTTTTGGATCTTAAACTTGGGAAAGTACCTGCAGATGGTACCACGTGTACTCTATACCACTAAATAGAGAAATGACATTTTCTTATAGTGACATTTCCATACAGGAAACACCACACAATAGATGAGAAATCTCAGGAAAGGTTCATACAACTTCTCTTTAAGACTTTAACACTGACTTTGAACAATCTATACATTGCAATACAGGAAGTTATTCTTTACAAATCCTAAACAGATTCTAGAGAAGGACGAAATATCTGGATGGTGACAGCTCAACTGAGATGTTACTACTTTGCTCTGCTGCTTGAATAACTGCAGCTTTAAGCTGCAGCCACCGGCCAAAATTCTACTATGTATTCCTATCCTCATTAGCCCCTCTAATTCACTATAGTAGTCCAATCCAACTCCTTCTTTCAGAGCACCATTTTTACTTTGCTGCATATTCCCTGTACTTCTTATTCTACTAACATGAAAATGTTAGTAAAAAAATGAAATATAGGTCTGGCAAACTGATTATATCTCATGCAATCAGACTGGAATCTAATCTAAATCTCGCTGCAATCTACCCTAAGTGGAAATGTTCAGGAATACTTCTATACCACTTAGTTGCCCCTGGTATGTTTTGTAGCTGAAACCTACAACTCTTACCTTATATGTTTCTTTGAAAATTTGATTAGTGAAGTTTAGCTTTAAAAATCTAAATCTATTTCACTTTTTAAATGAAATACATTTCCTGAAATGTTATTCAATTAAAACATAAAGGAAATTATGATTAATGGGCATAAGTAGTTAAGATAACAGTGAGTGAGATTTTAGTATACAATATTTTTAATGCTTTAAGTTAATGAAATTTACAGTTTTGTCACTAACTTTTGATAGAATTGTGATAGGTGATAATTTGTTACATCAACTCGGGAAGTGATTTTACCATGAAACTAGGCACTAAGTACGGGCTATCAACTCGTGAAGTGATTTTACCATGAAACTAGGCGCTAAGTACCGGCTATCACCACAATGATTGTACTGAGCCAGCAGAGCGATATTGCATTGTGAAATGTATGCGCGCGACCTGAAGGGCACCACGCACAACGCAGAGGAAGACCCCAGCTTTCATCCCGACCCCCCCCAGCAACAGCCGGCGCAACCACAGAAGTTACAGGCATATAAGGGGACTGTGAGCGGGGATCGCGCGCGCCGTTGGTGGAGCAGGAGACTCCCCGGCCGCCCAGCGCTGTTTTGCTTACTTGTGACTTGCTCAATTATTCTATTAAATTGGGATTTATGCAACCCGGCCCGAGTGGTTGTCAATTTGTCGCGTTTACCTATAACAGAATTACTTTGCACCAAATGCTGTTTTGAAAAGAAATACACCAAGTTGCTTTGTTACTACTCGTGCCTCTTAGAATTCCTTCTTTAGGCTTCTCAAAAGCATATTTTATCCCAGTCAACTCAATATCTAAAAATATTACTATTTTTGGTTCACTGTTTCCAAAACAAAATATCAGATAAAGCCTATCTTCAACAGTACAAAACTTATTATTTAGTACTGCGAAAATTTTTCTTTTCCCTATATACCTTGTTAGTACAAAACCAAAAAGAACTTAAGTTCAGCTTTATAATTTGTCTCTTGAAATTGTGTCTAAAAGATAAGAAAATGAAATCAATCACAATTGTCAGCACTGTTCTTTTAAGATGTTCGTTGGTAACATTACAGAAGCTGCAGTTTAGAAGCATATAATTTTAGGTCCAGATTGCCTGATTTACATTACTGATTCCCTGATCTAGCCTAGTTGAACACTGAATTTAAAAAGAAGTGCTTGAATTCAGGAGGGACTTACATATGTGCTTATATGATGAATCAACATCCCATTGCAGCAAATCACAAGCACTGTATGTTTAACAAACTTAACATGGCAAGCATATCTACCTATCTATCTACTTATAATGAAGCCAAAAATGATACATCTCCTTTATGCATTTTTGTGAGTTGACAGAAATTAGCAGGCAACAATATCCTTACTTCATACCTCCATTTCCTTAGGAAGAATTAGTTTAGCATAATAAACCAGAGTATATATTTTGAAGTTGAAAAGAAAAAAAGTCCAAACTGGCACACATTAGCTGTTTGTTAACTGTGTTTTTCCTAATGAATTGCCCTGTTGCTCTGCATCACTCTGATTGCAGTATAACAGCTTTCATTAGTTACTGTAAACAAGGCTTTGCGCCACCTTATTTACATTCTTACTGCAAATAGCTAGAACTTCATGTTATAATAATTCAGGATACTTCTGCACTTGCTGGAAAACCATTTGATAATGTCTAGTACATGATTTTACCTTAAAGAACCTTTAAACCGAATCTTTTTAAAGTATTTTTGATAAAACTCTGCCACCAACATATTTCCACCATGCCTAGTGTGGGGGGATGCTCCCGGCTTCCCCCCCATCTGGTGCCAGTTACAAGCAGTCTGCATTCCTGTGCCTCACACTCCAAAAGGGAAAATGTCAAAACTTTGAGATAAGGCTTGCTGGGGCAACAGGACTTTGAGAAACAAAGCCTCCTCTCACTGCTGGGGCAGTGTTAATCACTGGGCTCTGGAATTATCTCCTCTTCATCAGGACCTTGGGAGACAACACCTGCTTTCACTGCTGGGGCAGTGTTAATCATTGCGGACTGGAATTAACTCCTTCTTGTCCCAGCTATGGGATCTCTCCTTGGGACCACCACTGCAAGAGTAAAGCAGTCATTTGCAGTCACTCAAACTCCTTTCTTCAGTGCTGAAGATTGCGCAAGGCAGCTAGCCTGCCCTTGGGGGTGTTCGGCCACTCCCCACCCCATGACTGTGAGTGTGATCATCATAACAAGGATGGAGGAGAGTTGAACCCCGCAGCAGCCAAGAGCTAGGGACTGCGACTGCGTAAAGAGAACTGCAACTGGCCAAGAGACTACACCTCCACCTTCCCCTAAAGGGTATAAATAGGTTGGCCCTGGAGGTTGTCTGGGGCTCTTCAGGGATGCCCTCTCTGAGTTACTTCCCTGGGATTGAGCGTATGCTGTCCGCGGAGGCAACGCGTGGGTAAGATCAATCAGAATTGGCTTGCCTAGTTCATTTGTTTGGGTAGTTACAGAATCACAGAATCACAGAATCACTGAGGTTGGAAGGGACCTCTGGAGATCATCTAGTCCAACCCCCCTGCTCAAGCAGGGTCACCTAGAGCACATTGCACAGGATTGCATCCAGGCGCGTTTTGAATATCTCCAGAGAAGGAGACTCCACTACCTCTCGGGGCAACCTGGTCCAGTGCTCTGTCACCCCCACAGTGAAAAAGTATTTCCTCATGTTCAGATGGAAGCGTCTGTGTTTCAGTTTGTGCCCGTTGCCTTGCGTCCTGTCGCTCGGCACCACTGAAAAGAGTCTGGTCCCATCCTCTTGACATCCTCCCTTCAGATACTTGTACACGTTGATAAGATCTCCTCTCAGCCTTCTCTTCTCCAAGCTAAACAGGCCAAGCTCTCTCAGCCTTTCCTCATAAGAGAGATGCTCCAGTCCCCTAATCATCTTTGTAGCCCTTCGCTGGACTTGCTCCAGTAGTGCCACATCCCTCTTGTACTGGGGAGCCCAGCACTGGACGCAGTACTCCAGATGTGGCCTCACCAGGGCTGAGGAGAGGGGGAGAATCACCTCCCTCAACCTGCTGGCAACACTCTTCCTGATGCACCCCAGGATACCATGGGCCTTCTTGGCCACAAGGGCGCATTGCTGCCTCATGCTTAACTTGGTGTCCACCAGCACTCCCAGGTCCTTCTCCGCAGAGCTGCTTTCTAGCAGGTCAATCCCCCACCTGTACTGGTGACTGGGGTTATTCCTCCCCAGGTGCAGGACCCTGCACTTGCCTTTGTTGAACTTCATGAGGTTCCTCTCCGCCCACCTCTCCAGCCTTTCCAGGTCTCTCTGAATGGCAGCACAGCCCTCTGTTGTATCAGCCACTCCTCCCAGTTTTGTATCATCAGCAAACTTGCTGAGGGTGCACTCTGTCCCTTCATGCAGGTCACTGATGAAGAAATTGAACAAAACTGGACCCAGTACTGACCCCTGGGGGACACCGCTAGCTACAGGCCTCCAACTAGACTCTGCGCCGCTGATCACAACCCTCTGAGCTCTGCCATTCAGCCAGTTCTCAATCCACCTCGCTGTCCACTCATCTAGCCCACACTTCCTGAGCTTGTCTATGGGGATGTTATGGGAGACAGTGTCGAAAGCCTTGCTGAAGTCTAGGTAGACAACATCCACTGCTCTCCCCTCATCTACCCAGCCTGTCAATCCATCAGAGAAGGCTATCAGATTGGTTAAGCGTGATTTCGCCTTGGTGAATCCACACTGACTCCTCCTGATCACCTTCTTGTCCTCCATGTGCTTGGAGATGGCCTCCAGGATGAGCTGCTCCATCACCTTTCCAGGGATGCAGGTGAGGCTGACTGGCCTGTAGTTTCCTGGGTCCTCCTTCTTGCCCTTTTTGAAGACTGGGGTGACACTGGCTTTCTTCCAGTCTTCAGGCACCTCTCCTGTTCTCCAGGACCTTTCAAAGATGATGGAGAGTGGCCTAGCAATAACATCCACCAGCTCCCTCAGCACTTGTGGGTGCATCCCATCAGGGCCCATGGATTTGTGGGTGTTAGATTTGCCTAAATGATCTCTAACCCAATCCTCCTCGACCAAGGGAAAGTCTTCCTTTCTCCAAACTTTCTCTGTGGTCTCCAGGGTCTGGGGTTCCTGAGGGCTGGCCTGAGCAGTAAAGACTGAAGCAAAGGCGGCATTCAGTAACTCTGCCTTCTCTGCATCCTTCATCACCAGGGCACCCACCCCATTCAGCAAAGGGCCTACGTTTTCCCTAGTCTTCCTCTTGCTACTGATGTATTTGAAGAGGCCCTTCTTGCTGTCCTTGACATCTCTAGCCAGATTTACAGTTACAGTTAGTTACAGTTACAGTTAGTATAAATTAGCTACCTTTTTCTGTTTACTAAGTAGTTACCGTTAGCATAACTTTTAGTGTAATTAGAAAATAAGTATTCTAGTTGAGTTAAGCTTCTGTTGATAAGAATCATTGCTTTGTACCGTTGTAACTTGTGCAGTAAATTTTGATCTTTGAGACAAGTTGTGGAGTTGTGCAGTAAATCTCCTTCTCCCCCTCCTCTCCTCCCTCGCGCCATCGGAAACCCACGCCACTTGAAACCCGTGCAGTCCAGGACTGTAAGGTAGTCAGTCGTCCTGTGACACCCAGAATTCCTGCCAATAAAATAGCTAAGGGAATCAGAAGTCTACTGCAATGAGACTCTGCAAACTAGGCTTCTCTTGTGGTAGTACCGTCACAAAGGGAAACAATGATATTCAAAGCTTAAGATATGATTATTGTTTGAAAATGAACTTACATTGTAAATAAACACAAAAAAATGATCTTTCGAAAAATCAGAATCACAAACATAAACAATAATACTTTAAATAGTATAGCAATAAGATGTTTTTCATAATACACAACTATTTTCTAGCTACTTTCAGTAGTATTTCATTAAAAGGCTTTATTTTCTTCCTTACACTTTAGCTAGGCAAAGAAGAGAACGATAATCATTATCCACTACACTATTTGATGGTAGACAAACTTTATATAATGTTTGTTATTGACTACATTGTTTTATATAGGTCAATCTGAAGTTAATGACTTTCAGTAACCACTGACCTATTCTGAATTCTAGCTAGTGATCTAGGCATAAAAGTCCAGTATTTATTATCCAAAAGTCTAAAAAGACACTCTTTTCTTTCATATTTAATTTTTTAAATCAAACTGTTTTCCTAAAGTTGAAAACCAAAAGTGATTGAAAGCATCTCCACACTTGAACAATAAATATTATAAAGAATATTTTTTACTATTAGTATTCTTCATATCCATGACTTTGGTACTACTGAAACAAAATCTGTGCCACTTGAAAAAATACATGTATTTATATATATACACACAATACATATAAGCTTTATTTATCTATCTAAAACTTCAACTTTAATAAAACTGTTAATTCCCACACAAGTTTTATCAGTGCTCTACACTGATTCTTTAAAACAGTGACAGTTAGCAAAATCCCAGCTGGCAATCTAAGTTCAGTTAGAAAAAGACATTTCACCTTTTAACTAACTTATTCTGCCAAAGAAAGATTTATCAAGTGCCTTACAAGGATTCCAAAAGAATATTTACATAATATAATGGGAAAAAGTACAAAGACATGCAAAAATGTCTATAAATGAGGCTTAGTCAACAAAAAGAAAAAAAAGATAATCGCTTTCTTTGAAAGAGGAACAATGCTATTTTTTAATTCATTTTTATCCTTCCCAAAATGAGGAATTAAACTTCTTCTGTTCAAATATTAAAATCTTTTCAATGAACAGGTAAACACTCTCTTACATTTAGTATGTTCCTCCCTGTCTAGCTAAGTCTATATGCATCTCTACAATCCAGGCTGTATTCAGCATGTCCTGAGCCATGCTGCTGTTGAAGATAAACCTTACACTGAGGGTTTGTAAGCTATAAACTTCAGCAAGTAGGAAAGAATAGTAATATGAGGGATGTAATTTTTAGGTATATTTGGTTTATTATTCGGCTGTTTTTCTTCCCAGTTATGTGTTGGCAATACAACTCTGCAAGGGGCTTCTTTTCCCTAATTAACCATACATCACAGAAGATGTGGCACCTACAATATAAACCAGTTCAGCAACACAGTTCCACAATTGACATACTTAATTTCATGGACGAACTGGTTCTTAGAATAATTTTTGTATTCTTCTTAATATTTGAAATGCTCTTCTAATAGACTTCTAGACACAATCTACTCACTTTCTTTCAATGCTAGAATCATTTCCTATTCAGTGAAGATGAAAAACACACTGTTAATGCTGGTCAACTGCTATGGCTGTGAAGCTAGTTAACTGCATTTTTATCAAGCTCTAATGTAGTAACTTTAATCGAAATATTATGCCTTTATCTCTAATGAAATTATCACCTAGTTATTACATAACAGGTTCTAACACTTTGTACTAACAATGAGATCAACTTGGCATCATTATATTTATGCAGTAGCATTACAGGGTTATGTATAGCTCAGAATAAGGACATTAAGGCAAACCACCCCCTTCCACCAACATACTCCACATATGCTAGAACACTAAGGATAATTTCTGTGTAGGAAAGTAAAGAAACATTTACTACACACAGTGAAAAATTTCTCCATTGCATATGTTGAATTTGATATGCTGAAGAACATGCTCAAGAAAGCTCTACAATATGGTCAAAATCAAGGAGAACTTGGTGTCTTTTTGTGTGCAGATTAATCAGTAACTATCAAGTGATCTAAGCATACTATCCATTTGAAATGCTAATCTAGTTGGAAACCAAACAGATTATCAGTATGAAGAGGTACCTACTTTGACCTGCCTGATATGGGAGTTCAGAAACTTTATCAACCAGAAATTTTACCAAACTATAGATTTTAAAGTACTCCAGAAATCAGATTTAATGCCAGACAACCTAGTAATTCTCTTTTCTTAGATGTAATTAAGGAATAAAATAAACTGGTTTTCACCACAAGAGAATATTTTTCTTCAACTGCTTTAGAAAAAAAAGAACATGTTCAAGTCACGGGATACACTACTTTACCTAATCTTTAAGAGAGAAATTATTACTTAGTGCTATTTTTATTTAAAAAAAGGTTATAATACCAACCTTTTAATTTAATTAGCACTAGAAATATTTTAAGTTCTCAGAAAAATGCTTTAGCAAAGGATGAATCCAGGCTTTAATACCTTTATCATAAACACAACCCACATTATTTTTTTTACACAGAAGTAAGTTCCCATAGCAAGAAATCTTAGGAAAAAAGAGGCTTAAAATTACTGGCACATTTTTAAGAACATGATATGAAAGTCATGAACCCAAATTATCTCAATGCAAAGAAAGTACAGAAAAGGTAGTATGAAATCAACATGATTAATTCACAAGGTCTTCTATGACTTGAAATTCAAAAAGGAAAAAACAGAGAACATTGTAATTGGATAGAAATAGTAATGATGAATATACAAGAATAATATGATTGTGTAAGGACAAAAAAGAAACATCAGTGAGATATAACTAGCAAACAAAATCATTCTGTAAGTACATGAGTAAGAAGGAGACTTGATTCATTACTCAAAAAGGAGTAATGACTTCTTTTACTGCATCGTACACTAAAATCATTTTTGGAACATAATTAATACCACTGACAGAGCACTAAGAGTCTGGTAGGAGTAAAGGAAAAATATGTCACAGAATGCGCATCTAGCTTTGTATTTTCAAAATAACTGAGTCAGAGAAAATCAAGCCCAGGGCATTAGTTAAAGTAACCTCAAAAGGACTCACGGTTACATTTGAGAACTTTGGTAGAATGATTTGATTTAAGAAGACTGAAAGAATGTTTCTAAGAAAGTTCCATCGAGAATGTACACTGGACCCATCTGCATGATAGGGAGATAGATTAAATACCCTCTTAGCCATTGCTAAGTATTATGATTCGGGCGCATGGGGGAAGGAGGAAGAAGTATCCAACATAGAAAAAAGTGAATTTACTATTCCTCTTACACTGTGAGTATTATAACAGCATTTTGTTTTCCTCAAAATCAAAAGAAAGCACAGAAACACAGCAAGATCACTAACAATGCAAATATGGATTTGCTGCAAAAAATCTGTTGCTTATTTGTCACAAAGAACATAAAACTTCCATTTAATCCTTGTTAAAGCATCATTGAGAAGATAACAATGTTTTTACCAGTTAAATTGTGTTTGTGAACCCATTTTTTTAGGTAAACTTCTTCCTAGCATTCATTAACAGCTATTCCACAGTGAGAATAAATGGAGCTAAGACAGAAAACTAATTTTTTTTGTTGAAGTATCTAAAATGGTCTAACACAGTTCTTACTTAAAACTTGTTCATTTTGTTGTGAAATTGGACAGATATAAAGCAATGGCACAAGAACTGTGACTTTTACTGCAGACTTACTGAAATCAAGATCAAACTGTATTGAAGTCTTATAGTCATTGTAGTCTACACTGAAGCATTTTTATTTGGCTACTTCTTCCTAGAGTCTTTTTTTTTCTCTTTTAAGTTGTAGAACACATACACAGTTATATTCTAAGAATGTATAAATACTCTAAGTCTGATTTACACATGAACAAAATAATATATTAATTTCATTTGCAAATAATTGTTAGAATCATATTAACAGTCTGAATGAGCCTAAAAGCAAAGAAACAAATTAAAACTATGTTAATTTTTTTTCAGAACAAGCTTAAAATATGTATTTATATGCAAGATGAGGTACAAAATGTGTGCCAGTTAGGCAGCTGGGGATAACTCTTCTCCCTTTGTTTCCTATAGTTTTCTTTCTGGCTACTGTATATCCTTCTTCCTACTATATTTAACAATTTGTTTCATTTGGTTTCTAAAATTTAAAGTTCTGTAGTGATGAATATGAACATTACAAAGAATTAACTCAATATATGAACTGGGCAGCTACGCAATAATCAAACAGTTAAAACAGATAGACATGACAGTAGATCTAAAGGCTCTAATATTGGAATGGTATGTGCACCCATGGTTTTACATCTGCAGACCCTTTTCCCACAACACATAAATACACATTATATATATAAATCTCATAACAATATTAGGTAGCACAAGCTACAGTGTTTTTCTAAAGCTAGTTCTTTTCATTCTAGGATGTATCTTCACACAGAGACATTATCTATTATGTTAAAACATATCGAATTTGATGTGCAAGCTGACAATAAATATTATAGTCCATACCTTAAGTATTCATTCAGAGACATCCCCAAAACACACAAAACTTAGCACTGGTAGGGCAGATTCAGATATTTGCATATCTATAATGCATTAAGGTGTATTTTGAAATATTACATATCTGAATGTATTATAGGTATACACACACATACATGTGCATGCATACAAATCACAGAATCACAGAATCACAGAATCACTGAGATTGGAAGGGACCTCTGGAGATCATCTAGTCCAACCCCCCTGCTCAAGCAGGGTCACCTAGAGCACATTGCACAGGATTGCATCCAGGCGCGTTTTGAATATCTCCAGAGAAGGAGACTCCACTACCTCTCGGGGCAACCTGGTCCAGTGCTCTGTCACCCCCACAGTGAAAAAGTTTTTCCTCATGTTCAGATGGAAGTGTCTGTGTTTCAGTTTGTGCCCGTTGCCTCGCGTCCTGTCGCTCGGCACCACTGAAAAGAGTCTGGTCCCATCCTCTTGACACCCTCCCTTCAGATACTTGTACACGTTGATAAGATCCCCTCTCAGCCTTCTCTTCTCCAAGCTAAACAGGCCAAGCTCTCTCAGCCTTTCCTCATAAGAGAGATGCTCCAGTCCCCTAATCATCTTTGTAGCCCTTCGCTGGACTTGCTCCAGTAGTGCCACATCCCTCTTGTACTGGGGAGCCCAGAACTGGACGCAGTACTCCAGATGTGGCCTCACCAGGGCTGAGGAGAGGGGGAGAATCACCTCCCTCAACCTGCTGGCAACACTCTTCCTGATGCACCCCAGGATACCATGGGCCTTCTTGGCCACAAGGGCACATTGCTGCCTCATGCTTAACTTGGTGTCCACCAGCACTCCCAGGTCCTTCTCCGCAGAGCTGCTTTCCAGCAGGTCAGCCCCCAACCTGTACTGGTGCATGGGGTTATTCCTCCTGAGGTGCAGGACCCTGCACTTGCCTTTGTTGAACTTCATGAGGTTCTTCTCTGCCCACCTCTCCAGCCTGTCCAAGTCTCTTTGAATGGCAGCACAGCCCTCTGGTGTATCAGCCACTCCTCCCAGTTTTGTATCTTCAGCAAACTTGCTGAGGGTGCACTCTGTCCCTTCATCCAGGTCATTGATGAAGAAGTTGAACAAGACCGGACCCAGTACTGACCCCTGGGGGACACCGCTAGCTACAGGCCTCCAACTAGACTCTGCGCCGCTGATCACAACTCTCTGAGCTCTGCCATTCAGCCAGTTCTCAATCCACCTCACTGTCCACTCATCTAACCCACACTTCCTGAGCTTGTCTATGAGGATGCTATGGGAGACAGTGTCAAAAGCCTTGCTGAAGTCTAGGTAGACAACATCCACTGCTCTCCCCTCATCTACCCAGCCTGTCAATCCATCAGAGAAGGCTATCAGGTTGGTTAGGCATGATTTCCCCTTGGTGAAGCCATGCTGACTACTCCTGATCACCTTCTTTTCCTCCACATGCTTGGAGATGGCTTCCAGGATGAGCTGCTCCATCACCTTTCCAGGGATGCAGGTGAGGCTGACTGGCCTGCAGTTCCCTGGGTCCTCCTTCTTGCCCTTTTTGAAGACTGGGGTGACACTGGCTTTCTTCCAGTCCTCGGGCACCTCTCCTGTTCTCCAGGACCTTTCAAAGATGATGGAGAGTGGCTTAGCAATAACATCCACCAGCTCCCTCAGCACTCGTGGGTGCATCCCATCAGGGCCCATGGATTGGTGGGTGTCAAGTTTGCTTAAATGATCTCTAACCCACTCCTCCTCCACCAAGGGAAAGTCTTCCTTTCTCCAGACTTTCTCTCTTGCCTCCAGGCTCTGGGGTTCCTGAGGGCTGGCCTGAGCAGTAAAGACTGAAGCAAAGGCGGCATTCAGTAACTCTGCCTTCTCTGCATCCTTTGTCACCAGGGCACCCACCCCATTCAGCAAAGGGCCCACATTTTCCCTAGTCTTCCTCTTACTGCTGATGTATTTGAAGAAGCCCTTCTTGCTGTCCTTGACATCTCTTGCCAGATTTAATTCCAAACGGGCCTTAGCCTTCCTCGTTGCATCCCTGCATACTCTGACAACATTCCTATATTCCTCCCAAGTGGCCTGTCCCCCTTTCCACTTTCTGTATACTTCCTTCTTCTGGTTGAGTTTTGCCAGGAGCTCCTTGCTCATCCATGCAGGTCTCCTGCCCCCTTTGCTTGACTTCCTAAAATGGTGAGTGGATGAGCAAAAGCCCACTGGCCTTCCTACTAAAATGTATTAATATAAAACTACTATAATAGGTGTTCTCCATGTTGTAATTTTTAGTCAATGCCAAGTTTCAGAATACAGTATCTTTAGAATAGGTATTGTTTATATCCTCCTTTTCTCTGTCAATGGAACCAGGAAAAATATGGTGAAAGGAAAAGCAGAAGATTTTAGTAAAATAAAAAATGGAACTTGTTCAGTACCTTGGTAGAATTCAATTAAACACCAGTATCTGGTACAATGTTTTTAAGTGTTTTAGAAAAAGGAACAGACAAATTAAAAATCACGTTCGCCCAATTGCTATTCACAAAAAGAGAATAAGGAAAATAATATGCCTTCTGTAAGGGAACATTCTGCATTATTTACCTTACTTAGCTTATCAATTTCTTCTTTTGCATTGGTCTTTTGCAAAGTGATAATGGTCAGAAAAACATGAAAAATACAATAATAAATCCACAGAAAATAAAAGTGGAATACACAGTACTAAGTATAAATGCCTACAATTAAAACTTCAAGTGACAAGGTGTCCTCTGAAAACTCCTAACACAAAGTATTAAGCTGTAAATATGCCATACACTGCAGTATGGCATGGCCTTACACATTAAGCTGTAAAAGAGGAGAGTAAAATTAAAAACAAATTTAAAAAACTAAAAATAATAATAATTTATAAAAAAAGAAATAAAACAACCTAAAATTCATGGACAATGTTACAGAAGCAAACACTGAAAGCCTTCTATATCTTTTATCTAAGGTATTAGATAAATTTTAAACAGATTAAGTGATTCAACTTAGCTTACAGTCATGTAACAGTATTATATAGGAAAGCTTAAAGATAGAAAGTTATAAGTGCATTAGAATATTTTATACAAATCGTGACCATCTAGAATACAAGATGATGAACCTGGTCAGCTGGAGAAACATCACTCTACAGGTTGCAAATAACATTGCATTTGCACTGAAATTTGTTTCAAAGTTATAATGAGCTTTATGACACTTCTTTGACTAGAACAAGTCAATTGATGCAATTACTGACGAATTTTTCCAATTTTTACACAAAATATTGTGTACAGACAGAAAGGAAAGACAATAACTCATATGGTATGGAGGACTGTAAAAATGAAGCTAGGAAAAGCTGCATGACTCTGATCTTATTCTGCCCGTTTTACTGAAAAATACATTTTTGCTAGTGGTTAGTACTTACTGAAAATTCTGTTTTCCCTACATGTTCTTGTAATAGTCCCTAACAAAAAAAAGCAAAAACAGAACAACCCCCTCTCCCTTCCCTGTCCCCTTGTGCCCCCCCCCCAAAAAAAAAAACACAAAAAGCCACACTCATACGGACTGGTCTACAGTTCAGAGGAAAAAAAAAACCTTTCAGAAGGACATTGTTCACTTCTTCACTTTATAGATGGGAAACAAAGTCACTTAACCCCGAACCTGATGAATATGATAAATTACCACACTAAGAAAACAGCTGACAAAGAAAAGGGGGAAAAGAAAGATAAATAAATAAAGCAAATACTTGACAGAAAATAGGAAAGCAATGGATACATCATCTGGATACTTGAATATACATCCATTCCAAGGAGGACTGAAAGCTTGGAAATTAATGCTAGTAAGTCTAAGCAGGAATGAAGTTTTTGCTGATGAGCAAAACCAGCATCTGGAGTTGAACGATGTGCTATTTCTTTGAAAATCTCAAAACATAAAGGGATCACAACACAGAGAACCAGCTATGACAACGTAGTGAAAAAAAGATTTTCAACAAATAAAACCAGAACTGAATCCAATTTTATAAAACAGTCTTTCAGACTATGTGTTCTGATAGAAATAATTAAAAAAAACTCAGAGAGTCATATCCTGCTTATCTCTATGCCAGCAGTAGAGGAAGAGACAGTGTGAATGTAGCTGAAGGGCATGATCTTGCTCCTACTGAAAAAAAGCAGCAGAACAGATTAAGAAATAAAAAGAAAAAAAAAGCTGATGACCATCTGTGACAAATGAAATAGCTGTAAAGTTTGTTCACAGTTTGCTGCATGGGTATAGTGATGCACATTTTGTGAAAAGAATGTATCAGCAGGGAGAAAGGTTGCCCGTTTACCACCTCCTGACCGTTGCAGACCAGGTGAAGTTGAACCTTCTGGAGATGGGGGGAAATTGCTTTTTGCCTGAGAAAGTGAACATGCTCAGCTTTAATGAACTTTCCTAATGCAGGATAGAAGGAATGGAGAACAGATGCTCTTTTCCTGAAGTCACTGAGGACAGGATACAAATGGCTTTTGAAAACTTTACTGTCATCAGGCTTTCCCATCAGTTCTGATTTTTCACTATATACAGAATTATTTTATTCTTTTCTATATTCTTATATAACTGAAAAGATAGATAGGGAGCCTTTGGTCTCTATTGGTGCACTTACTTCAAAGCTTTGGCTGACTCAGAGTCCCATCATAATACTCTAATCTAAAAACATGCAAGTTTCTAGGGCTTTTGACATACCAGCTTCTGAGGCAAGAAGCACCTTGGGAATCTCAGAGGTGATTTGGTCTCAAGCTATAGCAAGTCAAAGGACAGTCTGATGAGATACTATGTAAATGTTAATGAAATACTCTCTGAAATGTTAATGGACTAATACAGGTGACCAGAAGGAGCATCGCTGAATAAGTACAATAAGAAAAATTGGTACCTACATATTAGCTTCATAAAGCTGGCCAAAGTAATGAAATCACATTAATGAAAACAAGCTATTAATTTTTCCCATCTGTAACTATGATCAAATGTCATATCTTATTTAGCTTACAGGGTATGTACATTCAGATACTATCTTTTAATTCTGTTTCATATCTATTTAGTATAAATACTGTTTTTGGAAATGATTACTATTGTATGACTCATACTGGATAACTGTCCCCAAGGAAGAAAAGGTTCACTGTATCTAAGGAAAGGTGACGAAGGACAGAATTTCTAGAATTTACACCCTTAAGCCCATTAAGGTCAGAAGCTGGATTATAAATATTGCATGCGAGTGACTCGTGTTGCTGTCAAATTTTGTTAAGTAGACATAGGAGTCTAAAACAGCAATCAGAAAATAGGAATTTGGGTGGGGGGGTGGAGAGAAATACTAGTTTAATGACTGAGATAATACTTCAGAAAATTTTTTTGGGGGGGAGCGGGAGGAGTTAGAAATTAGGGATATCATAATGAGCATACAATCAGTATAGAGCAGGCATTTTAACTCAGTAAGAGTCTCAGTAAGAGTCCTCACCGCAGTGCCAGTCTGTAATGAGCAAGCGTTCTACTCACTTGAAGAACTTAGTGTATTACACAAATCACTAGGATATAAAAATATCTTCTTGGGGAAACAAGCATAAGAAGATAAGCATTAATGATGAAGTGGAACAGATAAAATAAGGAGACAAGGATACAGAAACACCACTAGTTTAAATACATCATTAGCCACAATCACCTTTGACACAAGCTGTTTTGCTATTTCAGTACTCCACCTGCGTTTAAAATTATGAACTTTAGCACCTTTACAACAGTGTCTTAAAGGTTCCAGCTAATTAACCCAGATTGTCTTCTGCAAGTCCTAGATCTGTTTCTTGTGGGACAGAGCTTTCAGCTTTGGGTTTTTTGTTTGTTTTTTTTTTCACAGCTTAAATTGATCAGATTTGCAGTGTTACTCTTTTTTATACAAAAGTGGTATAAAAGCAGAGGAAGTAAATGCATCATTTTCAATGAATAAGTTGTACAGAGTTTTCAGCCAGTATTTCTAGATGTGCTGCAATCAGTCAGTAATCTGAAGCAACGTATTACGCTTGTGCTCTTATGCCTGGCTGTAGCTGCATCTAGGTAAGATGTAAGATGATCAGACTGCATAAAGCCTGAATAGTTTAGACCTCAAGTCTTCAGAAACTGTTTTCTCTCACAGGGAGCAGTGTTTGGTTATTTGTTCCAGAGTAACATATTTAGCAGCTGGAATAGTGACCTCATTTCAAGTTTTTTCACTCATAGAAACTCAAATTCTTTATCTTTAAGATTATACACATAATATTGCCTTTACCTACATCTTTAATCCCAGTTGTTTCAATTTTCTCACTCTCTCCAGATTCCTTTCAGACTTCAATGCTCCTTTTGTGCCTTCTTTAAATCTCAGTTTCAAGTGCTCTATCACAACACCTATGTAATTGAAACAGATTTCCACTTCTTATCCACCTAATGCCCTCTTTAAACTGTGTTTTTAAGAAAGCAGTATGAAATATGAAGGTTCTTTTCTTCCATCAGTTGGCTTTTCCTTCTCTGTCCTGTCTGTAATGTTGCTCTGAAAGGATATCCATTTTGAATTTAGCAGAAAACAAAATAAACATTTTTGTTAACATGCAGATAGATTCTCTCTGAAAAGAATCTAAGCAATGAGAGAATTTAAGTAATGAGGAATGGAAAGAATTTAGAGAAATCATATATATATATTTTTTAGAAGAACCAGTTATAGTTGACATTTGGAATGCAAAAAATTCCTTAAAGACAACAAAGATTTTTCTACAACATAAACTCAACAAACGATCACCTCTGTTTCAAAAAGCATTTTATATAAAAGAGAATATGATCCATGTAAGCACACAGACACAGACTGGTGAAGATTACAAATAAATCTGTAAAAAAATCATGGTTAAAAATAAAGGATTTAAGTCTTAAGAGATTCCAGTTCCCTATTACTTTTAACGATGATGCTAATATAACCTCACTTGTCTATTAATTAGATGACATTTTAAAACATTCAGTCCATCACCCATCCTAATAGAATGCTGTTTGCAAAACTCCTCTTATTCATAACTAGTTTATCTTTTTGCTCTTGTCCTAAGCTGCTAGCTCAACATTTCTTCTCCCACATTTACCCCCAAACATATTATGTGTATATACTGTATATATTATTACATATGTATTTTACACACACACACTCTTCTTGCCTTTGTTCTGTTAGGCTAAACAGGCCAAGCTGTTTCAATCACCTCATTTTAATTGAA
The DNA here is from genome assembly GCF_036417845.1 of Apteryx mantelli. Lineage (NCBI taxonomy): Eukaryota > Metazoa > Chordata > Aves > Apterygiformes > Apterygidae > Apteryx > Apteryx mantelli. The sequence goes on from NC_089978.1 coordinate 39,580,601, forward strand.
GTCTCCATTTTTTCATATTATCCTAACAGCCTCCAATAACTTGAACACTAGTTTGGATTAATTCTTTCTGAATCCTGGTGAACTAAATTGCATTGATACGTCATTTTTGTTCCTGGAAAATACTTTGCTTGCTACAGTTATGGAATTGTTGATTCTTCTTACAGCTACACTGCATTGGTATTAAAAAATAAGTCTGATCTTTCCACCTACTTGCCTATCAGAGTCCTTCCTAGCTCATGAATCCCCAGTTTATGCAAAACACATGATGCTTTTTCATCCCTGATGTTCTCAAATACATGCAATCGTTATCGAAAGATAGTTTTGTTTGAAGATGAAAGTCTGCAACTAATTTGTATACTTTATACCAATATTATATACTTACATACTTGAGAAAGAGGGGTAATAGCTCCATAATTTCCATGTGTTTATAACAACATAAGTTTTGAATGTTTCCTAAGATAATTTTATGCAATATGAGTTTTTTTATTCTCTGATCCCTACCCTTCTAGGGGAAGATGAAGAAGATGATGTGTCTTTGTAAATTAACTCACCTGGAACTTCAAACTTTGAAATTGTTCATGAACCAAAAACGCACATAGAAACAAATAAGATTTTCTGGCCATTACACTGTAGAATAATTTGGGGTTACCTTAGAATTAGGTCCCAATAGCCTTATCCAATAATCCTAGTAGGTCTCCAATAGCAATCACTTACTCTCTTTTTACAGAGAAACAGCCTATTACAGAGGATCAACAGAGGATGTCATAGTGATATTCTATAGCCATGGTAGGTATAACTGGGACAGATACTGTATCAGAGCAAAAGCTTCACCAAAAGACTGAAGTGAATGAAATCATGTAAGCTGATGTTTAAAGCAAAGCAAAAGGTTTCTTTACCCATGCAAATCCTTTTAGGTCATAAAATATCTATTTCATGCCACAATATATGATAAACTCATTTCCAGATTAACCTCAAAACTGGATGCTGTCAACAAACTGCATCTCAGTCTGAAAATTCTGATTTATACATGTTTTGATAAACATATCCCTTTAAACCATACAACTCTGTCTCTGAGGAGACATGTCACTTCCTCTTCATGTCAATTCTCTGAACCACTGCATTGCCACAATCTGTGGTGGCCACTAGAGCTCAAGTCAGATGGAGCTATCAAATCAATTATAACAGCCTGCCACTGTCTTACACTGACAACAAATGACTGATAACAAAATCTGCCTACTTTCAGTTCTCATCCGACAGCAACAAAACAGTCCCTGCCTGCTTTTACTGGCATTTGTCATAAATCAATAGCAATTTCATCACTCAGAAAGGTGCTGTCAACTCTACTCGGTCCATCTGGTTTCACTTTACTGTTATAATTTTTAACACATAAACTATTCAGGAAGGTTAATGTATAAAACAGGTTTCTTTTAGAATTTCCTATACCCTGGCATCAGAGCAACACTTACAAAATATAAAGCATCAATCACTCTTAAAGATGGGAGGAGGAACCAAGAGAATTATGCCCTGTAATCTCAACAATCTATCTACAACCATCTTTGCTGGGAATTCTGTCTTTAGTAGGTAATACTATCATCTGATCCAAAAATAAATTGCTTTTTCTGACTCATTATTATGGCCTTACAGTAATTATACGTGCAAGTTGGAACAGTGAATCATTTAAATGAAACACTTACTTTTTAAGTCTGAGGTGATAGATAAGCTCTGTATTCTTCCTACCATGCTTAGCTCGACTGTCAATACAAAAAAAAAGTTTAATATTCTGCAAACATAAAAAAGACTAATTATAATACTTTAAAACACTGTGAATAATTATAAATATAAATTTTTATTATCTTACAGAATTCACTAATCTACCAAGTGGCACAATGAACTGTGTGACAACAAAGAAGCTACACATCCTAACACGTGGATCTACTTCATATCAAAGTTTCAAGGGCTGATCTAGAAAGAATTGTATCACAAAATGAATTAGAATCTTCATTTGCTTAAAGCAAGTGGTGAATGTTTCAACTTCACTGGAGTGTTTGATGTAGAAGAAAAAAGCTCTGAACCATATTATTTAACAGGTTACAGTGTATGCTTAGAAATAAAGGTCTCCCGCACTCAGTTTTCTAGCAAACAATTGTTTAAGCAACATGCACGTAGAAAAAAAAAAAAGATGTTGCTGGGGGGGATGCTGTTTTAATGAGCTATATCTGTATTTTGGGATGCACAACGTTATATTCCCATTTGGAATAATGCTGATACTCCCTATAGTGGTACTATATAGTAATGATACTATTTGGATTAATAATATAGGCATTGACTAAAAAAAAATCCTTCTTTAAACCTCTTAGGAAGTTTATTTCTGATCCACAACACTCATATTAGCTAGTGAGTCAGCAGAAAATAGCTCCATTAACCCCTAACTTTTCTATATGAAAATACTACAATATGCATTCTTCTGGGAGAGATGCAGGATTGATTAATCAAGGACAGATAACCATGTTTTCCCTTCTGCAAGAAATTACCACGCTCACAGACATTCACAGCATTCCCTGTGCTAATCTCTAAAGGATTCATGAAAGAATACAGCAAAATGAGTCAAAGTAGCCCAAACAGGTTCCTGACTGTTCTGTGACATCCAACTTTATAAAAATATAAGTCATGTTTAATGGGCTGACTGAAATCCCCTTTCTGATGTTTCGAAGCGCTGCCACTACTTTTTTCTCCCAAATGTCTTTTAGGGTCTTTCACTTGTATTTATAGCAAGGCACAGGTATTATAACCAGTTTCCACATGACTTGTCTCTCTGAGTTTCCTCCCTTGGGGACTCGGTGCAAGCATCATTGACTAACAGCCTTCCCAAATTTTTTTATACTTAACAGGCAGACTAACACATCAGAGAAGCCATGGATTTTAAAAGAACAAATGACTTACAAATATATTTAGAATGCCACAGGCCAATTAAAAAGAGGTTTCTCTCTTACATTATGAAATCTCAGAATACTTCATCTGCTATCCAAATGAGCACCTATGCCTAAAGTGTCATTTCAGCACTGTCAAGCACTGCCAGATTTGAATCTGGAATGTGTAGCCAGTTCAAAAAAGAGTTGTTGTTTTTTTCCTCCCTACATTCTATTGCGACAGACATGTATTGAAACCTAAGAATTTGTCTTAAGAAATGAATGGGCTAATGAAATGAAGACAGATGCTAACATTACAGTGTAAAACTTGAGAATGAATAAATTTACTTTTTCATAAACCATAGATAGAGGAAGGATATTTTTCTTTGGGATAAAAACCTAACTTGAATGCTATTTCTAACCTTCTGTTAGTGTATGCAGAATGATAGGGACATTAAAAAAATATTTTGTGTTTTTCAGTGGTTTCCTTAACTAATGGCTTAGAAGGGAAAGATGAAGATAAAAGGAAAAAGAAGAAAAATACAAATAAATGAAATATACAAGCAAGGACTGGATAACACTCTCATACAAGAACTTAATTCATAGTGGTGATTATTTGAAAGAAAAATGTAAAAGACATTCTTGAAACTGCAGAAGAACTTGTTTTGCTTAAATAGTTGCAGCATCTTTTTAAAACAATTTCTCTTGTGAAGGACCCAGAAAAGGGCAATGAGGGAGATCATCTGGAAAAATATGAATTGAAGTGTGAACACTAACTTTTCTCAGAGATCACTATACTCATTTTAATCCTGTAATAAAACATGATCCTCGAAAAGAACAGAAAGAAAAAAAAGCATACAGAAGCAGTATTGGTCCTATGATCTATAGAACCATGTCAAACACATTATCTTTTATTCCCAAGGAACTCAGAGAAAGTGCCTCGGGACTTGTGTTTCTTCAAAGACTGATAAAAAAAAAAAATCATTTATTGTGGCATGTTTTTGAGGGCTATTACAAAAGGAAGAGATTGTATGAAAGTTGTGAAAGAAAAGCTGCAGTCATGTTTTCTTTTAATTTTACTAGCACACCATCCACTTAGAAAATCCCGCACCTCACAAAATAGGCCCACATATCACTCTAAATCTTCTTAAATTGTCTGAATTGTAATAACTGAGGCCATAAAGCTCATAGCTTCAGCAAAAAAGTTGCTTAAGATCTAATGCAGTGACAGTATGTCTTGATTAACCCTGTGATACCCATTTCTCATGCAGTCTCTCCACCCATCAGGACTGTCCCATTATTCACAGATATTCAGAATGTGCACTGATCAAGAAGGAATACATAATCCAGTGGGTAGGTGACTTCATTTCCTGTAAATTTGCAAGTATTCTCGAAACACACTGAACCTGTGTTTTTCACACCCCAGCTAAATGACCAAGTAATTTGGATGCTGAACAAAGGTAGTAACATCCATCTTTTTTCTCTATCACCTTTTTTTCCTTTACCTTCTCAGAAATACTTGAAAATTGAGACACTTCAGATCAAAAGAATTTTCAATTTTCAATACAATGAGAATAAATGAGGAAAAAAATGCTTTTTTGTCAAACTGACTTTTTCTCTTTGTCTTCCTACCAGAAAACAAACAACCACCACCACCACCAAAATAGAAGACCAACCCTGCACCGCTCTGCTCCAGATATTTCTCTCAAGTGATACTTTCACGAACTCTTAAATTCCTCACCACCCTTTCTCCAAAGACATCTAAACTGGTGGAAATGCCTCTCTTTCATGGCAATCAGACCGCTGTTCAATGACAGATTCACTTAAGGAACAGCCTAGGATTTCTCCTGGTACTTCCAGGGTATCCTATTACAACTTTAACAAAAGTAAAACAAAACAGAAAAAAATCCCAAACCCCACTAACTGTAGAGGAAGTTCAAAAATTTTTTTTATGGTTAAAGGAAAGAATTGAGAGCTGATTTAGACGTTATAAGCGAATAAGCATCTGTACACAGACACAAAATGACGAACGATAGACATACTGCCTCTTAAGTCAGTATATGTGGTCCAGAGTTAATACAAATCACAGCCACCTGAAAATATTGCTTCTAACAATCTATTTTCAACTTTCTGAAACAAACACAAATTATATCCTACTTTGATGAAATTCTTCAATACTGAATGCAATTGGCTATTTTAAAGGCTCCTTCTGGTATATAAAGACCAATACACATTTAAAACCACATATAATGCAAAGTTGTACAGGAAATTTTATGAATGTGTTACTAGTATCAAATCTAAATGGTATGAACGAATACATTTCATGACTTCATTTTTATGCAATTTTCATAGAAGATGTTTGGAACAATTATAGTATCAGTTTCATAAGCAACTATATATATTTTTACATAAATACTAAAAAACGTTTAATTTCATCACCACTGGTTTCCTCTATTCAGTATCAGTGTTAGTTTGTATTCCAAAATTGACTTTTACCCTTATGTGTTATTTCTTAAAGCTGCACAAACACCCTCAACAAGCAAATTTCAGTGAATTTTCAACACTTTTTAAAAAAATTGGTAACAGTCTTTGCAACGTGGGTTTCTTCAGCCAGGAATATGTTTCGACGGTCAAGTGTCAGGACCACTGAAACCCAGGCGGTAACAGGAATTCCACAACGTTTAATTACAATGCCGCTAACGGTGCTACTTTAGTACCTTCGCTAATCGCAACACTGTAGGCACCAACCTAATGCCGTTGAGGTTTTTTGGGGAGGTGTGGAGGGAGGCCTGAGGCCGCGTTAACACTGGTTTGAAACGAAAACAGCGGTAGCGCCCTGCCAGCCCCTTGCGGCTGCCGCTACCCGCGCGAGCGGCGCGGGTGGGGCTGGGCTCGCCCCGCCCCGCCCCCGGCCAGCCGTTGCCGTTGCGCGCCCCCGCCCGCCATTAGCATGCGCCGCGCTCCCGCCACGGACCTCCATCGCCATGGCAACGCGAGTTGCCCGGACGACGCGGGGCTGCGGCTGGGGCCACTGCATGTCGCTGCAAACACTCCCAAACATAATGGCCGCGGCTCAGCCGCATCTACTTACGCACTGGTACTTTCTATCGTTCCCTTTATTTCCGACTTTAATTAATAAGAACCGGCTTTCTTATTTTTTTTTCCTAACCTGCAGTATGTCCATGACTATTTTAATAACTAGGAACATCTGAAATACCTTTATTACTCCTTCCCTTATACAGCCATAAAAAATACTTGGAATGCAGCCAGACAGCCAAATGCAAGTTGTCCTTCCAAATATGCTAATTTTTTCACAGGTGGTTTGCATTCATTTCACAGCAACTGATGGGGAGAAGAAAAGATTTACTGCTAAATAACAGAGCTGCTATAGCAATGGAGTAAAGGCAGCTATATGGGTGGGCTATAGTCTGCATGGTGAGCCCAGATAAGAGGAGACTGTAATTTAATTATCCCAAAGCACATTGAGTTGTTAATTTGGGCTGAATTTGAACTAACTGAAAATATTTTAACAGAAACTGAAAAGTGTAAATAAACTGCTCTGTAAGCACTCTTTAAAACTTTTAAACCAAACAACAGAGCACTGCATGCTGCTTTTTGCTGTCGGGCCACACATTTAACTCAGGAAGCTGCTGTGAATTTAAAACATCTTAGAATTACTTTTTTTTTTCTTTTTTTTGATAATGCCACCAAGTTTATCAAATGCAGACTCCGCTCTGAATAATGTGTATAAATGGTCCCTTGGCAGATTCATTTTATAATACTCTGCAGCTGGGCCAGTGACCTGGCTGGTGGTGAAGTACTCTGCACCAGAAACTAGTGCGCTGCTAGTCTCCAGCAGTCAGGTCGGCTAAGATGGCAGCTGCCACATTTTCAGCAGCTTCCTACATGCTGAGACAGGGCAAAAAACCCCACAGACAACCCCCCCCCCCAAATTTATCAACTCCTTTCTGCAAAACGAGTTTTTTTGTTTTTGTTTTTGTTTTTTTAAGAGGACATAACAGCAATTACAGGAGTGGATTTAAAAAAAGTGATTATTGCAGGATAAATCACAATCTCATTTCTAGCATCACAGTTTCTGTGAAATATTTTAGTTCCCTAATTCCTGTCATATGCATGAGCAGCAGAGGAATGGGCACAAAAAAGTAAACTTCTGAAAAAAAAACAACCACCCCAAACTCCAAACACTTTCTTTGAAACAATAAAGCCTCTCCCCCAACCCCACAATTCTTTAAGATAATCACTGCTGTTGTATTAAAAATCAAATTTTTTGGTAAATTACAATTTTTGATAAACAAGTAAGTTTCTGATAATTAATTCCAATGATAGCATTGGAATAATTTATAAATTTTCTTGTTGTGGCTTTGGAAGATAGCCTAATTTAACTTGCGTTAAGCTCTAGTTTAGTTTGATAAATAATACTGGTTATATCACCTTATTTCTTGTTTCCTTAAACTGTTGAAAATTTAATTCATCAATAAGAAAGAAATAAGCAATATTAATTTGAAACCTTAATTTGAAATGAAAAAAAATATCCTAGAAAATCATTGCTTCTGATTGATGTTGCTCTGTGATCCATATTTCTGAGTTTCAGGGGTCACCCAATCTTTGGTTAATAATTAATGGGATTTTATTTACAAAACTGTAAAAGGAAAACTAATACAGATACTTCACATGAATATAAATTACCAGAGAATGTCTCTTGTGCATTGATCAGTAATGAGTTATTATATGCAGTCCAATAATAAATCCCAGTAGAAAGTTTAAAGGATAGAAGTTCTATTCTTAGGTTGATTTAACAAGTCTGTACTGATTTACTGAGTAAACTCAAAGTTATTTCAACTTTCTTTGGGTGAATTTGTTCAATTTCACAAACCACTTCCATATATGTATAAGAGCTAAAATTAAATCCAACATTGTAGCACTCAGCTCATGTGCCTCAAAGATAAGAAACTCCATAAAAATGATGGGTAAAATATTGTAAAGTATACATTACTTTCATTACATGTTGAAATTCTACTTCCTTTTTTTACTGAAAAATGGCATAGATTTGAAGCTCAACCTTAATTTCTTTAATGCATCAAAAAAGAACATTTTAAGACGACTTGTAATACTGTTTATGATTAATTCAGTATTTTTTGGTGCGAGAAGCACAAAACTTTCTGTCCTGAGGAGACAGAACAGAAGATAACGATTACGGAGAACCACTCTGAGCTTCAACAGAGGAAAATAGGTAAAGGGCAAGTATTTAAGCAAGTTGATATTGCCCCCTGCTTGTGTGTGTATGCGTGTGCATGCACGCACACTTACTCATGTAAGCTACCATGTGCTGATCCAATCTGTAACAATTAAGAATTTGGTCTTAGTGTTTTCCCTTACTTTTTCTGGATAATTATAACAAGTTTCGCTAGGCAACAGAGAATCATACTGTTCTGCCCATAAAGGGGATTTGGAAAGTTCAGGAGTTGCTGTTACTGAAGAAATAAAACTTCTGTGTGAAAATCCAGGATGGCAAGAGATTGATTAGTGCAACAGTTTATTGGGGCGATTAGGGTGGGCCACAAGAAGTGGGTTTTTTCTTTTGGGGGGGGGGGCGAGGGTATCTTAGACCTTTTTAGTCTAAGATAGCTCTGTTAAAATCAGAAAAATCAGGTCACCTAAAACATATATATATGCCCATTGTTCCTAAATCAAAAAGAAAGATGAAATACACACCCAAGGAAAAAGTGCCCTTTGTTCATACTTTATCAGGTGACTATTAACAGCTACCTGTTAGTGTTGTCTATATTCAGTATTCGGATCTCTAACTGTATAAGTATTGTATATTAAATTAAAAATGTCTTCCCTGTATTTTCTTTTACTATTTTTTCTCCACCCTTTAACAGAAATACATCTTTGATTTCATAAGAAAAATCCACAGAAAGCTTAAAAACAGGAGTCAATGGACAGGTCTGAAACATCTGACCTGAAACATGATCATTCCTTAAAATAGCCTGCTTGGGATCATTGGATTTTAGATGCATATTTTTACTGTATTTATGTAAAATCTTTGTATTACTTACACAAATTGCTAATAAGAGCTCAGACAAGATATACTTAAGAGTGTGCGGATTTTCAGTTTTTTTTTTTTTTTCTGCACTTGTAAGCATTAGTTCATACGATGGCGGAAAAAAAACACATTATGTTGAGATGTTACTGCAAACTACATTCTAAGATTCGCTCTTCCAATCTCTTTCACTTTCCCTCAGAATATCTATACACTCTTATTTGGAACTTAAGAGGAAAAAGGGGAACATTACTGAACAATGTATCTACTCTTTTAATGGCTGGAGAATCATTACAGAATTGCACAAGCCACTATGCCATCGGCATGGACTGGCCTGCATCATGCTCTGTCTTTAAAACAGACTAGCAGGCTCGTGACCTTAAGAAAAATAATATTTTTTGTGTTTTCCCAGTTCATGCAAGTATACCTCATGCAACTGTGCCATTATCTCCAAAATCTTAAAGTGTAGTTTAGGGCAACAAGGTTACAACACTCTCTGAATATAAAGCTCTTTGAAGTGGACTTCTGCATTAGCATGCTTATCATAATCCAAAAAAACCCTAGCAGACTATAAACTTTTACTGTCCTCCATTCAGCTTTTGAAGATGAACAATTTGATTTAAAGATAATTCCACATCAATAATTACAAAAAAATAATTTAAGGTTGAAATCTGCAACTGAAGCCAAGAGCATGAGGCAGTGTTACTAATGTACATATTGGCAGTTTAGAAAGAGCTTTCTGATTTCTGATATTGTCCTATTGTTCTCCCTAACTTGTTCAGTTTAGCTTCCACAAAACCAAACATTGGAAGATTATTTTTAGTCAAGCTTTATTTCCATATAAAATGCAGTTAGTATTCTTGTTAAAAAGTGTTCTTGACCAAATGAGTTTTCTTATCACTTGCAGAAATATATTACTTATTACAAACATTTTTTGCAGACATTCAGTGTATCAATGAAGGCTATAATACAGGGAATAAAGATTTGCAAACTAAAAATAAAGGATAACTCCTACTTTTTAAAGCACTGGGCTAAATTAAAAGCAGAGAAGAGCTACATATAAGAGAAAATACCCAACTACTCAACTTGCTAGCGTTTTAAAGGCACAGATGAAGAAAACCTGAAAATCCCCTGGATCCTTAAATGGGGAAAAATAGCCTAGCTATTTAATTTAAAATTATTCTACTAAGTTTTGACAGTATATCACTCAGTTATTGCTGACCTGAGCGCATTCAGCTCTTTGTTGTTTTAAGCAAGACATCCTACCAAAACCAAATGTAATGATGTTAAATTTGACCTAGAACCTGCTTCTTAATGTGTTCTTTTGTGTCTTCAGCTCTTACAAAAATAACAAATCAAAAATGTACTGTGTTGTGTATTATTGTACCAGAAGAGATTAGTTGGAGATTCTTTTGCAGCTTTTCTGGTTGTTTTTCTTTCAACTTGCACAATTTCACCAATGCTTTATGACTAGTAAGTGTTGAAGATTTCTGTAAGTAATATGGTCATTTAGGCCACAGTGTGTTTTACAGTTTATTGATACAGGTAAAAAAAATCCCTTTTTGTTAGACTAAATTTGCAGACTGAAGCAGGAAAATGTTTTGTGTACCGCAGTAAGTGGTACTGTTGAATGTTCTTGTGTCCTGCAGCACTGATAGATGGGTAGAAAGATGGGCTTAGAATAAGAAAGTGACAAGATGGGGTAGGAAACCTGAAAAGCTGTCATTAGGTATCTCTCATAAGGCTTAAGAAACTACCAGAAAGTGGGGGGGAAGGGGAAAAAAAAAAAAAAAAAAAAAGCAGCCATGAAGGAAGATCAAACCCCAGACTAGGAAACTAGGAGATTAGGACAGTAGAATCCTCAGTTATAGACACACACACACACATACACACACACACCTTTAAAAATAAAGGATAAAGGCAGACTATTTTTAGCTGACTGTCACTGGAATGTGGAAAAGGGGGGAAAAAAAAAAAAGTAATACCACTAAAGCATATTTTGTTTTCAGGTCCACAGGAAGCAACTATTCCAAATGATATGATATTCAGTCTTGGACTACAAGTCTCATGTTTTGACAAAGCTGAAACAAAACCAACATTTTATAATAGGAGATCTCCCTACCTAAGAAGTTTTCAATAAAATGATCTCAGGGCAACTGCTTTTAGGTGGATAAACAGAGACTGGATTAACTCACTGGAGAGTAATTGGCTGTGTCCTGTTTTCAGTCAGTGACTAGCAAACAGAGAAAGACCAGACTTAAAGCACTGGTGTAAGCTTGGAGACTGATTAGTCAGGAAGCTATTGCTAAAGGCAGCAAGAGTAGGAGCTATCCCAAGAGCTCCCTCACAGCAGTTTTCTCTGCCCTGTGAGACACAACTGGAAATCCATTAATGCACTCTGCCCTTCATCTATTTTTGCTACTGGACATTTGAGAGCATTTAAGAACATTACTTTTTTGAGTAGTTGCCTGATGATGGATCACACAGAATTAAAAAGATTTCATATTTCTTAGGGAAAGGGGAAGACTACCATCTACAGTACAATTATAAAACTAGGGATTACCTGATAGCATAGTACTTTCTATTCTGTGTTGAATAGCCAGCACAGAGTGTGCAACTACTCATGCATCACTCTGAGTTACCCTTTACACCAAAACTGTGAACATAACATGTCCATTAAAAGATATAAAACTGAGACACTTTTCTTATAATTTGTATAAATAATCTTGCTGTTTTAAAGCTATTTTGATGTAGTCTGAAGTCTACCAGGATTACATTTCATGTAATGTTTACATTTGTTATACTAGTCAGCAGTTGTGAAGCATTACCTTTAAATACTGCATACGAGGAAGGCTACATAATTTAAAATCACAGTACCGATTCATTAGCTGTTATCTAGCTATTCTAATGAAACATTAGTACATTGAAAAACATTAGCATTGTAATTAGCTGTATCTTTATATAAATTACACAAACACACAAAAGAATTGAAGTTGGCTATACAAACTTAACACAAAGGTTTACGTATATGCATTGTAAGAGACTTAATTCATTATTTTTCTCCCACAAGATCTTGCATCATTCAGTGCACAGAAAAGACTATACTCAAAGAGCAGCTATTCAAACTATTGGTTTTATCTTCAGTATTCAGTGCACTGCTCCCATGTTTTATTAACTTTATTATAGATACAGAATTAAAACATGACAAAACACCTTCAGGTCTCTGAACTTCAAGCACTTACATTGATACAGAATTAAAACACGGAGAAACACCTTTAGGTCTGTCAACCTCAGGCACTTAAATTTGATGCCTAGGCTCATTGCCTATCAACAATTTATAGAAAACTCCTGTCTAAGATGGTTATGTACCTCTCGCTATCTAAGTATAAGTAGAGCTATCCCTAGATTATATATCCCTAAATTGGTATCTTTATGCATGCAACCTGAATACTCTTTAAGAAATCAAATATATACATTAATTTTGGCAGATCAAAAGTGCTTAATACCTGATATCCCAGGGTAATTAGCACTATATAGCACTTCACCTTTTCAGAGCTTTGATCCTACTAAATTCACTTGCAGCTGTGGATGTTTGGTACTTCTGTAAAGCAGACCCCGTGGATCTCAACTTAGTAACCAAACAATGAAAATTGGAGGGAGAAAAAAAATAACCAAAACAGAAACCGTTTAGGACCAGGGAGAAGGATAGGGCCCATTTCGCAGTATGGCACCTTCAAAAATAGTGCCTTTTGCTGTAGTTGGTTTCATTCGTTAAACGCTGTCCAAAATTTACCACAACATCCTCCTCCAGCTCCTCTAACCACATAATTTGGCATCATGTTCATATGGGTTATAAGCAGGCTTGGAATCATTAGATTCACTCATGCACTTTTTGAGCTAAGAAAGGTGGAATGAAAGATCAGATGCTGTGAATTTTACTTTTTTGTGGAAAGGATGGAACAATGGAAATATTTACATTTTAAAATACAGGAAGAAAAAGTGTATTAGGAAGAATAATGAGCAATTTTCTCCCTGGTAATGATAGCAATGCATAAAACACACATACTGAAATAGGAGTAGGTCCTCAGATAAACTTCAAGAGAAATTTCCTGTGGGAAAACAATTTTGGCAAGGGATTGAAGTAAGGCATGTGGGGAAGAATCTCTCTATTTTTGAAACTAAAAAAATGGAAAAGAAATCACTCAAAGTAATTGTGACTATAGATAAAAAATACAAAGATATAAAGTTTCATAATAGCTTGGATATTGGCTTTATTAATGGAGTATATATTCTGATCCCTTCTCCAGAGGCTGAAGAAACAAGTGGGAGATGCATGTCACATCAATCTCTGTCTTGAAGACTTATTTCTCTGGCTAACACATCTATAGTATGTCAAACTTCTACCTTTTTAACCTTTAGCTATGCTATGTAATTGTAGTGTTATGTGAAGGTATGTGATTCCTTTAATGCACTGGTTCCTTTCCATGCACTGCATGAAAGATCTGTTGCATTTATGAGCAATAGCCATTGCCATAAGAGAAATTAAGTAACATAGTTCTGCTACGAATTTCTTTTGCTTTTAGTAACTTCTGTTACCAAAGTAAAAGACAAGTGAAAAGTAGGTGCCAAGTTCAAAACTGAGATTATGAAAATCCCCACCCAGTTGCACTTAGCCTTGTTTCATCCAGGTTCAATTATTCCCTTTCTAAGGGGATTTAAACCATATTTTCTATATCTCTGGAAAGTGCCCTTCTGTTCATTACCCCTCTTCTCACGGAATTCCACTATAAATAAGTACAAAAAGAATGTGAACTAACAACATTACTGAGCTTACTGATTCAGGCATTCATATTGAATGGGGAAGGCTGGTTATCCTGCAACAAAAACTATCCAGTCTTTAATCCTGGAGGCTCTGACCATGAAAATACTGGCCTGTTCATTTGCTCATGTCCCATTAGGCAGGCATTTTCCAACAAATAGTTCATCTACGGTTCTGTTAAGCTCTTTTATCCAAGATGTTTATACCAAAACAGCTGTGATTTCATTCCATTCATGAGACAATATAATATTGATACAAACTTCTCCATTTCCCACTATGATTTTTTGTGTGAAGTTCTAGAAGTTTGTCTCATTAAAAAACAGTTTTCAGATTATTAAAATGGTTTAACTCTGTTTATGAATGGAGATTATCAGAAAATGCTGTATTTCAAGTCAATATATGTTCTGAAATGGCAAGAAAGGATACAGATGACAAAGTGATTCTTGGTGTAAGAATGTATACCCTATTAAATCATTGAATTTAGATTTTTTAAATAGGAAAGAAACCTATGAGAAAGTATTACAGAAGTGTATGCTACTTTTTTTGTGGTTTAAGACTTTTCAAAATTCTTGGACATAGCTCCTAAAGCTGCCTCTGCACAGCTTAATTCAGTGCTGTACAGAGATACCCACATTTGCTCTGAATGAGTGAGCTGACATACTGGAAGTAGGAAGGCATGTTTAGCCTGATCTTCCTGGTCTAAACACAACTATCCTCCTTCAATTAGAGAAAACAGTATGTCCAGATCTAACTCAAATACCTCTATACTGTGTCCCTACAGGACACACTGTACTGTAATGTACCGTATACACTTGCCTCTTTTCAAGTACAAAAAAACAGACTGAAAGCCTAAGAAAATGGCAGGGAGAGGGGGGAACCTTACTCTGGAATAAGTATTTGCCAATGGTTAAAACCGGCTGAGGTTTCATTCCATTTGCCTTTTTACAACAACTAAGTGTTCTCAACGTTATCTTTTCAACTTATGCTATCATTTTGTGATGCAACAAGAAGATAGAGAATCAAATGCTAGGCCTACACATTTGGATGCCATGTAGAACAAATTCTGTCTTAGCTTTCTAACCTCATTAAAAATCTAAGGTAAGTAAAGTCAGACTTGTAGGGTCAGAAAACAGTTTTTCTTTGGTTCTTCTATAGGGAGTTAGATAAATGCATCATGAGATAATAAAGCATAAGATAAACTCTTCCACCCAATAAAATAAAAAATTCTCACTATTATAGGAAAAGTCTTTTTTTTTTTTTTTTAAGATATCATGACAAAATATAGTGATCATAGTCTTTTTGTTGCAAATAAGGCAGCATTGTTAGTCTTTCAAAGGTGAAAACATATCAGCAATCTTGGCTTCCAAAAATCTCTTTAAAAGCTGCTAGAAAACTACATTGACTTCAGGAAATTTTCTACTTTTCTGTTTGGTTAAAATCTTGTTTAAAGAATGTTTCATTTAAACAGCATTACCATGCCAATTAAAGAACAAGGGTAGAACTGCTTGCAGTGTATGCTGAAAGTGACTGCTTCCCTGATTAGCCCAATATCCTCCAAAATCGAAATATTCTTTTCTGAAATTGCTTAAGCTATAGCTTTTCATTCTGGAGTCATGAGCTACATCAGCTTAAGAAAAGGTGTTCACTGATGGAAATGCAATGGGTAAAGCATGTGGGTGATGTGCTATAGTGGCATAGAAGGCCATAGGTATATAATGGGTATATGTAACGGGTAGGGTATAAACTGAATGCAGAAAGTCAAAAGTAGGGAAGGTATCAGAGTGCAAGGGCAATATATTCACAAGGTCTTTCCTCACTGATGAGACGCATAAATGTATTGTATAATTTTTGCAGGCACTACATTGCATACATGTACAATCCTAGAAACAGTTTAAGGGAAATCATTATGAAACTGATGAAAACCAGGGTCAGAGCATCATGTAAAACCCCCCCAGTAATTTCCTAAACAATTTCCATAGAATCTAACAGAGTTACAGCTCAACTATCTAGCACTAGTCTAGATCATGCAGTATAATTCTGGCTATCATCTTTTCTTCTGCCATTCTTGTGAAAGCTGTATTTGCCCCTATATTTACTTCCTTTACCACTAGTGTTGGTGGCTCAGAATTATCTTTAAGTCTTTTGAGGCTTCTCATTATTTTGCTGGATGGTTGATGTAGATTTTCACTTAGGCTTGCATGTTGGAAATACACAAAATTAGTCTATTTTTTGGAATGGAACAAAGATGATACTGCATTTATCAAGGAACTTACAGGCAAACCCAGCAGTTTTGCTTCATCTTAAACACTAATTTCCATTTAGAATATCCCAAGACCTGAGAGTAAAGCTTCCAAGTGTTCCCACTCCAACAAAGGAAAGAAACTACACAATACTCTTGTTTTCCCTGCATCTATTCAATGTCTTTTATTTGTACGTTTGCTGAATGCTGATTTAAAATGGAAAAAAGAAAAATCAGGCAGAAACTTAGATCCAGTATTTCCTTTACACTCTACATTTTTATTCTATTGCAAAAAACACACTTGGGTAAAAAATGGAACCAAATTTGCCAAAAGGAGAAAAAAAAAACCAGAATGTGAAGGGAACTCATTCACTTATCTGGCAAAAGATGAATTAAGAACTGTAATTAAAACATTTCATGATTAATATTTTGTGCTTTCTTTACATCTTTTAATACTGACTAAATACTGTTGCATTAACCAGACATTCCTTGAGTCACAAATCTAGATTCAGGTCAGGGATGATGCACCATTTGTATCAATCTGGGATTCTGTCCCCAGTGCAGCCCTTTAACCAGACAAAATGCATTTCTAGCATCTAGATGAAATTTCACCACTCAATATTTCACAAACATTACAGCTTTTAAGAAAAGATAATCCCTTAAAAAGAAAAAAAAAAAATATATATATATATACACACACACACACACACAGAGCTCTATGACTGTTGTTCAGCTGGTACATATTTTTTATTCTGTTTGGTTCAAAGTTTTTGAAGATGTTGAAGAAGGAAGCAAGAGTTAGATATCACTTGTTCTTAACATTAGCAAAACAATAAACAAAGTTGAAAGCCTTGTAAATTTATGCCTAAAACCTTGTTTAACAAATACAGAATTGACTTGAAAAGCACTCTGAGGAGTGACAGAACCTCTTTACTATACAGATCAACTCAATAATTTTCTTTGAAAGGAAACTTCTGCATGACTAAACAATGAAAATACAAATACGGGTAAATTGCTGGGAATTTATAGCTCCTGTAGCTGATTTAAGATTCTCCACTGATGCACAGTCAGAATACTGCTTTGAATATAAAAAATTGCCTATAGTAGGTTTTGGAAATCTGGTTACCTAGCTAGATGTTTAGGAAGCTGACATTTACTATATGTGCAATTACGAAATATACAGTGTCACTGCTTTCAAATGTCACCTCTTTGCGACAGTTCTTATCTTGCAGCAAATGTCCTTGCTTCCCTTGAGAGAAGCATTCATATTAAACCAGCACCAGCGCACACCAGCAAGATATTTACAAAAGCAATTAGCACTTCTGAGTGCCTAATTTGACATCCTCAAAGGGTCTCACTTTAGGAATAAATTCTGCAAACCTCTGAAGAATAAGTCCCCTTATAAGGCCCTATTCTTGTCTCAAGTTGGCACCTAAAATCATTACTTTTAAAAAAGCTTTGCTTCTCTTTCTTGTCTATATTATGTTCACATATAATTCTTTATGATAGGATACAGAATGGGAGGATATGTGTGTCACCTTACTCATGGGGATTTTATATCTGAAAAGTCTCTAAAGACTTTACATGAAGAGTAGTGAAATAGACACTGAAGTTTTTTGTAGGATTATAATTTCTCATCTCTTTTTCTAAATATGGGTAGTGCTAAGGTTGGCTGCTTGAGTTTGGCTTATACAAAATGTTAACAGAACTTATCTTTTCCTTTCTATACTCATCTCTTCACAGTATACTAATATTCATTTACTACTGATTTGAAGTACCCTTTTCTATATGCAGTTTTAACAGAACCTGCACATCCCTTTTGCAGTGCTTGGCATTTTAAAATAAATAAATGAATACACATTTTATATCTATCTTTATATCCATATTTTTATTATAAAGGTTGATGTTACTAACTTGGTTGAAAAAGATTTGAAAGAATCCAACTTTTTCCTCATTTTTCATTCAAATCTCCACTCATTTGCTGTCATCCCCTATGACTCAAATGCTTTGTCCTCTCCAACATTAAATTACAAGAGAAGGAGATCACTAGATAAGGATACTAGAAACTTCGCGTCAAAATTAATCTTATTCCTATCTATTTTAGAATGTAAATTCCTCAGGGCTGTCTCTGTGAGAGACTGCATGTGTGTGGAACTATGCCAATGCTGAGGTAGTTCTAAACAAATAAAAATGAGTAAATAAACTTTCCTCGTCTGCATATTTTTTCCACACATGCAAAATTGACTTTTATGGTCACAGTTTCTTTGAATTCTGCCGTCTGCTCTAGGAAGAAACTCTTTATAATAAACAGTGCAAATTGTCTCAGGGGAACTATTTCCATTAGAATAAGCAGTAATTTTACTTGACCTGTGAAGTGAATATTGAAGTGAAGTGTTGGTCTTAAACAGAACAACTGAGAACTACCTGGTTTTTATAGAAATCCTATTAAACGTTTTCATTTTCACACCAGTGCCTACAGATATTCAAAGTTTTCTGCTGAGGAAACTGGCCTATTGAGTAAAAACAAATCCTTACAGAGGTTTTCTCCACCAGAGATACAAACAGTGATGTTTTTAGATCAGATACAGAAAGAAGAATAAGCTAAAGGTACACAGTGCCTTCAAAACATCTCTGCCATGAGGAACTGGTTTGTTCATCTTTAGTGCTACAGGTTAAGCAACATCTACTAGGAAAAAATTATCTTCACAGGTTTCAGTGTTTCTCCAATGTTAGGTACTTCCTAATGTTCACTACATACAGCTATGGAAAAGATAGCAACATAAAGGACATGTACAAATTTAAGAAAAAAAAAATAGGCTAAAATGTCAATCAAGGTATCTTGCTGTCATATAAAGCAATGCTGAAATAAAATAGTGACCTCTAAGTGGTTGCACTATTAGTTTCAAGAATTCAGATGAGGCCGAGCTCATTGTCAGCTATCATTGTCAAAAATAAGGTGGCAGAGACACTAATTTGAACCTCGGATGACAGTTCTATTACAAATAAGAATTGAAAAAAGGGTTTTCTTTTGCTTAACTGGGACCAGAATGACATTGTTTGAAGAGAATTTTATTTAACAATAAGGTGTTTAAAATACTTCGGACTAAATGTGATGTGCAAATTATTCTGTTGTTTATGGATTTACTGAACAAGCAGCAATGGTAATCAAATAAAGACTATCTCTTATCATAGAAGTTTGATTTTAATATAGAAACTAGACTTTATTTTCACCTTTGGAAGTGCAGTCACAATCCAGTTACCGATTGCAAAAGATAGATTTCTTTCAGCCTTTGTAGTCACAAAAGCAACTTGTATTTTTACTATAGCTTTTCTTTACTCACACCATTTTGAATATAACCTACTAGGAAAAAAAAACAAAACCCTCATTTCTTGCTGCACTTGAGGTATGTAAACATGCAATCAAAGCTGTATCTGGAATTTTATTCATGCATTTCAGGTAACATTAACTTGGCTAATGTTACTGCAAAGAAAGTGTAGCCATAGCAGCAGAGAACTTGATGCAGGCTGCAAAGCCTGACTGAAAACTTAAGTGAATTATGAAGGTTTCTATGCTGCACTGAGCACTATGTTGGATATGCTGCTATGTATATTTGAACTTAACTACCTTAAAATAAATGTGCAAGTTGCAACTATGTCTCGAGTGTTGTAAATAACTGATAAACTCAGCCTTAGCTATTAGCTGCTTCCAATTATCTAACTTGCAAAAGCCTGATCACTCAAAATTAAGTGCCTTCTACTACTGTACTGGAGTACTACTCTTCTACTACTTTTACTTCAGTAAAAAAAAAAAACAATTAGATGCTATTGAATCAAAAGTTCCTAATATACAATACTGCCCTTATGTCATACAATACTCCAAACAGGAATTACAGGAAAAGCATATACCACAATATTTACTGCAGTTTATAGTTCTTTGCAGATAAAGTTAATAGTAACATTAACAGGTAGATTTAAATTTATGTGCAATTCAGTTGTTAATGAAAAAATACAAAGCAGCATGAAGGGTAACAAAAGAAATAAATACACAAATCATGGCAATGTCATGAAAAAAATCTAGTGAAAAACTTTTGTATTCTTAAGGTGTTATGACATTTCCAAGCGCATATTATTTCTGATAGTTATGCCGTAGAGCTTTTCCTCAGAAAGAAATTGTCTGACTTGATGGACCTTGTCACAAGCGGAAAGAAAAGTGATTGGTAATTCTGATCACAGCAATAGAGTAGATTTAGACCTGACAAAAATCACGTACCATATGAGAAAAAAGTCTGCTCAATAAAAGAAGAGTATAGTAGGATTGAAAATAAAACACACCTAGGAGGCTACCCTGGGAAGCAGCAGTACACCTTTTAAATCAGAAATCTCAGTTAAACACTACAAGAGCTTTCTAGGGATCTCAATAGTTCATGAAGAGACAAATGGCCAAACTATGGCTAACATTCAACCAAATCTGCTCCATCATCTTTTTCTAGCAGTCCATTTAACTAAACGAAGCAATTTCATTTCCCAGTTCTAGAGCTAAGTAGCATTTGTTTGCTCCTCTGTATTACCTCTTTATAAGGCTCAGCTCAGCCTCACTTGTAAATGCTAATTTGGTCCCTTGACCAGTATCATACTGAGGATGCCAATGGGAGATGGCTGAAGAAGTTTCTTTTCTGTTTGAGTTTGTATTACAGCTACGGAGAAAAATGTGCATTCTGTCTGTGTTTCCCTCTCCCTTCCCATTCCCTGTGAGACATGAAGCCACTACTCTCTAATTCCCTTCTGTCTAGGAGTCTGATTTATATTCCACTTTTAGAGAAATATCTTTAATCACAATGACTAAACAGTGTTGTTTTTTCTAAAAAAAAATTTTTTTTAAAAATCAGATTAACTAGAATTTGATTGCTACACTCTGAATGTTTCAATGGGCAGATATTTCAAGTCATGGCTTGTAATTCTTTTTGACTGCATCATGAGTCAAAGTTGTTCATCCCAACTATGCATCTGCAGTGTGTATCAACAAAGCTTATCCACTATAAGTGAATCTGTTAGTCTCATCATCAGAAGCAAACAAGGAAAGTACTTGAACTGCTACCTGAGGACTTAATTGGTCTTCACATATTTTAAGCTTAGTTAAGTAAGCCAGGAGCTTTTTTGGTACTGTGATATGATATTTAGCATCCATTTGAAATTTTAGGTTGGGAAAATGGTAAATCAATAAAAAACCAAGCTGATACTTCAGTCTAATGATAAATGTCAACTTTTATGAACTAGAATGAAATTTGAGATGTATTGCTCGTACATTATAAATAATAAAACATTATATATAGTATACATCACTTAATACGCACATATACATGGAAATAATATGTTATTACATATATACTCATATTAGATATAAAGTGCAAGATAAAATTACTTCGAGGACAAAACTGAAAAAAACTGATATGATACCTTAAAGTCTAAATTGTTGAATGTCTCTATAATAGAGAATCAAGCAAACATTTAATTATATATATAGTTTGACTGACCACATTATTAATTTCAATGAGGTTAGTATTTTATAGAAATAAGCTTTGACATCGATACCCTAGCATATATAGTATATATTCTAGGTACTGTACAGCCTACATAATTTCTGATTTCCCAATAACAAAATAACTTATTAAACAGCAAATTCTCAAATTACATATACAGTTTCTGAATAATATATATATATATAAAAAAAAACTATATGAAATCTAAAAGATGAATTCAAAGCAACCAGTGATTATATATTTCCTTCAGAAAGCCAAAGATACTATGATAAGTGAGCTCCCCAGAATCTACACAAAGTTTAGTGCTCCAGTTGGCTCAAGATAGGAAGCGGTAACATGTAGATATTGTGATAAGCATCAACAAATTGAAAACATATTACTGCATTCCTTAAAAGCAGGCTTAGAATTGTATTATCCTATTCCTAAACTAATAAGAAAAGAAAAACTGAATTCATTTTAAATTGTCTTGGAATCAGCTTGTCAGGCTTTTCTGTGGGAAAAGTGACTTCAGGAAAAACAAAAGTTCCAAAACAAATCAAACTCTCTAAAACAACTGTTTGAACTTATAATCAGATGGTTATAATTTGGGATTAAAGTTTGATGTACAAATCAGTCTCCTAGATTATACTGAGACTTTACAAAATTAACAGTTTAGGCATTTATTTAATTTTTAACTTGAAGCAAAACACAACCCTCATGTTTGTCTAACTGCATTTAGTTTGGAAATTGGAAACTATATTGATCGCCTACACATAGGATGGGTTGAAAAGTAGCAACAGTTAACATAACTATTCTTAAAAGCAGAAACACATACAGGATAAACTCAGATCTGCTCTGTAACCATTATTTAAATATCAATGTGTGATGTGCTAGACAAGCACCTGTCAAGTATACTTGATTCTTCCTTGGGCCAATTCCTAGAAGTGAATTAATCTTTCAAGTGTTCTTCCACCTCTATTCTTTGTGATTTTAATTTCCATAATGCTGAATTCTGTATGTTCTTCTTCTACTAACGCTGAATTCTATGTGTTCTTCTTCTACTATAGTAATTTAAGAAATAAACATTTAACAAACATGAGGTGTAATCCATATCCTTAATTTGATGGCATCTACTTTATAAATTCAAGTTTATTTAAATAATCAAAGGATAATGCATTCTGCTTAAAAACATTCTGTATCAATATAAGAAAAAACTTCTTTACTGTGAGGGAGGTTGAACACTGGAACAAGTTGGCCAGAGAGGTTGTGCAGTCTCCGTCCTTGGAGATATTGAAAACCCAGCTGGACATGGTCATAGGCAACCTGCTCTAACCAGCCTTATTTGAGCAGGGGGGTTGGACAAGACTATCTCCAGCCCTCCCTTCCAACCTCAACTATTCTGTGATTCTGTGAAAAATACCCAAGTCCAGACTGTAGCTTTACATATATGAGTAGTCCTACTGAGTTCGATGAGAATTCAGGAGTATAATTTAAACATATGCATAAGATTTGTGGTCAAAATTTGGAGAAATATTTGCCCTTGAAGTCTGCTGTGAAGTAACTAATTTCCTATCTTTTTGCTGATACAACATCACTTTTGTGTTGTACTGATAAATGGTAGCTTAAGCCATTCCAACTATAGTACCAAGAAAATAAAGAAAAATAGAGTGAATGCTAAAGGTTCTCTAATTCAGTATCATAAATACTTAGCAACATTTAAAGCATGCGCCACAATCTCTGCTTTCTAAGATAGTTCATAGTTCATTAAAAAAAATCCTTATATAAACCTGAAGAACAGTTATGTAAAATCTACATTTACAAACATAACTGCATTTTAAATAAATTAAAAACCCCTCAAAAGACAGAAGAGCTTTGCAAAGTAATCAACAAGAATAGTTTAAGAATGTAATATACAACTCAGGTGATCCTTATCAACTAGGTTCCAATACTACTTAACTATTCCACTAATGTAGAAAACTGAAAATATCACAGCAGCATTCTAAAAGCACAGATCAACAAGATAAGCTAAGTTAAGAGCATGCAGTTCATGAATATGGTTTATTACCATGGTTACAGGCTTTCAGCACAGGCCTCTGAGTGGCTGGACTGAGATTTTGTGGTATATCTGCAAAAGCAAGAAAACAATGGAAATAAAATACTCTCTGAAACTTACTGGACTATAGTAACAATATTATTAAGCAGAATTCTTTAAAAGTTAGATACTTCCAGGGGTAAAGCTACAGTTAATACCCGTGAAATGTTTGATCCACCAGGAGTCAGGATGACTTTTACTTCCCCCATTCAACTGTTGTTACTGTAAACCTCAAAAAGCTAAAGTATACATGGCTGTATGGAAGAGTCTTGTCATAATAATCAGGCTATGCTAAGTTCAATACATTGATCTCCAAAGTGTGACTGACATCAGCCAGATAGCATGAGAACCTCTGAAAGATGTCATTACAGGAAAGAATTAAACCCATTAGTGTTTTAAGTTCTAGAGCACTGGACTCATAATGCTTTTAACAAAATACCCTGGAAAATAAAATGGAAAATAAAATATTCACCTTTAGACCTTGGTGTCTTTTTCCTTCGGTCTCGAAAAGCAGCGCCTGATTGCAGGGCTTCCAACAGACTATCCATCACTCCAGTCTCCTCACCTTCTGTGAAAGAGAGAGAGGGAACCCTCTGGGTTACCACAGCAATATCAAAGTATAAATAATAATAATAAAAAAAGATATCTGTGGTATTATTGAAACTAGTTATTTCAATTTTAGACTAGGCTTTAAACTTCCACAAATTACTCTCTCACAATTAATCACAACAGAATCGGTCTTTTGTACAATAAACTAGGCCAAACTTTATTCCATTCTGGTGAGATTCATCTGTATTTTTAAGAGAAATGTCATTTCACTCATATTTTCATTTCAGTACCCTTTTGCAAATGCAAATAATAAGTTTCATGTCAGCTTTTGAGAGCTGTTCCCTAAAATGATTTGCTATGTTAGACAAAAGAGATCATTTGAGTTATTGTTATAAAAAGTTGAAATTGTTTCTCAGCAGGAAGCCGAGCGAACAGTATTAGACTAGATAGGATATAAAATTATATCAATAGGCAGCTTTAATCAAAACCCATTTTCTCTTCCTATTTAATAACCTCTGGCCAATATTAAATGACTTATGCAATTCCAGTAAGTTCTACTCATCATATAAGTATAATACCTTCCTGAAAGAATTATGAATGTTACTATGAGATTATAATCATATGCAAGCATTAAACAAAAAAAACCCTACTCTTATTTCCTCAAATAAACACACGTCAGACAAATTTTGGATTTGTGAATCTTGTTAACCCCTTGTCTACACACACATGAGAACGAAGAACACAACTCTAGGAGTTCACGATGAAAAATCTACTAAGAGGAATAAAGAATGACACAGGAGAAAACTCATTATGCTTCACCATGCAAAACTCCTTAGGTCAATACCCACCCTAGATGCAGTCAGAGACAGCACATGATTCTGCAGTTATTGCCAACAGTGAATATTCAAAATCAGAATCTAATCAAGCTGGTGAGTAAAGCTAGTTGTTGCAAGAGTGACATTTAAGGAATCCTGGAAGGGCTAGACTACCAGTAAGGAAACAAGGCTATCCTCTAGTCCTGAATATGGGGGTGAATTATTATGGGAAATTATGATTTCTATTTGTTTCTCCACATTACATATATTTGTATATGTATTCTGAGAATATATATAAAATCATTTCTGGCAGGTAGAGTTCTTGCTTGCCTCAAAATTTTAACTTTTTTGTCCCCCAAATTAAAGAAAAATGATCCCTCAAATATGACTTGAAGTCACATGTTAGTAATACCTATAAAAGTAAAAGATTTTGTATTTAAAAATTCCATACAAGTAAACACATAAACAGATATAAAACTGAAACAGACATTCTCTAACACTGATTCAAATTTAAATCACGTTTTAATAAACTTTGTCACTTTCTTCTGTTGTACCAACAACTTCAATATTTACAGAAAGATCAAAAATGAATAATTTAAAAGTCGTTTTTGTGCAATTGTATCATAAAATGCATTTAGTTTCCCCTTATGCTCCTTTTGCTTGTGTTTTTGCCCATTCTATATTTTCTGCTAATTCTATATGTTTATTTGTATTTAGAGAATGATTTTTGTTTAATTTGCAGAATGTCCTACAATATATATTCTAAGGAGAACACCCTTCCTTCCTTGCAGTATTACATTTGATACTATCCCAAGATACTGGTCATTAAAATGACAGAATTATTTGAGAACATTAAGAGTGTTACAGCCTTAATTATTCTCTTTCCTCTGCAGTGTGTACTATTGGACTAGTTAGCTTTAAGAGCTTGCCTTTCCACACAAAGAGAAATAATGGAAAAATTAGCAATATTTTATAATTTTGCATATCATTCAAGCACATATTTTCTGTACAATATATAGTAGATACAGGATAAATATGAAGACTGAAATACAATTTTTTTCTTGCTTTACATTTGGTATAACATGCTTTGCTGGGTTGCAGTTTGGTCTCTCATGACTAATGGCCTATCACAGCTCTTAACATGGCTTGGAATATACCTAAAAACAGATTTCTCAGACCGTATCTTCAGTTTCCTGGGTTTTTTGCTTTCTTTTTTCCCCTCCTGATGCAATTGTCTGAAATACTCATGTCTGGAATTGAAGCATTCAGTGAGCAATTTGAACCGAAAGTGATGCTTGAGGAAATCCTGAGGCCAAACCATTAGTTATATTAAGGTACATGAATGCAGGAGGAAAGTTTGTAAGCATTTTGGTTATCAGCAATTCAAAAAACATTGAATAACATGACACTCCCGCAAACAATACCGTAAATGGTTATAGAAGAATAGTTCATAAGCTTTGTTTCAGGGAGTAGGAAGAAGAGCAAAAAGAAAATTGCTTTTAATTCTATTTCAATGCGTCATCTTTTTTCTTCAAGTCTTCCCAAGACTTCTATGGATTTGATGTTTATTTCAAAAACTATTAATAAACAGTTTTCAGTAGAAAAAAGGCTGGTGCATAATATATAACTCTATACAAAGATGAAACAAATACAAAATAAGGATTTTAAATAATAGAACAGAAATACTGTTGTTAACTGCAAAACCACAATTTTTTGTAGCATAATTATATAGCATGTTCAGGGTACTCTCTCTTTCTCCTACTTATCTGAAATATACTTTAGTCACAAGCTGTATCTGTGTTTCCATTGAATAGTTAACAGAAAAAGAAATTACTTGAAGACAAAAAAAAAAACTCTTGTAATTTTCCTGTATACACATATGCCTTGAAAAAAATAAACAAATGAATGCAAATAAAAATATCAGTAGTTAATATCCTGTATCCAAAACACTTAGAAAGTCTGTTTTTCAAACTTCTACACCTTCTATTAGACTCCAAATTATGTTTTTGATGCTTACACCAACAGCTGATTGTGACACCTTCTATGAAGTTACAAAGCTAACTGTTCAAACCCCCACTTACTGAGCTATCTATAATATTTAACAAACGCAAATGTATCATACAGTGTTTTAGAAGTCTCTTAAACTGCCCTGGGAGAACTGCATAAAACATTGCTCTAGCGATAGAATAAAAATAGCAAATATTGTTCAATATTAACAGTTCCTATGGGACCTTTAAATCAGCTTTCACAAGCTGCTGCAAACTGCTGTCACCAATCCCAACTGACTTTCTAATTAGTCAAGTGTATCAATCTTTTGACATCCTAGAACTAGTAATTCCAGTTGGCTTGCAGATAGCTACATAGTCCATAACAATTCCTTTGAGAAATATACTCTGTTATGATCTAAGTTATTTCTTTTCCTTGCCATTATCAGAGATTTAAATACTTTCTAATATCATACCTAATTAAAGCTCCTACAACTGTCTCTTGAATACCATCAAAGCAGAAGTAAACTTGCCAAAATAGCTAGTAAGCTTTGCCCTTGAAATTTCAACGCGAAGTCAGATGTAAACTAATTTTATAATTATGTCTTTAAAAGCATTAAGGATACTAGAGATCCTTCTTCTCCTTTAGTGTACTAAGTCTTACAGCTTTGCAGTATAACTTTAACATGTCTTAGGATAATAGCCATAGATACTGCAATTATTAATGACTCCTGAATTTTATGTAATTATTAATTAGCAAGTGATATATATCATAATTCAAAAAAGTGATAGTAATCCATTGATATGACACAATCAAAAATATCATTAACAATACTCTTTCAAAGTAAGAGTGGTGCAACAAGATTACTTTGGATTTAAAAAAACCTCTCATTTTAAAATTTCCCCATAACTGTCCAAAGACAAACTAAAATATCACATTCATATTAGGGCTACAGAAGTTCACTTTGCTAGGAGAACAACATCTAATATTATTCCTACTTCCTCTTTCAAGGAATCAAGGCTATATTCAGTTACTTTAAAAAAAAATCTATGTATTTATTTAAGAAATACAAAGGAAACTTCAGAACAACAAAAACAAGAATTCTTCAACATGTTTTTTGTCAATGTTAACTGCTCTGTGTATGCACTTAAGAGATTTCTCTACAGGAATTTAGACTGACAGATTCCACTGGGATCTAATTTACGACATGGCAATTACATACAACTTTTTGTTATTAACTGAGAGAATCAGCTCCTACAATCAACTTCTCAATATTCACTGAATCATAGAATAGTTGGGGCTGGAAGGGACCTCTGCAGATCATCTAGTCCAACACTCCTGCTCAAGCAGGGTCACCTAGAGCACGTTACCCAGGACTGCGTCTAGACGGCTTTTAAATATCTCTAAGAATGGAGACTCCACAACGTCTCTGGGCAACCTCTTCCAGTGCTCAGTCAGCCTCACAGTAAAAAAGCTTTTCCATATGTTCAGATGAAATTGCCTGTGTTTTGGTTTATGCCTGTTGCCTCTTGCCCTGTCGTTGGGCACCACTGAAGAGTGTCTGGCTCTATCCTCTTTACACCCTCCCTTCAGATACTTATACACACTGATAAGGTCCCTGCTGAGCCTTTTCTCCAGGCTGAAGAGTCCCAGCTCTCTCAGCCTCCCCACATATGAGAGATGCTCCACTACCTTAATCATCTTTGTGGCCCTTCACTGAACTTAATCCAGTATGTCCGTTTCTCTCTTGTACTGAGGAGCCCAAAACTGGATCGAGTACTGTAGGTGTGGTTTCACGAGTGCTGAGTAGAGAGGGAGGATCACCTCTGTCAACCTGCTGGCAATGCTCTTCCTAATGCAGTCCACAATGATGTTTTATTAAGCAACATCTAAAATTAAAGCTGTTCAACTTGGATAAATGTGTACATTGAAAACAGACCTTAATATTTCATATATGTAACAGAAAGAAAAGGTTGCAAAAACTGGTGGGCTACTCATCTAAGTTATTTGCATTAGTAGTCAAAGGCTTGAATTATCTGTATATCATCTTGGAAGTAACTCCAGATATCATGGAAGTACTCAAGCTTTTATATCATTCAAAAACAAGCTTGGAGTGTTGAAGCTGTTGTTCTTGTTTGAAGAATTAAGCTCTGAACTCACAATTTAGTAGATACCAAAATGAATGCTATTCTTTTTTTTTTTTTTTTTTTTTTTTTTTTTTTTTTACTAGAATAGAAACTGCTTTTCTTCTCTTAATCTTCAGGATATAATTCAGATCAGATATATTATATCTAAGTTCTGACCGAGTGCAGTCTAATCCCTTTGTAGCCTTCTTGCAGGTTGCACTACATTATGTCTTGGGCCTCAGTCTATAAACATTTTGAGTGAAGTGAATAAATATGAGACTTTGGACAGCAGCTGTGCAGATTTTCCAGACTGTCCACACAAGACAAAGCAGCAGAGAAGAGGGTACTTCTTTTAACTTGGTTAATGCTGTACCTTTCCTTTCAAGATACCATAACTCTTAAGCATGGATTAGAGAGAGTTAAAAAAAAAAAAAAGTCATAAGAAAATAACTTCTTTTTCCCTCAAGAGCCTCACTATATACTCATTCGTATTATGATTGAGTGTAAGCAGTACTGCCCACAAAACATTTAGCTGACTGGAGGTCCCTATGAGTAAGAACTGAAGGACTAGTCTCCTAATAACATCACAAGAGAAAGCTTCAGCAGCAGTACAGTGGTTGGTGACTTACACTCCAGGAAACAGACCACAGAGAAAGACACAATTTAAGTGATAAATGCCGGCATGAGCTCTAGTGGTTGGAGGTGCTTCCATCTTTTCAATTTCACATAGATTCTAAGGTGGACAGATTCTGTGAGGTATTCATTGTACTGATGCATACAACTTCTAGATCTCTCAGCCTTATATACAAATAGGTGAGGGGATTTTATGAAGGGACTTACATTGTCAATATAAAAATGCAAAGCAATGTCCAGAGAAAGTGAGGTTTCAGAATGTGCAACAATGTGCTGGGGGGTGGGGGGGGAGTACCCAAACTCTTGACTCCAATGAAATTCAGACACAATCTTGCACAGAAATTTTGGGTGGGTGTTAAGGTTAGCTCTGACCAGAAAATGCACAGTATACAGAGAATTAATCCTAAGGCCTTGAACTTGATCTTTCTGGCAAAAGCCATAGACACTAATCAGATAATCTTTATTGATAGGTGAGTGAAAGAATAACTGCCTATTGCTTCAAGTTTTATTAATAGTGCAAGGACTAGAATCATAACTCATAATAGAACACAGGCATTCTTTTGACCCTAACCAACCCCTATAGGAATCTTACTACAATACTGTGAGGGAAAAACTTAAAATACTTGGGGGGGAAAATATATATATATAACCCATGTGCAGATGCAAAGTTGAAATAGCTGCCAAACATGCCTTAAGGAAACTGTCCTTTCAGCCAGTCCATCCTAGATTTACCTAGAAGCTTCTTATTCCTATCAAACTTCAGCCAGGAAGATCATTATTCACTTATCTTGTCATTCCTCAGAGGTGACTTCTGACAAAAGACAAATACTAGTCCTTCCAAAAAGGAAGAACAGGTGTGCGCCTCACAGGAATCACAGAAACAGTCTGCTCCAGATCAGAAGGGTTACATTTCTCACTGATGCCCAAAAGAATGAAGTAAGCCTTTGCTAGTGCTTCAGAGTCCTAGGCAGGTATCTTATAAAAAGGTATGATTTTATCTAATGATTGAGGTACCTATTGCATAAGTCTTCTGGCTGGGGAGAGGGAGCTTCAGTCCACCTCGTTTGCTATTGCTGAAATTGTGCTACCACTGAATTGTCATAAAGTGTGTTTATGGTACAAAAATAGATAGATTTTGACTCTGAGCATATGAATGAAAGTTTGCCCCAAGTTCCAAAGAGTTCAAAACGAGTGAAAAGCAAACTACGCATCCATTCTTCACAATCTTTACAGAGAGCTGTCCCTTACAAACCACTTGCTGAAATTAAAGTTGTTTGCTACACCATTTTAACTTCCATAAGATGGTTCATATCAAGGAAAGCCAAATGGTAAAATGTGGTTTTAAAAGTGGTTCTGTACCACAGTGAAACAAATACTTCAGTGATGTAATACAAATAAGACGCAGAAATAGATAT
This sequence comes from Apteryx mantelli, assembly GCF_036417845.1. Classification (NCBI taxonomy): domain Eukaryota; kingdom Metazoa; phylum Chordata; class Aves; order Apterygiformes; family Apterygidae; genus Apteryx; species Apteryx mantelli. Next base: position 39,611,761 of record NC_089978.1, read on the forward strand.
CTTACAATTTCTCTTTTAAGTAATGGGACTGATAGTGACATCATCTAAATCTTGAGCTTTGTGATAAAAACATGCAATTTTCTGATGTTCATCCTGAATCTATAGCTTTCATTCTTTCTGTGACAACAGAAAATAGTCATTGTAAAACCACTTTCCCTTAGAGATCGTCCAGGATCGTTTCTATTGACTCCATATCCAATAAAGATTTCACCAGAGCAAGTTTTGCAGAGAAAGTTCTCTGAAAAATTTTCCTGAGGGAAATTGGATTAATAGAAGAATAAACGAAATGCTAACTCTTTGAAGTGGTGTAACCCCAGGGGTTTACACTGGGGCCAATTCTGTAACATCTTCATTAATGACATGGATGATGGGACAGAGCGCACTCTCAGCAGTTTTGCATATGATACAAAATTTGAAGGCGTGACTGATTCACCAGATGGCTGTGCCACCACTCAGAGGGACCTCAGTGGGCTGAAGAAATGGGCAGATGAGAATCTCATGAAATTCAGCGACAGGAAGTGCAAAGTCCTACCCCTGGGTAGGAATAACTCTATGCACCAGGACAGGCTGGGGACCAACCAGCTGGAGAGAAGCTTTGCAGGGAACCTGGTGGACAAGTTGAACATGAGCCAGCAATGTCCACTTGTGGCAAGGAAGGCCAACAACATCCTGGGCCGCATTAGGCAGAGCTTTGCCAGCAGGTCAACAGAGGTGATCCCTCCCCTCTTCTCAGCACTGGTGAGACCACATCGGGAGTGCTGGGTCCAGTTCTGGGTTCCCCAGACATGGACATACGGGAGCAAGTGCAGCAAAGGTGCTCAGGGAGATCTTATCAATATGTATAAATGCCTGACTGGAGAGACTAAAGAAAATGGAGCCAGGCTCTTCTCAGCGGTGCCCAGTGAACAGATAAGAGACAATGGGCACAAAATTGACATACAAGAAATTCCATTTAAACATAAAAATCTTTTTTGCAGTGAGAGTTGTCAAGCACTAAAACAGATTTTCCAGGCAGGTTATGGAGTGTGGATCTCCTTCATTGGAGATATTCAAAAGCCATCTGGACACAGTACTGGGCAACCTTTTCTAGGTGACCCTACTTGAGCAGGGGGTTGGACTAGATGATGTCCAGAGGCCTCTTCCAACCTCAACCATTCAGTGATTCTGTGAGTCTCAGAATTCTATGTAGTCTCTCTACTCTCTAACCAATCTCTATTGGTTAGATAACCCACTGTTTTGACAGTGGCTTTAGGGTCCTACATCAAACAAACATTTCTGGGGGAACAGAAGCTGAATGGAGGGTGAAAAAGCAGAAGGGAGAATGAAGAATTAGTCACTGCCTGTCAATTTCCCATTGATCTGGTTACAAGCATTATTGCCAAAGCTGTGCTAATTATGTAGTATTTAGTTAAGATAATCGGTGTATAAAAAACCCTTTTTCTTCAAAATTAGTTTGAAATTAGTTGTGAAGTACTCTGTTAGGCAAGTCTATAAACACAATTTTGTTTGCTGTTACTGTACTCCTGAAGCAACAACAAAAGCACACTGTGAAACTCTTACCCAGCTAGTACATCAGTCACTTTCACTCAATTCAGAATGCTTTTACAACAATAGCGAAACAAAGAACACATATGGTCACCCAAGCGCAATTGAGACCACCACCTCCGGAGAAGCTATAACAAAAAGGATGTCGCAGAAAAGGCAGATTATATTTTATGAGCAAACATACATGATTGACAGTAACAAGACCCATTAGATGAAAGAAAGAAACTTAATGGATTCCTCACTTGCTCATTCTTTGCTTCGTGTGAAAACAGCTTTGCAATAGGAACAAATCTGCACAGATAGCTGTCCTTGATGTGGAAGCCATATGATATTTTTAGTGGCTATTGTTCTAAAGCAACACTGGAGTTGAGAGAAGAACATTAGAAATAGTTTGTTTTACCTAGCTAGGCAGTTAGCTGCAAATACCAAAATCAGGAAACAGCTTTCAAAATTTTATAAAGATTTTGAAATTCTGAGTATCAATACTGATGCAAAAATGGAGTGAAGTTATGGAACTCCATTAAGTGACTTTGCACAAAGATAAGCCCCTTCTATAAAAGCCTGCAGATGATCCTCAGCCTGGACTCATCATTCCCAAGTTAGAAAGGGAAAGGGAAGACACACACAAAGTCCCTCCATACATTAAGTAACAAAGACACACTTTAGCATTATTTTAAAATAAAATCCCAACTCTTGAAAAAAAGTCTAAAGACTCAGACTTAAGGAACTTAATAACTTGTGGGTTATGGAGAAAGAAGAAATCCACAATGGAAACTCTAAATATGGCTAACTTCAAAAATAGGTTGTATTTCTACTAAGTCCACACAGACAATATCTGAAAATGAAATGGTTTATCTCCACGTGTTCCTACTCTCTCACCCACTCAGCAATACAGTATAGTCTAATAATAATCACATATTGCATTCCCTGATAATAGTTTAAGAAGGCCAGTTTAAAGATGTATCCTTCTTATAATCCTTTTTCTGTTCTCTGTGGATACTCTGCTTTTTTTGTAGAAAATAATAAAACCATTGAAGTTAGCAAAATGCTAAGTTTTAGTTACTTATATTTAATTACTCACAACTAAGAGAGACAAAGCTTAGGCACTGTTATCTAAGATTAAGATCTGATTTAGCAGCTGCTAGTGAGAACATCAAGTCACCTACATACAAAGAGGTCAGTTCAATAAATTTTACTGCTTATGCATTATTTTTCTGTCTTCTCTACACATTACAGCTCCAACTTGGATGATACTGACAAGAATGCAATCAGTTTTGCAGATTAGTCAAAAACTAGTATTTCCACTAGTGTTGTTTCACAGAGGAGGAAAAAAACTCCACCCTATTTAACACATTTTAATTACAATTTCACTTCAAAATTACTTACAAGCAGCCAGAACCACTTTATCATTCTTAAAGGAAATTGGATTCATATAAGAATACTGTAGCTGAATATAATATATATGGGTGGGTGTGTATGAATATCTTGTCTTTTGGTTACTGTATGACTCTGAAGGAGGTCATTGTACACAGAGACATCACTATTTCTATTCAAATTTATTAACAACCAGTAAAATCTGAAAGTACATACAATGATCAGTCACACTGAAAAATGTATTACAGAGATGAAGGACTGAAGGAACCTTAACATTTATATAGTTTCTCACTTGCAGAGTGAGAAAATTCTGGTTGGATTACATGACAGGGCTTAGTCACAGGAAAGTTTCTACACAGTTTTGGGTAGGCAAGACCCTTTTTGCATAGAGGTTATAAGTGCAAAAGAATAGCCGGGAAGATCAGATCAAAGGTTCACCTAGTCCTGCATTCTCAATCCATTAGTAGCCAATAGCAAAAAATCTATAAAAAGGACAAGGTAAACATGTAATGACATTCCCCAGAATGCTGTCTCCAGCAGTTTATGATTCAAAGACTTTGCATCTGCATTTGATAACTTTGAGTGGATAGAAGCTGCCCAGAGAAATCAAGCATCTGCTGGCAGCAAGCTTCAGAACAAGAATATTTTGGAATGCAGTAGCAATAATACTTCTGTAGAACCACTGAGGTATTGCTGAGTGAAGATAAGAGCCATACTGAACAGCACAGCAATAGAAGGAGCAGCAGAGTCCATTTGAAGGAAGAGTCAGAAGCATGACCTTCTCTTCTGCTTGCTTTCCAGCAATAACAAAGGAGGTTCTTAGCTCTTTTACAGCCTTGGACTACGGAAAGGTAATGCTTTGGTAAGGATATTTAGTCCTCTCCTCCTCTCCCACTGGAGAGAAGAAAGTTTTGATCATTCAGAAAAAAGAATAAAAGCATTTACATACAGTAGAAGTGAAAGTTTAAAGAGGACTGTGATGTCTGTGCTCCTTACAGTAGAGATGTGAGGTAGTATTTGGAGTAGGAAATACTTACTCAGCCCAAAACCTACTGTCTGCATGTCTACTAAATGTTAGAGCTCTTAATCCTAAAGATAGCTCCAGAGATTGTTTTTATCGGTGTGCCATTTTAAGTTTGCAATATTCTTTTCACATTTCTTTAGAGATTATCATACAACAACATAAATGAAAATTCTTATGAGAAAATTTATCTACAGACATTACTTTAACAGCACTTAATTTTTTCAAGAGTTCTGTTTCTTTTGAATGATTACTTCTATCTCTCCCAAGCACTGCTATTATTTATTCTTTCAGTGGCTTTGTATAAACCTCAGTTTCTAAACTACCTTCAGCTACTATCTCCACAAGTTCCACTTCTATATATACTTTTCATAAAGGAAAAGTCTCAAAATAATTGTTTTTTCTGCTAAACCTCTTGTTCTTTTGGAGCTAATACTTAGTACAAATGCACAGCAACTGCAGCACACTGAGCCTATGGATTGACAACAAGTATATGAACTACATCTACATATTTCAGATATTTAGCACCTTTGAGATCTTGTTAGAATATGGCTTCTATCAGTTTAGTTCTGTGCTTTTGTTTTTTTTTTTTTTAAATATACATTCAGATCAGCTCTACTTTCTGTGCATTAAAAACCAACTAATTCCCTGAATATGCTATCAGTGTGAGACTTGATGAGGTTTTGCTAAGTCTCATCTTTTGCTGTGGCTTCTGCAAATGTATGGCATATTGTTTCTCAGAAGAGGTTTTAGGTTTTTTTTTTTTTAATTGAATCTACCTGTATTTTATCATTCTCTATACCATTTTCAAGTACAAACTTGACAAATATTCTTGAGGGAACATCTGCTCTTAGTAATTTTCCCAGATTTGTACTCTATTTTCAAACAATAAAATTGCAGCTGAACACCAACCTCCATATTTAGTTACCTATCACCTGATGTCTCCTTTCCTGGGAATTCATGGTCAATTTCTGTCACAACTAGCTCCTTGTGTATGGTTTTTTGTTTTTTTTTTTTAATAGATATAAAACAAAGTCAGATGTACTGTGCAAGCTTGTCATGAGCTTACTGTCAACCTTCCACTAGGTATTAATATTAGTAAGTACTGACTAGACAACTGTCCTACAGTTTTTTCTGTCCATTGTTATTTAACTTAAGAGAACAAGTTAGACTCCTCAAAAAATTTGCAAAACATATTTACTTAAATGCACAGAATCTAGTAATAAGCCTACTGTTGTCCAAAAGCTGTGATTTTCAGGAAAGCAGCCTGGCAGACATATTAAAATAACAAATTACAAATGTGTTAGAAACTGCTGATGCCATAACATAAACAGATTTTCATAATCTCCAACACCTGCAGTCCCTCACTCCCCTCAGAGGAAAGAGCACTATGTTTCTTTGCTTCTGAGACATCTGGAGAAGATCATTTGAAAGAGAAGTATTGATTCACTCCTCTGAACTTGAAGAAACTAATAAAATGGAGGCCTTATAGACTTGAGCTGGGGAGCTTTTTGAGGGGTCTTACCCTTAGGTAGGCCTTTTTAATTTCAAAATTTCATTCTATCTGATGGAATCTGAATTTTAATTACATGTCCTGTTCTCATTGTTTAAACTGTCAGTGCTGGGATCTGTGGTGCATTTTTGTTTTACAGAATATTACATGTCTAATGAAAATATCCATATTCATTACTGTTTGCTAAGTTGTGAAGTAAGTAAACTTTCTGGAAAAAAAAAAAGAAAGACAACAACACTAAGACACTCAAAGATTTTATGAAACACAAACATTTTCTTTCCAAAAACAAACACACAACTTCTGCAAAAAGAAATTCTGCAAAATTGACTGCTAATAAAGTCATGACTGTTTAAATCAACTGAAATATGGATTTTAAACCAGTGAACTGTGATAAAAGTGAAACTGAGTAACAAAAACAAAGTAATATTCTAGATTAGAAATGAGATATTTAAGAGAGCATTCCGGCATCACTTCAGTGCTTTTGCATAGGAAAGGGCAGCCTTTGTAAATAACCACTGATTAAAGTGGCTTGTTACTAAGTAGCATTCAAAGTAAGACACAATGAAGATGCCACAATGATGGAGCTCTCAATTATATTACAATAAATTTAGCTGGTGTTATCACAGTTATAGGATTCTTTACACTATGATAAGATCAAAATAATTGATTGGTGTGCTTTCTACTGAGAATCTGAACAGCATGAGAAAGTATGTCTCTGAATGTTAACAGTATGCAGACAAGTGGCATTTACATAAAGATCCCCTTCCACTGGCTATTTACCTTTGGAACTATAGCATGTGATAGTTTGAGCTGGCTTCACAGAAACAAATAGAGCAATCTGATTTACAAAGCATCTCACGATGACTATCCTGGAGAGCATTTAGAGGACAGATTTTATTATCATAAATTTCAAAATAGCAAATATCATTCAACATTTAGATGTTCAAAGTTTTGACGGAATTCCATATACTTTTCAAGTTAAGATGGCACTGCAAGGAAAATATAGAGCTGCTATTTTTATTATGTAAACTTAAGACTATCAGCCTATTATAATGGTAAGTCATTTGATTATTAGGACACGTGTCACCATCTGAGCTGCAAAATTCAAAATATTAGCAAATTAAAATTTACAAGGATCTGGCTCTGACATTTGGGTTCAGATCCAAATCTGAAAAACACTTGCAAGAAGTCAACTTATTCAATATACAACAACAACAATGGTCTCATGATCAGAGATTCAAATTTATTTTATTATGAAGCCTACCTAAAATTTGTATTCATAAAATACTATACGTATTTTATGAAGCCAAAAAATATTGATATAAATATATTTGAAACATAAAAAAATTTCAAATGGAAAACTTCATGAAGATTTAACATATAGATTACATATTTATCTAATTTGGGAAATGACCATATAAACAGCAAATTTGGTGTAAAAGCATTTCAAAGGCAGTCTGATGCAGAAGTGCTTGTTATTGCATCTGTAGTGATAAAAAAAATGAGAGCGTATAAGTTGCAGTCCAGATGGCCAATACGTTGCCTGTATGTCCAAGTCACAATATAGACTAAATAAGAAAATTGCAGCTCACAAGAAGTTTGGCGCATTGTAGGATGATCTGGGTTCTCACGTTTGCAAAAAATGTTGATTACTAGTGGTGAAATTACTATATTCTCCCAAACGGAAAACAGTATTTTTTCCCCCTCAAGTAGTATAGTATAACTGTACAAACATTTTCGTACTCACCAGCCCAGACAAATAGTATTGCCACTGCTAGGTCCACAGGCCTTATGCTAACTGTGCCTTACGCTAACCATGCAAGGGACCTGGCCTGGCTTCTTAGGTTTATCAGCACACTCTAAGAACTTGTGGGAACCAGAGCATGATATCAGGTTTCTTTTGTTATGATGTACAGTTTAAGCCTTGGGCAGCTCAGGTCTTGAATTTGTGTGCACAGGTTGAAGGCAGAGGCTCCAGATCCATAAGCAAGTCACTGATGATCATTTAAAGATCACTGAAAAAAACCACAACCTCACGAGCTTTTGCATTAAGAAAAGCAGCAGCAGCCAAGCAGGGAAAAAAAATCCAGCTGAAGGCACTGCTGTGGCCTGGGAAAGTAACACCCATCAAGTATCTTGCATCATATAATCCAGGGACTAAAAACAAGGGCTGGGAATTGTCTAGAAACTCAACCATCCTATTAAAGGGCAAAATCCCAAATGGGAGTAAGGGGTGAGAAGAAGGGGATGAGAGGGGAGAGAAGGAAGAGGAGAGGCCCACTTCAGTTCTAGCTTGCTTTGCTGAAGAACTCTCGAGCTTGGACATATCATCTTGTTGAATAAGGCTGCAGCCGTTATTGCTAACTACACAGCATTAGCTCTGTGGTATTGTATTCTCACATCTGACTTCAGACATAAGTGTTAAAGACTGACTGGTCTGAAAATGTAGTGATAGTGATTGGTAGTAAGAACAAAGTCATAGTGATAACGACAAATAATGTGCAAGAACAAACTATTAGCACAAAGTGCCATTAATGATTGTCAGTCTAGTAAAATTTTGTTCTAAAGTTTAAGAAATGGTTAAACTCAGAAGTGGTATACAGTACAGTCTGATGCACAGGCATCCCTAACGTTCAAGTCATTTTCAGTTAAAAACTGATGTTGCTGAAGACTCTGAAGAGTAGAGATGCAGGCTACATTATGAGCTACTCACTGAAAAATATCTTGAAGAACCAGTTAATAGACTGTAATTTTCTCTTCAAGTATGTATCTATTTGAATCCCATAAAAGGTAACTGGCAAGCAGTATCACTCTCAAATGGTGAGATCGAGCAGCTTTCAGCTGCTTCATTCAAACAATTGAAATAATGATATTACAAATCTAACATCTGATCTAGTCACCATAAAAAGAGATAATTTGTAGCAAAAAATCAGTTACACTCTACATTGTCACACTCCAAATAAGAGTGTTTTGGTATTCTGACAGAAAGAGAACCTGGTTAGACATTTGACAGCAGGTCAAATGGAAACATTTTGTGACTGATTTACAGATTCTCCTTAATAAGAATCAGCCTTTCAATGAACCAGTTATAGCTAAACAGAAAAAAAAAAGTTTGAAAGTCTATGTTACTATTGTAGCAGAACCAGAGTAACATTATGCCCTCTAGTAAGTATGGTTTTGATAAGTAAAAAGGAAAAGTAAAAACAAACAACACTTCCCATCCCTCACACACACTTTACTTTTTAGATTGTAATTGCTGCTCTTTCTGACAAAAAACAAAACAAAACACAAACTCACAAAAAACTACCACAGGTTCTACTCACTGCCAGAATACTGTTTTTTAGTAGACTTTTAAAAAAGATGACTCAAACAACACAAGAAACCATACAAGGAGTTCTGCAAACAAAAAACAATTCAGCAGATGCCAGCTTACTGAGTATCAGACTCAAGACATTTATAACTTCAGGTCACCTTAACATCATGTTTTTCCATTGCTGCTGTTTAGATCAGTCATTCTAGACTGGACCTTAAGTGGCTGCTAACAAGATGCAGAAACCTCTTTCCATGCATTTCTTTGATCTAATCAAAAAGCAAGCTACCAATGGACAAACCAGCATTTTTAATCAATGACTTATCTGATTTGTGGATGACAAGCATGTAATTCCTAGCCACATTAGTTGAAGCAGTAGGTTTAGCAACCAGAATCACACATACACACATGGACAAATGACTCTGAGGTCCATAACATCTGAACCTGTTCTCTGGAAAGCCTGAACACAAAATTATGAAGAACAGGGCTAGAGAGGAGCTTTAATTTTCCCCAAAGCACTATCAATCATATGTATAGCATTTCTTAGAGAAGAATGTCTAACCTGTTTTGAAACACTTCCAATCATGCATGAATACAGATACCAATTTTGCACTTTCCTAATCTTCTGGAGCTTCCTTTGTCTTCCATGAGCTTTAAAAAGATAGTCGCTGATAGTTTTCTGATTGGGTCTTGCATTTACTTTGAGAGAATTAGAAATTCTGTGTTCAGAGGACAGCCTGCTGACTTCCAACTTAAGAGGAAGCTTTAGCCTCATACCCCATGACATGTATATACTTCTGAAAATAAACCAAAGATGTACTTGGTCTAAGAATCTCTGAAATTTAGCACACCTACTACTGTGGCTATTAGTCAAGCGCAGAAGAGAATCATTTAAGCCAAAGGTACCTACCAGGGTTTGAGTGGAGAACTGTTTAACAATGTCTGTTCGGAAAAAAATGAAAGCAGCTCATGGTAATTTACACAGTAAATCATATATCATTCTGAAGGACTCCAGAAGAGATAAAAACCTAACAGTATGGAGGATTAGACATCATCTTTAGCAAGAGAGAACTCACAGTGTCTGGTCTTTTTTGGTACAAAAGACAACACAGCATAAATGAATAAATTTAAAAGAAACCCCAACCATGCATTTTTTAAGGTGTTTCAATAGGGACCTATTGAAATAACAACTGACATACTCAGAGGAATCTATACTACTTCAGGAATGGCTTATTGTCATAAAAGGAACAAAAATGAATAGGTAGCCTTAGTTAAAAGAAATGAATAAAATGGTTTTGTGATATGGAAAGTGTCTTTGTTCTCAGATAACATAATAGATTCTCAGTGTAACTGAGATAATACTTGGTCACACAAGGTTCAATAGATTCTAATGGAAAAGTACTAATTAACATTACATGTACTAAAATAGCTTGAGGAAACCAGATAAACCAAAGCAAAAGTTGTAAACAAAAACAAATTTAAGAAATGCTTTGCTGTAAATTTTAATTGGTGAAAAGCAATCATTTATTCTGTCTTTTTTCCAAAACGCATGGAAACAATGAAAAAAATAACAGCTGAATTTTTATTTCTAGTAAAACTCAGATAAAATGGGCTGTTTTCTACATTACTTACCTGCTTTCATTTCTAGCAAGCGCTTTTTCTTTTGTTGCCTCTCTAGTCTTTCTTTCTCTGCTTTCTCCTTAGCTATTCTAGCACGTCTCTGTTTTTCTTCTGCTTCCCTTCTTCTCATATTCTCCTTTACAGCTTGCTATGGAAAAAAAGAGTTCTATTAAAACTGAAGTCTTAGCAAGAAGTAATTTGAACCTTAAAAACAAAGAAAAAAAAAACTTTTAAAAAAATCACATCTTCCAACTAGCCTTAATTTGTCAAGCCAAATAAATATTTTACCATCCATATTTAATACATTTTATTCAGAAGAGTAAGCAAATTCAGAATAAATACATTAGAAGCATATTAATTAGCCCCCAAATGGGAATATGTATCTCAGAAAAAGATACAGCTTAAGAATACACATTAAGGTAGCAAGAGGTGAAAATATCTTAATTACCTGATTTCACAAAACTATAAATACATGTTACTACTTGTAGTTCTAGAATAGTTTCAACATTTATTTTCTCATGCTGCCACTACATCAAAAAAGCAAGGCTACCTGCATGATTTAGCTGTGCATTTTTCTTATTCGTAACCACAAACTTACTAATTCACTGGGTTTATAAATTCTTGTCTTCTGGCTAATACCCATATAATGTTGTTTACTTTGAATTATAGGTAAGTACTCCAAAACCTCCAATGAAGCCAAAATGGACTTATCTAAGAATTTCAGAGTTTTTCTAAAAATCAATATTTTGCATATATGGAAATCACCTAATTGTGTCAAAGTAAATTTTTAACAAAGCCATTTTAGGATTACCTTTTAGTTACCTATATACACTGGTAAATTCAGTGCTTTACTGTGGCTCATATTAAATGAAAAAAAAATGAAATGTAGCTGGAATATACATGCCAATTTCCCTCTGGTATCTCTCCTTGCTTAAAACATATTTATTTACATACCTATTCTCCTAGCTTGCTCTGCTTCTATATAAAGTTTTAGTTTTTCTTCCTCCTCCTCAAATTTTGCTAAATTTCAGTGTCTGTTATATGAATCTGGTATAGGAGGGACTTTTAATATTATTTTATTTTAAATAAAATGTTTAGAATAAAAACTAATTTAGCCCATTACTCTTCATTGCAGAAAGCTTCTATTTTCGAAATGCAGTTACACGGAAAATATCATTCACAACAGATCGAAGTATTCCTTCCTACAAAATGTCTAACATCTTCATAAGGTCTGAGGCAGAGGCTTCATGTTTGCAAGGGTAATCAATGCCTCATGTAGTTTTTCTGGCAGAAAAACATCCAGCTTGCACTCAGAGAAAATGTAAGAATGTATTGAAGAATAATACAAAGCACAGGTGAATGTGGACTGCAGCAACATTTGCACAGGCACTGCTTATAGCATCACCCCAAAGGAGAGTAAATTCCCGTAAGTTTTGTGAGGGAGCACCTTTCTCATTGATAATTGATGAAGAATAAACTTTCAATCATCCAAAATAACACAGAAATGAAAGGAATCTTAAAAAAAAAAAAAAAAAGCAAAATTTTACTTCCACAATGGAAAGGTAACTTTACGAAAAATTACAGAAGTAGACACCTTTTGCGTATCACGACAAGGGTTAGAGTCTGCAGGATGGAGGCATTCTTGGGTTCTCTGCTGTGCTTCCCAAGATTATTTCTGACTGTTATTCAAGTTTTTGCATAATATAAAAGACAAGTGCTCTAGGAACTAGGGAACAAATGTTAGCATGTCCTCTCACACTTGTATGTTCTAACTGTGCCACAGATTCATGCCCTTACTTGGTCTCTCTTCTGGTTCTGTTAGTCTCATTTCTACTGCAGAGCAACCTAGTTCCAATCAGAGCAAGGGGTTTCTACAGTCTGAGGCTTTGGAGCATCACACCTGGCCTCCAACCTGTCTCCAGCAGGGCACAGGTCTTCTATAGTCCTTATGCTGTATTTTAAAATTCCAGGCCAATGTCTTGGATGCCATTTGAAAAATCACTCCACAATACTAAGTGCTTCTGTTGATAAGTCTCCTTTGAGATCTACTTATTCAACTAACTAAACTTAGGTAACTACTTACCATGAGTGAACAACTCTCCAGACTCTGTTAATTTTACTGAATACATATCTCCCTCGACTAGAACAGGAGTTTAGACATTTAAACTCACATGAAGACACTGACATTTAGAGGTCTAAATTCTGGAGCCAAATTCTATCCTACATGTTCTTTGTTTTCAACACAAATGTCTAACAATCTGCAAAATGTTTTAACAATCACAGGATCATCACAAGCTTGACTGAGATAAACACACATATTGTCTCTCTGTTTGCATTTCAAAACCTACATGTCTTAATGCTAGGCTGCCTAAAAGGCCTAAAAAATTAGATGTGGTCTGACCACATTTACTACAGAAGTTACCACTCTTGCTTGATAACAGAGACGACTGAATTTCACCCTCCCACACCTACTGGTGACCTAAGTAGTCTTTCAGCTTTAGACTTCTAAAAAATTCAATGATTTTTCAGCAGTGAGTTTGAGCACCTTTTGAGCCAAGAATTCTAGGATATCGAACACCTTCAGTTTCTGTCAGTAATCAACACCAAAGTTAAACAATTCTGTAAGTCAGACCTCAGCTGTCTCAAGCTAGGCACCTCAGAAATCTTTTCGAAAAAGACTCAAAACTGAGCAGCTACTCAATATTTTGCTTTAGTGTCACTGAATGATAAGTGGTTTCATGCCTTGTCTACACACCCTTTTCGCATAGCCTTCAAACTGTGCTCTGAAAGACAGAATTATTAGTTTTACTCTAGCTTTCTTCTACCATGCTCATCAATAATATCTAACTGTTTCAAAGCATTAATTAATCTATCTTTATAACACTTCTGTGAAGCTGGAGTTAATATCAGTGCTAGTTGTGCAAACACAGAAGAGTAATATGCAACCACTACTTTGTGTCTGCAAGCTGAGATGAACCTGAATATTTAGAAATCTTGTCCTACAGCATTTCAATGGGAGGTGTGGTTTAAACTTCAGAATTTAAATTCATGTGACTACTTCGTAACATTTAGCATTTTTGCAAATCAGATCCCTGAGTTTCAACTTAGACACTAAGCAAATTAGGAAAACATAATTAATGCCCCTGTTTGAAAAATTTGGCATATTGTAACTTGCCAAGCAATTTATTCTGAGTGACGATGGTGCATTCTCGGTTTTTAGCTGTTAAACTCTGAAATAACAGAGGCTTTACTAGTTCTAATAACTTTGCCTAATATGGGTCAGATCTTAATTCCTTTCTTCAAAGTAGATAGACACAAGAATTTCTAAGCCATTTTTAAATGTGTACAAAATAAGTATTTTTCCCTATCTACACCCTCTAAACCTCTAGACACAACTAGCTACCTAACAATAATGTGGATCAGCCTAATGTCTATTTTTCAAACATAATTAAAACATCACAAAAAAACCCTTTAAATAAAAAAAAAAAAACAGATCATCCTTTAAAAAGGCAAAAAAAGAAAGCAAGCAATTAAAGTGCATACAAAGTAAAATCCTAGACAACTTACTCTTACAAAAATTAAGGTTCTTAGAAACAGACTGAGCTTGAGAAAATAGGTTGTATTTTAAGCAACAGTAAGGAGCTTGGGGTTTCTGTAGTAGGGAGCCTGCTTACAGCTTGACACTGATCACTGACACTTATTTGCAGGCAAATAAAAAATTAAACAAAGTAAAATATTGGGACTTGATTTGGTATGGGAAGAGCATACATTATAAATATAGAATGATTGTAAGAAAATTTATCTTTAAGTAAATAACAAGCATCCTTTAAGCAGGAAAAATATATTAAAAAAAGTAAAGAGTTTCAAGTTTTCCCCCTTCAGGTTATACATACACATAGGAGGCTCAGTTTTAAGTTACACTTGCTGTTATTTAAAGTTTCCAACTCTTCCAGGAAGAAAATCTACAAACATTTCAAATCCTATTATCCTTACCTGAGAGAATTTAGGACATGGGAAGTAAAATTCCTGATATGAATATCAAATGTCATTTGAGAATGGGGAAAATTATTTTTAGTCTGTTCAATAACTGAATGATTATACAAATAATTTCTAAGAAACAACAACTTTAGGCATAAAATAGACAGACTGTACCATGAACATAGTCCTGAAGTTGTTCAGGTCAGTTAAAAACTCCTCCACTGAAACTTTCTTCAGATCAATGGCATAATATCCCATCACATTCTGATACAACTTTTCCATGTTCTCATGCATCCGGGAAAGTTTCTGAAAATCTTCTCTGGCATGAACAACAAAGCTGTGTATTGCTGTTAAGGCTGTAAGAACACTTAGTAAATCCAGTCAAAATCACAATTTTTAACATTAATTCGTATTTCATATACGTTTTTCATTTGTATCAGATGAAGTATGAAGATAATTCCTTCCATATTGTATATGCCTCATAGCATTTAGTGCATACATTAGCACTCTGAATAAATCAAGAGTTTTCAGCCACTTTTGTAGGCTAATGGAATATTTTTAAAATATGTATACATATAGATACGTATATATACATATATTTTAAGCACACAAACATATATATCTTAAGATAAAATGTGTAATTTTGGTTTACTGAATTTGGTTCTATATCCATAACAAAAATATGTAAGTAACAGTAAAATACAGCATCAAGACTTATTTTTAAAATATGCTCATGTTAAAATAAGATTTAGACGTATTAGCTAATTTCACTAAAAGACAAATGGCATTTACATAAAATTCAAAATGGAATTCAGATACAGATACAAATTACTAATCTGAATACTTCAATATTTCAAGAAAAAAATGTACCTCCTACTAAATATACAATAAAAACAAAAATTTGAAAATAGAATTAAGAATCAAAACCATGCAAGACAGAAGCTTCATCTTAACAGCTTTTATAAATGTTGTAGCAAGACCAGCAGTAAAGCATTCATTTCTATTCATGATGCCTGCATCAAGTATTTATGCTTTTTAAGGCAATTTGCAATGTGAATACAATTTAATTAAGTTGGAGGTGAAAACAACAGAACTGCTTCTACAAGAGACAGACGATTTATAAAAAGCACCAAAACACTGCAACACATAAATGAAGTAAAAATCAAGAAACTACATTTATTCAACATGCGTGACAATGTAGTTTGTCAAAGAAGCAGCTCAGAGAGGAAATATCACATTCAGTTATTTCCCTATGTAGAACTACTTCATAAAGTGTTTATTTTAGTGGAATGGCAGCTAAGCAAATATTTGTGTTCCATGATTTTCATGCTCCAGGTAAGACTGTACAAGAAAGAAGAAATGACAACAACTTTACTTTTTTACCCACTTCCCACCCCAACTATTGCAAAACAGAATATGCTGTATTTGCATACTACACATAATACATACAAAAACTGTGGTCATTTTGTTTTATGAAGCACAGCATTTTTAATCCAGTGAATTAAAATCTAGACAAACAGAATTTTTGTCTGCCGTGCTGTTCTAAATACAGACAATAACAACCTAGTGCTCAGTGACTGCTTTTAGCCTTCATTCTTTTTTGGATGCACCCTTTTTTTAAGCCATGTATGGTTTGCATGTTGAATCCCATTTGATTTTCAATAAAAAAAAAGAGGCCCTTCTGGTTTGTTAAAAATGCTCTTAAAATATCAATCAAGCAGTTAATGGTTTTTGTAGTTTAGAATCCATGCCAGAAAAAAGCATACAATAATGTTCTCAGACATATGCAGAGGAGGAGAAATAATGCATTTCCATAACGTTCAAGATAGTCACTATGACTGCTATAAGCTGGGTCTGTAAGGGTAGAACGCTCTCCACTATATGACAGTCTTCTAGAAAAGGATGAACAAAGCCTAGATTTCTATGCTTTTGCATTATACATCTTCCATCACCCTCAACCACAAATTCAGACTTTCTCTACCCCGGCAAGGTTCCTCCCTCCCTACCCAACATGAGCTTCTTTCCCTGTTTCTATTGACTGGACTAGATGCATCGCGTGAGCAGCTTCAACCTGCCTGTGCTGCCTGGTTAGCAACAGCTCCAAGAGAATTGATGTTGCAGTCGCACTTTTTCTTCCATATTGATTTGGACCTCTGCTCAGCTCCCGAGTTACACAAAGCTTATAGGAAACTAATTATCTTTCCAAGCTCGCTGCTTCCACTGAGTTTACTTATAATTATTAAGGATGTTAAAAAGTTATTGGTGGGACAGGGAGGAAAGTGTATGAGACTAATACGTAACAACTGCCCAAATCTTAAGGAAAAAAAAACCAAAAGCAGATGATGAAAAACAAGACATGACACAAATGCAAGTTAGGACTACCGAAACATATAAGTCAGCAGTTTATATATATATATATATATATATAAAATAAGGGAAAGCAGTAAAATTCATTTAAGTCCAGCTAGAAACAAATATCTTTACATCCTGTTTATTTTAGAACCTTCCTTTTAGGGTACCTATTTGTGATTCTTAGATCATTAACAGAATTCAGGGAGAACTAAACAATTTCTTCCCAAGTTTGAGCTTATTTATTCCCACATAGCAGAGGAAGGGCAAAGGAAAACCTATGTGTTTTGTTTTGTTGTCAGTATGTATTAATACCATATATCAAACATTCCAGTAACTTTCTTCAGTTTTCTAGCAGGGGGAAAATCCCAGGAAAAAAAAGTTAAAATGATCAATAAAATGTATAATTCATATCATGAGTGAAAGATATGCCAGAATACGTGCTAAAAAAAACCCAACCCTCTGTGCAGGGAGCAAATTACCATGATATACTATAGGATATCATAGAAATTAGAGCTATTCTAAAGGAGTCCCTATAAACTGCTTAGTTTTCACTGTTTAAACTGACTCGCCTTGACTACCCAATGCACACTTTTATACCCAAAATGTGGCATTCTGGAAAGACTTGCTACTAACCAATATTTCAATGCCAGACACTATGAACTCTGAGATTTTTTTTTTCCTTCTGGTGCACTATGGGATACCCTAAGCACTTGGTATTCTGCTGAGACCGTGCTTCAATTTAGGCAATTTTAATAAGTCCTGTTTCTTTTTTCCATAAATATGGCTTTTGTTAACCAGCAACAGCTAAACTGGAAACAACATGGAATACGACAGAGTATGGCGGTCCTAAATGTAATTATTATTAACAGGATGATATATATGCTTTATCAGTCACACAATCTATTGGCTTTGGATGAATGAGGACAGAAGTACAGCTGAGCTGCAATACAGGTGGGAGGAAAAGGAAATCAAGAAGTTAGTTATTTGTTAACTTTTCCTGAAGTAGCTTCGCTTCATGGACTGCCTTTTTGGACTTATGGGACTACAGATCACAATTCTGCTCATTAATGGAATATGAAAGCAATGAAGGAATGAGATGAGTATTATCTGTGGCAAAATTTCATACTTCTGTGTTTGGTCTTGCATATTTATGACAGATCTTTTTATAGTGAATCACTTGACATTTATACTGATTTTAATGTATTGTGCTAAATAAAATACTAATATAGTGCAGGGTATCATGACAAATAAGAACAGCTATTACCCAACAGTAGGTACAGAATGATGTTAAATTATACTGAAAATATTTCCTCAAAAGTACCCATATACACTGCATTTGAATTATTCACAAACTAACCAATGTATTAAGTGTAGACAGTCAAAAAAGGAATATGATTCTGCATAAGAACAAAAAATTAACAGCTGCATAGGTGCTGCACATATTTGAAAAGAATCTTCAAAACAGAATTATCTGAGAGACTGCCACTACACTAGTCAGCAAGTATCACTGAAAACATAGCAACTATTCAAAGACCTATGCAAAAACACTTTAATGTCACTTCAAACCAGAATTTCAGCAAATGATTTTTTACTAATGCCGAAGGGCGGGATTTTTTGCAGGGCTCAGGTGAGGATTTCCTGTATGAAGTTTTTGGGAAAGCAATTATAATTTACTGAAAAAAAAAAAATGTCATAGAGACTTCATCATAGATAGCATATGTAGCAAGGTTCAACAGTAATTCCTTATCCGCATATAATAGTTCAAAAAAATATAAAATGTTTAGATTTTTAAATTAGAACCTTCTGAAGAGTATTTGTCAAAAAATGTATTTTCCTTGATTCACCCTCTCCTACTTATCTCTACATTATAATACTAAAAGCAAATTGGCATGTATTTGTATCACCCATACCCATGTATTACCCATAGCTGCTGCATCCAGTACGTATATCCCATATATTATGACCAAAACTAGTGCTATGTTATTTGTCTGAAGTCCAGACTAAAGAATAAAGACCTAGAAAAAAGAATCATACACTTCAAGTTAAATTCACACCGTTTGCTGAAGCCCTATCTCATTACCTGTCCAGACAGCCAACATCTTGACCTTCTCCTAAAGACCAGTGTAAAATCCCTTTTCACCTAACCAGCTCAGGTGCTATAATCTTCCAAACCTTAAGACAACAGGAGTTCTTACATGCTTCACTTCATTTACGTTGCAGAGAATGAAGTTCATGCTATGTGGCTGATTAGGTAACTGCGGAGGGTCATGACAGGGTTAAACTGGTAGAGAAGTACCAGTAACAAAGTGCATGGGAAAGGAGAAGCAAGTAGCAAGGTACAAAGTTACAAGTAGCAAAGCGTATGGGAAAGAAGAAACAAGTATCAAGGTACAAGGCATGATGTAAGGTACAAGGCAGGATCGCGCGTGCGTGATCGGTGCAACGACTGGCTACCTGTGACATAACCAGCACGATGACTGGCTTAGCGAAGCGTGTCTGTGACGTGAACAGTACGTATCTGTAAAACCGCTGAAGCAGCAAACTTCTTAGTATAAATATGCTTAGAAACAAACAATAAACGTCTCAAGATGCACCACTTCTTGAGTCCGTGCCTTCATTCGCTACAGGTAACCAGCGGTTTAGAGGCAGTGTTTAGTCTCGCTTTTACGGTTGAAATGAGTTTCTTCTACCTCATTTGAGTCTAGCTCTGACTGGGGTAAGTTCTGTTCCTTATTTTTTATATTTATTTATTTAAAGCAAATTCAACAAGTTAGCTTAAACTACAAGTGGAATAGAGAACTGATCAAAAAGGACGGACTCTGTCTTAGCTGAAAGGCAGCAACCAACTCCTTGTCTCTCAGGTATTAGTTCCATAAGCTTCTGTGAAAATCACCATCAACACTACATTCAGTAGTGGGCTCAAATTTGTCCAAGAGACTGGTTCTCTTGCTACTTACAAAATTATGAGACATGAGCTAGGTTGATAGAGAGGATGTTCACTTAATTACTTAATTAAGCTGTTAATATGCAATTTCAATATTCTTCATAAACCCACTATATATTTATTTTGAACTTATAAGTGTATTTTGTTCAATGTGCTTTTTATTAAACATTTCACTGAATCAATTTAATACTCTAAATCAATATCAATTCAATATTCTTTGATTTTCCTAATTAAAGCAAACAAAAGAATTGCAACAATGACTAATTTCTTTTCAGCTAGTATACCTAAGATGACTGACAAACTAGCACAATCTAATATATAGGAGAAATATTCATAATTACAGACTTTGTCAATAAAAGACTGCAGCAACTGTGCATGTATCTGACTTCCTAAAGAAACGAGAATGGTAATCAGTTCATTAGGGGCCTCTGGGTTGTGATATTTAGTGACAGGATGTAATAGCCTGCTTGTCCATAGAGCCTAATTGTACTCAGGATGAAAAATTATTTCCAGCAAAGCACCATCCTTCCTTTTTCAGATTTCCTGCTGGTTTCTTTTTATGAGCTGCATGCCTTTCAAAACATCAGCATCATTCAGCTTTCCTTGTCACAGGAATAAAAGTAAAGACAGGTCCAGGCTTCATCATGCTGTGCAGGATTATCTAACCTTTACATCAAACCTTTTTGGCTTTGTAATTTATTGAAGCTCCTGTTTTTCTAAAGGAGAGCTTCTTTAATTAGTGTGTTCACAGACATTACTACAAACCATATGCAGCTTCACTGTTCTGTAAATTACTGCCTATCTACTGGAAGCGGTAATAGGTGAGGGCTAACTATTTCTGTTAATAATATTTACTGTTCAAAATGTTGTGTTTGAATAGCCTAATATAATGAAATACGTGGTGTCGTTGTTTTTACCTGTAGTGATTTATTTTGAATAAGACCAAATATTCATCTCACCTGCTTCTGACAGCAGTCAATACCCAATGATTAGGGAAAACAGGAAGTAAACAGGATAAGTATAGCACAGTAACTCAACTGAAGTAGTATCTAGCTTTTAGAAGTCTGCAGGTTAGTGATTTTCTAAGCTAAAGCTGCCCCGGACTACTGTGTTTAATAGCTCCAGAAGTACTACCTTCAGTTAACTAAGCCCTTTATGAAATTCATTTACTATTTTTAACCTCTACAACATCCAGTAAAAGTAAATGCTACAGTTTAAGTACCTGTTGTGTAATAAAGCATTTCCATTAGTATGTTTTAACCTGCTGCTCCACATTTACATGGGGGTGAACCCTGGTTATAAGAAACAATTAATTATGTTCCCAACTCTCCTCCTCCATGGCATAAAAAATTTACAAGTATTTTTATGCATTACTCCATAATTACAGAAATTTACCTGCCCTTTTGTCACCTAATCATTCAGTATCTGCCTTATGACATAACTTTTTTTTTTTTTTTTTTACTAGGTATTAATCCAGAAAAAATAATCATTCTACTTTTCACCTAACAAGGACTTCCAGAGAAACAAATTTCTTAATGTTGCAAGCAATCTGGAAATTCAGGTATGCTCTGCCACTTATCTGCAGGCTATAAGAGATTTGTGAGGCATGGTTTCCCTTTACAGAACCTATACTGGCTCTCCCCAATATCATATCTCCCATATATACACGTTAGTTCTATTTTTAGTCAGTCTCCCTTAATTTTCTCGGTACAAAAGTCAGACTTACTGCTCTGCAATTCTCATTTTTTGCTTACAGCACTTTAAAAAAAACTGATGTACCCTTTGCTGGCTTTCATTCCGTGGTGTCTAGAGCCAATTTAGTAGTTCACTTAAGTTTACATAGTCCAACAGTTTCATATGTGAGTTCACTTTCAAATCATTTGTAGTCTTTTGTGACCACTGCCTTACTCCTGGGGATTTATTACTGTATATTTTGTTTTCTTTTAAAACTTCTTCTACTGACTCCACCATTTGAGATTGTCCCTCAGATTTTTCCTCCAGCCAGGAAAATTCCACAGAGGGGTCAACCAAAGTTTCTCCCTAGTGAAAACTGATATAAAGAACTCATTTAACTTTTCCATTATGGCTTTATTTTCTTTGTAAACTTTGGCCATCTATCAGGCCTACATCTCCTCTAGCAGGATTCCTGCTTCTGAGATGCTTTAAAAGAAAGATACACTGAACTTCCTCTGCATTTCTTACAATGATCATCATCCTTGCTAAGCGATCAGTAAATTGCCATAATACTTTTCTTATATGGGGATAGAACTTAAACCTATAGAAAAGTCATGGTATTTATTGACAAGGTCTACCTATTAACCCTACCTGACTTTTATTGTATTTTAACTTACTACGTTATTGCTCCACCACTGTGACCTATTCTGTCTCAAATGTGAAATGAGGCATCCTAATTAATCACTTTTGGATTTTAGATGTCTGATATTTGCATAAAGAACGTACTCATTCCTCAACATACTTTTTTGTGCTCTCCTTCTTAAGTGAAACTAATTTCTTTAAGCTATTCTTCACTCCTTCCCAACTGAATTTTATCAACTTCTTTAGTATTTTCTTTCCCAAAGGCAAGGAACTATCATGGATCACATCTCCAAATAAAGTTGTATACTAAATTATGTGTTATTTCAAACCCCAGTCCTCAGCTTAAAAATATAAAGTTTATAGGGTGTGCCAAGTGCCAGCATCATGATTATTTCGGATTAAGAAGTGTCTGCCCATTTTTCATAGGTTTAATTTCTTAATAAATGCCTCCCATTCCTAACTTCCTGTTCCACACATCATTTTCTTAACCATGCACAGACCTTACCTCTTTGTCTAGTCCTGGCAGTATTTCTGAGAACGCTATCATGTATATGTTTTCTTCTAACTTTCTAGCAGTAGTTTACCTCTTGCCTTCAGAACCTGTTCTCCTAATTCTCCTCTATTCTGTTTGCTTCTTCGGGGACATAATTTATGTATCATACAGTAGAGACACCATTCTGGTGGACTGCAACATATCTCTCAAAAACACTTCAAGCTGGGGAAGAAGCAAACAAAGAGAGAGAGAGAGAGAGAGAGAAACCACACCAATGGAAAAAACCAAACCACTTCATCAACAAAACGTCGAGCCCTACAAAAATCAGTAACAGCACTGAAGGGTAATAAGGACACCACAGGGAGTCCAGAGGGCCTCAAGCCAAGTGAGTTGCAGTTTGGTTGCAGCTAGTCGACTGAAGAGGGAATTGACCCTAAAGCAGCAATGACAAGAGCCAGTATATCCGTCACGTCCCTTGCTGTCTTTTATTTAATAGTACTTGATTAATCAAGAGGACTGAATAACTAAGTCCTCCTGACTTTGTACATGGCAAGGTAGTCTTCCCATAACCATAAAAACGCAGCTATTGCTGCTAAGCAAATTTCAGCCTATCTCCGTCTATCTGCTGATATTCTACTTCCAGGATATCCTCAGTGCCAAGCGTATAGGGCCAACATCTGGTAGGGAGTTCGAGCTAGAGAATGCTTTTCTTTGCTTTAATTAAATATCTTCATGACACAAGGCTTTCTTTTGAGAGATACAGGCAATTAAGTTAACCACAGAGTTTGGAATAGTGAGAAAAAAAATTCTGGCAAAAATAAGATCAGAAGCATGCTTTCAAAAGCTATGAAACTCATTTCTCAAATATGAGAATTATATTTTTCAAAAATAAATGCTAAAGACTAGGTAAAAATTATGCAAATAAATTAAAAGTCTAAGGCAATGTACTTAAATTACTTTTCTTCCTTTTACAAATACTCCAAAGGATATAGACATTTTTGCCACAAACTTATCGTGCTTATCTTCAGGAACTGGAAAAGTCTGTAAATCCTTCTCAAGCTGTTGGAGTTGCCTTTCCATATGCTTCAGGCTCTTCTCCAGGTTTTCTGCTGACACTAAAATATAGTACATTCATTCTGTTAGCATCTTAAACATAAAACATTGTTTGTAAAGTACACGAGTTATAGCATTACCCAAATCAGCATACCATTTTAATTCTGAAATAAAAACCTCATTAAATGAATTACAGTAACAAGACAAATGGGTCACTCTATAATGCTCAGTTCTCCTCACTTATATGGTTGCCTTATTCTGATTAGAAGTATGCAGTGTGAATGTCTGCATTTTTTTCTTCAAGCACAACATATTAAACTTTTTTTTAACCTAAGGTTTTGCACTGCAATTAGCAGATTTTTTATTTTTTTTATTTTTATTTTTTTTTAAGTAACCAGGGATGTATATATGCCAGTCTGTCTCTTCTGATTAATTACTATAGGCAAAGACTTGAACTTACTCCAACATCCACAAAGCTTTCCTCAGTCTCATTTTGTTAAAACAGAAAACCTGAGCTTTTCCACAGATCATGAAGAAAACAAGAACCTCAAAACATAGAGAAAACAGGGGTATTAAAGGCCTAAGCCTGAAACCTAAGACCCTGTTCCCTAGTTTGAAAACACAATGCTTGGTAAAATACACAACAAAATTCATCAGAGCCAAAGTGCTTGTCAAGTCTGGGGGGAAGTGCAGGTACTAAGGACATGCGGCAGAGGGAAGTGGGGGCTTAGGAAAAAGAAAAGAGTACAGAGGAAACATCAGGGATTTATAGAAGGATGTAGAAAAACTGCTTTATCAGAAGAAGAGAAGTTTAACTTTCAACCATCTTAAACAAGGCATGGAAGTTGAACACTTAAATAGTTAATTTAAATATTAGGAAAGTAATAGTACCCTGAGGGTAACTCCTGCTAGAATGTATTGTATATTAGATTTACATTAATTAAAGCAGTTAAAGATATACTTGTTACTTTCTGACAGTTTAAGAAATAAACTGAGCATTTAAATATATTTCATACTTAACAATTGGTCCATATGTCATGTGGTCCATATTTCATAGGACCAAAACATATATTGATAAGAACATGCTCTGAATTTTAGTCTAATGGCACACTTGATTTTTTTCATTATTTCTTACCTTCATAATATATTATACCTATAAAGGTAATGCTACCTATAACTTCATCTACAAAATCCATGGAGAAAATTTATGGACCTATGATATTAATAGGATCTGTAACGGATCCATGATTTCATTCTCTGAGTAGAGTTATGTGACAGAAAATACAAGATACACTCACCGAATGCATATTTCTCTCATACTGACAGAGTCCCCAAACAATTGGATTACAATGTTGCATAGCAACTACAATTCCATTCATAGTAGAAAGGTTACCACAACCTTAAAACGATCAGTGTTAACCTGTGAAAATGCTAGTGCAGCCCATAGAACCAATTTCCACACAAGGGAGCAATAATCAACTTTTCTAAAAAGAGTAAGTGTAATATAATATGTGAGTACACATCATACTTGAAAAAAATACTCTGTTTACTAAAAAACACCATTTTCCAATCATATTTTAGGCTTGGCAGATTCTCACTGAGTGATTGATAAACCCTAATCATCACCAGGTAGGTCAGTTAGCTTTAGTACTTAAGAAACTGCCTTGTTTGAGAAGCAGAGCTAAAATTAGAAGCTGACAAAGCTGACTACAGATGTGTTTGAGTCTTCACGTATTTCAGAAATAGAAACAAAACTGAAAGCTAAATATAAGTTCGTAATTCTGTTGGCATAAGTTGTCTTTGGGGATAGGCACACACAATCTTAAGATATTGATTTATTTATAAAGCTGCTAAGAAACAGAATATATGCCTTCTGTTTAATATTGCTATAAATTTCAGAGAGGATTCAGTACAATATGGTTTCTCTTGCCTATAAAGAGATCACAGCATAAGATTAAGACAACATACTTAGAATGATCAGACCCAGCAAGTAGACAGGGCTTTTTTGTGTGTGTTTGTTGTTGTTGTTTTTAAATCTTCATCAACTGCAGCAACCGAGAAAGAGCTGCTTTCGTTTTGCCAGATATAAAATCTCCATGCCTAGAGCTGATCAGGTTGTATAACTGTTAATCAGCTCTAGGCATGGAGATTTTTGAATTTTTGCTTCTACCAAGACAATTTTTTTATTTCTATTACTTCACTTCTTTTGACCTTGAACAATTAAATATTCGTTCAAGGATCTTTACATCTCTGTCTTGTTCTGAAGATTTTTTTTCCCTCTGTCATGATCTTAACTTGATCCTGAGTATAAACTAAACATTCCTTTGATTTTAGCAATGAGCATCCATTAGATTTATTTTCCTTTAAGACTATATTTCTGGTGACAGTCTCAAAGAGTGGCTAACTCACAGTATACTGGTATAACTCTGGCTTACTGTCTTCACAACTTTCAATTTAGTGAAAATAGAAGAAAAAAGGAAACACAATATAAGCAGCTCTTCAACAAAAAGAACACACGTAACAGAAATACCTACTAGCATTGCCTCAATGCCCCTCTAGAAGATATGGTATAAAATCTGAAGGGAATTAGAAGAATGGCAGAAGAGAGTAAAATGAACTAAATCCCAGGCTCTTTCAGATATAAACCAAGGTCAGACTGAAGTAAGCAACTCATGTGATAGCTTAAAAAGAAGTCAGTGAGTGAGGTTTTAAAAGCTAGTAAGCATCTAAAGCCAAGTTTTGTTGCATATAAGGCATGTCTGAACAGAGTCTCATTTATAGCCCCTGTAACCCTCTTCCTTTCTTTAAAAAGCTTCCTGATACTTTCACAGGCACCAATTAAATTTCATCACCTTCTGTCTTTCAGGGTTAAAACACTTGGCTTTTTAAGCTTCCCCTCTTGATTCAGTTTTTCTAACAACATGATCTAGAAGCTTTGGCACCTACTTCATTTTTAAAAGCTTCTGTATAGTATTTCAGATGATGACTCACCAGCCCTTTTACTGATATCATTAATATTTCTTCAGCTCTCCTGGAAATACCTTATCTGATTATCTTATGATCAAATATCCTCTTTCTTGACCAAAGCTGTTATTACAGTATTGATATGCATGATCTTGTACTTCATATTATCAAATTTAATTTCTTTTATTCTATATCCTCAAGATCATTTGGTGATGACAACCCAATCCTCCTCCAAACAGACAATGCCTCCCAACTTTTGTTAGATATGCTCATTGGCTCAATACCACAATTTTGTTTTGCTGACAAGACAAAAAGAGATTACAAAATATTATCTTTCCCAAGACTGGTCTTTGGAAGATTCAAACAATAGTTTTCCTCTAGTCTTACACTTTTCTTATACTTTTTTCATAGATTCATATGTCAAAAAAAAAGAAATTAATAGTCAAAGGTAGCAGATTAGTCAAATACTAACGAACTCATGAGGGCTACTAAAATGATTAAGGGAGTGGAGCATCTCATATGAGGAAAGGCTGAGAGAGCTGGGACTCTTCAGCCTGGAAAAGAGAAGACTTAGGGAGGGATCTTATCAGGGTGTACAAATATCTGAAGGGAGGGTGTCAAGAGGATGGAGCCAGACTCTTTTCAGTGGTGCCCAGCGACAGGACACGAGGCAACAGGCACAAACTGAAACACAGACAGTTCCATCTGAACATGAGGAAAAACTTCTTCACTGTGAGGGTGACAGAGCACTGGAAGAGGTTGCCCAGAGAGGTTGTGGAGTCTCCTTCTCTGGAGATATCCAAAAGTTGCCTGGATGCAATCCTGTGCAACGTGCTGTAGGTGACCCTGCTTGAGCAGGGGAGTTGAACTTAGATGATCTCCAGAGGTCCCTTCCAAACTCAACCATTCTGTGATTCTACTCGCTATTCTCATTAACCTCCACATGTTTGATTATTATTTCCTCTATAAACTTTCAAACCATTGAGGTCACACCAAGAGATCTGTAGTTGCCCAAATCATTAATTTTCCCTCAGTTTCTTAAATATTCTCTAGTAACACCACTTTATTAATGCCACAGTGAACTTGCTAAAAATCCTACTTACTGAAATTTTAGTTCAGTATCTCAGTTATCTCAGAATTCGGAAATGGGCAAATAGTATTTACAGTATGACAATATGGAACTCTGATTTTCGTTTCCATAAATTTCTAAGGTGACATTTTGACCCCCTCCTGCTCTCAGTCAAGATTATCATTCTTGCTTAAAATTAAGGCAATATTTCTTCTATTTTGGGGACTATATCTGTTTCATCTTTAATTTCTGAAATAATTCTCCAAAGAAAAGCAATCCCACTTATGTTCTTTCTCACTCATATTGCTGTAAAACTTCTACTACTTCTTGCAACAGATACTTCAGCTGATATTTTAAAAATTCCCACTTTATCTACATGCTGCCTAAGCTCCATGACAGTTTTCTTTGATGGTCACAGTCTCTGTATCAAGAGAATCCTCCTCTCCCATAGAGATATTTAGCTTTCTTTGTACCTATTCTGGTGCCTACATTCTTAAGGGACAGTGTGACAGCAACAAGCTGACCTATATCCTCTGCTGATGTAGAGAACTACACTGTTGGGATGAAAAATTAAAAAAAAAGATTCTGACAATGTACTATTGCTTTTGCCATTTGAACTTCATGAATGCTGGACTCATGGACTTAAGTCTACTGAATAATTATCTAAAAATGTCAACATATTATGTTGATGTAGCATTTCAAAGTAAAACATATTTGTTGAATGACAAAATATCACCTCAAAATTCTGCTGACTTCTCTGAGAGGGGAAAAAAAAGACAAAATTGCAGCATCACATGGTATTATGCACTAACGAACATTTCAGAGACAAAATATTAGAAGGCTTCTGTAAACACCAGCACAGGCCTCAGATAACCAGTAACAGTGGAACAAGATTTAGCTGGATATATTCACTCAGTGTTACAGAAAAGGATTGAAAATCCATTATTTATGCTTTTTTTCCCTCCCAAGATGACCTTTTCTCTTGCTTTCTGTAGCCACTTCCTGGCATTCTTGTTTTTCTTCCTTTTTTGTAGAAGACAGCATACGTTATGGCTGGTGAAATCCTAACTTTTTCCCAAAGATCTGACAATGCCATTGTCTCGAGCTCTACGAGGGCTTTCCCTTCTGCAGCCAAAGCAAAGACCAGTTGCACACATGAAAGCGGAAGCACTCTAAAGCAGGATTTAATTAATTTTTGTTTTGAACTTAAACATGAGCACAATAATATAGTGTAACTGGTAATTGATACATATGCATTTTTATATCCAGTTCACCAGTAAAAGTACTACTGCTATCACTAGATATAGGTGTAGGACCTCGTACTAACTATGTGCTACACTAACTATACAAGGGCCCTGGCCTTGTTATCAACAAGAGACCTTCCTGTGTGAATTAGAGCTTGGAAACACAGGTCTCTTCTTATGATGTACAGTTTAAGTATTGAGTAACAGTTCCAGCCTTGGAAATATGGGCACGTGTTGAAAACAGAAGCCCCCAAATGATAGACAAATTGCTGATGATTGATTATAAGTGCTTTTGGTTTAAGGAAAGAAGCAGCAACTAAAGGGGGGGGAGGGGGAATGGCTAAGCAACAGGATAAGGTAGCTGCCACAGCATGGGAAAAATACCACCTCTCAACATTGCACAATATGTAGTGATACGGGGCAATGGTGAAGGTCCAAGGCTACAAATTTTCTAGAGACTGAAAGATCTAATAAAAGATGATCTCAAATTTGGAGGAGGGAGAGAGGGAAGACGCCCACATCAGTTCCAGCTTCCCTCAAAGAAGAGTTCTCAAGACTCATCTCCTCCACCTGGGGACTAAGATCATAAAGGACTGTGCTAACTTCAGGGCATCGCTCATGGTATTGTATACTCCCAGCCAACTAAAGATATGATTGTTATGAACTAATTGCTTTGAATATGCAGTGATAGTGATCAATAATGATTAAGAACTAACCATTATCATGAAATGTGCTGTTAATGAATATCTCTCTAGTAAAGTTTTATTTTACAGTTTAAAACTGGCCAAATTTATCGGTCTTCTAAACACTCCCATTACAGCAATCTCTAACTCCCTGAGAAATATATATGTGTGTGTGTGTATGTGTATCTATATACATGAATATGTGTGAGAGTGTGTATGTATGTCCACACACTTGAGAAAAAAATTTTAATGGATAGGAAAGTGTTACATCTTCAAGAGTCTATACATATTCACAATTTATTCAGCTTTTTAAAATCCCATTGCCTTTTCCACTGTTTTAATGTTCCTCTTGAAACCAATTTCTGCATAACACATTTGATGTTTTATCTTCTCTTCTAGCAGATAGCTAGCCTTTTTTCTGTGGTGCATCAATAATGTTCTATTTGTCTTAATCTAACTAATGCTTAAAATGCTATAGACCAATAGAGTCTCTCAATAACAATCAGATATTTAAACACAAACGGCATATATAAAAGGTTAAAAATACTGAATAGCTTTATTTGAACCCTGATCTTTGAAACTGTCAATCTTGTTAAATAATTGAAGACTCAAGGACTGCACCAGTGATTGTCCATGCTGCTTAACTGTTGGATAACTGGAAGGTGATAGAGCAAGAATGCTACTTTCACAGACTACGGAAATATTTCATTACCATTCCAGAAACTGAAGAGCTCTTTTGGTTAAAATATGCAAATACTTAAACTCTTCCTTAATATTTGATTTTATAATTCATGCTTGGAAGAGGTGCATATTTTTTTCTACACCCTAAAGGAAACAGGTTATTTCACTTACAGGTAAGTAGTTCAGTTCATAATCACATCTTAAAATCACTAGCCAGATAGCACTATTATGCAAAACTTAAAGTCAAAAGTGTAACAACAACAACAACAAAGATTATTTTCAAAAAAAGTAAAAAACAGTATTCCATATATTCCCTAAGCTTTTAAAAGCAAAAGTTTTATATGGTGAAATGCACTCAGAAAAAAGATTCACAAGAATATATATTTACTTAACAAATTTTGATTGGGTTCAATTCATTATTAAAATGGTTTAGACAGAATATGGCAAGTTTGTATACTGATGTAAGATTTGCATCCCAATAGTTTAGGAGCTGTTGATTCTTTTGGAGTATGAACAGCAATGCAAAAATATCAGTAAACATAAAATTGTGGAAATATTTAAATCTGCCCTCAAGCCTCACCACCATGAATTTCCCATTGCAAATATTTAATGCTTCTGGTGTGGCATTTTAAATGCTGTATTAGTACTTTTTTTTTTTTTTTTTTGTCTTGAACAGTAAGTTTCTGGGAAATATATATTTTTTGCCTAAGATTTTCAAGATTAGAAAAGAAACAAATGTTCTTCAAATAATTTCAAAAACAACTAACATGCTTACTCAGTCTTCTATAAAAATTTCCCAAACCGATTTAGAGCTTGACATAATCTTCCAATCTAAGTACAACATTCACAGTCAAATATTTACTTTATAAATTCCACTATTGCCTAGTGAGCTATGGTATTATAAAATTAATTGCTAAAAATATTCTATGTTTTCTCAGTCTTGACAACTTTACCCCCCTAAGGGGGGGGGGGGGAGTAAGAAAAAGGACAGTTTTTTTTTTTTTTTTTAAACAATGGTATCTCAAAATTCTGCTTCCATATGGAATTCTCTGTCTGTCATAAATCTACTACACTTCAGTACTTATTCTAAGGCCATTAGAATACCATTGCTTTAAAGTTAATAGGAGTCTTGTTTGAAAGCCAGATCAAACCAAATCTTCAATTCCTTCTGTAATTTATCTCCTGGGTCATAAAACTTAGTATATGCTATTCTGAGCACCATATTCATATAATTGTTGTTCTTAACTACTGAACTCCATTTTAAAAGCATATAGGGTTTTTTTTTACCCAAGGAAATTAGCTCTTAAGGAGGCTATTCTGAAACCTTGCTCTTTTAATAGTTAAGCATATTGATCTAATTTCTATGCTAATTTATACTTGTGGCAACATACTTAAAGAAGAGAAAAATATTTCACTTATTACCCTCGTATCCACACCTATGATCTTTCTGATTCTCTGTGATATGCTAATCCTCATCTACACTAACAACAGCTATTAATTTTGTCTCATCTCTTCATTCTATTAGGACATTTCTACCTCCCCACATGCCCAAAAAAGAATCAGGAAATAATGGTAAGCCTTTAGAAATTGCAATGGTTATGACTGTTTGCCAACTAGTAAATTCCTTTTCAAAAGTACATACTGGGTTCTTGTTTATACAATTATTCACTGACCCTCATTTTCTCCAACTTTGATAGCAGTTTACCATGTGGCATAAGGTCACATTCTTTACTGGGTGCCTGTGATGAAATCACTGAAATCTAAGTCCAAATTTCTTTTTAAATATGTTACTTGTTTTAATTGACCTGCACCCTTGAGAAATGCCTGGTTTGTTTAGACATCTCTAGACTAACCTACAGGAGTACTCAATAGCTCTTGTAAAACTTACTTTGGCTTCTTTGGCATAGAAACTAGGCCATGAGACAAAGTTGACACCTCCCTTGAGTGCTGCCTTGATATGCAACCAACAGGATCACAAACCAAGGAACTAGGAAATGCTCACAGGTGCAGTAATAAGAGTAATTTCACTCAGATGATAAACCCTGTGCTTCCACACAGGTTGATTCCTGATGTTTTGGAACTGTTAACACTAGATTTTGAGTTAAAGTACTTAAGATTTTGTAAAGTTAAGATTTGTGTTTATGTATTAAAAAGTGGCAACATAAGCTGTTTCTTACATTGTTCTCTGCCATTCATGGAAACCACCTGCACAGCTATTTTTGAATATATTTCACAAACCTACATTAAAAAAAAACCCAAAAAACTAACAAAACCACAGATTAATTATGTCTTGTAAGTGAAACTATCTAAGGGTTGAATTAAATTAGAATTAACATCTGAGAATGATCAAATATACTGTTCCTTTTTCAATATTCTGAAGAAATCTTATTACGCTCTTCCTGAAGAGTCATCAAAAATAAAATTTAGATGACAGGTATGTAATGAAAAACATGGACCTGTAGTTGGTAGCAAGTCTTCTGATTTTCAATTCATAGGAACAAGCTGTTTTTCAAGGCCATTGCTCTTGAAAACTATCAAAGACGACAAAGGATCACTCCACACATAACTGTAAGCTTCTACAAAAGTATAAACTGGCAATTAAATCTTGCACTAAAAAAAAAAAAAAAAAAAAAAAAAAAAAAATTTTAAGATACCGGTGGTCCTGGTAGACAACAAGCTGAACAAGAGCCAGCAATGTGGCCTTGCAGCAAAGGTGGCCAACAGCATCCTGGGCTATATTAGGAAGAGCACTGCACAGGTCGAGGGAAGGGATCCTTCCCCTCTATTCAGCACTGCTGAACCCACATCTGGAGTGCTGGGCTCAGCTCTGGGCTCCCCAGTACAAGACAGACATGGACATACTGGAGCAAGGCCAGCAAAGGGCCACAAAGATGATGAAGGGTTGGGAGCACCTGTCATAAAGGAGAGGCTGAGAAAGCTGGAACTGTTCAGCCTGGAGAAGAGAAGGCTCAGGGCAATAAATACCGAATTTGGAGGAGTGGCAGGGAAGGGAGTAAAGACGACAGAGCCAGACTCTTTTTAGCAGTGCCCAGTGAACAGACAAGAGGCAATGGGCACAAATTGAAATACAAGAACTTCCATTTAAACACAAGAAAGATCTTTTTTAGGGTTAGAGTGGTCAAACACTGGAACAGGTTTCCCAGAGAGCTTGTGGAGTCTCCACCCTTGGAGATATTCAAAACTCAGCTGGACACAGTCCTGAGCAACCTGCTCTAGTTAATCCTGCTTTCAGCAGAGGGGTTGGACTAAGCAATCTCCAGTGGTCCCTTCCAGCCTCAACTATTCTGTGATAATATAGTTACGTTAGTTACAAAGATTTTTTCAAAGTAAATCTCTGACTCTGCCATTATTCTACAATACAAGTCTGCTATAAGAACTTACATACTTGAGTAACCTGCAAGATAGCAGAATCACTTGGTACTGCTTGAGTAAAATATGTTTTCCTGGAGTAACTGTAACAATAAATTACAATACTAGTACACTATATCTAAAGGTTTATTTTGTTTGTTTTTAATAGAACTAAACTCCATTGTTTAATAAGGCCTGAACACGTAATGAAAACTCCAAACCTCTCCTTTAAACAAATAAAGAAAAAAACACTTGCCATAAGTGACTAGAGTGGAATGAACTATGAGGATTTCACTGTCTACAGGAAAAAAAGCAGGCAAACAGTGAGCCTGAGTTATAGCAGTAGTAGTCTAACAAGTTTCCAGGAATTTCCTGCTGTTAAGAGAATGGAAGAGGAATACCTGAAAACACACCCTGTGAACTTTGTACTTAAACAAACAAAAAGCCCCCAAAAGATCCCCCCAAAACCTTAGGCAATGCGTAATAGAAAGTATGTTACTTAATACTACCAAGGAATTTGGCATAAACTTTTAAAAATTCAATTGAGAAAAAAAAGCATTCCTCTTGACTTAATGCATATGCTATCGGCAATATGTTATATTGCTATTTCATGCTGTCCTAATGCTTTTAAATGTTTGGCAGGGGATTGAGTGTTGTTTTTTTTTAATAAATATGGACTAATCCTCACTCTCAGACTTGGTCTGTTTTTGTAGGAGAGAGAGATCAGGCAAAGATAAGTAGCAAATGCCCCACAAAAGCAGTGGTTAATATAAAGCAATGCTGACAATATCATGATAAAGATTACTTCAGAAGTTGCATGAAAATACTTTTAGAATCCTAATATCAAAAACATCTTTGTGATAAAGATAACATCTCAAAAAATATTAGCTCATAAGAATATGAATTAATAAAAAGAATTCAATAGGAGAATGTATTTTTAAGTACCTCCTTCCCCTCCAAAAATATTTCATAAGACAAATTCTCTTGCTTCTTCATTCCAATTCAGTGCTTATATGTTTACCAGCTCTTTTCTAAGATTTTTCTTTTCCTTCCTTCAATGAACAGGGAGAAAGATCTAACTAAATGCTTACCATTCTCACTTAGTAACTAACTTAACAATAGCAATACTTGTAATTTATTACCATATGAAATTTTCTCCTACAAAATTAAAAAAAATACAATTTGGTTTATAGTTAAAAATAGTGAAATTATCATATTAACTATTCAGAAAAAAAAATGAGCAAAGTTTCAAAAATGAGAAAATGGATAAGTTACTTGTAAAATGACAGAGTAATGTCTTTTAGAGGAAGGGAAACCTGCAGCTTCATATTGTTCTTACAACGCAAGGGGAAGACTCTGTACACTGTTACCTCTAAGGCTGGTGTAAATTAGAGTCAATCAAATAAAACTGTGGTCTGGATAAATACAATATAAATCTTTAGAATGCAATAAGATAAGGAATTAGTACAGTAAAGTGTACAAAATTACCAAAATATTTCGTGTCTGAAATACTAACAGAAAAGTGAGAAAGCCATTATGTTTAAGAGAAGAGACAGTTTTAATTAAATGAATCTTCAGAAACTGTCCTATCAGTAAGCTCATTAGTTGCAATGAAAGTTCCTCCTGCTGATCTAAGAGTACTTAAAAAAACAGAATTTGTTATACTTCAAAGAAAAAAGGCATCTTTAACTCATGTACTGCAGCAGGGTATTAAGCCTACTTCTCCTATTACAAAAGCAGAAATGAAAACTTTAGCACTTAATGGAAAAACAAATTTAATAACCTGAAGTAAACTACTATTGCATAGGCCACATGTCCCTTGCTGCTTGCCTGTCACAGATATATACATATAATATCTAAAAATCCCTTTTTCTAATGGATCTTTTTTTTAAACACATATTTCTAATGGAGAATTTACACATTTTGAATTTCTTATATTTCAGGAATTATACTAAGATTTATAAAGTACTATAAAATAGTTATTAGCTTGACAACAGACATAATACTGCTCTTAAAGTCTCACAAGCTATGTTAACAGCTTATGTATGGCACTTAAAACAATGTTATGGAAAATATTTGATGAAACAAAAAAAAAAACAACAAAAAAAACAAAAGGGAACCAACATCCATAGTATAGTTCTATAGAGTGTGTTCAAATTAAAATTTATGTGGCAAAAAGATGTGTAAATAGCACTTGAACAATATTAACAGAAAACTTTGATTTATAATTTAAAAGGGCACTTGCAGATAATAGCTTTATCCCACAATAATTTCACACTTTATTTACAGAAACAAATATGCAGACATGAAATAAAAATAGCTAATGACAACAAAAAAATAGCTTGCAACAAAGCTATGGAAGAAAATAATATTCTTATCGAACTTCATAGATTTATTCTTCAGAATTAATTATAAAAATGACTTCAGAGCACAAAGTTTAGTGAAACCATGAAGAGAACAGGCATTCTATCATCCCTATACTGCCCCTAACCTTTACTAGGACAAAAGGTAGAGAACATGATTTAGAAACAAAACTTTGGAATAAAATACGACCAGTATGGTTCACAGAAAAATTGAGCATTGTATTATTACGATACAAGTCCAGAAAAGCATGATATATTTCCTCACCCAACAAGTTTTCCACCAAAGAATCCTATATGTAAGCAGAAGCTTCCTACTGGATGGCAGAGAAAGGGTAGGCTGACTTCCCTCCTTCTATACTATCATCAGCCTGTAACACTTGGATGTAACCCTTACAGCCAGCAATTCTCCAAATTTACTAGAAGTTTGAACCGCCTCCAGTAAATACAGCCCAGGAAGGATTATTCTTAAGTACTGTTTCTTGGGATGGAGGAGAAACTCTTAGCTGTATATCCAAATTCTGCCATAACACAACCAGTATTCTTTCTAGAATGATCCTATTTGACTAGATGATCATTAAGTTAAAAGATTTTTGATGACTTTCCCTCTATCTCAGTCTCCCTAGTGGGTACAACTCCTTGCAACACCTGTGTTTCCCAGCTCACTGCACAAGTTGCAATGTGTTAATGCAATAAAAGCGTTGTAGCACTATCAATCTCTGTTAAAATAATTAGAATTTGGCATTATATGGCACATATTTGAATAGTTTGTAGTATTCACGTATAGAGTCCAAAATCAAACATACAGAGACTAATACAGGACAAAAAAAGACTGAAGTAGTAAACTAGCAGAATATATAACAACTAAGAATGTTATGACAACTTATTTAAAATAATACTGAGAAGGGCTAAAATATAAAAGCATTATAAATTATATTCTAAAATATATAATTTAGAGCTCTGGGAATTAAGGAAGATATCTATTTACCTCAATTTAGAAACAGACAGATCATTATCTGGTTGCATTAGACAAACGCAGCTGTTTACCAGGTTGATAAGTAGATAATCTAAGACCATCTTGGTACACCAAAATTGTCATCTAATCTTAATGCGCTTTTATAAAGGAAAGCATTCTTTGACAACGTAAAGGAAAAGATCACCATCATTCTTGGTCAATCTCCCTTGATCAGCATATCAATAGGATAAAACCAAGTTAGTCCGTTAGGTTGGATATAGCTGACTGTAACCACAGGTTATTCATAGACATTTCTGAACTGACCTTTTGGTAATCTTAAGCAAAAACAGCCACTTAATTAGAAATTTAGTGTGCATATATTGGTGTATAAAGCAAGTTGATTTAATATAGAAATATACTTCTGCATAAATACTATGTTTTACAAATAAATGAGCTGGGGCTTTTGG
This sequence comes from Apteryx mantelli, assembly GCF_036417845.1. Taxonomy (NCBI): domain Eukaryota; kingdom Metazoa; phylum Chordata; class Aves; order Apterygiformes; family Apterygidae; genus Apteryx; species Apteryx mantelli. The sequence continues at coordinate 39,649,072 of NC_089978.1, forward strand.
GCTCTGCAAGATTTTCAAAAATTTCAGCACAGGGAAAGAGTCTTTCAAACAGAATGGAATTTTACAGGAAGGGAAACAGGTGCAGATAAATACACCAATACACTAATCTGTTAAAGACATCCTGAGGCTCTGTCTTTTTCGTACAGTAAAATGTAAATGCAAAATACCTTTCAAATAATATGCTGAAACAAATGCAATGTATAAACCTGAAAACATATGATCATTGATTTTTGTCCTACAGCATAGCTGAATCAGAGCAAAGATCTATCTAGTCAATAGCAGATACCTAAAAAAGAACAGAAAATCTACACTAGCAAATGATAATTTTCCTGGCCACTCCATGTGGTCAATTTTTTATACCTTGGAAGCTTACCATACAACCATCAGCAGCCTCATACAAAACAATTATCTATATTTAAAAAAAATGGCCTCTAATAAAGAACAATTTAGTATTCTGGCTGATATACAAGATTTAATTAGAATATAGCCAATAACATATTAATAACAAAAAATCAGTGACAAATTAACAGTGGCTTTTATGAAAATAGTGCATAAAAATTCTGAATATATAATTACCAAATATATAATTACCGATACAGTTATATAAAGGACTGGAAAGCATTTGGCAGTTATTTAAATATACCTGAATTTCTAAGTATTTATGAAGCACTAAAATTGGAAGTGTTAAGAACAGTGATAACAGAAACAAAACTCTACATGAGTGACCGCTATCTCAAGTTCTCTATCAGGAAGAGTTTTTGCAATGCTATAGTTTGTTGCAGGGAGACTGAGTGAGGCATAAGAGTGACACTGTGCAAAGCAATACAGATATACACTGATATCCTCCAAACTGACAAAGCTAAAATATGATTAACTCAGACAGCCCACCCAATCTCATCCTTCCTGCAAGAACATGATAGCACTGAGGTGGTATCAATTTCTAACTTCATGCTTAGTCAGTTTAAATTAGTTAATCTGTGACTTAATTTGCAGAAGGAACTTCTAATTAGGAAGTTAAATGTAAAAATCTGCTGCTGCTCATATTGAGATTTAAAAGATTCTATGCTGTATGATGAAGCAGTAAAAAGACAAATTTGTTTTTCCTGACTTCCAACATTACTGTTGTATGAAGAATTTACGTGCAGAAAAGAAGTTGTTTTTCTAATTTATGTTTAAAATGAACAAAATTGAAATGATAGTATGAAAGCCTTTATTCATTTCTGAATTAGAAGACACTGAATAACTCTACTACTCTTACAATATAGAAGATTGAAAGACTAAAATAGTAAATAGCAATAAATATCTTCAAGAACACTTACGGTAGTTCAAATTGCTGATTTATGATATATACCATTAATATGCACTTTGAAAATAATATGAGTGTAAAACAAACATCAACTCACAAAAAAAGACACTGATATGCATTCAGAATCAAAACTTTCAGTTAGTTAATACAAACCTTTACTAGCTTTATCTAAATGCTGAAAATCCTCAATAAAATTTAGGACATCCTGATATCTTTCTTCACATACTTCTACAAGAAAATGAAGCAATGTTGTTTTTTGATCTGCCGACTTTGTGTCCTTCAGCTAGGGGAAAAAAAAGTTAAAATATTGAGAATAAGATTCTGTCTAAATACTTTAATAATTAATATACACTATTAATTGTGAATACAAGAAATGTAAGAACAAACTGCTGAACTGGTACAGACCTTAAATTCCTAAGTAGTTTGCTGTTTCATTTTCCCCCCCTTGTTAAAAATCCTTACAAGAATCACATTAAATGTTTATTTTTTCATTCTATGCAATATGTGAGTTTCTGTACAAACACAGCACATATTTTTCTTTGCAAATTTAACTATTTAAACAATATAGAAGTTTTGTTTGCAAAACTGAGTAGATTTTTGAAAGTGAAAATTGTCAGAACTAAATCAGCAAAATCTAACAATACATGACACACCAGTCCACACCCTGACAAGATTTCACTACGTGTGAAATGAATTGTATCCTAACAATACATATGCAACAGAAACCACAACCCCAGCCCTCAGAAGTGCTAGCAGTCATCCATTCGCAACAGAGCACATGATTTTGCTATTCTATCTTTTATAGCACAGACATTTGTGTTCCAGCATTCTTAACCATAAACTTTTCTGTCTGATCCCTATATACAATGAACATGATTTGAAGCTCCACAATTTTAAAACTTGTATCTAGAAACAGAAAATGATATTATTTGTTCATTTTAAAATAACATCTCATAGGAAAGTGCTTGTCTACTATCTTTAAAAAACTATTTCTGCATAAGAATTCTGCAGAAAAAGCATACGTATACATTGACACACATGAAATGTGTGTATGTATTAAAGGGTTGCCAGATTACACACAGAACATTAGAGTATCAGGCAAAAAAAGTGTTAGTGAAGTATTATAATTAGCACTAAATAAAGAGAAAACTCATGTTAGCTAGTTTCAATTTCAAGATTGTTTCTTAATTTGGTTACCATGAAAAACATAAATGATTGGCAATGCAAAACAGCAGAAGAGTAACTACAGCCAAGAGGCAGAAAGAAAAAAAAAGGGGGGGGGGGGAGAGAAAAAATGCTTTCTTTCCAAAAATAAGGTTCAAATCAAGCACAATGCCATACGGTGATTACTTCTGAATTAGGAAGCAGAAGCAAGGTCAATCTCAATCTAAATATTCATGCACATACATAATTCTTACATTACAATGCATTTCCCATGGTTGCCAATTTCTTATAAAGAAATTTTTTCCCACACTTCTTGTACTTCCCAATATCCTCAAAGATCACATAAAAGGCATTTTAATGATGTAAAAATCAGACAAAAATACGTTGTTTGCTTTTCCCATACTGTCAAAATAAAATGGAGAATTTTGTATAGGCAATTATCACTAAAGTTGATATTCCATATTTTAATATGAAAATTCAGAGATTATTTTCAAAGATAAAGATGATACTATGTTAATAAATATGATGGTATATACTCTTCCAGAATATATATTTTTTTCATTTAGACAAATGGATTAATAATGAGGTGAGACAGAATTTTCAAAATAACCAGAAAATGGAATATATATATATATATATATATATATATATATATCAAAACAAAAAGTATTCTAGGGTCTTTACAGCATGCAGTGTTATAAAATAAATTACTTATACTGTACTAGAATTCTCTCTAATAAATGTCTCAATTGTTGGAGCATCACACAAAATTTCTACTATGATACTTTTCTAGAAAGTATACAATTAACAAAAGTTAAGTTTTAAAAAACAATAATATGTTGGTATTTAATAGATGATAGCATATTAGCACATCAATATCATATCTCTCTTCTGAGAATGCAGGTATATCCTCTGATGCAGAAGAACTACTACATTCAATTCTACATGGTGCAGGGAGGAAAGTGCAAAGTGCAGAAGTATGCAAAGTGCAAAGTATGAAGAAATTCATATAGCTCTTGAGGCATAGTTGGTCACCAATGGAGAATAGCAGATATATCACCTATTCTACAAATATTACAGAAATCAATAACTTTGAAGGACAGAAGCCAATGTAAATTTCTTAAGTTCTGTAAAACCCTACCGAAAACTGCTGTGAAGACAGCCAAGACATCTGTAATTTGCAGCTTTCTAGTTTTGGGCCTTGAAAGAGTAGCAGTTTGGGTGGGGTTTTTTTGTTTTTTTTTCTCCTCTTTTTCCCTGTTTTAATACTAAAATTTTTAATAGGTGAAGCAGTTTATTATTCTCAGAACAGAGGAGATTCTGCATTAGTCCAGACACTATGCATAGTAAAGAAAATCCCAAAACTTACACATACATAGTTTTACCTCCTTATTTCCAGACAAAGTGATCTGTGTAAGACACTATTTTATAACCAGTGAAGGCTTGCACTCACGTACTTCCTAAATGAGGCCACAATTAGATGAAGTGAATTAGAAATTGGTGACTAGTACCCTGAATTTCATACTATATAAGAATCTATCCAGAAGAGCTATACTCTTTAGCACACTATCCTACCCTAATCAGGAGAAAGGCAACTGCACCCTGCAGTAGTTGACAAATTCAACTGGTTTACAAGGTTATTTTGCAACCAAGACCACGACTAGTCAAGGCATAGATGACTATGGGGGAGGAAGCCAGTGCAGCACCTGAGCTAAAAGTGCTGGAAAGAAGGCACTAATCTCCTCCCTTCCTCACTCCCTTGAAAAGAAGTTTCCCTTTTTAAATATGATACTAAAAGCAGTTACAAATCTAAGAAGGCCATCATGATGATGGTTAATAAGATATCCATAATTTAATAAATGATGACTCTATTAGATAAGGGTATGACTGCATATTTTTAAGCAAGTAGATGGGAGCTTTCTTAGTTAAGGCTCTTAAAAGGAAAAAATAGCATAGTTTGTGCTTAGTATTACACTAACAGAATGAGCTAGCTAGCTTTCGGTTCACTTTGAACATGCAAAGAATAAGTATTCAGCTATGACAACAGCAGATAAGCTCTGTATTTTTTAAATTCATCTTCTGTAGAATGATGTCACCACCATCTTTATTCAGAATGAGATTTAAATAACTAGTATGATTCTAAAGTTTTATTTCAAATAGTTTGAGGGAATACAGCTACGTTCACACCAATTATATGTGAAAGAATATATACATATTGATGAAAATATAGCCTACATTCTATTTTAAACTTCCACAGGGAATGCACATGAACTGAGTGCAAGGGGTGGTTTAAATTACTTGGAAGAAATACACAGCCAAGAGCTCTTGGGGAAGAACATTACTCAGAATGAAACAATTCCAGTCTTCAATATTATTCCATGTGGCTATATTCTTTAACCACTAACTCTATGACCACCAGAAATGATTAAGACTATCTTTAATGGATTGCTAGCTCAAGGTTGATTGAGTTTTTAAATTGAATTATACTAAGACTGTAGTTTGAGCTCAACATTTACTAGATGTTAAAAAAATCCACAGGAGAAAATTTTATGACTGTTCTTACTATAAGAATAATTTTAGTTTAACTTATTAGATGTCAGCTAATAAAGAATAGAGAAATCTTGACTGAAAAGTCTAAATTTTCTCTTTGAAACCTTCAATAAAAGAGATTATAATCTCAATATATAATATGAAATTATAATCCATGACATTGCTTAACCATCTTCATATGACTAGCCAGCCAATTAGCACATACTTTCCTGTGGACCATTGCTAAGGAAAATCATTTAAATATTCTAGTATAAAGTTTGAATTCCACAGCATTTATTTGGCTCAGATACGCCAATATGTCCTGAAAGATCTGAGCTTCTCAGAGGTGGTCAGTAACTCCACATCCGTTCTCCAGAACAACTTGCAGAATTCTAAAGGGTGTCTAATTCAACCTATTGCTCTTATATAATCCCTCTTATAAGGGATAACTGATGATATAGTCCTCCTGTTTTACTAGTCCAGTATCTAAACACATGGGGGAGGAGACACAGACAAATAGACATAGCGAAACTAAAATTCCTAATCCGGATACATGAAGGACCTTCTTTCTTTTCTTCAAACATGGTATTTATACAATCAGGAATAAAGGACAGACCAATGTGGGCAACATTGTGATGGGTCTGCCACAGACTGCCTGATCATGAAGAAGTAGCAGATGAGACCTTCTTTAGACAATTGGAAAAAGCCTCATGTTCGTAAACCGTGGTCCTCACAAAGGACCATAAGGTCCCACCCCAACCCACCAGCAGTTGCTGGAAGGGCAACACAGCAGCGCACAAGCTATCCAGGTTTCTGGAGTGTATTGATGATAACTTCCTGACACAGGTGATCAAGGAGCTGATGAGGTGAGATGCTCTGCTGGACCTGATAGTTACAAACGAGGAAGAACCAGTCAGGGATGTAAAGGTTGTGGGCAGCCTTGGTTACAGTGACCATGAAGAAAGTAGAGTTTCAGATTCTGAGAAGAGGGAACAAGACAAATAGCAGGATCACAGCCCTGGACTTCAGGAGATCAGACTTTGGCCTCTGCTTGGAATTCCACAGGAGACAGTCCTGGAGAGAAGAGGGGTCCAGGAAAGCTGGTTGATTTTCAAGGATCACCCCCTCCAGGCTCAAGAATGGTCCATCTGCATGAGTAGGAAATCAGGCAAAGGCAGCAGGAGGCCTACTTGGATGAGCAAGGAGCTCCTGACAAAACTAAGCATAGAAAGGAAGCATACCAGAGGTGGAAGCAGGACAGGTAACCCAGAAGGAACATAGAGACGCTGTCCAAGTATGTAACGATGGGGTTAGGAAAGTCAAAGCCCACCTGGAGTGGAATGTGGATGGCAAGGGATGTGAAAGGCAACCAGAAAGGCCGCTACTGATGTAACAGCAGCAAAAGACAGACCAGGGAAAATTTAGGCCTGCTGCTGAATAGGAATGGGGCCTGGTGACACAGGACACAGAAAAGGCTGAGGTACTCAATGCCTCTGTCTCTGATACACCTCCGTCTTTACTGGTAAGACCAGTTTTTTGGAATCCCAAGTCCCTGAGACCAGTAGGAAAGTCTAGAGCAAGGAAGACTTACCCTCAGAAGAGGAGGATCAGGTTGGGAACATTTAAACAAGTCAGACATGCACAAGTCCAGGGGACCTGATGGAATGCACCTATGAGTGCTGAGGGAGCTGGCCTATGCCAGTGCAAGGCCACTCTCAATTATCTTTGAAAGGTCACGGTGATTAGAAGAGGTTCCTGAGGACTGGAAGAAAGCAAATGTCACTACTATCTTCAAGGAGGCTAAGGAGGAAGATCTGTGGAACTGCAGGCTGGTAAGTCTCACCTTGATTCCTGGGCAGGTGATGGAGAAAATTATCCTGGAAATCATTTCCAAACACATTAAGGACAAGAAGATGATTGGAGTAGTCAGCATGGACTTATAAAGGGGAAATCATGTTTGAACAACCTGTTAGCCTTCTATCATGAGAAGGCTGGTGCAGTGGACAAGGGGAAAGTAGTGGATGCTGTTTATCTTGACTTCAGCAAGGCTTTTGAGACTGTCCCCCATAACATCCTCAGACAAACTGACAAAGTATTGACAAGATAAGTGCAGAGTGAGCTGGAAAGAAAACTGGCTGAAATGCTGGGCTAGCAGCAAAGTCCAGGTGATGGTCAGTCACTAGTGGTGTACCTCGGGGTCGATACTGGGGCCAATATGGTTTCATATCTTCATTAATTACCTGGATATGGGACAGACTGCACCTTCACCAAGTTTGCAGATGATTCAAAACTAGGAGGAGTGGTTGATACAACAGATGGTTGTGCTGCCATTCAGAGGGACCTTGACAGGCTGGAGAAATAGGCAGACAGGAATCTCATGGAGCCAAACAATTGAAAATGCAGTGGCCTGCACCCGGGGAGGAATAACCCCCTGCACCAGTACAGGCTGGGGCCTGACAGGCTGGAAAGCAGCTTTGCAGAGAAAGACTTGGGGGTCCTGGTGGAAAACAAATTGACCATGAGCCAGCAGTGCACCCTTGAAGCAAAGAAGATCAGCAACATCCTGTGTTGCATTAGGAAGAGCGTGAACAGCAGGTAAGGGACAGGATCCTTCAGCTCTACTCAACACTGGTAAGACCACATCTGCAGTGCTGTGTCCATTTCTGTGCTCTCCAGTACAAGACAAACTGGAGTCACTGGAGTGAATCCAGCAGTGGAACAAAACATTTGCTGATGTGCTGAATACCTGGGTCTTTTTTGGTATTCGGGATGATAATAAAATCCATTGTCCTTAGCTGATGCTGATAATATGAATTCAGTACAACAGAAGGATGACAAATACAAACTCCCAGTGATTCTCTCTCTGAAAGCTGTCAACCTTCAAAAGGACAAGTCTTTGATTGCAGGCTGCACTTGCCCTGAGACACGCAGTGCCAGACACCTGAAATTTTATAGATTATCTCTATGGCCATAGCTTTTGCTCTGCCTCCAACAGAACCTGTAACAGTTGGTCTTCCTTTACTAAGTCAATACACTCATCTTCACTGTCATTAAGGTGGCATTATCTTCACTCAAAAAACAAAACAAAACAAAAAAAACAACCAGCAGCATCCAGCAGCATGGTCTGGTATTTACAAACTATCAACTTGAAGTGATATATATGAAACATTTTGTCATTTGAACTTCATTTTATACTTGAAGATTTCTTATGCAAATTAACTATATTGAGTACTAGGATGTATGTTTATGCACAGTTAATAAAGTCCTGAAAGGAGCAAACCAGTACCAACACTTCTGATCATATGACATTATACAACGTCAAAATTACACTGAATCAAGCATTATGAGCATAGGGATCAAATTACCTTTTTCATGTCCTTATAGCCTTATGTCTACTTCACCAACCTGATCAAAAGTAGCATCATATATGCCAGACTACTAATAATGCTCCGTTTTCTCTTGAGCAGAAGGTTGGACTAGATGCCTCCTGAAGTCCATTCCAACCTGAATTATTCTATGATTCTAAGAAACCCTTATATATTTCTCAACTAGTTAACTGAATACTCTATCCAAAATATTATTTATTTTGGCTCTTTCTTTGGCCTCATGGAGACTCTTTGAGAACCATCAGTCTACCTTGATTTCAAAAGCTTTATACAATCCCCATCACTATCAAGTTCTTAATTATCTTTGTAGTTAGAAAGCTTTCTTAATTTTTAATGAAGCTTCCTTTGCTACCAGCAAAGCCAATTACTTCATCTCCTACCTTAATTACATAGACAAACGTTTAAAAGTCTTCTTTATCACAAATTAATAACATAAGGACACTCTGATGTCCTCTTCATATTCCTCACGTCTTTTCTAAATGAAATACACCCATATGCTTTTTTTTCTTTTCTTTTACAGAAGTTTAGAAGTGTTGTGTTACTATACTCTGGATTCTTACCAGCCAGTCTATATATTTTCCGCAGTGCTGCAGACAAGATTTCCCTTAATGCTCTATCAGTACCAAGTAAATAGGAATAATTACCATCTTTATATTACACAGAAGGCCTTCTAGAACACAGATAAGACAATTTGCCTCTTTTGCAACAGGATTTATTGTTGAGACCTGCAACCCTAAATAACCTCTAAGTCTGCAAACTTAAATACCTATGAGATCCTAGTTTATCAAATGCATTTAATGCCAGTGTACTATATGGTTAGCCAGGACTTAAAACACATTTTCTGGAATACTGCCTAGCCACTCATTCTTTATTTTCATTGTTTACGCATATCAGATCCCCAAGTTTAGTATTTTGTGATAGTCTTCAACATTTTCATCTTCTAGATCTTATATTACTTCTCCAGGATCATTTTGATCCTGCTCTCCAAAGTGCCTATAACAATTAACTTTACATCACTTATTACTTCCATAAATAGAATTTCTTTTTCATTGGCTAAAAATATTAAAAATGCATAGAATATAACTAGACCTAGGAGAGATCCTGGTAATAACATATTTTAAAAGTACTCTCAGTTGGAAAGAGAACCTTTAATTCCCACCTTCTAAATTGTTTGTTTCTCAACAAATTGCACTTATAATTCAATGATTTCATCTATACTGTATTGCTCTAGGTGGTTGCTGCATACTTAAATACTTATTTTAGAATAGGTATGTTATATAAGTTACAACTTAAATATACATAGAAAATAGGTATCATATTCAACACTGGAGGACCACAGTGATAGAACTTTTCTGAACCATGGCAGACTAAGGCTGATTATTTTGAAGAATGCAGGAGTTAACATAAAAGTGTCACATTTTCTTCATTGCGTAAAAAGATAAAGAAGCTATGAAAAGACAAAGAATACATCTTAACTTCAAAATAATTCCTTTCTCATAAGAACTATTAAATACATGTCCGTGCACAGTCTGCAGTGACCTCCCAGTGGGCACAGGAAAACAAAAATAAGAACTGTAAATAGGGGGAAGGCGATTAAGCTTAGATTGGATTACAAGTTAAAACTCAGAAAAGGATAGATATCTTGTTGCATATATCTTAGTCTTTCATCTTTCAGCTTTTATACAAGAAAAATTAAATGAAACATAGGGAACTGATGAGATTGAGCTTTAACATAGAAGAGTCAGATAAGGAGAAGTTTTACGTACGAGAGACAACATAACTGTATAAAAACAGATTAAATGTGACAGTCAAAAACATTCAGACACACAAGACTGTAATGCTACTATGACAACATTGATATGGTCCTTCTATAACCTTATTTAATTTGGCTTTCTATTATTTCCTTAATATAAAAACTTCTAAAATTTTATATGTAAGCCAAACTCAGTGACTGTACACAGATTAGCTCTGTATCATTCAAACCACCAACTACTGTTAAGAATAATGTCAAAAATGAAAACAAATTGTTAACTGCAAGGAAGACATCAAAACAAAGAATTTAGGAGTGTAATAAAAACAAATGAAAGAGTGAATGTAATATTAGAACTCAACATGGACATTTCAAAACTCACTTTACACAGGGAGCTGAGGTTATATCCAAAGGTCTGTGCATTCCGAGAACCTGCATTCATGTAGTTTCCCATTAACAGTACTAGTTCCAGCAGCTTGCTGAAGCTTTTACTCTTCTTTATCTCTTCACAGGCAGCACTGACAGCCATGATGTCAGGTTTGATGTTGTTCACCTGCTCCTCAAACTGAAGCTTAAAAAGAATAGCACTGAGCCGTGGCCGTAGTCTCTTCACATTACTTATCTGAATGAAAAGAAAACAGAAGATTTCCTTTAAAATTCATGCTACACTTTGGCACTGTACAAATGCATACAATCTGAAGTGATTTATTGGTGTGACAGGCTTGAAGAAGCAATATATCTGCTATAACTGATAGCAAATGAACGAATGAATGAGAGACACTTGGGTAAGCAACTGAAATCTCATCCTGTGGTTAATAAGAACTGCCTCCATCTTCCCATCCTTTCCCAATAACTAGTATGTGTAAGCAATAAAAGATAAAGTGTCATCATATATCACATCTGTCAACTCATATACCAAATCCTATAAAACTAATCCAAGTTTATGACCCAGTGCACAGTAGTTGCAAAGTAATAAAAGTGGTTTGCAAATTTTGTATAACTCGGAATGTACCAAAACAAGGCAAGTCTCATATTCTGGTACAAATATTTTAAAGCTGATTGCAATAAGATTATACTATAAATTTGTAGGAAAATATAGGTTTGAAGAACAATCTCAGCTATGAAACATTTATGATAGCATGTGTTTATATATGTCAGTATTCAAACCCCACTATAGTCCCGAGTCTTATACAGTTAATCAGATAAAACAGAATGCTCCTAAGGAAAACAGTAGCTTCTGTAGATTATATGCAAAAGACTTGGCTTTCTTTGTGCTTTACGGGTCAGGGATTTTCAGCTGGAATTTCAATCTTCCCACATGACTTAGGTCAGTGAGTTCCCACCCCGGAGACATTTTGCATATCACTTCCCATATCCAGACTGCAAGATTGCAAGTTTTATTAGTTCTTTAAATCAAGAAACCTGGAATGCATTCAATGTACTTAAATTCCTCCACCTCTCAAGCTTCCAATGTACTACTCTGCCATCCAAATCTATCACAGTAATCTTCACATCTTAGGTATGGTATCACATACAATCCCAGAAGATTTCTGTTTTCCACTCTTGCCTCTTTTCTCCCTGCCAGGCATTTTATGCATCCGTGCTGTTTCCTGGAAATCATAGTTTTTCCCCCACTTTGTAGTTCTGTTTGCATCAAAGACATGCTCCTCCAAGCTGTTCCTTGAGCTTCTTTCCCCACTCTTCCTAACCATGTTCTCTCATCAATCCAATTAATTCTTTAAGTCCTTCTCCCCATAGTCTTTCTCCCTTCAAGGCAAGATTCAAGCCAATAATGCCTTGACAATTCCTGAGATAAAGTCTATAGAGTCAGCATTGCATTAAATATATACATACATACAATGGTTTGCTGCTATCAGTGCTTCTCAGTGCAGGAAGGCAAGGAATAATATTGGCACTTTTCCTGCAGATGCATAGGTTTCATACAGAGTAGCCTTAAAAGTTCACCTTGAAATTAGCAACATCCCCCTTGAAACCACAGCAACCTCCAAGGTTTTATGGAACAGCTCTCAACCAGTACCTAGGCTAACAATGGAAAAATAGCTGCGACAGTGCAAGAGTCACAAGCTGTTTGTTGCTGATCATCCCACAGTTGACTCAGTGAAATGGAAAATGGTAACATTCTTCATCCATTTCAGTGCAAAGACAAACAGGTTATCTTAAACTGATAGCAAAGGCTGCTTAATCCAAATGATTTGACATAGAAGCAGAAGAAAGATCTTGCAGTCCATTCTATTGGTTTTACCATGAAAGTTGTAAAAATAAGATCAGGAGGTGGAGTAAAAATTTATGCTACTAAAGTCACTTCTACAATGCCTGCCTGGTAAAGCAACCACCTGGCAATAGTCTTATTGAAGTAAACATATACATCTGCATTTTAGCTCAGAAAAGAAATCTTGAAGTAAAATATGCGATCGCTTCCACTAGCAGTACTTTGGTTTGTGCTACAGAGCAGAGCATGCAAACAGGATTTCTTTCAGAAAAAACTAAATTGGAAAAGCAACTCTCAGAGCACACAGGACACTTCAACCACTACTGAGCTTTAGCCCACAGACTAGCTTCCATCCTGGTCCTACAGTAAAACCACCAAAATGCGTATGGTTTGGATGTTAGCTCAGTATCAACTGTAGGCAGATATTCTGTATTCATCATATATTAAATAGCATCCAATAGTGTGGTACATTTATTACAGAAGAACAGGCAAACAAGAATAACAGGATTTGAATTTAAGCAGCACATACCTCAATGAAATAGAAATGGAAATATCTAAAAGCCATCTAAAATGAACTTAGTGCTTTTACACTTTTCAAGTATTATTCAAAAATCTCTATATTCAAGTTACTAATTAAAATTACTATTTAAAAAAAACAGCATTCGTGAATTAGTTCCTAAAGGCATGGCATTGGGTGCACAGAAGAAAAATCAGTTTTTGAAACAAAGAACTTTGCATTCAATGACAGGAACACTTGCTAAACAGGACTACAGACACTATGCTTTCTTAATTACAAAGACATGCTCATTGCATATACACAGTCATTGCATATACAAGTCCAAAAAGCATCAGTTTTCAGATTTTCACAAATACTTCAGGAGTACAAAGAGTTCCAAGCTGAGAGCCTGCAATTCCTTATCAACACCAACACTTTATTGATTTATGGTAATATTTATTATGGCTATTTTTTTAAGTCATTTTAGGTTTCAAACCCTCTATTAATATGAGTTGCAACTGAAACTTGACATCAGAAAAAGCACCCAAGTTTTAGAGAACTTTTCCCTTCAAATCTCCAGGGAATTTTCATGCATAACAAACTTTACAAGAATTTCAAAGTAAATTCTCTCTTTTATTTGACACCCAAACTAAAACACAGAACTGCACTGAAATTATCCAGATTTTTATTACCTGTCCCTACTCAACATGCAATAGAGATGAGCGTTCACATCAAATCACTAGAACCAACAAAATAAAGTGTCAGTTCCATTGATTTTAAGTGGAGCCAAACACAAAACCAGAAGATGATGCACTGACTCTTGGCTTCTCAGATTGCTTTGTGAAAAGACAAAGAAAAACATCTAAAGACTAGCAGCTTGAAAAAGATACTTAAACTTTTTGGTTGTTGCATTAAATAAAATTCCAGGAATCTTGAAACAATTTTAGCTTTTAATAAAGCTAAATTATGTATTTTATAATTATTATATAACTATATAATTATTATAATTATTTTCTGAGACCTAAATGATTTTTTTTCCAATTTTATAAAAGCAGCTGCAGTTAGACTGAACCTATACCTATAAGATTGACATAAGAAATTTAAAAAGTCACTTCAAAGAGATATTTTTCATGCAAAAACCTGAATCAAGATTTGTGACAAATATTGCTCTTATTTTATTGCTATTTGGTATATACATAACACATAATTACACACATCCAGCTTCACAAAACTTTACACTTTAAATACCACTGTCCGTCAGATAAATAAATGTCTTGAAACATAAGAATTGCACCTATTCTAGAAGAATATGAACCAGGATTTTAATTATCAAGTTTTCTGTTTTTCCAGAAAAACAATTTTTTACTTTGCTATCTTAAAACAGAGCCAGACATTAACCGCTAGAAAAAGACATATATGTTAGTATTACTCTGATGGAATATATTACTATGTCTCATTGAAAAGTAAAAAGTGGACTGTGACAGACTTATTTTATACTCAGATTGATAAATAACTTGAGACTTCTGCTTTCCCACCCAAAGTAATATGTTTAATTTAATTAATTTAATTAAACATATTACAAATTTAATTAACATTAATTAAAATGTTTCCACACCCATTTCATATTACCTCTTTCCTTTTCTTTAAACTTTCATTCATAGTGTTTCATGTGGCATTTTAACAAGTACAGGAAGTCTTAAATCTTGTATTTTTATTTTTATTTGATTGCACGGCCCTTGGGAAAATAAAATCTCACTGTTGAACTGCTGTAATTATTCAAATCCTCCAATACTACTGCCATCACTACCATACATTCATAACCAATAATACCTTTCCTTTCCTCCCAAAAGGTAATTTAAACCTTACTCACTAGCTTATTGACATGAATGAAGAACATTCATTTAACATTCAATTTTTTTCCCACTCACTATAGGTAACTAATTTTTCTTCCAGAACAGTAAAATAGAATTTCAATCATTCAATGCTCTTCCACACTTTTAAAGCCATTATTTAAACTGACTAGGGAGGGGGGTGGGGAAGAGAGTCAGGAGAAAAACAGCTTCGAAGGAGTATTTAAAATTACATTTGGCTCTTCAAATGTGCAAAATCTGTTTCAGTTCAGCATTCCTATTCTTAACTGCTGCAATTCTATTCTAAATATGCAATATATATTATCTACTTCAAATGACTTCAGTATGAATGTTTTGTGGAATTAATCATATCCAATTAAAATGTTTATCAGCACTGAAATGATGATTTTGATTATAAAAAAAGCTACAAGTACTACAAAAATTCTAATGTTACTCTATCATATACCAAACGGAAAATGGGAATTTCTTAAAACTGAAATAATCAGGTACTTTTCATCACAGATGTGTTGTATGAACATGAACAAGCACATATGTATAAAGGACACAAAGTTTTTATCAGAACTGGTGGAACCACAACAAATCATGAAGTTTCATAAATAAGTGTTAAAGATGGAAACAGAACTGAAATGGATGGAAACATTTTTGGATGGAAACTGAAAAAATCAGAAACAGAAGCACATATCAGAATCACAACAGAAATGCCACTGGTTTAAAAACAAAACAAAAAAACAAAAAACAAACAAACAAAAAACCCCACAACCCCCCCCCCCCCAAAAAAAAAATCCATAGATCCTGCACAATGCATATTTTTGGTACTATGTTTACCTGTTTGCTAGGTCAATGATTGAGAAGGGAAGAGGTGGAGAGTTTCCTTAACAGTAGATGGCTTTCTCTGTGATACGTAGTCTACAAATACATTCAAACTGTCAGGTTCATGCATCTTATCACAAGACAGGTAAGTGGTAAGAATGCAAGTGGTGCAATATTAGGAGGGTTATGTTCATGTCCCATACTTTTTTATGCTCAGCTAATATGTACATAAGTCTGAACATACCTATACTGGAATTCTGAAAATAGACAATGAGAATAACTAAAAAGAGAAGTTAAGACAGAAAGTTAAAGAACAAGTGGACTACAGATGTCAGAATTCTGTGTACGGGTAACAATTTTTTTTTTAAATATTCAAGTAACAGCCCACAGGAATATTCTCACCATGCAAAAGTCCAAATAGTAACTGCCCACTGAGTTGTGTTATCTGCTCAAGGCTCTCTCACCCCTTTATCCAACAGCAAAGACAGACTGTTCTGACAAACAATACAATGTAACTCAGAAGGGACCTGCAATATTGTGCCATTTGGTAAACGTGCATATCCGCTGTCTGTTTTGTGGATGTCTGGTAAAGGAACATGCTGCAGAAATTACACTGACATTAGATTTTGATCATGGAAAGTGATCCCATCTTACCAGAAGCTTGTAGTGAAAAAAACACAAGGGCTCCAATTTGCCCTGAATTTCACGATACACCTTCCTTAAAGGACCAACAGAGTCCTAGGCTGTCAGAACACCTGAAAGTGTTCCTGTCCAAAAAGTAAAACATAGTTACAGCCAACCTGATTACAAGAGTAAATTGGAAGGGTATCACCTGTGGAAAATGGATGGTTCTCATCACTGCAGCATAAGTGAGCTCTACAGAGCGCACAGGGAAAAAATTGTGAATTTCTGAGCATTCATCTTTAGATTCAGGCACCTGAAGAGAGGAAGAACTGAAGTAAGGAAGAACTGATACTTTGACAGATCACCTGTTTAAAGAAGGAAAAAGGATACCCTGTTCAATTTGAGATGGGTAGCCAACATGTCTGGAATCTTAGTGAAGAGCACCAGCATTCTGTAAAGACCAAACAGACGATTTCAGTGAGGGAATTCAGCCTACCATAATGCAAGAGAATTTTTATTGACATGTTTTACAGCTATGAAACACTGCATTTTTCTTCACCTTTAAAACACACAACAATTGAGTTGATGATTTTTCAGTCTTCCTAACACTGATAAAAGGCACCTCATTGCTCCTCCATTTCCCCAGCTTGAATTATAAACAGCTCGAATTTGGTCCACTTAATTACTTGCAAACCCAAGATTTTCCTAATGGATATCCAGGAGAGAAGAGAAGGAAACATACTACAAGTGACACAGGGACAATACGTATCAACAACCTTCTAGCTACAAACAAGTAGCCTTCTTGTCTCTTGTGGATAATAGTGCACTTATTCACAGTATAAACAGTCCCTGGTACTGTTATTGACGGTATTATGCTCAACAAAGATGAGCCTACAGCACCAACAGGGCCAGTTCACAGATCTCTGAAATTGGAACTTTTTTTTTTTTTTTTTTTTTTTTTTTTTTTAAGTGCTCCAGAGGTCACCTATCTTATGAAAAACTTCCAAATTGCCAACAGTGGCTGTAACAGAGATGTCAAAACAAGCTGAGGCAACAGTCTGCTATACAATGCAATAGTCTTCATGCTTCATATTCACAGATAGGTATGTTCCACTATGAAAAGAAAGAGGTGATTTTTTTTGTCTTATCCAAATAAATAATTAGCACATACCTAATATCCAAGATACAAAGGGATTGTTGTTCAACCTGGACATGCAAAACATTTTTATTTTTATTTGGGGGATGAGGCAGGTGGGAGGAAGCTGTCAAACAGACTTACTGATATCTTGATCAGAATGGATCACAAAGACAGCTCTAGTTTCTTTGAGTTTAGTGGGTGGTATTTTCCTAAAAAGAAATCATCCAAGAGTGAAAGGATCTGATATTAGACCCAAATTTTTCCAAATCTTCTATTTTTAGTAGATCTAACAGCTGTCAGAAAAAATATTTTCATTAAAAGGTACATATGGAGCAGATGCCACTAGGCTGAAAAGCTTTCCTCATGGGAAACCAAGTCAGAGTTTAGCTTAGGAAAAATCTTCTATAAAACCTCTAATTCAGCCAGATGGCAAAAATAAATGCATACCAGCAGTCAAGAGCAGAAGTCATTAAGGAATTTGAACTAGAATAATATAATCCTGAACCAAATGGAAAAAAATTTCTAGAAGTGGAAGGGATCTAGCTGTTTTCCAGACAGAAAATCTGATAAACCTAGCTGTAAAAGCACCACCTCATTTTCTTTCCTGTTATTGTTACGAATACCTCTCCTAATAAAAACAGGTCCATTCTATAACTTTTAGTCTACCAACATACAGGCCATGAAGGTACAGATAACCAAGGTCTGGACAGCAGAGTCTGTAAATTATGACAGCAGGTCTAAGAATTAAAGCTTCTACACTAAACAGCAGACTTAGTGCTTTCCATCAGATTGAACCATCAGATTTACTCCAACATTAAAGTGGGCTTTGATGCTATGTGGTTGTCTGTGCAATACACAGTGGTAACAGACCATAATAGCAGCTGATTATGATATTGTTTGATGTGAGAGACATGACATATTTCAAAAAAGCTCAGATCTCCATCACACTCTTATTTAGTGTGGTATTTATACTGATCCAACAACATGTTCAGTTTCCTAAGAGGGAAGATATGCATCTATGATAACAGCATTGATAATGAAAGAGCATCCCCCTGTAGATCTTCCTTAGTCCCACCAGAGAATTCAAAACTGACTTCAGCATTTTTATCCATATGCTTATAGGATGTATTCAGAACCAAAGACAATTGCCAGCCAGAACAGTCCGACATGAAATGCCACACAAGTAAATGCTATTGGAAGATAGCTTGCAAATCTTGGAGAAAGCTCCCCAAATCTAGGAAATGACCACAAGGAGAGTAAATCCTAGAGGACTTCGTGTCCATAGGAGCTTCTTTGAGCAATAAAGTCCGAAGCTGGAATATGTGAAATATCTGCATAGTAATTTCAGCGTCCAGTGATCCAAAAGATACTACCCTCAAGACTTTCAGTGCAGCTGCCCTATGTTTGCCAGTGATTTGGTTCCCTCCCTCAGTTTAGATGCCTAAATTCCAAAAACCTTATATACAACCCTTATAGCTGTTGAGAGTAAAATGGAAGGATCCTGTACTGCCAATGGTCCAGACTTGGAATAAAAGTCTGTTTGTTCCCCCCCCCCCCCCCGAAGATATTTAAATCACAAAATGAAAAAAAGCATCATGAGGATTACATTTATAGTGAAGCAAAAGTATTGTTCTAGCCTGGGCTGCCAACCTAAACTCAAGTCTTCCTGAAGCCCAGCCCAGTCTACATCTTTCTTTGGCACCAAGATATCTGGAACTCTTTTTCACTGGAAAAAGAGGGAATTGGTTTTATAGCCCCTATAGCAAGAAAAATAGCCACCATCTATCAAAACTGCTTGTCGGAAGACTCTTTGAACAAAGTCAGGATCAATGGGTTGGATGGCAGTAGGAAATGTAAGCAATGGAAGTGGCATCAGCAATCTAGATGGCCCATTTCCAAACGGATTGGAAATTGTGCAGTCTATTCCTCAGAAATGAGGAAAAAAGGTCATAAGGGAATTAGTCTTCCTCTGTGCACCCTCAATCTTTGAGGAAACCAGAGCAGAAAGTCTGCTTTGGGGATACCTCTTCTTGATTCTCTTTCATGATTACTAAAAACATGGGAATAAACACATTAAAAAAAAAAATACATGGTCGAATAAGTGTTAAATTTAGTGGCCACTATGCAAGTCTTCTTTCAGAAGGGGTAAAGAAATTCCTGTTAATCTCAGGGTCTTTCAACTATCTCTGGTTTAGTTTTAACTGCAACTTGCATTTCATGGTCAAGCCAGAACTTCTAAGCTGAGAATTAGTTTACAGCAGTAACAGATTTTATCACTTTTTTGCCAGGATCCAAGCTTCCAGCAAAATATTAGAGCCTATTACAGAAGAATTACTCTGTTTCATCTGAGGAAACTGCCACCCAAAGCAAAAGTATTGACAACATTGGAAATTTGAAGTTGCCAGTAATTCAGATTCTGTAAGAGCTTGCCTAAATTTTCAGACAGCTTTTAAATTCACAGGATACTCCACAAGGTCCATATAAGATTGTTGCTATATATGTAAAAGAAAATCCATGCCAACACATGATAGCATTTGTAGTTACATTGAGTCATAATAGGACACCCACACTTGCCAAAACTTCTAACCTGGAAGCAATATGGCATCAGTTTTCATCAGTACTGCTGTGTGAACTGAACTGAGTTCTCACAGAACATCAAATCAGAGTCAAGACAAGCTCTTGAGACATTTAGAGGAATCTGCAATGTGAACCACTGATGTAGCTTCAAAATGAGCAGAAGACTTAGGGTTAGAGTCAACAGCTAGGGACCCATCAGACAAACACATGGATCTGAAGATTTAGAAAGATTTGCCAAGGAGAAAACTGAAAGAGGTCATTTTAGCTTAAACAAGTGCTGCAAGAATCAACAAATTAGTCACTTCCAACCATCTGAAGTAACGTCAGACAACAATAATTGCTAAGACAATCTTTTTAAACTACAGTTTAGATTTTGCTGGAGGTACTTGAGATATCCAAAGTGGTTTTGCCAGGACTGAGTAGGGATAAGAGTGGGACCTGCTGGTGCAATCATAGAAGAACATTGCTTCATTATTCAGCATCAGATTTTTTCAGTGGCACAGAGGAGGGAGAAATATAATCCAGTCCAGACAAATATCAGTCTTGGTAACTGCAAAGACTAAAATCAGTGCAGGTCACAATGGAGTCTTTCAAAAGATATTTCTGGAGCCTGGATCTAGCCTTATGCAGGTTCAGAGTTTGAAAGACTGATATCCCAAGAGCTAGAGGTGTTCTCCTTCTAAAGTATCTTGACTGTAAATTTGCATAAAGAATTTTAAAGTGTCACAAATGGTGTATCGTAGAAAATTAATCTTTGGAAATTCTCCTGGAAAAGCTGGAATTACTGATGGAGAACACTGACAAGTAAAGCAACAGATACACACGACATCTACAGGTTGACAGAATAAGGTAAGATTTACACAAGAAATTCTATGGAAAGGAGTTAACACAATCAAAATCTCATAGATATGTTGCATTTCACCACTTCAGGATTTTAAACAAACTGAAATAGCATTAGGTATACTCATGCATCAAGTTTTAGAGGGTAGAGTACACACCTACAGATATAGAGTTAAATATTTTCCAGACTCCAGTGAAAAACATTCATACATTCTGAGTTAGCCTCAACGTGAACGTACAGGTGAAACCATCAGTTGAATATGGAATATCATTTTAAGTGTTTGCTGAATTATTTAAGACAAACTGGCCTTCATTAGGCCTCACTCTAATCTTCAATTTACTCTAGTGAAATCCTCTCCTTTGGTATGAACTCATTAAAAACACATCCATCAATGAACAAGCTGTAAAACCATGTGAGGATAGCTTGCCAAATTCTATTCAGGTTAGCTACCACTGTACTTCACAACAAGGTCTGGGCATTAATTATTTCTGAAAGAACATTCCATAATTCCCTCGGTTTTATCTTTGAGTGAATAAAAGTAAAGTGGAAAAGAGTGTTTCTCTTTCTTACCCAGAAAATATGGAAACATAGTTGTGGGGTTTCCAGATGTCCCAGGTTTTAAGATAGAAAATAAAGCAAGAGCTATCACACAGGACTCTTGAGACACTATTCTTGGACATGGGCTGCTAGTATAGTTGCCTACACCCAGGGTCAAAGGTCCACTAAAAGCATCCTAACAAATATTAAAAACTTTTTAAAACAAAATAGTTTAGAAAGAATGACAATATTATGATTTCAGAAATAGATTTTGGATTTTAAACCCATATTAATAAATTAAATGTGCTGAGGACCATCCTCTGTCACTAAGGATTACAAGCATGGAACAGTCTAAATCCCTTACTATAGGATTCAGCTCGCTCTACACAGCATGACCAAATTAAAACTACTATTACGAGTGGTTCCTGGTGTAACAGGTTGTTAACGTAAGTTGGCATGGATAGACCGTAAGCCTTAGCATTAGCAACATTAGGTAACATGCAAAATAAACTTCTGACCTTGCTGTGTGGGCAAGGAATTGGGAGAAGGTGGATTTGTGCTGCCTGCTGGGCAGTTCTATAGTATTAACTATAGTTTCCAATTTTATTTTTTTTTCTTTTTGTAGCCACAGGAAAGCCTAGCCTACCAGAACAACATGCAACTCGTCAGAAAGCCAACTATATTACAAATATTTTGGCACTTATCTATATAAATTGAAAGAGACGACCGATGTGGAACCACACCTTGCCTTGCCCCTCTGCACCTATCGACTGCAAGAGGGCCTGGAGATGTCTGGCTTGGGAGACATGGGGATGCTTGCTAGACACTCAAGCCCTGAACAGCTGGAACCGACATGGTTGTACCCAGCTTCCCTGTGACATGCCTCTCCATCTTCCCCATCAAGAGAAAGAAATATGCTTTGCAGCCATTAGAACTTCTTTTAATAAACCAATAGTCCTCAGTAGGCACAAGTCTTTGTTCAATCTGACAGGTCCTCAGCCCATGAGACCTGGCTCATGCTAACTCCCAAACTATGCCAGGAATCGTTTGGGAAACTGCAAGTCTGCACAGGCCAAAAGCATGCCAGTGTCTATTCTAACAAATTAGCATTGTAGTCAATGGAGTTTCAATGCCCAGAAGCATTCTCTGGCACTGTTTAGTTGATTACTACACACAGAGCCTTAAAATGTCATCTAGCGGTTTCTTACAACTGCCAAAAATAGTGGGCTACAAGATGGTTCAGGAGTTTGTTTTCAAAATATTGAATCTGAATCAAAACCAATATAAAAAGTGATGAGAACTGAATTTGGATGGTTCTGGTCACTATTATACCCTGTATGATTCTAGGGAGAGAGAAAAAAAAAAAAAATCTGCATATGCAAAACTTCACTTACAGATCAAAGGAACTAAGAGTTCATGATCTCATACAAAAAAAACCAAAACAAACAACAACAAAAAAAACCCCACACTATTAAAACCTGTATGGATTCTCTGAATCATCACCAGGAGCAGGCTATTTTAATGAACCATTATTTTGCTTCCTCTCAAACAAAAATATATTGAAGAGTAAGAGAAAACCAAATCTATTCAACATTTGCCTCAAGTATTCTAGCATAAAACAGCAATGCAGATGAATTCACTAAATCTGTGTTATTCCAGAATCTCTTTTCCCTTATTTAAAATAATAACTTGTTGTGCATGCAAAACCTGAGGTAAGTGTAACTCAGAAAAAAAACTTGCCAGTTTGAAATGAATTTTCAGGTGGCTTATCTGGTAAAAGGAGATCAGATAATCATGCTATAATCTGGGCTATAGCCAAGATTTGCAATGTGATATCATAGGCAAGCAGTATTTTCATCACAAAGCTGTTTATAAAATATGTATTTAAGTAGTGATATCACAGTAATTGCAATGTTTATATGCCAGAAGCTATCCAAAACAGATCAGTGTATATATAGAATCATAGAAAAAGCAAGGAAACAACCTTCAGGTCACTCACTCCATTCTGCTCTCCTATGAGCAAATCAACTATGTCACCCAAAAGGGATATTAGCCTCGCATACTCACAAAGACCCCTGATTATGAAGACTCCATAATCTCCCTAGTCAATCTATTCTATTGGTATTCTCACTATTAAAAAAACCCTTCCCATTATCTATCTTTTTTGTAGATAATAGAAGCCTGTTACATGCTGTTGTACCAACCATCAGTATGCAGGATAAATTATTCCCTTCCTTTTTCCAGTTTTCTTGCACATGTTTTGAGAGGAAAGCCTGCCTTGGCCTTAAGTTAAACAACCCTAATTATTTCAGAGTTTCTTCACATGCCATGTTTCTACAGCTGTCACCACTGCCCTCCTCTGGAGTCTCTGTTTTGGTCCACACATTTATAACCGATGTACAAAATACCTCCAAAACTGGATGTAATATTCCAGGTGAGACTTTAACAATAGTGAATAGAGGGAACTTCACAAATCAGAGAAGCTACATTTCTGCTTCTATATCTCAGTTCGATGAATGTTTATTAGTTCCAAAATAATGACATGATTGATGTCTGACCTGTGATCCATTGCAAATCTGGTTCTCCGTCAGAACTGCATCTATAATTACATAATTTAACTCTAAAATCACTGCCATTTAAATCTTAAGTCACTGATTTTCCTAAAATATTTTTCACTCTGGTCAAGCAACCCATGCGTGTCAAAACCTCATTAATAAAGAGGTGCTCAGCAACAAGGAAATTATTCAAGGTTCAATCACAACAGAGCAACATAACAGAAGACGATAGTTACTATAATCTAAGTTATGATGTGAAACGTCTGAATATGAAGCTGACAGTTAATTTTGACCACTGATGTGAAATAAAAGCAAACAAACCAAAAACCTAAAAACCTTCCAGTATCTCAGAAAAGCAGTTCATGGGGGATTATGGGGGAGGTTGACTTTCAACCCAGTGAAAGCATATTGTGCATCCCCATTGCCATCACCACCAAAATGTCTTCAGTTTGAAATGAAAATCATTAATTTTATGTCAGCATATCCAAATGCTTATGTATTTACCATTCCTACATTCCTTCAAACAAACTCTACAAATAGGGAGGAGAGCTGCCTGTGGACAAGTTTTTTTTTCAACTGTGTGTTTCTTGCTCAATGGATTTACAGAATTTAAATCGCAACGTCTACTTTTCCTTAGTGGCACCTCCTAGCTACAGGATAGATGTTCGCAAAAGCCCTTTTTACTCTGCCTACATCACTGACCTAAGATTAATTCTTCCTGCTGCATAGATTTGTAACAGAAATATTAAGGTTGGTATGAATAGAAATGTAAGTGTGCAAACTCTGGAAGACACAGCAGCGCAAGGGGTAACAGAATGACTTTTATTTGTTTCCCAGAACACTGTTCTCAGCAATAAAACCGCACAATTCATGTAGTTCAGGTCACAGTGAGAAGGCCTGAACTCCAGTAAGACCAGAGCACAGATGACTGGGTCAGCAGAAGACCCTTCGTCCTAACACCTAGAAAATGGCAGTGTGGTCACAACATATCATATACATTATTCCTTTTTTTCATTAGTCCACTAGTAAACTAAAAGTACATAAAAGTGTACTTCAAATAGATTCCAAAAAAGGAAAAGCAGACAATGGGCAGCAACTTAGCCTAACATTTACGGAAGCTGAAGTTAGAAGGTTGAAGTAAAGGATAACCTCACGGCAGCTGATGACTCCTAAGGACATAAAAGACCTGTCCAAAACTAGTTTGTTGTCACCAGTCAAGAACTCCAGGGACAAAATGAGGAGTTGAGAGCATCCATTGTCCTCTGTGTTGCACATAAGTGATCTTGGCCAGACGACTTCGACATGCACATGTTAGTGCTTGTAAGAATGTGGGTGTGAGAATTTAGGTGAATTCAATCTATAAGAGATCATTAAGCAGGTAAAATGAATTTACATAGAGATATTGTAAATAAAAGTCACCTTCCTTTTCCATAAGTTCTGGCACTGAGGGGTTTTCCTCTATGTTCATTTTTCCATGCAAGCCTGAAACTTAAAAGCTTTAGGTTATTGAAACTTTTCCCTTCTATTTCTCCTTCAACTTCGGAGAAAGTTGAGAAAGTTTGCTTCAAACAACCAAGTAATAAGATGTCTTTACCAGCTGTGCCATGACCCTTGCATTTTGAACATATCAGAAAAAAATTCAACAGTAATAAAATTAAATCTTTAATACCTGGTTATTTTGCATTCACATATCTCTTACAGCCATATTAAAAACAATTATAGTGATAACTGGTTTATCTTCTAACTCTCCAGCAATCGCCCAAATAAGCAGATATTATTTCTTTTCTCACACTGTATTTCTTAAAAGGCTTTGCTTGCCTGAAATTAATACCACCGTATTATGAGATCATATTCTTAATTATGTTATAATTGAGCAAATGAGCTCCATTACTTCTCTTTGTTCTTACTTTCAAAAAGTCCTGCAAAACTGCTAATCATGATTCAGAATAGCACTTAACCTGGACTTCTTATTTGTTTATAAGAGAGCATATGTTGTTAAAAGAGTTAATAAAAGTTATCTTGATAAGTAACTCCTATACAAGTTATTTCCCAATAATCCATCTGATCTAGAAACTTTTCGTTTCTGCTGTCTTTAACAAATACCTGCATTTTTCCTTTATTTTGTAATACCTAAGTTTTCTTCCTGTGAAATATCGTACCTCTGTAGTCCAAATTCCTTTATCTTAACTTTTCTTTATACTTAAGATAACATTCATGGTGTTGTTTCTCCTTTCCATTTTTGTCTCAAGAGAATATCTGAATTACCATTGTTTTTTCTGAAGTTATCAACACCTTCACCTGGAGGCCAAATAGGGGCTTTAGATGTCCAAAGCAAGCGATAAGGAAAACAGGGCTGTCCACAGGCGAGTCAATAGTGTACTCATGCCAGAAGACCACAACTGCCCAGGGAAAGCAGCAAGACCTTGCAAAGAAAATGTGTGCTCCAACAGAGTGGAGTTGAAGCAATGTTAGATGTTGGATTAGCTCATGTAGCCACAGAAAGCCCCTGTTGCTACTGGGAAGCCACAATTCCCTGATATCTGTACTGGGGTGGGGGTGGGGGAAATCTAGCTAAAACAGCTATGTACACTGGTTTCTGTCTCAGTTTAACTGAATAAATGTTGCATGGTCAGCAACATTCTCAAGATAGATATGGTGCCAAGCCAGCCAGACAAAAAAAATAAAACTAAAGGAAGCTGAAACTCAAGATGACCAAATAATAGATAGAATAGAATAGAATTATGTGCAAACAAATCAGAGAATCTCTTCAACTTCTTACAGGAAACTACAATATTTCACGGAACTAGAAGAGGAAACAGTCAGAAGCAGGTAAGTTGTGGAGGGGTTCAGGATGTAAAAAGAGGGCTGGTAGACCCTGATCTTTGGAAGAAGGGGTAGAGAATTTCATACACAAACCAGTTCAATTCTTTCTTCAAAGAAGCCCTGAAAGAGACCAACCCTTTAAGAATTTCACACAATCAGGATGTAGAAGTTTTACTATCTAGAGGGTAAGGGTGAGGAGGAAATTGAAATGCAAAGAATTTAGGAAAATATTTTACATAAAGAAGAGAGAAGAACAAAAGCCAGCAATGAGCTCATCAACACTGCAAAACAAGGAAAAGATAAACCATCAATGATGTCACACAGATGGACGTAAGTAAGGACATATCTGAACGTACATGAATTTTTGGATAAGAGATGGGACTTACTCATACAGCAGAATGAATGTCTAAATGATAGGTAAGATGCATTCTGAACAATCTGGAATGGACCAGGCTGAGAAGCAAGAAATTCTGAGAGAAAGAAGTTGCTGCAAGCATGAGCGAAAATAAATAATACACGAACCAGTGTTTTTGCTTGCCAAAAAAAAATGAAGGGCCACAAAGATAAACATTTGGTAATAGAGACAGACAAACAAAATGCCAAATTGTTTGTACTAAGGAGAAAACAAGTTAAAAATTTTAAATCTGGATCATCGACAAAATGACAACTTAAAGAACAGCAATTGCCACATGAAATGGCAGACATAGTGTCCAACACTAAGTGCTTCAGAAGGAAAAACACTGCAGAAGGTATGTGACTTCTATGGCAAATGTCTTCAACTTCTGTCATACAAACAGAAAAATCACCTTACACTGCTAAAAACAGTGCTGAAAATTCTTTATACCCATGCCTAACCCTCTTTTACAATCCTTTTGCAAAACAAGGTATACAATGTAGTTGAGCTCAAAAAATACAGTCAGGTAAATATCAGGTTTTTTGCTGACATACATGTGCCTGGGCCTGACTTAGAAATGCCAAACCACAGGTATGATATCCAGAAAAGGCTTTATTTGTAACAGTGACTTTCAAAGTCTAATAATTTATTCCAAAAATCTCAAGTGTTATTTAATAAAAATACGTTCTTAAATTGGGTTAAATCACTAATTAGTACATTCTTCTCGAAAATTCTAAACTCCTGCTTGACATCTCAAAATTTAACTTCTATTTTATCAGATCTTAGAGTCCAGCTATGATCTTTTCTTTTACAAGAATATTCAAAATATTTAGTAGATATCTGAGTTTCATTAACATAATCTAAGCAATATGTTCAGAACCTTATCTATGGTTTCAGATGCACTGTTTGGCTGTGAGGACCAAAAAAAACTTCAAGAAGCATAGACCAATTCAACAAGGGATGCAACAGTTCTCTGGTGTTTTGTTCTGTCATCTTGCTTGACTGGGGGAGAGAGAGATAATCAGTATACTTCAATAACTCAATTTCCCCTTTGCCCAAGCAACTTAGCAAAGTAGTTCAGTTTTTCAGTGCCTTTATCGTCACTTATGCAAAAGACTCAAAGAAATATAATCTATATTCTGCCCCTTAGATATAACAAAAGCTTGTAGGGCAGGATAAGACTACACAAAAGCAAAAGTCTTTGAGGAAGGTGCCTGAAGTGTAAAGCACCACTGCTGATAGGAAATACACCGGGTTTTATTTCAGATGAAAGTCAGGTATATGCCGATAATCAGTAGGTGTTGAGGGTTTGAGTGGTGCAATAGCTCTTCAATGAAACTCAATTAAATGGATTATTGCAATCAAAGCATCAATCACAATTAATACATCTAACCAGTCAGTATTAAATCAACTTACCTGAAAACACGTGAGATTGACATTACTAGATTAAATGATCTACTCCTTAGTCATTGTAATTTGAGTATGATGACAGAGGTTACAGGCAAAACTAGAACATATTTCTGTAAACTAATTCTATACTTTTTTCAATAGGGAAAAAACTACTGGTGAAACAGATAAACATGGAGGAGGTGGCAAAATGTGAAGTCCTAGAGCAACAAGATACTTATTCTGACAATTGGAGAAAGCTTAAAAAAAAAAAAAAAAAGAGACATCTGTCAACAGTCACCTGCTGAGATGATCATCTAGCTGAAATCCCTTTCTTCTCAGATGAGTCTCACATTGCAACTGTGCAGTCACATGATTTCATTTTTAAACACACAGTATTCATGATTGACAGGTTTTATAGAACATATCACTCAATATCCAGTCATAACCAATGAAGCCTCCAGGAAAATAATATGGAGGTTAAATTAATTTAGGAAAAAGTTAATCTGAGTAAAATTAAGTGCAAAATATGAACTAGAGTAAAACAAAATACAACTGAATATTCAAATTTTTGCAAGCACAAGCATACTTCGTCAAGAATTTGACCAACAAAATATAGCGTTCAAAACAGCTTAAGATAATACTGTGAAGCGAAGGTAAAGCTCTCAAAATGAACAGATTTAACACAGTTTTCATAAAATAGTTCAAGGATGCACACAAGCAAAAAAAAACAAAAACAAAAAACACACACTCTAAAATAATAGGTGATAACATCTAAGTTCTGAGACAGCAGCCTGGAATAAGTGAAAGAAAGAACATACAGGAAAATAAAGCATTTTATCTAAAGAAAACCTGAAGTCTGGAAGGGAAGATAAGGGTAGTAAAGGATTTTATTTTATACTTACTGCTGTATGAACAGAAAATGTAAAAGTATAAAATGACTTAAAAAGAGGAAGATAAGTGCAGAAACCACAAAAGCAACCCATAGAGTCACCCCCCAAAAAACCCAAACCACTCTCATGGGAAGGACCCTGTACTGTTTAGAGTCATGCCCTCAATGTCTTTAAAGCAACAACAAAAGTTAATTAAGTTCAGTTGAAGTAAAGCATACAATACTGTAACAGCCACAGCATGACAGTATCTTAGTAAGCGTCTAGCTGTTTCTTTCTGAATAACAGATCTTGACTTTGAATTCAAGGTCAGAAAGTTTACATTATAAGAATTTTATTATCACACAAGTAGTAATTATCAGTTTATTCTCTACTTAGGGGTTTCTTTTGGGGCCAGTTTAGTCTTTAACTTAAGACAATATGCTTTATGTGCTTTAGAGCACATTAATAAGGGATGTCTGAATTCTTTGAAATACCATAATTAAAAGATGCTCTTCACCTAAAAGATAAGCCTGAAGGTCTTGCACTGCATATTTTCTTTGATCTTTGAACTTTGATCCTTTACCAAATCCTCTCCAAACATTTCAATTTTTGATCAAATGAATCAGTGACTCTACCAGCAAATTTTATTCATTACATAAAAAGATATAACTCTTGAGGCATGGTTCAACCTATACGCTCATTGATATATGGGCTTATGAAGAAACCAATTGTTAGGAAATTCTGCATTATCATATATTATTTAAATTTTGAACAGTTGAGACTCCAAACTAGACCTGGTACATCTGACTTTTAATTCCACCAGCTTCTTTAATGGGATTTAAGATGATGACTATTATTCCAGGTCAAGGAAGAAGTCTGGGAAATCTAAGATAGCTGTTTCACCCTTCAGGTTTGAAGAAATTTGCAGAGGGAAGATAGAAGTGAGAGAAAGGAGAAAGCTCTTATTTCAGGTAAGAGCTCTCCTATACCATAGTTCTGGCACTCCAAGCATGTGCAGTTAGTGTCTACTCTTTGATCAGTTGAGGTATTAGCCTGATCTTGCATTAGAGTCCATGTTCAAAAAAAGAGAAATAATATACACATAAGAAAATAAAAATCTTCACAGCCCAGAACCGTGGGAAATCTAAAGGCAATTTGACAAGTCAGAGCGTGCAATTTAATTCAATGTAAATGATTTTTAAAGAGACATTCATAAATTGATGCATCTTAACTTTAAGTTTGTTACAATAACTAACTACATAAATGTAGGAGTTCTCATTTATAAAATTGCAGATTTAAACTACAATTTCCACCTGAAGAACAGATTCAAACATACTAATGTAATCATTATCACAGCGCCCTCCCACTTCTCTCCACCAAATGGAGAAGCTCTGTTGGTCATGACAGGTTTAATCGTTAATCTGTTGCTCTCTAAGCAGTTCTGTAATAAAAGCAGGCTAAAAAACAAACCAAAAAACTATCATTGAGAAAATACTGTTATTTTCTGAATTGAACAAACAAATACAATATAGAAGCAAGTGAAAAAGTAATACTTTCTCTGACCTTAGACTTTGCAAGCAGAGGTGATGAAAGACCCTCAAGCATTAGCTCTGGATCTCATAAAACAAGAAAATAGGCTTTGGCTGTTTTTTTTTGTTGTTGTTTAGGAAGGAATACTTCCTTTAAAGGATCTCAAAGACCCATTTAAAGATTCACATGGGGTCCAAAAAATGTAACAGCAGAAAACATTTTTCTTTCTTTTCAACTACTAGGTAACGAGAAGAATAAAACCAAGAAGTTCTACTACTGAAATGCTGCTTTTCTAGCATAAGAGAAAGACGAGAACAAACAGCTTAGGTGAGTGAATGAGTGAGAGGGCATATGTGTGCATGAGTGTGCATGTGTGTGATGAGCGTGTGTGAAATAGTGCAATAATAGTACACCAACTGTTGCTCTTTCTTAAAGATGGACTGCAAATGAACAGTGGCAACAGTTTTCAAGAAAAGCATCGCTTCACAACTAGTTCTGTTTTGCAGGTACCTATATGGGAAGTAACGTCTGCCTGCTTCACATCTGTAACTGACATCAAACAGATGTAGTACTGTTTCATGACCAGACCAAATTTGTTCAGCTGATTCAGTCGTGATCAATACTCTCATAGATAAGTCCCATGGCTGTACTCCAACTCTTCTGATATCCAAGTATGGCTATTAGGTATCTGCACAGATAACTACTAAGAACAAGTGTATATCATTACAAAGACGTGATACTCCTTTTCCTGAAGCCAGAGATGCATGCAAAATAATTATTTCCTCCCAAGGGAAAAGAAGTCAACAGCGCTAATAGACAAAGCAAATCAAAAAGTCATATGGGTATATGCCCCAGGTATGCCCAGGGAAAAGAAATAACCTTTTTCCAGGTTAGTCTAGATTAAAGTTATCTATGAGCTATATAGGGAATGATAAAACTATATGCAAACTATATTTCCATTAAAAGTATCAACTACCAACACTGAATAAGCAGTGTTGTTTTTTTTTTATTTTCTCCTCCAGTCTTCCTTTTTCAATTCAAACTGGGAAATTTCATAAACATGTCCTCCCTCTGGGAATTGAAAAAGTGACTATAAGCACTCTTGATAGAACAAACTATAAAACACAGGGGGAGGGAGGCAGAACAGGTTAACATGGTAATAACCTACAGTATTTTCTCCCCAGTTACATGGGGAATAGAAAGAAACAACAACGTAGAAGACTTAATTGAAAACATTATGATTTATTAATGCAGAAGTAAGGCAAATACTTTTAGCTATAGGAATTTAAAAATAATTCCACAGTTCCCAGTGAGAGCTTGTCACAGAAACTACCACTGCAAGTTATTCGGTGTTTTTTTTGTTTGTTTGTTTTATAAATCATGCCACTAGTTTAAAGACAGACAGACAGACAGACAATAACAATCACGCCTTCAACATCCATTGATATGTCCCCTGAAGTCAGATTAAAAGTCAGCACTTACATTCTTCTCCCAGTGTGGAGCTTCTTCATATTTAGGAACAAGAAGCTGGTATTGTTTCTGTAATATTACATTAAAACTCTGTTGCAGATAAAAAACAGTGATAACCTAAAGAGAACTCACCACAACTCCGAACTGCTCTGGCTCAGACAAATTATTATACTCGCTCTTGAACTTGGATAATGCATTCAGTTGTTCTTGTTCAGGAAGATGTTTTATTAAATTCTATCAAGAAAAAGAAAGACTTATAAATCTCAGATTCTGCACTGCTTGTATAATTGTGGGTAAAGATATTATTTATGTATCATTAATGTATACTCCAAAGACAACATTCCTGCCCTGAAGTCTGTAGATAGTAAATAGGCAACACGTATTAACATAAATGAGAATGTACAAAGCAAGTGCTTGATTATGGCCAGCTAGCATCTCTTGCTGATTCTACACACATCTACATATCTGTAGTCTTCTTCTAAACACCATGTTGAAAGAAAGGATATGTTTTATAGGCACTATAAAACAGAATGCTTTTAGAAGCCAATAGGGCAGAGAAGACAAAATAAGAATTCCAAGCGTAATGTCTCCAGCTAAAGGAGGGCAGGAATGATTAATGCTAGACAAAAAAAAATACTTTAAAAAAAGATAATGTATTTTCCAGTAATTCAAAACAAAACCAGACTCTAAGGTGATGATGGAAAAGTAACGCCTATCTCTACAGAAGCCATTGTAGAGCCATAAATCCATTAGCCACTGCTTCGCCTAAAAGCTCCCTAAAAGTAGGAATTCAGAGGTGGGACTCAGCTCCAGCTGAATTCACAAGTTCATAAGGGGAGCTTGGACACCTACATAAGTGAAGGTTTAGTAAGGGAGTCTAAAGATGTCGTATTCACCTGATCAGCTGAAGAACCTTCAAGACTTCCTGGAGCTTCTTGAGCACTTAAACACCTATCTTCACATATAGGTGCCTACATTTAGGCATCCAAATCTCACTCTAATTATAATTAGTGATCTAGGCTGAAAACAGAGATTCTGAGCAGGTTCTTAGAAACAGAGTTTCTCAAATGTCTAATTATGGCATACAATTTGACAATCACTAGTTCATTTCTGTCCCTTCCCAGATGATTGCTAGAACTACTAGGCAACAGTCAGATTCCCTCTGGCTTGCCTTCTTTCTGACTTCATGACTTTTGTCTTCCTGGCTATGCAGAGAAGAGAGAGATTGTGTTCTCACTTAAAACACTCCCTGGTCTACTGATAAGATCACTCTTCTGAACTGAAATAAGGATTCAATCCTTCTAACATTGAATTAGGCCTAGAGAACACAGCTTCCAGCTCCCTATTACCATATTTTCAAGGAAGGACACCAGAAGGACCAACTCCAGTATTTATCATCACTTGATAGAAAAGTTAGACACTTAGGTTAAGCCAAAGGCTATTTACATACTCAGCAAGTAATAGCTATTTGCTTGCAGAGTATGTAAATAGAAGTTCTCCAATATAATCAACAGACAAGATAATTTACTTCAGTTAGTGAACACGATCTCCCTCAAAGTCTTGAAAAACTTAATTTTATCCACAGAAGAATCTAATTTCTTCCTCTACAGGAAATTCAGACATTTAGGATACACAAATTAGATCTCGGGCACCAGACAGAAAAGCCATAGCTAAGCATTGCTTAACACTTGCCTAACTTAAGAAGAATTCAACTCTAACTAGTATCCAAAAACATATCCTGAGACCAGTACTCAACTCAGTGGCTATTCAATTTTCAGAACCCCTATTATTAGCTAGTTAAAAGCTAGCACTTAGTGTTTATTCAAGCTGCAATAGTGCCCACAGATTGCAATATAGATCTTCCTCTTGTTAAAGAATGAAAATACTGGATTTCCATCTAAGAATACATGTATTTAAAGTTTTAATTTTTTTAAGCCACTTTGTTTAATAATTTTTCTTTTATTTGTTCAATACTCAAACTCTTAGCTCTTGTAACAATCATAAATTTATCTTAGTTCAGTAGTTACAGTTCTTAAAAAATCAAATTAAGCTTTCAATTCTTAATACAAAAATAGTTGTTTTTTTTAAAACAAAACAATGATGAAGAATTGCCTAGGTCTTTTTTATCCATTATAAAAAAGGGGGTTTGTAAGTAAGTAAATTGTTTATACAACTTTTTGTGATAGTTACAGTAAGGACAACACAGTTTATACCTTATTAAGAAAGTAAAGTCGGCAAATCAAAAAGGAAAAAGCTAGACTTATGAGCAATGATCTAGATAAACCAAAGGAAGGGTAAAAGATAGTTAAAGAGTAGATGGCTTCAATAGATGGCCCATATTTGAATAAGGATTTTGGTAGAAGAAAAGAATCTATTAAAAATGCATGAATGATGAAGTTCAAAATAATAATGTAAACTTAAATTTTATGCAATTGGATTTAGACAAGGCCAGACTGATATTCAGCATGAAGAATTTATGATAGTAGTCACATATATCTTAACCATTATTACATTTGAAAAATATTTTTGTAGAAAAGACTACATTTATTATTTATGGATAGTGGTGTCCAGCACTAAATCCATCACATTCAGCAAAAATGAAAGGGCACAGACAGCCAGAATGTAAAAAGATACATTTTAAACTACAAATTCATAACCCACTTATTTATGTTTTAATACACTAAATACAACATCCATGTTACTAGCTATTACCGGTATCCTAAACACATTACAACTGCTGAATTTTTACTGAAGTTTAAATGTTATTGTTTGATGCTAAAATAATTTTCACACATAGAAAAATTGATCACAACATTTTTCAAAAAGAGAAACAGTCAAGTGGCTGTTGTATGGATGTTTTCAATATTGAGCATCAGAGAAAAAATAAGCAGCAGCTGATATCAAAGCAGCTTTATAGTGTTACAATAAAGCTTTTGACCTTCTAGAGATTAAATTCATTTTGAATTTCAAATAGAAAATAAGCAGGAGAAAGAATTTTTACCGAGTCACAAGAAACATTGAGAATCAGTCAATAACTACTTGGACCACAACATGATTACTGGAATTCTGATGTCTTTCAGCGCTGGACTTAATTCTGAGCAGCAGAAAGGCGGAGACAGGGATGGAGAGAGAGATAAATGATACATTTTAGTTATGTTTCTTAAGCATGCTGTATAACCAAGGTGTAGGATGAAGGACAAACTTCCAACTTGAGAAACTGTGGCATTAAGATACCCTGGGAAATACTGAAAACAAGACAGAAATTTTGATGAAGAAATCACTGAAAAGAAGCAGCACCATATCTAAAGTATCTTATATAAATAAATGAAAATAGCCATATACTCGCAAACCTATGTACGGTTTTGCTCAGCTCAGAATCATGAACTACATCAAACTACATTTTCACAGGATGTCCACGGCCCATACTGGTAAAGATAGAAATAGAGACATACAGCCATATGTTTGAATTTCTTTAGTGACCGAAGCATACAAGAAGGTGACTAATGGATTTTTAAAGCAATGAGGCAACTAATTCAAAGGCTTTCAAAGAAAAATAGGTAAGTGTTTTTGCAAGTTTCAGATGGTGCACTTTTTAAAGTAATTACAGAATTGTTTTACCCAGAAACAAGCTTAAAGAAAGGCATTTAATAAAAATGATTACTTCCAAACTTGAGAAGTAAATTTGGAAGTCCCATTCATTTTTGCATTTGATTTAAGTTTGCAAATATTTAATCACTTTGCAAAAAGTGCAATCTATACTCTTGAATCACTTGTATGCTTAAAAATCCACAATGTTTGTGACCTGCTATCCTCTAATAGTATGCTTTGTTATATGTATAGAGCTGTTTTCATACAGGATACTGTAAACATTACAACTTGTGCAAACACCCCCCACCCCCCAAGGGGTGACTATGAAACAGCCTTCCAACTCTCAATTCAAATGTCAAGAAGCATATAGAGTGCTTACTGGATACGTGGACTTTCCAGTACATCCTACTGTTAATGCTAGAAAAACAAAAGCCACAAAAAGATCATCATAGTGTAAAGAAAGTATCTCCTATTATTGTTAATCATGCCTACTACTCGGGGAATTAAAGTGGGAATGGGTTCTGTTAGTCATTTTAAAGACACAGAAAAGCAGCTATTCACTCTCCCAGTCTATATACCATCTAAATAGAAATAATGGCCCACAGAAAAAAAAATCGAAGAAAAAAAAGGTAAACAATCCAATGAAAGTAAAGGGTTCCCCCCCCCCTTCAACTTTTTGCAATTGATGTTCATGCCATATGTTCACATAAAAGAATGTCATTAATTAATTATGCACTAATGGTTTGATGATTGTTTTCCCCAGGGCTTAGAAATGCCAAAAATATTTTGCCTTCTTGAAATTGCTGTCATCAAGTCCCCCGGTTCACATAATATTATTGATATATAATGTTTATATACAGGTCAGTAAATAACATTATTGATGACCTAATATTGTTAACGTGATAAATTTTTACTTTTGGAAAATAGTGCTAATGTCAAATAGCATGACACAGTTTCAGAGGAAGCATGGACTATGAGACAGAGTTCAAGCTTTACATAAGCATAGCATATTCCATCTCTCAACTTGTTATGCTGTTCTACAAAATTTCAGCTATTATTCACAAAAGATATAATACACATGACTTATGAGCATGATAACTGATGTAAGCACAAATTAGCATAAACAGCTCAGAGATGTAAACTCCTCTGTTCATCTAATAACCTTAAAGCAATAGACAGTTTCAATGCCAATATTAACTGCTTCACTGAACAAAATGAAAAGAATTATACAATGATTACATGTACAGTCACTGGAGATGATGGCTCACGTTGGTTCCCTTCAAATATTTCTTAAGAAAAACATATCATTCCACAAATCAATCAAGTAGATAAGCTCCCTTTAAAGAAAAAGGAAGTTCAAACCACTCAAAGGAGTCCAAAGATCTGTCGAAATCCAAGGCATTAGGAATGAGGACCCAGCTGCAGACTGGAAGAAAAGGAACATACTGAACACTGTATGGTCTCCTCAGCAGGATCTCATTTTTAATACTGAGGAAAGTTATTTTGTGGACAAAGCATGCAAACATAAATCTGCCTTTTTAATTTTTTGTGCTTTGACCTTTGAACACAAATTGCAACATGTTGCAGTGTAAGTCATACATTTTGAATTTTGGAGACGCTTTTGAATCTTGGAGACACTTAACATTATGAGTCATTTTACAACCCTATTACCTGTATTTATCTCTTTAATAATCAGCATTCCTGCAAATAGCTTACGTTCCTAAAAATCTGCTTTTAGCTTTCTTTGATGTATCAGTAAGGATTGGTACCCATTTGTCTAACACTTTTGGGTACATTTTAGAGGTCAGTCACATAAATCCTCTTTAAGTAAAACCTAAGCTACATTAGTAATAGATTGATAACAATTACGACTTGACCTTTATAAGCAATAGCACTAATAATTTGAGGCTCATCATGCTATCTAGGAGTCCTCTCCAAAAGAAAGACAATCCTGGTGTAAATAAGTAAGTCCAGTGAAGGGCCATCAAGATGACTGGGAACAGGGCTCACAGACAAGGAGAGGCTGAGAGAACTGGGTTTGTTCAATCTCAGGAAAATAAGAATCAGGGGAAACTTTATGTGGTCTTCAGGTACCTAACCGGGTACCTGAGGGTATAGATAAGATGGAATGAGACTCTTCTTGGAGATGTGCAGCAGAAGGACAAGGGGCAATGGTCACAAGTTGCAACAGTGGAAATTCCAACTAGATAAATGGAAAAAGGTTTTCGCCATGAGGGTAGTTCAACACTGGAATACGTGTGCAGAAAGACTGTGGAATCTCTGGCTGTGGAATTATTCAAAGCTCAAAGGGACAAGGCCCTGAGCAACCTGGCCCAGATGACCTCCGGACATCCCTTCCAACTTAAATGATTCTGCGATGAAGTATTTGCATTAAGACTAGTTCCTCTGAGGTTTTTTTTAACTTATCCTTTAAATAACCTTGCCTATAGAAGAACAGAAGAACAACAGGATCTCCAAGTAACTTTTGTCTCCACACAGAATCATACTGTTTTTGTGCTTTGAACAAAATAATATGGAAGAGGGAAACACTATTCAAATAAGCTCTAGGGAAGATGAGCAGTAGATACCCTAAGGTAAGGTCCCAGATTATATCAGCTCTAATAGAATAGAAAAATCTTTTTCCACCTAATTTTTGACCAGAACAACATACTTGTATGATTGAGATGAAGGTAAAAAAAAATTTTTTTAAAGTAAAGAAGAAATAGAATACTATATGCTATTTGAATATATACAAAATAGATCACTTAGTTGTGGAGAATATAAATGCAGAAAATAGAGAAGAATATAAAACTCAGCTGATTCCATAAAAATTATTAGCTTTGCAAGTGTAAATATATGCAAATGTAAAAAGAACCAGAGTTCATAGCAAAAAGAAAAAAAATGTTGCAGTGACTCACTAGCCAAAAAAATTTATGTTAATAGTCTTCTTAGTTACAGGTTCCAATTTAAAGAAAAGTTTACCCTGAAATATTGGAATTTAATCTATCTGTCAATTTTTTTTACCTGAATCATGGACTCTGCCAGCTGTGTTTCATCTACTTCCAATATCATCATTTTGATTTCCTCATAAGGCATTCGGAAAGAGCCAAGAAAAATTGCTAAAACAAAGATTCAACACATAATGAAGAAGAAAAGACAACATTAATCTTTTTTCTATTTATAAAACACAAATTAAACAAGCTATATCACCTACAGGTCAAACACTACACAAGGTAATATAGAAAATTTAAAATTTTTAAATACACTTTTAATTACTTTTCTCCTCCAGTTCCAGTATTCTCTATCCATTTGTCACAGACAAACATCCACTATCACAGAAGACTACCATAAGTAGCCAAGGATCTACTCTGCAGGATAACCACTGCTGCTATATTATTTTGCACTGAGATGATAATTACTACACTTTTTCCTTCAGTGATGTTGGTTAGTGCTTTCTCACAAAAAAAGCACCTTGAGAAAATATCACTACCAAACCATGTAAATATTTTTAAAAAGCTCTTTTAATAATGGCTTATATGTTCACCATAATCCAGTAATTTCTGGATTTAATTTTATTTAATTTCTGCCTCCGTTTAGTAACCTATTTTTTATGGAACTCCTCTCCCCCAAAACTTCATTATCTTTATTTGTATATTATTGTATACTATTGTATAATACTGGCTGTTGCTTTTTTAAAATTTTTTTTTTTATGATTTAAAGCACACACAAGAAGGCCAGACACCTTGTAGACATTACTGTCTTTTCTTTCTTTCTTTTTTATTTTATTTTTTAACTTTTTTGGAGTGCTACCTAAGAAACAGCTTGAAAATAAAGGTAAATAATTGAATATATAGCTGTGGGCTATTACTTAGATATGTACAGAAGAGAATAATTTCAGTCTTAATTGAAGGATATAGTTCAACTGTTTTCTAGATTTGCTTAAACATACATTTAAATTGTATTAACTCACTTGTTTGAGCTTTATGCCAGTTCCTATGCACAAGCGCATGTTCTCATACATGCTTTAAATAAAATGTGGTTACAAGGCAGTCAGACAAGGAAAAATACCCACAGTTTTATGGAACATTAAGGGCACATTAACTTATCATCAAAGCAAAATCAGCTTACACAGATTCTGTGCAATCCTTTGGTCCAAAACTTTCAATTCTTTGATTCGTTTCTTAATGGATTTCTTTTCTTCAAAATCTTCTTCCTCTTTTTTTACTACCAAAGTAAATACAAGTACACTCACTGTTAACTCGTAATATATAGAAAAAACATTTATGAACGTAGGAAACATTTCCTATCAATTGTAGTAAATTCACAAAGAAAAGATCAAATTATAGAACGTACAGACAAAAATACAGCAGTTTCACATATATTCCTTATGTTTGCCTCAAAATTTTTGTTCTTCAGTCAAATTTTCCAGCTTGTTAGCCTTACATAACAAGTTTGGGGGGGGTTTTTTGGTTGTTGTTTTTGTTTTTTTTATATGAACTTAATAAAGATGCCAATGTTAATTGCAGGAATCATCTCAGGTCATAAAACTCGTATCTAATATACCAGGCAATATACTTCGGTTAACCTGGTCAGGTTAATACACCTAATTTGAGCACAACAATAATAAAAGCTAAGGAAGAAATGTCAATACCTCTCAACATTAATAAATAAAGATAAAACCCCAAATTTAAGTATTTTTGTGACTGCTTTTCTCTAAATTCACCAATATTCACCAAAATTATTAAAGACCACTGGCTCATGGGAGCAGGGGAGGAGGGGAAACTTTAGAATCTAAGCAAGTATATATTTATTACCTACTTTCCTTATCTCCTCCAGAAAGATGTATTTTTAAATGTATGATGCAATCACCTTTTTATAAAAAACTACATAAACAATGATTATAGAAATGTACATTAATATTGCTGGATGTAAAGTCATAGAAGTTCTGGCTTATTCTTCCTTTTCAGAAAATAGTTCATACAAATAGAATTTCCTAAATTTCCCAAATACAATCTGAATTTATTTCTTGTTATTTACATATTGTCATAAGAATTTCACTTGAAATAACAGCATACACTTGATAAAGTATTGGTAGAAAAAGAACCATTCTAGCTATTATGAAAAAATAGATAGATAAAACCATCAAAATCCCAAACCTTAAAACTTTATTTAAATCTAACCTGGTCTTCTTTTCTAATTCAGCACAAATCTTTACTGTTATATCCTATCATTCAACTAATTCTATCCACTATTTCACATGTGAAGTTAGGTTCCAAGCTTTTACAGCATGATTGTTCTAATTAATACAGTTCTTCATGCTTCAAATATTTGAAAGTAGAAAATACGTTGTAATAAAAGTATAAGTTACTCACTTTGGAAGGAGATGGATATAGATGAGAAGTCTAGTCTAGCATACACAGAAACCTATTACCCTTTTGAGAATATTCACATCATCAACTTACCCTACTGATTAAGAGAATACTTAACACACAAATGGATAACTTAGTCTTTCCAATTTGGGGAGACATACACCCAGCCTAACATTGCCCTTTCCAAGCACTGAATCTTGTTTTTCACATATGTATTGAAACTATCCAACGCTTTAGTCAAAGGCATGGTTGGGTTTAAGATTTCCAGCTCATTGCTGACTTGACAAAACTAGATGTAACATCAATTACCAGCAGAATTTCCCCAAATTGGAATGATTTCTCTAAATTGTAACAGAGATTTCTTACAAAAATTTTTTTCTAAACATAATAAATCCTTCTCAGGATAGGGAGACACATTAAATGACCTTTTGATGACTTTGAGCCTTTTCGTCTATGATACTACAGAAGTGGCAAGAAACTAAAGACCTCACACTGGGATTGAAGGAGCTTTCGAGTTGATGCAGATACAAATTTGAATCATTTCACAAATCCCCTTCCATGCTCCATAGCTGTGGGGAGCATGAAGTTCCTTCTGAAAATCTGCCACAGTGCAGAAGAGAACCCGACATGCTGAAAGACACAGTCTCTGAGCCAAGGCATAAAACAGTCCTTGGAGGAAGGACTGATATCCAGGAGTGATATCCACGTAACTGGGTCAAAACACAATCCTCTTTTTCTCTTTGTTTTCACCTCCCCCCCCCCCAACTTGTTAGCCTTGAATGTCTTTTAGCACAGATTTAACAGAAAGGTTAGCATTCTTTTGTCCCAAGGAAACCTACATAGTTTGCTTTCTACACATGTAAAAACAAAAGAAGTAGGTTTCAACCGCCAATCTGAAATCTCAATACCCGTGTTCGAAAGGAGCAGGATGATATTTGAGCTATAAAGAGAATAAAGAGGAGATTACCACTAAGGTTTTACTTTTTTCTGGCTATGCCTTAAGAAGAGCCCTAACTGAACCCAGAGGAAGGCTTTAAAGGCTGCAGAACCTCAGGATCATACAGCTGTTTTCTCCTGCGGTTACACACCGTAAGGGACCTCTCAAATTTCTGACTGGCTACATGCTGAAAACCATAATTCTTAAAAGTATCATTTTGAGTTGCCTATCTTACAGATATCAATGTTAGGACTGTAGATTCCACTGCAAGATCTGGACAGCTCTCTGTAGCTCAGGTATATCCATGCCATCTTTATGTCTTACTGGCTTAAATTGTGATGAAAATACACTAATGCTTATGCCTTATTTAGAACATGACAGATCATTTTATAGGAAAAAAAATGATTTCCTTAACAGTCACACTAAAAAAGTGAATTTATCTGAATTTAAACTTGACTTCAGTGATAGCCTTAAACTAGATACTAATGGGGACTAAAATAGAAAAATTACAAATATATTCAACTTTTCCAGCAGTAGAAAACAATGTCTATTCATTACAAAGTCTCGTAACACAGATTAATACACACACACAAGAAAACAGCAATTAAACACACATTATTTTAACTCTCAATTTTCAAATCAAGAAACAATGTTGCAAATCATTGTGTGCTATGCACAGAGTTATAGCAATATCTAAAGCATCATAACCTTAAGGAAAAATAGATAAGCATAGAAAATTTTGCTCTAGGAACCCATGCAAGAATTGTATGCAGAGTAATACAATTATACAACAAACTGAACTACTGTAAACTTGCATGATACTTCGTCAGGAGAATTCAGGTTACATCCTTATGTAGTTGGCAGCAGAAAGAAGCAAAGGATACATATTACTTGTCTTCCCTACAGTAAATGCTGCACTCTCCAATGAAAATTCTGATACCTACGACTGCCTCAAGACATTTTTACCTAATCTGCATATTAGCTTGCAAGGGAGCAATAAACAGAGGCACAAAACTATTACCTATTTCTAATATGGGAGGGGGGGAAAAAAAAAAAAGGAAAAGCTCACTGCAAAAGAAAAACTGAATTAAACATAAAGCACTGAACAGGTGAACTGAACTGAATTTCTAGATTAGCAGGAAGTCAAACGAAAGAAGAATATAAGCAATAAGATTTTTACTTTAGGAGGGCAGTGGAGCAGAAAAAAAAGTATACAGGAGGTAGAAAATGGGAAACATCTGCTTACATGGTAAAAAAGAAAGTAGCCCAGTGGGAGTGGGCAGCCGCTGCAAAAAGGAGGAGACTATTTATAGAGTGAGGTAGAGATAAGACACTATTGCACTGAAAGAGAAGAATCAAACCAGAGGATCTCAAAATGCAGATCCAGCTCTCATGGCTGCAGAAGCTGGACCATCATACTTCTAGTTTTGAAAAAGTTAATGTCTTATCTGTAGCACTTGAATTACTTCAGGTATCAGGTAAATAAAAAGGAATGTTGCATATCAATAACTAGATTTCTTTAGATGATCTGTCTATATGCTACATCTACACTGAGGGTATACACAGGGCCCAAGCTGGATAATTTTTTAGCCAGCAGCACCTGATATAGTGCTCCAACCTCTCTACCCTTCAGGCTGGGAAACATAGTGGTATAAATATGCAGAGTTCATCTCACAACTTCACAGCTCCTCTTAATAAATTCTTTCTTCTTAATGTGACTCCAAAACAGAGACAGACAGGTGTGGTTATGAATGTGCAGATAGACAAGTATCTCAAAGTAGTTTTAGCTAGCAGAAAGATTGTTTTTACTGTCTCCTTCAAATGTGTATCCATATACACTTTCAGCTGTAGCCAACTCTCTCTGTCTGTGCCAATGATCTGACCGAAATCAGAGTCCTGAAGGAAACCATGTCAGAAGGACAACTCTCCAAGAGTAACATATAAACGAATAAATAAATTAATAAAAAATGTTGAGTTCCTGATTCAGAAACTACATTACACAAGTATACAGCATACAAGAAATGGAAAAAGAATCCAGTAAGAAAATTCAGGAGTTCCCTAGTAATCTAATACTTTGGGAGCCAGAGTCAACAAGCTGTCCAAGGAAATCTCTTCCGAATTCTCTTTGATGCTCATTTTACAAAAACTTTGCAAGGCCTTTTTGCAACCTTCTCCTAACCAAAATAAACATTAAAAATGCTATTGAGCCTGTGGCTACTGCCATGTATCCTGTGGGGAAGAGACTCAACTTAAAGGTAGTAGGTTTAGACAGGGTCAAGCCACTTAAGACAGAACAAAACATACTGTGTCATGCTTAACATGAAAGGCATTAGAAAAATACAGAAAAGAAAGATCAATCAAGGAAAGTAATTTTTTATTAGAATATTGCACCTAAAGCTTGGAAATATCCCCTGTAAAGAAGCTCCAGCTGAAAGAAACTGAGATCGTGTAATACAAAATTCAACATTGCAAAAACATGAGTATAACTTTATGAAGATTTTCTTCATGG
Source organism: Apteryx mantelli (assembly GCF_036417845.1). Classification (NCBI taxonomy): domain Eukaryota; kingdom Metazoa; phylum Chordata; class Aves; order Apterygiformes; family Apterygidae; genus Apteryx; species Apteryx mantelli. The sequence continues at coordinate 39,693,764 of NC_089978.1, forward strand.
TAGTTTAGGTGAGCATCAAGGTGGTCAGGAGTCCAGTAAAAGGCAAAATTAGAATTACATCCTAAAGAAGTAAATAACTAAAGCATTTGGGGAATTTGAGAGTGCAGTTTGAATCTGAATGGGAACTTCACAAAGAGAAGCACATACAAAGCAAGTATATATATCCAAATTTATATTTATATATCCAAATTTTGCTATTACTGTAACAAAGTAAAGGATAAGCTTTGAGTAAGAATTGTAATCCTATGTATGTGTTTAGGTGAACATTGCAAACAATCTGTCAACTAGATGCTACAAAGTGAGAAACCTCTTCAGGGAAATCTAATAAAAAAATATATACACATATACATACATATATACATACATACAAGCATATATATATATATATAAAAAAATACCTATTCCCCTATTTTTTTTTACTCTCACCTTATCCTGGCTTATGTACTTTTAAGGTAATCACTGAACACTATGGCATTTCATAAATAACATGAGGATCCTCAGCACACAGCACAGGAGCAGGAGGACTGCCTGAGCACTGAGCGGTCGGAGAGCTGGGAGACAGTCTTCTTTCCAAACAGACCAGCCAGCTTTAAGGTTGTATCAACACAAATGATTTTAGCCTCAGGGACTGTTTATCACTCCTAACAGTCTGTCCCCTCAAAAGGGCCAGAGAGATTACATTTCAAGTACTATCAAGTACTATCAAAAAGCTTTCACGCTCACTCTTACTTTATATCTCGCTACATATACAGAACTTGAAAAGCAGTGTGAAGCTGTTAATTGAAGTAGGAATATGCATAATGTTTCACAGTTTTAGCTGTCAGCTTTGAAACTGAGCAAGTTACTATTACTTTACATTAAGTTTGACTACAGCTTCTTAGAAAATATGGGCACTTGTCATTCTTCACTACGATAGATACATGGAAAATATACCAACAGTGCTGATGCAGTTTGGGCCTCTGTCCTTTTTGGCAATTTCTGTTCAGCAGTAACTCATATCTTTGGAGCACTAATTGCTGGAATAGGGATATTTCTTAAATTTTAATGTTTGTCTTCTGAGCAATTTGTATGAGATTGTTCCTCTTTACCTCCCTCAGACGTACACTTTATTAATAATTTTCTACCATTAGTCCGGCACAGATATCAAATTACTATTCTGTAGATCCTTAAACACCTCCAGAAACCTTTTTAAAAATTGTTGTCATATTTGAAACCCTCCAATGCCAGCATAGGTTCGAATGACAGTTTACACATAACAGTTAATAGTTGGATTATGTCATCCATCAGTTCGCTTAGAATTCTTGGGTGAATACCTGCTGCTCCGAGCAATTTGTGACTGTCCATTTTACTGACCTATTCTAAAGCTTCCTCTACTGATTGTGCAACTTGAGATAGATCCTCCAACACACTGCTTCCCCCAATATCCTCCCCCAAAGACTAGTTTGCATGTGACCTCCTTATTTCATCAACTGAAATGATTTTAAACTTCAGATGCTGAAAGGAGGACAGATATTCAAACTTTCTTTTTTTTCTTTGAAAGACAGATAAGAAGCGTAAGTCATATTTTTCTATTGTATTGTTATTAAATCCTTCTCTGTGCTCAAAACCAGGACTAAAATTTTAACACTCTAGCCCTAATTCAGTAAAACAGTAAGAATTAGAACAGAATTTAAAACATATTGAGGTCCCTGTAATTTAAATACAGGCCTACTGTTAAGCAAGTCTGCATGAAAATGAGGACACTTCAAGGTGTTGCTTCTGCTGCTCATTGATTTTATGTAGTATATATTAAGTAGCATTAATGCACTTCAGTATTTCCCTAACCATGGTCTATTCTTGATAGTTTTACTTGCAAACTATTAATTAAAAAATATGTTTTTTAATCTTCTAATGAACAATTAATTACTTCGCTTGATATCAAAACTGTTTCAACTTCACTTAACAGCACCCAGAAGCTGGACAATGACTTGTACCTTGAATGTTGTTCTAGAAACAAGCAACTTCTAGATTTTCTTACTTTGCAATTTTACAGACTATTGCAATTTATCTTTGTTTATTTAGAATACTAAGAAAAGATACTTTTTCCCATTCGTTCCTTTATTCACTAACATTATCAAAATTGTTTCATGATAATCTTTCATTTTAATATGTACATTTCCAGCCCTTAAGTTTCAAAGGCTGAGAGTCTGGACTGAACATAAACCAACGAGAATTTTTTCCTCTTCAGTTTCTCATACAAGAACTACCTTAGTTCAAATGCCTCCCTTAATAGTAAGGCTTTTAATTGAAAAGCAGACACTTGCACAATGTTGATTTAGTGACCATAGTTCCTTTTAAGCAGACCTTTTCAAGAATGACGCTTAACAAAAATAACTTTCAGATTCTTATAGCCTAAAACATAAGCTTAAGCATTTCAGATTCTAAATAAATAAATAAATAATAAAATAAAATAACAAATCTCCAGGGCACTTCCTAAGGTCACAAAACAAATTAATGTACAAAAGATTTATAATGCAAAAAATATTTTAAAGCTCTAATTTCTCCTCCTAAATTCTACAAAATCTGTCTCTTCTATTTAAGTGACTCTTATTAGAGCAATAACTTCTTGCAATAGCCTCTTTCCCTTATTTCCCTCAAAGTCAATGTTAAGTTTTCTACTGTAAACACTTTAAAGAATGGAAGCATTTAAGTATTTAAAGTTTACAATTTTAGAAGTTTTCAGCTGTAGACCACATGAAACAGTACAAAAGAGAGCAAACAATTACGTTAGTAATAAGAAGAACTTACAAAGTTATAATTGTGCTTCACACATGTATGGTGAAGTACAAAGGAGTAAAGCCAGACCATTTTTCCAAACAAAAAACAGACTGACTTCCCATATAAATAATGGCAGCATGCAGTGATCATTGATTCTGCTACTTTCAAATGACCTAGTGCCATTCAGAACTTTAGATAAGGGTTTCATGACATATTTCTTATCATTGCAAATACCACATGCTTACTAGTTAAGATATAAATATGTGCATTTTTAAAAAATAGAAATGTGTTGAGCCTTATTCCTCAAGCAGTGAGGAACATGCATAAATATATTAATCTCCTTTTTTGTCTTTTTTTTTTTTTAAATGCAGTATATGCAGAACAGAAATGAATTCACTTCTTTGTATTGATGCCAGTCCTTAAATTCATCATATGTTATACCAACCTAAAAGATGAAAGAAATTCAGTGGATTACAGTTCAAGAGTAAGTTCCAAAAAAGTACTCAAGCAGTTCATCATACATTTACCATTTAAACACATTTTCATAAATATGATGTACATTTGTTGTGCAGATAGCACTGTGTGACAGATCTGAAAGATACCATCTATTCTGAAATTTGTTAGTTTGCTAGCAAAGAGCATATTTTACACAATAGAAATGAAATATCTGGATTTCTGAGTTCCTTAAAACGTTTGAAACATTTATACCTCTTATTATCATTAGGAGAACATTTTCTTCAATATACATCAACTAAAAGCCCTTTGGCTAAAATAAACAAACTGAGCTTTTCACTGAGAAAGACTTTTTTCCTGTCTGAGCCATGTTAAACAGATCTCCTATTAAATCCAATGACTTGGACCATCAGACATCTTAACTCCAAATCTTTGTTCTAAATTACTCTTGACTCATGTAAAATTTCTCACACTTCTAGTTAAAAAATAAGTGTTTAAGACAAATGTGTGAAGGTCTTCATGTCAGAACATCAGGCTTCTTCAAAAACTTTCAACTCACCAATGCAGCAGAAAAATTATCAAGGAAAAATCCAAAAAAGCAAGCAGTTTTCTGCCAAGGTAGCCAGTTCAATTGGCTTGTGAAATAAACTAAAACACTGGAGTGAGCACAAGAGCAGGCAGAACATGCATCTGGGAGCAGGGAAGAGGACATGAGTGAGGCGTCTCCCCTTCAGCATCCATGAACTGACATCTGCTCTGCTGCTCACAGAACTAGAGCCATGATCCCACGATCACAGTTTAGCAGAAGTCGACACTGCATCTGAAAGAGGCTGTCCCACCCTTTTTCCTGAAGCTTTATTCTGACCAGCATACCTTTATCTATACTGGGAATGCCAGTAGCAAGTTTTCAGTTGCACCCGTGCCCTGTCCCATTAATGAATGCTAACCAAACACTTGTGTCAAATAAAAAAGAGGAGGGGATCCCCCCATTTCTAGCAGCATCAGTTCTGCCAGATTCAAATGTCATTGAAATGTGGCATAAAACCAATCCATTAAATTGGTTAACACATTAAATTATAAATAAAAAAAATTTAGACTTTTGATTAAATATTTCCTTTTTCTTAAAGGATATTTGTCAGAAAGTTTTATTATAATACATTAGTAAGACATAAACATTTTTCATTAATAAATTCATATTTGTTAGCCTAAGATTTAAAGTTAACAAGTGTCATCTATATCTACAGCAAAGTTGAAGACACTTCTGACAGAAAAATGATTCCATTAAAATCTCATCTCCTTCCCTTAAACTATGCTTTTAATTTGACTTCATAAATTCAAGATATGTTGTACAGTCTTGCCAGCACTCAGCTCTCAAAACCATTTAAACTGTTTTACTACATATCCTTATAGATGAATGATACCTCAAGACACCCACAGAAAGACAATTTATACTAGTTATTATGTAAAAGTTATTTCATCACAAAACAGGTTTTATGCTACACAGTAAAAAATTTTGTCAGTACTTTCTTTAAAGCCATGTTTTTAAAGAGTATACAGTGTATTCTGATGTTATTTTTAATTCTTTTATTAACCACTGATATCACCTTAAAAGGGGGGGGGGGGAAAAGAGATCTTTCCAGCAGGAAAGCACCAGATCAGGCTTTCAATTTGATTCATCAAGTGACAGCACAAAAAAAGAGATGGAGCATCACAAGAGAAGAGGTAGTGCAAGGGCAGGAACGAATGATCTGACAGAAGAGACACAAAACCAACTATGGTAGCACTGTCACCTAAAACACATCAGTATCCCATGTACCAAAAAGGAGGCAGTCCTAACCTGATAGAGGACTGACCATTAATCTGTAGGAATCGGCAGCAGCACACACGACTCCACATTGAAAGGGCTGTGGGAGGCTGTGGCCACACCATGATTGCTAGGGAGGATCTGGGCTATCCTGAACGAAACTGAAGGAGGAAGCTGCTGTCATTAGTGGACTGCCAACTTGCACAGACAGCCCGAGACCAAGGCCATCAGAGACTGTAGCATTTCTTCACACCAGTTCTGAACTAGCTCAAACCCCTGGGGGTGTGGATGGTTTGTCTCTGCTAAACTAAGATATCAGACATTTGTACATAACCAGGAGGTGAAGCATGTCCAAGGTGATGATGTTATGCTGAATGCCAATTTGGAAATAGCAATGGACTTGTAGGTCAAAATCTTAGATTTGAGTCTTTAGAGCAAGGTTACTTGCTCGTGGTGTCAGCTACAGGAAGCTGGAATACCTGGCAGGCAAGTGGTCAAGCCAACAGCCAAGAAATAGCCGCATCACTGGAGATTTTGCATCCTGCAATTTGCAGCCCAGCCTCCTTCACACACTACTACATTTGTTGTTCATACAAACTCACCCTATGTGGTGTATGGGGGAGAAAAGATGAAGGAAAGCAAGTCTACCCCTTAGCTGTGAATCTTTGCAACAGTAACACTAACTTGTAGAGCCATCTAATAAACACAAAATAGGAAGCACCATAATCCAAAGACCAAGTCATTGCTATTTGAAGGCACAACATATAAGCTTTTCACAATTTTACTAACCTCTATCTTTGAAATAGAGAGGTCTTTTCCTCAAAGATAGATTCATAAGTGTTCCAGAATCTCTCTGATCTGGTTGACTGAAATCATTCTCCAGTTTAAACCAAGAAGAACAGGTATAAACTAATCATGAATAAAATGAAACAGCTCTTTTCCCTTCCTAATACTCATCTTCTGAAAGAATAAGAAAACACCTTAGCACTACATGATCTTTGCTTTTACTTAAAGAAGTCAAATCCATTTAGACTCTTCACTTGATGATACTAGCAGCCTCTCTGCATCTGCAAATTAATACATCTTGAGTCTGAGACGCTAAAACTGAAATCGAGAACTTGTTCTCTCTTCCTCCCCACATTTTTTTTTGGGGGGGTGGGTAATCAGCTGATACATATGTATACATTCATACAGGTACATAAGCACAAGTAAAAATCACAGATTCTAGACCTATCTGAAAGCTCATGCACACACTTAAAACCTGGATGTAAGCACCTCTTGGCTTCAGCTCAGATACCTTCTCCAAGGACAGCAAGGAGAGGCAAGTTCTACTCTGTGCCATAAAAGAATATAGAATGTGTTTGAATTGACTGGTGAAAAGTGAGTTCATTTCAGACACTTTCTCAGATCATTTATTACAAGTTTTTCCACTTTCTTGCGACACGCATGTACACTTGCATTCACACTCTGCTCTCAAAACACCACTGATTCTCTCTGCCATTTTGTAAGTCATCAGATCACTGAAAGTCTCCATATTAAAGTATAGCAGACAGATGCTAGCATGGTTACACAAAGATAGTAAGAAACATTTCAATGACTGCTACAAAAGTTTAACAAAAAGTTGCTCTTCCCAACCCTACACTTTCCACTTCTCCCAGCACCATACAGAGACCCTTTGGACTATAGCAGGCTGTTAAATAGTAATTAAACAAAACCAGCAGGATTTAGTAACAGTACAAGGAATTGAATATATTGAAATTGTTTTGCTATGTGCTGAAGTTTGTTTAAATACAGACAACCCACATTACAACTTAAATTCTGTACAAAAAGAATCCTGTGGTACGTAAGTCATAGATCATGTATGCACTATGAAAAGCTTGAGATACCCTTCAATTGCACAAGAAGCTTTTTTAGAATTGATAGACTTACAAGTCATAGCAAAATTTGCCAATCATACTTAAGTATTTGGCTTTTTCCCAAAATTTAATTTAATATTGTTTCTGTTACTCACCCAGCTTCTTGTTTGTGATATCCTGACCTCCTTCAACTCAATGATGGCTCCAAAATCTGTCATCACAAAGCTCATCCCTCTCCTAATGTATGCAGCAACATCATTTTGAGACTATTTAATAAAGAATGTCTCAAAAGAGATCCTTCAGAATCAATAGCCTCATTATAGCCAAATAGATCCTTTTTCAGTATTCCACAGCTCCTCTTGAACTTACCTGTTTTACAAATCTGCTGCCAATCCCACTCTTCATTAATATTTTATGTGGCACAGCATCAAACATCCTATTGCAATCCACAGAGACTAAACCTACCACATTTATTTTTGTTTAGAAGTGATTATCTTCTCAAAAGAAGTCATATTCTATCAACTTAGTCTAGCATAATTTACTTTCTGTATGTTGAATCTGATCTTTTTTTCTACCTCCCTCCATATGTTTGATTATACTTTTGTAGAAAATCTGTTCAGTAGTTTTGCATGTCATTGAAATTGGACTAATAAACCTATAAAACAAAATCTCCTGTGATTTTAAATGAACTTAGAGAAGAGGTACTATAGGTTTTTTTCCAATCAAAAATAAACTTCAAAAAACCTCAGTGTTCCCTTGCTACAACTGCACTGTAATGATCACTAAAAATTATATAATTGTTGCTAATAAATACAATAAAATGCATTTTTAAAACCCAATATACAATTAAAAAAAGAAAAAGAACAATAATGCACTATAGTATAAGCCAAATCCATGGTCTTTATGGGCATGAGCAACCCAAATACTAGGCTGAAACAAAATATGGCTTTAGCCAACATTTTTCATTGCTAAATCAAAAGCTGTCAATCAGCACATTTGTTTGTGTGGTCTCATTAGAGCACATTGCCTCGATCTCAACAGTCATAGTAAGAAATGCGGAGAGCATAACTGTATCTACTTAACCTTCATCAACCAGCATTCATGCTCTCTCATTACTTTTTTTCATCTCACTTTCAAGCATGACATGGCTCATACCAGAACAATAACTTGCTGATAATTGTTTGAGACAACAGCTGGACAGGCATAGTGCAGAGGTGAACTTTCTTGCAGATTATAGGATGCCTCAGTGAATTACAATTAGTTTAAAAAGTCATCTGTCCTGTTCAACAGTTTTGAAAAGAAGACATTTCATTAGCAACTGCAGAAATCCTAACATATTTTAAGCTTTAATGACCCAATTGCATTGCACTTTAAGATAAAAATTTCTCCAGATCACATGACAAACATTAAAAGGTTTGAGCTCACAGCTCAGTACAAGACCTAATATTTATGAATTACGTCATCTGGCATAAACTGAAGCAGCTTAGCTTGCCACTCAGTATCACCTAATTTAGGCACTAATAGAAGAACAAGCTAAACATCCTCCAGATTACAAACCATCTTTACAAAACTCTGATGGTATCACTACTGCACTCCTTTGAAAGAAATTCAATGTCATATCTAAATGGGACATCAATATGGGAATTCAGATTATCGAGTATGCAATGCAAAAACAAACTTCAAAAGAAAAAAAATACTATATATACATATATACAGTTGTGTAGTTACATTCATAACAAGCAAAAGGAAGATATTGTTCTTTCACTAACGGGATAAGAAAACAGCTTTCCCCAAAACCAATCTTCCTGTCTTCCCCAAAACTCCAAATATAGTTTGTTGCAGTTGAAAAAAAATAAATATTTTTGGAAAATTTAGTGTATGTTTCCCTTTTTGTGACAAAATACTATACCTACCTATATGGTAGGATTATGGTTCCTATTATAGCATATTGCTAGTAAAAAACAACTAGGCATCAGATTATTTTTTTTAAAAAAAGTTAAAATATAAAACCTTTCAGATGTCTATCTCTATTAACAAACTGCTGTATGCTCATCATGTTCCTTCTCTCTTCTACAAAAAAAATCACTTCAGTGCTGCACTGTTGCTTGCTTTTCCTGTTCAAAAAGTCAACCTTATGAAAGTCAGAGGACAGTTCTCCCTGTTTAGTTTTCTGAGGATAGAGCAAGTGTGCAAGAGAGAGACCATGTGTTGGTAGGTGGGATGGAAGGAAAATACAGAAGATGCCTCTCCTTCACCAAACATACAACCCCAGCTTCTAGAAATACTGTCTCTCTTTGCTTATCTCCTACAATTGTTATTTTCCTAAATTATAAAAATAAATAAATAAACCAATTTTTCAGTCTTGCTAAGTGGTTTTGAAATATGTTCAGTTTAAATCCCAAATTCAAAATTCTTTAAATATTCCAAGCATTTCCTGCTAGATTGGGAAGAACTAAAAATTACTAAGTTCTCTACTACTCCATTGCAGCAGCATAAAAATCTCCATATCTAGAAAAACAATATTTCTTTAAACATTACTCATAGTTAGAAGGCTGACTTCATGACAAAAATGAGGGGTTTCTTCTTATTAGGTGATAGATTTCTGCAGAAATTAATAAACAGATTCAAAAAAAGAAAAGTTCAGTGATGAAAGAAGAGCTATCAAAAAGGATGGCTTTGGATGCAGAAAAAATTTGCAGTGCAGGGTCCATTAAAAAATATGTTCTGCCCAAATTCTTTACCTTGGAATAAGTTAATACATGGGGCTGCAGCAATGGCAAATGGCATACATTTATATTGAATGTATTTGCCTCAGAAAAAGGTAATCATCATTTATTTATTTAAAGAAGATTAACATGAGAATTCCCTGCCTCCATAGAAAGGGGTATATATAAATGACAGCATGAGATGGAGCAACATGCCTCTTTCAAAAAGAGTGTTGCAGAAGGTACATTTAAAAACACACACACACAAAAAAATAGAGAGCTCAAGACTAATTTTCCCTTCTGCATCAAACAACCTGTAATAAACATCCTTCAGGAGGCAGCAAGGATTTCAGGTACAGTTAAAAAAAGCTGATCTTCAATGAATTGTTTTCTGTAGCATCTATCCCCCAAAGGCAGCACTACGGAAAGAACTATATCAATATTGTGATGCTAGTATTACTTTGAGAAAGGCAAGTTATTTTTCAGTAACCAGAATTCTGAGACGTGTTATTCCAACATATATCCAGTTATAATTTCTAGCATAAGAGCACAAATATACCATAGTATGTTTGCCCCTGCCATTTCTCAACGCATATAATAAGCCACTGTGCTCCTTTCCACACACCCTTCCCCAAAGCTGAGCATGTTGCCATACAAATATGGTGCAAGACCTTCCCTTTCTCTCATCTTCAGAAATTCTGAGAGAGGAAAGTTACAAATGAACACATGGATAGCACATCGCAATGAATTCCAATTACTGACAAATAACCTCTATCTCGAATAGTTAGTTATTTGTATATATGCTTACACTGTGAGCCAAGTACTTCATACATCACCATTTACTTGGAATACCGTCTTGATGTTTAATAAAATAAATATTGCTTTTTCAAAAGCAACATGATACTTGGAGATATCAGCAGAGTGCTGATAAAAGCATAAACGCACTTGAAGCAACCAAGAAACAAGTTATTAACGCACAGATCTCTCCATACGGCAATCAATGCTTCTTCATCACAAATCCCATCAATTCCTTTTGTAATACTGCCGATGAATGTAAATGAAGCTTTCTGGGTCCTCCAGAACCTAGAAATTAATGTACTCGCAATGGATTGGCCGGGCAGGGGGGGAAGGGAGCGCTGTTTTGGTTTGCTTTAATATGACCAACATAAGGCAAGAAAGGACAGCTTTTTAGATGTCTTAATCTTAGTGGGTGGTGGTATTTCTCCTATTTTCACCTTTGTCCTTTACAGTCATTTTATTGCCATATTGGCTATTGCTAATCAATAGTTGTATGTGTTGCATTTCATTTTAACTCCACTTGAGTTAAAGACAACTTCAAGGTAAATGGCCAAATACATTCAAATGTTTTTAGTTACTGACTAGTGTACAGGTCTTGAGCACATTCTGCAGAGTATACAAAGGATAACAGATCGTGTCCCCATAGAGGCTGCACAAGGTGCAAGCTGATATCAGAAGGGGCACACAGGGAAGAAGTGTCCTTCAGTGACCAGAGGTAACCGAGAAGGGTCTCTGGCACAAGGTAACATATTGGGAAGCATATTTGAACACCTTCACAATCCCTTAGAGGTTGTCACGTTTCCCCCACTTACTCTGGAAAATGAGACTGTCACAGGTCAATGCTAACAGTGTTTTACAGAAAAGAGAAGAGAAGGTAGACGCAATCACATGCCATCCCGTCTATGCATTTACATATTCTCTCCAGTTAGGGCTACATTGGACTTGAAGCATGTCCCAAGATGCAAAGACGTATACTCACAGTAATTTTGCTGGACAGACTTTGGGGAGAAAATGACAGCAAGAAAGGATCTCAGGGGAGAAAGGAGAAGGGAGAAAAAAAAAAAAATCATCCTGGATGAATGAAATTTACTTTAAGAAAGATAGAAAAGCTTCCACAAATGTGAAAGCAAGCATCACCGCAGCATCTATGCAAAGGTTCAACATTACCCAAGATCAAGTGCAAGAAGAATGGGAGAATACCATATACTCATCTGGAGAATCTTCCATTTTCTGCCTTCAGAAATAAAGACTTATTTTCTATATGTTATGCAACCATATGAAGGGGTTGTCTGTCAACTGTCTTCATGCCCTGTCCTCTCCTCCCTGTTTCCACTAGCACAGAAGCACTAGGACAGAAAATGGCCTGAACTCTGCATACATCCAAAATCTATTGGTCTGCCTCCATTATTCAGTCAGAATGGAGATACTCATAGTTCAGACCACGAAACTAGGAAGTCAAAGTTCTTTTCCCATTTCCTTTTTGGTAACAAGATTTAGAGAACCATGCTCTTTAACGCTAAATTCAGACTAAGAACAGAATGAGAGATAACATGTTAAAAGATAATATTTATCATGTCACATTTAATAAATCTAAAGAGATTCAGGGCAGGGGTGGGGAAGGGGCTTTTTAACAGAAATATTAAGCACCAGAACAGGTTTGACTGATATTCAAAATCAGGATGATAACTGTCTTGTATATTGATCTTTTCTGTCCACCTAAAGCATTAAGCCTTCATTTCTCAAATACAAAAGGAGGAGTTGCTGCCTTTCCAACCTGATTTGGCAGTTAGATCCAAAACGAGCTTTTGATCAGCCAACCTGAGCAGAAGTATGGCTGGGTTTCCACTGCCCTGTAACTGAAAGAAGGGAGGCTATACAGCATGTTCATACATTGAATTAGAGTCTTCAGTTCTTTATGACTACTATGAAAAGGTTCACACTAAGCTAGAAGGAAGTCAGGACTGTATTGTATTTGACACTGAAAAAAAAGGTAAACTTCTACCCCCCAAAGCTTTCCGATTCTATTTAGCTGTATTTTTTTTCCATAAAGCTTCAAGCATTTGCCCTTGCCACCGGGAACAAGCCAACTAGAAGAGGAATGTCCCAAAAGTTCCTCAACTCCCCAAATATTGGAGAGTTTTTGTCATTGCCAAATTTGCCATATTTCCAAAATAAACTATATTCCGTGCTGTAAAATATTGAAAAGGAATGCCTTTCTGTACTCCCCACTTGCAGAAATAGGACATTGAAACTAGAAATCCATGGGCATATTCTAGCTCTACAATGTCGATTTTTTTGTGTTGATCATCAGTAGCAACAAAAGTCACTCGTGAGTAAGTGGCTGGGACATGCACTTTACATCTAGAGTTTGGCGTACTATCAATTCACTTTTTCAATTGGAATGAGGTCTAGAATATAGTTCTGAGACTTCACATGATAATTCTACTAAACTAAGCCTATTGCAGCATAAAAATGATTAACAGTTACTTTCTTGCATCTTCTTTCTGCATATAGATGCAAATACAAAAGCTACAAATAATAAAACTGCTGTTCAATGCTTAAGACACTCTTTTTGTCCAATTTATCTTAAAATCAACATACATATGTAGACCGACTATACACAGTACTCAAAGACATAGCATATGCTCTTGTCATTGGCTAAAAACAATTATTTCTAAGCTATCAACTGTATTTTGTCTGAAGGGTTTGTAGTAAACAATCCTATTTTATGCGTTAGCACAATCTACAAAATATTACATTATAATTTTATTCTGAGAGCTACCATGATAAAAACCTTTTATGGGGAAAACTGATCCTATGGTTCAGAAGAACATTTCTTGGTTAGAAAGTATAATATGTAGCATTTCCATAATTCTCTATGGGAATATTTAGAACCACAAGTTAACTATAACATACAATATATTAAAAAAAAAGTCACTGTTTTAGAGACTCAAAGAAAAAATAAAGCTGTGTAGCTGTTACTTTCAACACACACTAATTAAAGCTTTAAGTAAATATTTGAAACAAAGATCTGAAATCACAGTTCTAAACTATAATGTAGGGGTGGAGGGTAGGGCGGGTATTAGGTATTTCAGCTTCATCACACCTAAAAACATTGCATACATATTAAGTATATGCCAAAAAGAGACTAAGTTATATAGAGAAACACAAACTAGTAAGTTATTCAGTATGATGTTAAGATTTGTTTCTAATAAGACTTTAACATGAGTAAGGTGTAGAGCCTTTTTTAAATATACAAAGGCCAAAATAATAAGACATAATACAGGCTGAAAAAAGATCTAAAAAACGCACTAACTTCTGGTTGCTATGGTGAAGACAGAAGGAAGTGGAAAGTCAAAATGGCATGCATATAAATAGTTAAAAAAAGTATTTGGATACAGAACAAAAAGATCTGATGCAAGTATGCAACAAGACATTAAAACAACTGATTTTCTTTAATTTCATATTATGTAATAATAAAAATCTGAAGATAAAGAATATATTGAAGATTACTGAGAAATCTAAAGTAGTGCAAAGCCACATACATTTAGCTCATTATGACTATTTCTATGAGAACATGACAGTGCCAACCATAATTCCAGATCTTCATTAAGTTTTTGTTAGGTAAGTGATCTTATTGACTACAAAAGAATAGTTTACATAAAACTAAAAATTGCATATAAGGTTAATTTTAAAAAAATCTTTAATAATCATTCTCATTTCATTAACCTTGCAACCCTTAAGATCTAATATGGCAAAATGGTTTACCTTTTTATTTTAGGATTTAATTTAAATGATCTCAGACATTAAATGACTGGGTAGATTTAAACAAATGCTGAAATGCAGAAAGTTTATCATCTCAAATTTAAATTACTAAGCTATATATTTTTATATATTTATGTATTAGTTTCAGTTCAAACAGCAAAGATCCAATTCTGATCTATGCATTCTTAAAAGTATACATAATTTCCTCAAAGAAAAAGGCTGAAATTTAAAATAAGTTAAAAGTTACAAGAGTTAGAAAATGGAGATTAATAATAGAAGTTAGTTATAATATTTCAAATTTAGTAACTATAACTATTGAAATTTTTTCTAGCACATAGAACATGGTTTCATAAACCACAAGCTGAGTTTAAACAAAAAAATGCATTTTTTCAACATAAATTCAAAATAGCAATAACTGGAAAAAAACAAAAGCGACTACAGTAAATTTAAAAACAAAATCAATGTTTTTTCTCTAATAAGAGGGTGCTTATATTTCATGTATCTGCTTGCCTAAAAGAAAGCTATATTCCACCTTAGTTAAATTCTACTAGCTACTGGGGAAGCAGATCCCACACAAACTGGAGAAAGAAGTTTGCAATTGGAACACGCCAAGTGCATACCTCTTGACACATAAGCAGCTTATAGATTTAGTCTTGAATGTCCAAGAAAGAGGGGAATATGCTTTTCTCTCTGAAACCCATATTATATGTACACAGTTTTCTAAAAAACATCTTTGTGAAGAAACTTTGATCTGACATATGGAGTTTAATATATAAGTAACAATCATACGAAGGTAAACTAACAGTTGCACAAGGGAACATTGCAGTTTCGATAAGTCTGTCAAAATTGTTTGAGAAAAATAAAGTTGAAAAAGGGTCCCAAAAATATTTGTTCACTGAAAACAGCATTAATGCATCTTTGAAACTAGCCAACAGCCAATAAAGAACAAGTTAATTCATTTTTAAATCTACTAAAAAGATCTCAATGAAAGTCAAACCTCTAGAGTACAACAGAGTACTTTTAGAATAAACAAATTATATAGAAACATATAACTCTAACTGAATTCAGTGTCAATTAGGGTCACACACAACCCCCATGCTGCTAGAGTTGCCATATCTAATAAGTAACCCAGGCATCACAAACAGCCTTAACTTCTTGATAGGTGAATATAAACAACGTAGTCCACATTCTGTAGAAAAAAAGTTAAGTAGGAAAAGAACTGCCTTGCACAAGTCTCTGTACTATAACTCCTTAGCAAGCCAGGTTAATAGCTTTACATACTTTACAATGGGTATTTAATAACCATCATGAATACTAGGCTTTCAGTCATACACTGCATATTAAAAGTAACTTTCTGACAACTGCTTGCAGACTTCAGTCCAAATACTAACAATTAGCTTCAGAGGTGTTCATTAAAGTGAAGGGAGAATTCATCCCTCATTTTTTCATAGGAAGCTATATTTTCTCCCCAATTTCAGGTCCCCCTTTTGATCATTAGGTACCTAGAAACTACTTTAAGGCACACTGTGGTGCCTGTATCATGGCCCAGAATCTCTACCATCTTAAACTATCTTCTGTCTTAATAAACACTTTCAAAGTACTTCCAATGCAAGTCTTTAAATAACAGCAGAAGATTAAAAAGCAAGAGGCATGAAAATATTCCTAAAGGTAATTTTTGTTCGTTTGCTTTTTGTTAAACATGAAAAAAAGCTGGATATTACTCTGTGGGACTTATACAGGTCAAGAGACCTGACTGACCTCCTACCCTAAAGCTGGAAACAGCTGGATTTACAAAAATATTGCAGTTTAAGAAAATTCCACTTAACACACTACAGTTTACATCAAATTATAAGATCACTTTGGACATGTTTAAAGGTTGCCTAGTCCATTAACAGTGGTTAAGATAGGATATTGGGAATACTTAATGAGGTTTTAGAAGTTGCAATGCACTGTGTGTCAAACAAAAGATTATACTACTATAGGATATACTGCTTAAGCATATGAATTACACTGTTAAGTATTCTCATGGTCATCATATTAAGCGCTAAGCTCTTGTAGACTCAAGCCATAACGAGATTGCAAGTAAAGGTAAATGGAGCATACCTTCATTTAGATTATATGTTTTAAAATACTCTAATAAGCCAATTATTCAAGGCTGTTCGAAAGACTACCCATTTCAAGTATTGATTTTGGACGCTTCTAAAATGGAAAAAACCCTAATAAAAGGTACTAAGAAAAACATATAAAATGAGTCAATGACCATTTATTTAATTTTATGACCTTACAGAATGTCTGCTAAAGTTCTGTTTCTCTTGAAGAAAGTCTTGAAAGAGGAGGGGGGGGAAAAAAAAAAAAAAAACAAACAGCTAACAAAACAGAAAAGCAAGCAAGCACCAACTATTAACTGTAGCCACAAGTTTAAATCATCAGAAAAGCATTAAGTTACAAAATATAATAGATATAATTTCTATATCCATAATATACCCATGAAGGTATGTACAGTATGAGGAAATCACATCATCTACCTTTAGGCACCAGTTTATTCAGGTACCAAATAATTTTTTTCCTTTGAAATAAAGGGACTGTTGTGTACCACTTGTATAACAATGCTCTGCAAATTACAGCTACAGTTTCTTATTGTAAAACATTTATTAAATAGAAGAAAGTAATATTTTTCAACACCCTAGAAGTAAGACAAGTCACTAGAATCCCCCTGATACACACACACATGCTCTTATATACGTACATACATACATACGTGTGTGTGTATTTATATTTAAATAGAACATTTTGCAGAGAGCGGGGTTTAAGGTTGATATGGTAATTACAGAAAATGCCAAGGTCGGTTCTTTAAAATTCTGGCAAAGGAAAAAAAGGAAAAGTAGCATATAGTTTTCTTACTGTTGCTTCTGACACAGAGACCACTCCAACTTCTTGAAAGATACAAGAAGTGTAGACCTTTTTTCTCCCATGAAATCAGCAAAAGCTGTAAAACTTGCTTGATTACCGTAAGCCAGATATACTCTAGTTCCAGAACTGAGATGCTGAAGCAAAATGCACATACTTCATTCTCAAAGGAAGCTCAGCCTAACTCTGCTGTCGTGTATCCACAGAGAACCTTGCCTCAAAGGCTGATTTTATGCAAATAGTCCTTGCTTCCTTCTGCCTCTTTCCTGAAATCTACACTAAATTCTTCTGTAACCAAAATGAAATATCATCTTCATGTGATTGTGCACAATGGATAGTTTTTATTTTGCATCAAGAAAAACTGGAAAATCTTGTCCAACTTTACAAAGTAGATAGGCCTTCTGAAGCAGTATTTATACCTCTCCAGTGTAATAGGGATTCAACACCAGCCCTCTTGATTATAAACCCTCCCTCCACAGTCAAACAGTTGCACATTTTCTGTAACTAGTATTTATCTTCATTTGCTGTATTCAGACATACAAAAATCACATAGAAAAAACATTTCCAAAACACCACTACTTCCTCCATGTCCTCCTTTATATTGTGCTCTCCTTTTTGATCATTTGTCCCATATTTTGGAGCCTGTTTTACATAACTGCTTTTTGGTAAGGTCATAAACTACAGCCAAAGCCAAGAGTAGGATTTCTGGGAAAACTGAAAGTAAATTAAATAACACTAAAATACCATATATACCTTAAACACTATCTACCTGTAGCCTTTTAAAATAACAAACAAATTCTTCTGCTTATTCAAAACAGTTAACAGTACCATAAAACCCACAAGATAAATGCTATTTATTTGTGCTCAGTGACATGAGATAAGTAGTAAAGTAAAATGTAATAAGAGGAGGAATTCCCAGCACTGAAAACTGAGTGGAGTATAAAACCTATTTGTTTAGTTAATGCACAAATATAATTGCTAAAAAAAACCCAAAACTGACTTCTATAAGGCAATTAAAAAGGATGCCTATGCACTAAATACATGCAAGTCATCTTAACTTTTTCCTTGGAACTGGAGAGCATAACAGCAGCAAGCAGAAATGTAGTTGATGCAAAGACAGAAACAGCAACATGATTTTCCCAAGAAAATATTAGTGTTCTGATCTTAGAACGCCAAACTATTTGCACATTAAAACTTTTTAATTGTTTATCAAAAAAAAAGATAGTAGAATAAGTTTAGTAAATTAAAATATTTCATTTTCGGTAGATGAATTTCTAACCCACGAAAGAACATTTTCCAATAGTTCATAGCCTAAATACTTAGAAATATTTAAATATTCTCAGAAATTTTGTATGAAGGGTAATATTCTCCATAAGCAGCTGACAATCTGATAAGATATTCTTCAAATACAAATATTAAGAGCTTTCCCTAATATGAAAGGGGAATATAAAAAACAATGAGCTAAAGAAGAATTAGTTAGGAAACTAGGTTCTGAGTTGCAAGACAGATCTTGCTAATTTAACTGAAAATATGAATTCACAGGAAATAATACCGAGCTCACTTTTCCAAAAAGAGAACAAGCCAACCTTCCATTTTAAAGTATGTCTGTGCGTCTTCCAATTACAAAGCGATGTTACCTCAGCATTGTTACAAAAGTACGACATATGTTGCTACCAGAGTTCATATTTATTAGAGTTTTCTCTCATTTTTTACCAAATCGGTAATAGATATTCAGTAATACAGATCATTTACTGTCCTATGACACACTCTTGTGGTACATGAAGGAATGAAGTGATCTGCCAATCATAAATGAGAAAGTAATTCAAACTGAGACAGCACCCGTCGCAAATGTTTTAAGATACAATATTTCAAAATATTATGTTAAAAAGTGAATGGAAAAGAACTGTACCATCCATTCTTACTAAAACACTGTCATATCTTCACATATTGTTTGACTGAGACTAAACTATGGTGATGATGGATTCCAAGCGAATTCTAGCCCTCACTGGCTACAGACCATGGAAATACCACACCTTATTATATAACTGGGCATAACTTCACTCATAGACTCACTGCAAATTCTCATTTCTTATATTCAAAAAGGATATTTATTTCTGCATTATAAATGGAAAATAGGAAAGCTAATATACTCCACAAAAGCTGTCACATCAGAGAAATACTGCAGATAGAGTTTTAAACTACATATTAAATGACTTTCTAATTAGCATACATTTGAAATTCTGTCCAGAAAACATTTCATTTCTTCAGCAATTCAGGCACACACACACACAAAAAAAAAAAAAAAAATCACATTATTAGAACTTCTGGGATTCCTGCTCTTCAAAATCCATACTATAGTTTTGTGAAACTGAAGATAATGTAGATTCTATTATAGAGATTCTTAATACTCAATTTAGAATGCAGATTCAATTATTTACATCTTTTACAAAGAAAAATATCATTAATTATACAACACTAATAGTAGTATTTTTTCACTATATGGTCACACAACGTCATGTCAGCCTCAAATTCATAAATGTTGGAGAAAGATAAAAGCAGAAAATAAGTCTGCTTTGCATAAATTTTAGTTCTTTTCGTATCGATTACATAACACCTCCAAATACTGTGGAAAAGAATTTTATCTTTCTCACTGTTAGGTTTATATATGCATAAAGTTGTTTACTAGGTAGACCTAACCGACTTTGAAGGAATTAGTCTAATCTCATACACATCAAAATTATTTACTAGTTTTTCTTGCGAACAAGCAACCAAGCATTTGTTCTAATTGACCTGGATATATAACTAATGGAAATGTCATTATCAGTAAATGTGGTTCTTGCAGCAAAACTGTACTTTGATACACACACACACCATATATATCCCCCCCCCCCCAAATAAATAGAAAAAAAATCCAACTGGTGATGAAAGAATAGGGATTATCTCCAGTCTCTATATAGCCTTGTAAGTACCAAAAGGTGTATAAACAGTCCAGACCAAACACTTATATAAGTATGAATGAGCAAACTTTTTATTTTTAAGGATGTTAGGTGTAATATACTTTCCATTTCACCCTAAAGAAAGGTGCAAGTTATAGCAAAACAAACTACAGTGCTTCCTTGACAAATCAGAGGCACAAACATCTCTTGACACAACAAACTTTTCACTCTTAATTTCCCTTATCCTTTTCATACTGACTCCTATTTTTGCCACCAATGCTTCAGGAACGTTCTTAATCAGTCCTAACTATGCTTCCTACTTTAGTTTTGGTCCATATTTTCAGGTTCTCTCAGCAGACAGTTCTGATCTTCAGATTACTGTTGCTTCTCTTAAAAAAGATTTTTGTTCAAGATTCTTTACGACTATTATAAAGCAAGCATCTGCACAGCACAGCTTAACTATTTCCCCACTTGCTCACTACCTCTTTCATTATTTTGCTGAATAAGAAAAAGACCCCCCAAGGCCAATTTTAAGTCATTTGATAGCAAGGAATGTATTCTCTTTTCCCCCTTTCACTTGAAGTTTGACCAAGTCTAGTCCTCCATTTATCACTGCTGCTTCTATTCTACAGAACATTAAAAGAGCAATTTAGTTCATACTGCTAGATTACTACTAACAGTAAACTTTCTCCCTTAGCTTTCTTGCAGTTAGGATGATCTAACCCCATTTGCTTTTAGCTATATCTATCCGGTTTTGATTTCTTTTCACAGTAGTGTTATAGATCTGTTGAACTCCATGTGCCAAGATTTCTCCAGCAATGTGCAATTGAGCCTTGAATCCCAGTATCCCTTCACGCATTCCAGTTATATCTACTCCCTGTTTTATCAGCTTTGATAACAGCTTTCATTCAAGCAAATTTGCTGAACATTTAGTTGCTTTTTCCATCTTCCCACCGTTTCTAATAGATGACCCAATACTTTGGGATTTTACACTGAAATGACAACAGCAACAAAAAGCAACATTCTGCAGCACATGAATCAAGTAGGTTGTAGCCAGATTTTAAGTCCCACAAGGCATCACTCTGCATGATCAATGAACTGTAAACATAAGCAGTCACCCTAAGTAGGCTCTTTTTAGCTTGTTACCCTTTTGAGCTATAAATATGCATTTACAATTTTAGAAAGAAGGCATTTCTATATCATTTCAAAGGACAAGCCAGACTGTACAGCAGCAAAAAAATGTAGTCTTTACAGCTGTTAGGTTGAGTAATAGAGCAGATAAGGTTTCTAATTTCATTACTTAGGTGCTGCTAGAGGCTAGTAGAGTTGTTACAAAAGTATCCTGTAAGTTAATATTTAAAAACAAAACAAGACAAAAAAACCCCTGTGCTTCAGTAACTCCTAAAAAAAAAATCCCCCAAAAAACAAAAAAAAGAGGAGGACTGGGAAGAAGCAGCCATAAAACAGAAATGCAGAGTTGTTGAGAGCTACAGACATTGCTGTCAGTTTTCTGCATTCTCTTAGTTTAAATGAAACTGGAAGTAGTTGACTGGTTACTGATCCAGAGGAAGAATGCATATAAAACCACAACAACTGGCAGTCTCACATCTCTCATTTTGCTATGAAGATTTACTTATTCTGCCAGACAAGGATCGGTTTGGGGACTTTTGCTTGTTCATCCAGGAAGAAGGCTGCTTTGGGGATGTTTGTACAAGAATAACTTCATTAGGACAGAAACAGTCTACTGTAGCCTTTCCAGAATGGATGATAATGGATTTGACCATAGCAAAAAGGCTTCAAAATTCTCTACATTTTTAAGTCTTTAAAAGAAAGGCAATCATGTGCCAACCTGCTTATACCATCAACACTATGAGTTGAGGGTTTTTTCCAAATCCAGAAACTGATGTTTGATATTCATTGCTTTGTCACCATCCAATAGTAACACTGATTTACAACAGGCAGAACACAAAAGCTGTTGCTGATAGCTCATCTTGCTGAGAACACACATACATGGGTTAACGGATCTTCCATTTCACTGTGGGCCAAAATCCTAGCAGAGCTTTTGGAACCTAAGCATTTTTTTTTCCCATAAAGATTTCTTTCTGCATGACAGACCAGATGAAGAACCATTCCATTAAAGTATCTGGGACCTTAAGAAGAATAAAATAAATAAATAAATAAATAAAACAAGCAGTTTTCAGAATAGCAAACTGGATTGTATCCTGTACAAGAGAACTTTTTGTAGTAACTCCAATTCAAGCTGAACAATTTGTTTAAAAAAAAAAAAAAAAAAAAACTCCTACCAATTCAGATCAATTACGTTTTCTTCATTCTTACATAACCTTTGTAATTGGATTGCTATTAATGACAAAAAAAAAATCTACAGGAACTTTATAGCACACACATTATTTATGGTGGTGCCTGGTTCATACAAAGTTTTTAAAAAGACTCCTTTAATGAGTCTGCTGTGAAACTATCAAGGCAAGATATCTGCAGACTAAAAGTATCTGTTTAGAACAAAGAAACTATATGAGAAATTTATCATGTAGATACCAACTGGACATGAGAACAGCAGCCTATGATGGAAGTCTGCATTTCGAATGTTCACATGAAGTAATCAACTTACTTTTCTTTATACAAGACCCCACTTAATTAAGAATTAATTTCTTTTCTTGCATTCAAATTATTTTTCTAAGCTCCTAGTGAAGAAAAGAGGACAATAAAAGCACTGTGGTAATGAAGATTTTATCGCACTCAGATATAGTATTACCTTCAGTCCGATATAAATACTTGTAGCACAAGATTAGAAATTCATTAAAACCATTGAGTGCATAAAAATGTAAAAAACAAACAAACAAAAAATCCCCACTAAAATAAAAACTATGAAAATAGGTTTGTAGAATTTTAAACGTTGTGTGTAATATTAAACGATAGCAAATTAATTATTGAAAGATTCTTGCAATTAAAGAGACAAAAATATGAGATGTTAGGAACACAGCAAAATGAGTATTTTTCATTAAAAAAAAACTGACCAAGCTGAGCAAGGGTACATGATGGATTTTTTAGCTTGCATTTTAATTTCCAAACCTGTCTTTTCATTCCATCAGCATTTATGGTTTAGGACGTATGATGTCTAGGAGCAGACTTTTTTTCCTCCTTAGTCTACATGAAAATAATACCCTTCTCCTATAAGATTTTACTTATTCCCATTTTAAAAGCATTCTCTACTAGAAATCAATAAAAGGACACTCTTACGGCTTCTAGAACATCAGGCCCTCCCTGTTCTGGTCAAGGCTTTCCCTCCAACAGTGTTGCAGAACAGGATCCGGTTGTTTTGTTAGCCTGAATACACTTTTGTGTTTTCTTCAAACACAAGCTCACTGCAGACTAACACTGCATTTTGGGAGAGAAATCAATTATGCAGGGGAAAGAAAAAAAAAAAAAAATCACTTGTTTGAAGAAAGTGGTAACAGCGAACTATAGGAACTACCCCCTCAAAGCACTTCACTGAGGAGAAAGCAAAACATTTCGATATGTTTTGAAGCGGACAGGAAACAACAACTAGTTTGTGCTTAGAAGACAAGAGCCAATCACCTAATAATAATACATACTGGAACTTTCCTGTTAAGGTTTTGGGGGGTTTTGTTTGTTTTTTTTTAAATTACCACCAAAAGGAACATACTCCATGTAGAAGGATGCAGCCACACTGCTAACTGATAAGGCTCATAAAAGAGAGAATGTAATAGTTGTATATGTTCCCATAAGTCTTAGTGTTTATTTTCAGCATCAATCAGTAATAAACACTAATCAGTAATTTTTTATTCCCCCCTGCCCCACACACAATTTGACAAACATTACCTAAATTCACAAATAATCCATACCAAACCCACACCAACCCCCTCCCCGCCCCCCCCCCCCCCCCGGCCCGAACATTTTCTTATTGAAGCCTTTATTTGCCCATTTATTTAACAGTGGCTTGAGGGGTAGGAAATGAATATCCAATTGCTTTACACAAAAAAAGAGAAAAGAGCATAATTTCCTGTTCTTTTTTGAAAGTCTGGACCAAAAGAATGCCTGTGGTAAGAGCTGTCCTTCTAAGCCTTCTCTAAGGATAAAAAACAAATGAGCAAAAATTACTTTTAAAAGGGAAAAAAAGAGTAAAGCACAAGCTAACAGAAAAAAAAAAAAAACCTTCTAAAACATGAGTTCATCCCAACAAACTGCCATAGAAAGAAAAGGAAGTAAAAAACCCACAATTTATAGCTTAGAAAATATTTAGAGAGAGAGAGAGAATAAATGGTATTGTCAGATTATTCTAATCATTAGCTACGAACACAAGAGAAAAATAATTTTAAAGATCACACCATAGTCTATGTTTCTGTATGCTTTACAGCTAAGTTTGCATCATTGAAAAGAACCCTTTCGTGATGCAACTGGGGTCTTTCAGAGAATCTAGACAGCTTGACTTTTTTTTTTTTTGCGCACACGCCAAAAATTGTTTTTCCTTCAGAAACAGAAAGCTACTTCTTAGTCACGATGAGCATTTTTTCATTCCCCTGCAGATGCAACAGTCACATTATTAGCCCAAGTGTCATTTCTTATACTTGACTAGTTAACTAAGTCCTCCTTGTGTTACCAAAATGTAAAATTGTCCTCCTCCTCACCAGAGAACCAGTTCATACATTTCAGTGTGAAGTATATTCATTCACTGATTCTTATACCAATCTGTACATAGCAAATATAACTGATACAACTATCTAAACAAGATAAGCATAGCTCATTCTATCTGTGTTAAGAACAGAAACAACTATAATATATTAACTACTGATAAATATGCCATTTCTTTCCTCCATGGAAGGATGACATATTGAAATTACAAGGTGCCATTGACATTTCAGTGCTTTACAAAGTAGTGACTGATCGGTTGCCACCCCTTGTAAATGCTGCTTGTAACTTACTCCCACATTCTTCAAAAACAAAATCCCCCTCCCTCCATTTTATGGGAAAAACTTTCAGAATAATTTGGATTTGAAAAGCAGCTGGGATGATACTGCAAGGTAGCCAAACCTAAACACATAGCAGGCTTGACTTATACTTTAATACAGTTCACAAAGATTACATTAAAGGTAACTCGAGTTACTCAGTGCTACATTACGCACAGAAGTTGCTCCAGGCTGTGCGACTTGTAGACTCAAATCCCTTACTCTCCAGATAAGTAAAGTAAGAGGATACGGAGTTCCACCTAACCCTTAAAGTATTTACTAAGAAACTCAGTTGACACCACAGCAAACTCGGCCTTTCTGCTTTTGGTCCCCCCCCCCCCCCCCCCACACACACAGAGTGTATGCAAACACATTTATCACTACAATATAAAAACAGCACCTTCAAATAAATTTGGCCAAAGGAAACAAGATTTTCACCAACTTGCAGTGAAACCCCGGAACCAAAAATCTCTTCAACGTTCTAAAGATTACATCAGCCTACAAAAAACCTGCTTGCGTGGACTTAAGTTTTCATTTTTAAAACTCATTTGCTAACACAACTGAAAAGCATCTTTGAATATATGCAGAGGCAAAAGTGTCAGTCCAATACATTCTAAAAGAATGTTCTCTCTACTACAGGTGTTAGTGCAAAGGGAAAGGTCTTCATACCAAAGCTCTAATATTAATCTGTATCTTGAATTGATCCAAATATTACTATACTCAACTAGGGTATTTCTGTTCACTAATGGAAGCAAAATCAGTATTCCTTCTGGCATGTTTCAGAGAAATCTGGCAGAATTAGAAAAGAAAAAATAAAATAAAGTCAGAGGGAACTATATTGACCTTTTCAAGACAACAGTGATAGCACTCCCAGAGAAGAGTTTCATTTCTGAATAATCAAGTCTGGCAGGAGCTCTGGAGTGATGGGATCAGACTCTGCCATCTCCAATAAGATTAGGATGAAAATCTATCCCAGTCAATAAAAATAAAAAATAAAAATGAACTATATAAAGATCATGCAATCTTTCTCTCTTGAATTTACTAGATGAGTTCTCTTTCATACCTAGAGAGAACTAAAAAAAAAAAAGGTTTTTTTTAATTATTTTTCTTGCCATCTCCCATAAACTGCAGCAGTTATCTGCATATTGTTGCAAACAATGAAGATAAGAAACCATTTCTAAATACTGTTTGATCTGTAATTCCAAATTCTCATTTGGACTATACCACATTATAAATAATGATCACATAAAAAACTACTCTTATTGACTCAAGTCAAATCAACTTATTACTTGTATGTTTATAAACCCAGCGCACTAATTATAAAGCATCCATTTCATAAAACTACCACCTTTCTTATATTCTGCACACATGAAACAAGTTGCCATTTTGTATTTAAACACTTGCAAAGATTCCTTCATGGTTAGAGATTGCTTTTGTGAACACTCCATAGACCTCCAGAGTCTTATAACCACTTCTGGCAAACCATTTCCAACACCAGAAAGATGGCTTTTTAGGAACATGTAGCTGGCTCTGTCTTCAGTTATCCCCACCATATTACCCTGAATCAAGCAAAATTATCACAGTTTTACTATATTAATTACACTTATTCACAGACTTCCACAAACTTCTTGCTGTATTGTCTCCACACCAGTACTCTTCAAAGTATCCCCAAAAACTCAGTACTTGTCTTTAAGGCGTTTCATTTCTTTTCTCCCTTCTGTAAGTGACCAGGCTGAGTATCTGTATGTAACAACTCACCTTATTCAAGCATTTTAAGTCTTAAACACAGTAGCTTGGAGCTACTCCAAGCAAACCACAGGCATCCTTACTCTGCGTCCAAAATTAAGAAAATTAAGAACCTACGAAATGCCCTACTGGGTCAGGCCAACAATCTGTCTATCCAAATACTCTGTCTCCAAGAACAGTAAGACACGTTACTTGGAGAGATTCTGCTAGCCTCATCACTATTTATAATCCATTCTCTTCACTTCTCCAAAGAGGATGTTCCTTCTCCTATATACATTGAAGAAAGTTTGCTAGAAAATACCTGCTTTCCTATTTCCTTTAGTATTTGTTTTGGATCTGTTGTCCCTGAATTTGTCTAATGATCTTTGAATGTGCTGAACTTTTGAACTTTTCACCAAGTGGTCCCATCAATTCCCTAGCTAACTTGCTGGGTTTGATTATTTAAATAATCCTTTTAACATCGGCTTAAGAAATTCATAAGTCTAAAAAAGAATGTGAAGAATGTCCTACTTATATTTATGTTGCTACATTTAATGGGTTTTCCTGTTCTCTTCATTTGGGCAAGCCTTCCCATTTTAAATATTTTTTTCCCTATGATACTGTCCTTAACTCTCCTATAAGCCACACTTCCCTCTCTCTCTCTCTTTAAAAACAAACCAACCACACACACATGCTTTGGTTGGGCTTTTTCTGAATGACGATGCAGCATTTTTTGAACAGCCACCAGGTTGCTTGTAGACATGGAAATCCGGTCTGCTTGATCATTTGCCTCTTTCATCGAGTTTCCTGTCCTGAAGTTGAATACCTGCATGCTAGATTTGTTTGACTTGTTCTCTCTTGGTACAACATTAAGATTGCGATCACTATATAAAGAGCAGTTGTCATTTGATATGAAGCATTCTTGTTTTACCATTTTAAGTTTTAGGCTTTAGACAATATAAAAGCACATGTAAGCTTTGCTCCAGCTGTTCTGCTCAGTATTTCACATGTCAGTCAACTATAAATCATATATTTGGTTTAATGTTTTCAAAGAATTATAGTACGTAAGCTATTTCTTTGATACTGGTGTTGCCAGAAAGACTTGTTTCACATTTACACATTGATCTGCAGCCATGAATGTAATCCTGATAAATCTTGAACACTTTCTAGTTCTTGTTATTTCTTTCTTTTTCAAGCCTCAAATTATCCTTGGTACCACATCTTTCTTTCTGCCCTCAAAAAGAACAGTTGTCAGCATTCCAAAAAACATCAGTGCAAACCATTCACATACACCTTATTTTGAGAATTTCTCAGTTATCAATATTTTCTTTTGCCAACACATTATAAAGACAGTCAAGGGCAGTATAATACTCCCACACTGATATCCATAGGGCAGTGATTTTTCTCTTAAGTTATATTCCTTTAAATGCTGACACAAAGCTAATAATTTGAGGATTCCAGAATCTTTTAATACAGTCTTGGGGCAACTCACAAAAAAATTTTTTTCCCCCTAAACAAATATTTTAAAGCATATGTGTACTTTTCTGTCATAATCCAATCTTTTCTTAAGTAGTTGCACTGAAAATATTCCAAATTGATCTATATTCCCAGATTCTGAACTAATGTTCTCCTCCTACGACCCGTATGTAGCAGTACATTTATGAGGTTTTCTATGACAAAGGAGTTGGTTTTCCATTTTGCCCTTGCCTACTTTCTTATCTAAAAATAACATTTCTTTTAAGATTACAAATTTATTCCAAGTTATGAAAAAGAGCTTTTCAATAAATTACACCTTGTTTCCAATAATTTGCTGCAAGAACACAGTCAGTCACTGATGTTCTGGTATTTCTTATGTTCTATCCCAAAATTCTAACATTAAAAAAGAAAAAAAGTATTACATTCACAAAATGTTCAATTCCTGGAAAGCGACTAATATACCTTTATAACAACTATAAAATTAAGAGAAATTATCTCCACCCATATCTCCTTAAGTGGTCTCTTCACCAATAATCAAGGGTTTTTTTTGTCTGTTTGTTTTTAAATAAAAAGCAGCAATGTGAAATCACTTCTTTCAGTAAGTTGGCAAGACTATAGTCAGCAAGTCAAGAGAAGTGATTATTTCACCTCTATTCCTCTCCTCCCTCAGGGAAAGGGGTACATAGTTTTAGCCTCCCCAGTCCAAGAAAAGTCAAGATGATTAGAGGGCAGAAACACACAGTGTATAAGGAAAGGCTGAGAGAGCTGTGATCGTCAGCCTTGAGAAGAGAAGAATAAGGGCAGGGGGACTTTACTGTTAACTTAACTACCTAATGAGAGGCTACAAATAAGATGAAATCAGACTCTTCTTGGAGGTGTACAATGGGGGGGGGGGGAAAGAGTAGTAACAGACAGAAGTAGCAACAAGCGATATTCCATCTAGATATTAAGAAAAGTTTTCACCATGAGGGTGTTGGACCATGGGAAGAGGTTGCCATAGAGGCTATGAAATCTCCATCCTTGGAGATATCCAAAACTCAAGGGGAGAAAGCCCCAGGCAACATGAACTAGCTTGGCTCTGCTTTAAGCGGGGGGTTGAACCACATGACCTCCAGAGATCCCTTCCAACCAAAATAATTCTACAAATGTACGAATATCTCCTTGACCTTCTTGATATCGCCAAGAGCTATTTTGATCATGTATAATCTTTGTTTCATGTTACTGTTCAGTATTTTTCCTACAGTCTGAAACCAGATTCTCATTTTACTTTTTTGTACTTGCAGTAATGTTTCTTTCATACCTCTATCACATCTTCAATTTCTATTCAGAATCGGCATCACTTATAACTTCTATACAAACATCTGCTAAAGCTTCAAATCTATTCTATACTATTCTATACTATTTTCTAGTAGAAATTCCTCGGTGGATTATATATGTACACATAAGACTTCCTCTTCTGGATCAAAGCTGAAATACTTTTGGAACATCAGCTGGTAATATGCAGCAACTGAACATGTGAGTACTTCAATCTAATTTTACTTAATGAGAACAAAATTCACTTAAAGCATCATTGAACATTCTGGTCCCCACTTCCTCAACTAGATACCCCTCTTTTATACAATGACTTCAAATGAAAAGAATACATAAGCAGACCCTTCAGCATAGTGGAAACCAGCTCATTCTCTCCATCCCATCATTTGGCTATAGAATCATTTAAAAATCCTCTTGATTTTCTGGTGTCAGAAACAAAACTTTAGAGCTTTTTAGAACAGTCAAGGACTGTTCCCAAATTCAGTGTAATGAATAGCTTGATGATTCTGAATTAGAAAGTATGGTGCTAAAACTCTTCAAGACTGAGAAGGGTAGAAAATAGAGGTATCCAATTTCTTTGGCAAGTGGTGTTCTAATTAACAAGTTATATACAAGCTACAAAGAAGCATCTCCTCCCCCCAAGGTGCTGAGAACAAAAACAGTTGCTGTGCTGTTCTTTGTACTTGAATTCATGCTGTTAATAAGACAGACACCAACATACCAAATGGTGTCTACCTAGGTGTTTAAGCATTCATACAATTTTTTTGTAAACCACTCGCTTGAGCAAAGGTGAAATTTAGTTTCATGTTGCTATTTAGACACCTACTTACTCATCTAAACAAGATATTTAGTGTCACCACCTCCTTCAGAAAATGAAGGTGATGGCACATTCTTGTACCACCCAGGTGACAATCATTTCAAAAATTAAAAAAGCTACAAGTCCCATGTGTTTAAAAAAAGAA
This sequence comes from Apteryx mantelli, assembly GCF_036417845.1. Taxonomy (NCBI): domain Eukaryota; kingdom Metazoa; phylum Chordata; class Aves; order Apterygiformes; family Apterygidae; genus Apteryx; species Apteryx mantelli. The sequence continues at coordinate 39,724,201 of NC_089978.1, forward strand.
AAAAAAAAGTCTCTGCAGGCTACAGCATTTTTATTCCCCCTGCTTCTGGAGTAGAGGGTTATAAGATTTTTAAACTGTAGACCCACTACTCTCTTTGTTTTGTCAAAACAACGTATTCAGTCCATTCAGTTAAATTCTGATGGGATGTTAATCTCATTAACTCTTAATGTTCTTGCTGTCTGTGGAGATTCACAATCCTCTTCTGAGATATTAACATGTTTAGCTTAAACATCTTGTCTCCCAAGTTTTACTGTTTAATTACATAGGAAACATTACTTCCTCCAGTGGCTCTTAAACTCTCCACCTTATTAATTCAGGGAACTTTCTAAGGAACACTCTTAATGCTATAAATACACCACAATTATCTTTCAGACTTTTTCTAATAGATTCAAGCAAAAATGTTTATGGTCTATGAGATTTTCTTGCCTTTTTATTCTTTGTACAACATTTTTAATATCATTATGTATCAACATTAATAAATTGCAATTCTCTACTCAGTAAAAGTACAGCTAGAGCAACTGAAACATTAAAAAAAAACTACTTTGCCAAAAGCAGAAGAGTTCTTGGTTATGTCAAAAAAAAAATCCACAAGATACCAAAGCATTGGGCAAAAAAACCGGAAGGGGGGTGGTTTGAGAACCCTTTGCACTATATTACATATTTCATTCTAAATTATTTTTTAAACAAATACATATAATAATTTCTTTTCAGTTTGGAAGACTGAAAATCTGAAAAGGAATTAATCATTGAAACCTTTTGGCTGTTCCAAAGTAGTAAGTCTCTGGTAGCAATCACAGGGGGTGGGGAGTGGGGGGTGGAAATGTCAAGAAATAACAGTGGAAATATGAACATTTCATATATGGGGTAGAAGTAACCTAATCTACTAATGAGACTACTTACTTCTGGAAAGGAAAAAGAGGTTTAAAGCCAGGAGTACTTTAAAGAGTTTGCTCTTCCACAGGGCTGTAAAAGCTGATACAGGAAGAAACTAAGCAAAATATCAGGGGAGAGCTATGTTGCTACATGCTTATCAGAAAGTAAAAATTCTCATTAAAAAGACTATTCTCCTCCAAGGAATCAAAGCACATCAATTAGCTTATGTATTCTGAGGATAAACATATCATCTTCTGAATTCTAGATTGGATCACAGTATTTTATTAAGGTACTCTGACAACATTTTATAAATGATTTTTCAGATGTGACCAAATAAAAATTCTGATCTACCAAGAAACATTTCTTGACTTTTTGGTAAGATTTTCCTTATAAGTCACACAATTTTTTTTGTTTTTTGAGTAAAATATTATTTCTTTAAGCAGTTTGGGATTTTCATTTTTTTTCCCCCACACATTCCTTTTAAAAAACAGAACATTAGTGTTATATACAGAAATCTTTCACATAGTATTTGAAAGACATCTCTAAAAGCTGAAAATTAAAGCAATTAGTTACTTACCCTTCTTTTGACAACAAAACGTAAGTTCCAATTTGCAAAGCATATCAGCATTCTCATATTTGTCCTCTTCTGCCTTAACCCAAAAACACGATTCTGTCATTTCCTGAGGTCTGATCTATGAGCAAGAAACAGAACAAACATTTATTAGTTACATTCTTTTAAGGCTATATATTAATACAGAGTTTTAATCATTTTTATATTGACACAACTTTTAATTTTTAAAATAAATCTATAGAACATGGGTAACTGTAGAACCCAGAGTAAATGAAATATTTCAGAGGTCTGTAAAACACATGAAGTATTGGTACAGGTACACAACTCATCTTTAGAATTCGTAAAATGCTTCTGATTCAAGATAATAAAGCCTAAAGTACTTTTAGACAAAATGATTCTGACAATATAAAGCAATACTGACAACATACTCTGTTACCCAAGGTCTAAACACAGCAAACTATTTTTGGTCTAGATTTTAAACTTGAGCAAGTTTTAAATCGTCCCTGAACACATTTGGTTCAACTAAACACTGTATTTTTTTAAATTGAGGCTTTGATTTGCTTCATAAAACTCAAGCTCTTTAAATTGACTTATTTTGGGCTAAATAGCTATCGTTTCCAAAACTCAACTGATTGTTCCAGAGAAGAAAAGATTAGATGGACACCATACTTTTTAAGCATTAAATTATATGAGTACATGCACACAGAGGACAAATGGAGAGACCTGCAGTGCTTCTTCCCACAATCCAGACTAGATAGGTGTACAGATGTAAGACACTTGTCTTGGAAACCATCAGTATAATGCAATGACTGATCCAATGTAAGCAGTTTACTATAAGACCAGGTGCAGCAGGACCCAGGAAGCAAGCGGGTATCAAGGTTGTATTATTTCTTCACCAGAAATGACTCATCCAAATATCTCAGAAAGTCAACAGATCTGCCCAGATGATTTATGAGTCAGTGCAACGTAGTTTTCAAAAAGCAATAAAATTAATGTAAAGGCACAAAGTCTTTATGAGTTCTTACATAATTTTAACTAATTTATCAATTGTTCGAGATAGGATAAATGGGTTGTCAGAAATGAAACTAAGCTCTATGTTAGATTTTACATCAGAAATTTTCCATTAATCAGGCTTACCTTGGACCAGTTGAGTCTTTTCATGGTAACCTCAGGCCTGAATTCTTTTTTAGGCTTCAGGCCAAATGGCAAAGCATGTGGAGGTGGAGACCACTGTGCTCCAGGCAGGCCTGGTGGAAGTGGTGGTGGTGGAGCAGCACCAAAAGCTTGAGGAATTCCCAAGCCATTTAAAGATGGAAGAGGAGGGGGAGGAGGTGGTGGTGGGATTACTCCATCAGAAGGCAGCGGTGGAGGAGGCGGAGGCAACTGATGTGGTCCTGCAACTTCCAGTGCAGTGACAGATGCATCTCCACGTGTTGGTGACAGAAATCCAGGTGGCAAGGAGCCATACTGATAAGGAAAAAATATTCTTATTCATATTCATTACTTTTAATAAACAAGATGTCATAAGAGCCGTAGCTTATAGATTAAATCCAGAACCATTTGGCTTTTGATTTCATAACTGAAAGTCTCCATATTCTAAATGAACATTCAGACCACAAGGTACATGGAAAAAAATGAAAACCTGAAATGCTATAACCCACTTGTCATATTTCACTGATCACAATCTAAAAGGTGTCTGATAGGTATCTTGATGAAAGTTTATCTAGACTACCAGAGTTTAGCTCGTATTTAAAAATAACATCAAAGTCTCCAATATTCTTGCTTACCCTACAGAACAGAGAAGTATCACCAGGATTTACTAATCCAGAACAAATGAAAGTATCTGACTAGATTAGTAATTCTCTTTTGGGAGCCACCACATAAACAAACAAACAGAGCTGAAGGATAGATATTTTGCTATAGATGAGCATTCTCATTCTGCAGAATTAAAAGGGCAAAGGATGATGAAAAAAATCCTTAATACATACAGTGCTGCCTTAAATCTGCAAACACATAAAACTAATGGCCATTATATTTTTTAAATCAGGAAACATTACCCTTTATAACAAAGTCGATAGAAAATGCAGCAACTGCACAATATTGTGTAGTACTTAATCAAGCAGTTTTGACAACTATATTAATAGTTTTTAAGATACTGCATTGATTTATTATTCTAAATGGTGAAGATCTGTACTGTATGGAGATGGGTCTTTTTAATTTGCACTTCTATAAGCCTAAAAATATATCTTTGTTTCTACTATTTGAACAACTTCTACCATAGGCTTTCAAACATTATTAAATAGGGACTTGACAAAAAAATAAAAAATAAAAAAGAAATATTTATCTACTAGTGATAATATCAGCTTATTCAACTGATAATTATGAACTGGAATAGTCCATTTCATTTTTGAAATGTGGAAGGGACTATGTTAACCAAAGGACTGATGTATTGTAAAAAGGAAATAACTGAATATCAAGGAATATAAATAAATAAAGGCACAACAGCATTATTGTTTTTTGAATTGCTGAATGTATGTGTTCTTTACACTTACATGTAGGCACTGAACAATTAAGTTCTAATAAATGAAAGAAAATTAATATGAATGAACACCAAATAATACAGAACAGTAAATGAGGAATGAGACCAGGAGAAATACGGTCATAACATGCAGAAATAGTAATGCTAAGTAGAAACTGATGCCAAATGGAAAACCAAACATTCCTCTTTGGGTAGATTTAAAAGGGTATAAGTACTAAATTGAAGTAAGAAATTATTTGATATTTATAATGTGTTTCAAGAAATATTAATTATAGGAAATTCATGGCATAATAATTTGTGAGTATAACCATATACTGTGCTCACTGTCTATCTCCACAAAAAAAAATTATGTTTAATCTAGTGAACAATAGAACAGTAGAAAATAGGAGAGAAAAAGCTATTTCACTTGCAAAAAAATGAGTATTTAAACAGGTTTTTCAGGAAATGCATATAAAACTGTTTTCTTAATGCACGATATAAAGCTGTCAATAAAATACATTCTGGAGAAGCAACAAGTTTTGCAATTGCCTTTTTTTAAAGATAGATTCTGACATTAATAGTGAATTCTGACCAGAAAACTGAATCAGAATGACATTTTTAAACATTACCAAAACAGAGCTGAACTAATTTTACTTGTTAAAAAAATTACACAATCAAAAAAAAAAAAAAAAAAGGACAATCAAAACATATTTCATCATCTCCCTATACTAAAGAAAGACAGCATTGAGAAACGTCATTTTTAGATTGTGCCTCTTATATCCACTGTAAGGCACAGGAAAAAAAAAAATCACTTGGTCAGTCTCCTTACACAGATCGTAAAGCTGAAGCAGTTACTAGTTAACTGAAGTATCACTCAAAATCTGCATGTCTTCTTTCCATCGTATTTTAAAGTATCTATTAAAGCTTGAAAATTGAAAAATTATCTGGAAATGTTCTTATCCAGCCACAGGTTATTTCTTTCACTGCTGGACATCCATGGTAAGGCTTCAGCAAAGTAAACTATATAATGAATATTTTCCTGTGGAGGGATAAAGATCACAGTGATGAATGCTAATCTAAGAGCATAAGACTTATTACCCTGTGTGGTTAATTACTTCTGAAATATATGACACTGAAAGCAAAACCCAAATGAAACATAAGAAACTAGTTTAATTAACAGAGGTCAGGCACAAGTAGGATCAACTGGGAACTCAGAGCTAATTAATGTCACACTACAATTCTTTGTATAAAACTCAGGGAAAAAAGGAAACTAATAGTCAGTAATAATAGATAAGAGAATTCTTTAAAAAAAAAAAAAAACACTCATTGAAATGTACTATTAGAATACACAAAAAGTACCAAGTGAAATTTATTTCAACAACAATACTTGTTATATTCTTTAAACTGTTTTATACCTGTGATTTAAAAGCCTGTAATTCTGCTTCAAGTTCACTGATTCGTTCTTCTTTTTTTTGTAGCAGGGCCTGGGTCTCCTGATGAACTATAAAATCTTTTTCAAACTAAGAAGGGGAAAAAAAAAAAAAGCAAAAGAAAAGAAAATTGTTGCAACCTTCCGGTTCTATGTAGTTTCTCTAGATTCCAACTTCTCCTTTCATGTTTCATTATATTCTTACTATTAAACTTACATGTAACAAAACTAAGGACACATACACAATATTTGCTATTCTACTTTAACTTCCCCATGTATCCACTGAGGGTGAATGAAGCACCATCTTCATCAGTTCTACAAGTCTTTACTAATTGGCATGAAGTAATTAATATTATTTCAGTTGGAATTGTATAGAGAACTCTAGCTTAAAAAAATAAACTTTTGTAATACAGAGTCTGTAAATACAAATGACCCAATATATATTCTCTCACTGTTAATCTTGACAAAGAATCTGATAAAAACTATTCAGTGCAAGCACTCAGTTGATTTTTGATAGATTTGTACATGAAACTTCAAAATAAATAGCAGGAAGACCTTCTATTTATGGTAACTATTTCACATCAATTTTCTCTGCTTCCCAGTGTGCACAAGAAACATCCAGCTTTCCACTAATACATAAGTGATCACAGGATTTTGAAGTTAAAAGCTATCCTATTTTCAGTTAGACTATTCATGAAGCTATTCTGTAATTCCCTGTGTCCATCTTCTGATCACATAACTTCAGAATTACTTACTTTTCTGGAAAGTTCCGAAGCCCTCTCTTCACATTCTTCTAATCTTGCTTTATCTACACAAATATCTTTAAAAAACAAACAAACAAACATATACTTGTACATATACAGGAACACAAGATTCTTAATCACATATACAACTTTAACTTGGTTTTTGGAGCATACAAGAAAAATATGATACCGTAATCATTTCCAAGCAGTACTTACCTACTAAGTGACTGAAATTTATATCTAATCTTTTACGATATGTGAAATCTGGGTCTGTTCCACTTCGATGCAACACTATCTGGGACACACATTCTTCAATTAATTTGAAATACTGTGGACTAAAGACAGACATAAGATCATTTATTTATTAGCATACGTTTAAAATCCAGTCTACAGTAAGACCAAAACATTTGGACTGACTTTTTCCACAGAAGGATAGATAGAAACCCCAAACGTCTCATTTGATTTCTTAGTGAAGGACAAATACATCTGGCTGTATACTAATGGTTTTGTTGAAGCCTTAAAAAAAAAAAAAAAAAAAAAAAAAAAAACTATGGATAAACCTTTCTTGTATAATAAACTCTGCATCTATCCTTCTACAGAACTATAAAAAGAAAAGACTCCCTTCTGCTTCCTCCCAATACAAAGCAAGCCTCTTAGGCTCTCCCTTTAGCCTGATCTGCTTTTGTGACTATTTGAACTATGGATGCATTACAGCCCTGCTTCACTAAGAGGAATAAAAAGCCACTGCTTGAAAATGCCTGGTAGTATGACAGCTGGGTCACTCGTCCAGAACATGAGACATGTGAATTCAAACCATTCCAGGGGAAGAGGTCTCGCATAAATGTAGCCCTGTCAGGTAAGCACTTTTAAAGACTACACAAAAATCAGCTTGCTTTCTCCCTCTGTCCAGTTTATGTCTGGTTGCCCCAATGTCTCTTCAAAAAGGACACAAGAAGCTTTCTTAATAAAAAGCATTTGTCGCTTCAAACATGCAAGATTAACTATTGCCCTGAAATTTATCTGACAAATTTTCAAGAGACACTAACGTATTCACACCAAATCATAACATGTAGAGAATATGCTATTCCCAACAGAACAATTTAAATTAAACGTGTTCAGATTTGCATAAAGTAGTGCATTTCTGTACGTACTTATTTCTGTCATTTGACTCACACACGTCACAAGATTTCAACGCTACTGCCACAATAGATCAGGACGGGACCTTTAATCTGTTATGGCTTATACTTGCAGTCAGTAACCTTCAGATCTCAACAAGAATAGTATTCTAGATTTATATATAATTGTATTCTAAGCAGGAGGGACAAAGATGTATAGATCACTTATTCAGAGATTATTTTCTTCACCAAAGGGATATTGCCGTCTGCCCAGAAAAATACTAAACTGCATTCAACATTAAATTTTGTAGAATAAATATTCTATTAATGACTATACAATAACCAAATTCACAATTAACATTTACCATTAAACATACCGTACAAAATAATCATTTCTTATCAGCAAAAGATGTTGGAGTATAGAAAGAAAATATCCTTCCGCACTAGTGTCCTTAACTGTATTCCACACCATGTTGTAAACATCATTTACTTCAGTAAAAGAGTTAAGGAAAATTATAGTAAGAAAAAAAATTTTCAGTTAAATGTTGACCGGTAACTTTTTTAAACAAAAACTATATCAGAAAAATGTCCATTATATACACTATTTGTACATATTTCTCTTGCCAATACCAGAAAGGATATTCCAGTTCAGATTTAATATCTTCCAAACGATGAGAGAACTCAATCATGTCTTCTTCCTTATGCTCATTGAACACTTTCAGCTGAATATCCAGAGCTTCATTCTTTATACATTTCAATTGCTGCAAAAAAGAAACAGGAGAAAGTCTGGCAAAAACTAGAGTTTCCAGATGTAAATATATCTTATCTTTTTAATAACTTCTATAAGTCTACGTTATTTTAAAGGTTAAAATTACAAGAACACACAGGTTAATTAAATATTCAAAAGCTAAACATGGCTTCAGTATGGCTTAACTAGTATCTGCACAACATTCTGCTGCATATTCTCAGTCATTAAAGTCCTAAAAGGTTGAGAATTCAGCATAAACTTCAGAGAACACACTCCATCTTTTCATTCTTATTTTAAGACTGATTCTTATATCTAACTGCTCACACTCAGACTTAATAAAATGCCTTTGAGAATAATGTATTAGAACTTGTTCTCCCATTCCCCCTCACAAGCTCAAATAGTCCAATAATCTAAACAGTAATGCAAACAGAGACTAGAAGACGCTTACTGGCAATATCTCTTTCAATCCACTGCGCATAAATTCATTTCTGATGTGAAGCCTAAAATCCAAATCATCAGGAGATGTAACAAGAGCATTGATGAGCTGCATACAAGCTACCTACAACAGAGGAAAAATTGAACTATTGTATTTCTTAGTTTTCAGTACAGAATTAAAAGAACATAATGAACCACTTGAGAATCATTCCACATTAAGTCCTGTCTAATTATCACACCATTGTAATCTTATAATTAAGATACTTAAACTTATCAGCCACATGAGTTGTAGATACCAAACACTAATCACAAATTTCCTTAGAAAGTGAATATTTCCTCTCGCCCCACTGAATTTTGCCATTTAATGAAAATACAAAGTTCATTCAGCACAGTCATGTTTAATTGTGCTTACAAGGTGCTTATTTTACTAAAGCATAATTTAAAAAAAAAAATCAAGTGTTAATATACATTTATTTATACGTATATATAAAGAGTTAGTGACATAATAAAAATAGTAAAGGTTAAAGTGTGTGTGTATAGTGAAAAATATTAATCAGCATTTTGTTATCTAAACTAAACTAAAGAACAGAATGGGCTTTTTTTTTTTTTAATCTTCGTTCTTCAGAACTGCAGAATCTCGATGTACTGAGTTTCATAGAATACTTGATGGGAGCCAGTATTTCAGCTCAAAGGCAAATATCAGGACAACTATGGTGCAGAAATTTGTAAAATTGCACATATCTGATTTAAAGTACTTAGGTACCAAAATCCATTTCGTTTTCATACTGTCATTTGGTCTTAAAACACAACATGGGTCGCCATTTTTATTAGGCAAATTTTATCTGTTACAAATTCACCAAAAAAATCCACCAAAAGGGACCATGGTCCCTTTCTCTAGGTCTAAAACTCTAGCTCAGCTAGAATCTAGTTCAGCTGTTAAAACCTACCATGATTGCATCTATTCTTATGCTACTTTGTCATACAACATATCTTGTGTCAAACAACTTTAAAACAGTAATAGGAGTAGGAGTAAACTTCCCTCCTTCCCCTTACATGAATGAAGAACTGAATTTCAGTTCTATTCCCTCAAAATTGCTATGAAGCTCAGTACATGCAAGTACCTGGATTCAGATAATAAAGAAAACAATTGCTTTTATTTTATTGACATCAATAGCACAAAGCACTCTAAATTCAAATTTTTAAGTCAGCTGCATAAAAATAAGATAGACTCTGTAACTTATTCCAGTCTTAGACAATAATTAATCAAGTTACAAAATCTAACTGAACTGAAACTGGAGGAAACAAACAAAAAACTTTCAGTCAAACATAAAACTGGTGTAAGGCAGGCTAAACAAAGAAAAAAGTTTGAGGGACAACTTGCAAAAACCATCTAAAATTAATACATCTCTCTCCCCCTCCCCCCACAAAAAAGAAAAAAAACAACTAAGTAGTGTACCAGAGAAAATGTAGGACCAGTAAAATATCCTGGTGTAAAAAAAAGAGTACTCAGGAAAAACGAAGGCCAAATGTTCTACTTGTTTATGAAAGAAATTGCCACAGGAGAACACTTGGAGACAGCCAGGATCTATCACAAGTTGAAGGGCTGGCAGAAGAACTTAAGAAACAAAGCAAATAATTAGATGTCACACACAAAAGTTTTGAAGGAACTCAAGGATAAAGTAACTTTAGTACTCACTACGATATATAAGTTCTACCAAAAAAAAAAAAAAAAAAAAAAAAAAAAAAAAAAGACACCCAAGAAAAGGAAGGTGGCAAAATGATACCACTATTTATAAAAAGTTTTCATGGGAGATCTGGGAAACTATAGATATGTTTCCTTGAGAGAGATTTGTCATATTTGAAGATTCTTCTTTAAAATCCTTTTTCTCTGAACAGCCTGCTACAGTGGATTCCTCATCTTCGTAGAGCTAATCAGAAGTATTAAGACTTTTCTTCTCCCCAAAATCTGTGCCATTTCCCTAAGCTTACTGTAATTCAGTTTTGTGCTGAATGTTTAGTCTTTTAGAAACTTAAAAGTTTACTACGTCATATTTTTTTTATTTGTTCAAATAAAACCAAACAAAGCCTTTGTGAACCTTGTGTTACTGCACATACACTATTTCTAAAAGTTACTTTAACATTTGTTTGTTTGGTACTGTTGAAGCATCACTCAACATTATGTTAACAAGAAGCAGTGCTAACCTCAAAGCATGAAAGTAGAAATATTGAACGATAAATAAAAAACATCTTTAGACTTACCTAGATCCAAAACCTCATACAGCAATAAAAACATTAAGGTACACAGCCTCTTAAAAAGTGGACTGAATAAAAACTTCCAGTAATTGTCTTAACAGCACCCGATAGAGAAGAAATTAAGACTCTCCTGTTGTAAAATCAAGCATTTCTGTACACTGAATAAGCTCTTCACATTCAATATTTGTCTATCATGACCTTTAAAACCTTATTCAGAATGTGGTTGCAGCCTTGTAGCCCAGTAAATATGGTGTTATTTTTACTAGTAACAGGCTTTGCATTAAGCTAATAACACAGGTTTGTGGACTTGTCAGGCTTTGCTGAGACTTGGCTCAGCCTGCCTGGACCTCCGTTTTGACTTATTTAGCTACAACAGCAATTATCTAATAACTGAATGAATACTACCCCACTTATTTTAGATTTTGCTTAGCTTGTACAAGTCTGTGTTATCTGCATTTCTGTAACTAATAGATAGCAATATTATCCTAAACAAAAACGCAGCATAGAGGAGCACAGGCATGAAATGACAGGAGAGACCTGTAAATAATAATTTTAGTCTGTTAAGACTTTAGTTAGACTAACACTACATTCTTGGCTTTGAATACAAGGTGTCTTCCTTAGGCCCACAAACTGCACAAGGTTGCAGTGCAACAACTTGGTGGAGAATCTGCTCAGCCTGGTCTGTAACTTGGATCCAACAAGTGGTGGAGCATGCAGGCATCCTAAACAGTTAAAATTCAGTGCAAAAGTGCCTTACAGAAGATATTCTCTTATGCTCTAAATATGGGCTGTATTCTTTATTCTTAAACCTTTCTGTACTTGTTTTAGCATGAGTCTACTTCACCAAACACTTTATCAATATTTGCATTTTTCTTCAGCAGCAATGACAAAAAATTTACTGCCTTTAATTTTTACTTGGCTTATTTAGCTGAGACTTGTTACACCATCACCAATTTTTTTGTGATTTCTCTGGAATATTGAATCTTTCATTCAATTTTATTTTCTTGATTCAATTAGCTCTGCCATTCAAATCCAGTAGTTCAGTATATAAACAGACTCCACACAAACACCCATATTCCTGTTGACATTAGTGAGGTATTTCACCGAGTAGAGACTACACTGGACAGCACTGCCATAAACTCAATATTAAATGTGTATCAAGTCCAATACTGCAAGGTTACAGTTACATTTCAAATGAAGTGAAACTCCATGTTGCTTGATTGCATTAGCACAGGAACCCTTGTCATTGTTACAGGCAGGCAAAGTGTTACGAAAAAGAAGGGGCAGCTAAGCAAGGAATCAGCATTTGGCACATCGTTTGATTTAAGCCATCAACAAAGATGCAATCAGACACTGAACAGCATATGCTACCTCAGAAATCCTGATTAAGAACAAACTAGTTTTGTCTTTGATGTAGCAATGCAATGTAGATGCAAGGATGTCTACAGATGTAATTGCTGCTACAATATTTGCTATTTTCTTTTAAATTTGCCACATCAACAAGGTACATGTGCACATGCTATTCAAATAGAACAGAGACAAGATACCACCATGAAAAGCAAGAGCTATATCATTTTAAAAGTACTGTTATTCCAGTATTTGAGTCAAATTCGCTCAAGTGGGAATTTGCAAGGCTGATTATAACCAGAACGTATTTTGGCTTTTGTGGGATAAACAAGACAAAGACCAACTGGACTGTGTTAGCAAACTATTCCTAAAGGAATACAAAGACAACGTGATTGTGAAAATTCCAAAGAGAAGTCTACAAAAAGCAGAATGAAAAAAATTGCACAAGTTGAAGCAACCAATCTAAGCAGTGCCTTGCTTAAATCTACCTTTGAGCAATTTGCTTCATGAAGTTAAAATAATAATAATAATATATAACAATTAGTATACAATACTTAAATCGCACATTATCATAATAATGCGAAATTTGGTCATTCACTCAAAAGTAGATTGTCACAAGACAGGACTGTTTAGTGAACTTTAACTGTAAAGAAAAGTATCTTAAATTCTACTAAAACAAAAAACAAGTTTGTGAACATTTTAGCAACACCAGAAATCTGGAAAGTTATATTTTGGGGAATATTTAAAAAAAACAAGAAAAAGAGAAGAAATGCCCCTTTTAAGTTTGATGAACATCACAGTGGCTTATTAAAAGCCAGTCTTAACCAACTGCTCGGGGCAGACTCAAGAGTAAAGAAACTTTCTAGTACTCTAAAGCTTGCAGTTGGAAGAAATATGTTAATACTACCCTATGTCTGAAGGTAAAAGAAGCAACAAGTTCAGGACAATTAGCAGTGTCTGCATAAGGTGCAAGAAAGAACTCAACAGAACTCTCAGGAGTTTCCCAGGACTTCCCAGAACACGGTACAAGCTTCAGACACCTACGTTTAGATGTCTACATATAGACAGACATCTACATGTAGCTATATGCATAGCTAAACTTCCATTCTTATTAGTCAGTAGCTGACTAGGCTCTAAGAGCTGTTCAGATCTTCCTTACAGTGCACACTGAGTGACTGATGCGTTCTAGGATATATTATCTTTCCTGACTAGGACCTCAATTCACTGGCTTAAAAGTGAGCACATAGTACCATTACAGCTGCTTTATCCCACCTAGCTTCCAAATAGGGGTCCAGAAGGGTGGGGACTTCCTAAATGACCCGAGTCATCTGTCAGAACTGTAGATACTTCTCAGATAAAAAAAAAAAACCACATCTGAAATGACATTAGATGTTCATGTGTGGCCAAGTAAATTGAGCCTCAGGGTTCCCTGGGCTATATGAGAACTTTGACTTCTCACATGCTTAATGGAGTAATAGTTGGCTTGCATGCAAACTAAATCCTAATTGTAGCATCTTATTTTGCTAAAGAGGTAAGATCTGTTGTTTGCAAGTGATTTAGAAAGCTAGTTTGCCCCTAGTTTTGTACTTGAGTTCCATCTGCATCTAACCATTCAATAAGGAAGTCTCAACCACAAAAATGCCTCAAAAGGAAAAAAAAAAAAAAAAAGACTTCATAAAAGTATACAATCAAGGATTAAAAGTAAGTGAACAAAGTTCACTAAGGTCCAGAAGTTAAGGTGAGATCTGAAGAACATCTTATGTTCAAAGGGACTTTAGATCAGTACACTGTAGTTGCCACTGTTGTTATATTAATGGAGGAGAAAAACATGCTGGTACTGGATTATCATTTCCATTAAATCAGAAGCAGGGCAAATGAAAAACAGAAAAGCCAAGAAGTCGCACAAAACCTCCCTTGTAAACACAGAATGCCAAATTTAGCAAGGACATAAGACTTCAATGTCATGATTTTTTTTTTTTTGATTAAAAAGATGGGGGTATGTGCCTTTTCTTTAGAAAAGGCTAGATTATGAACTCCCCATCTTAAAATAGTGCCATATCTGCTTAGCACTTCAGAATTAAAAAATTCTGAAGACTCAAATACAGATCAGTATTTACAATTATTAAATTCCCAGATCTAACAGTCTCATGAATTTGCTCCGTACTTCCAGAGAGTGGCTACTAATTACAGAAATACAGCAGAAATAACAGATACCATAATTTATTCCATTAAAAGAAATGAAATGTATTGAACCTCCAAATTTCAAAGATAGGTTACTTTAGCTTTCTTCGATAGGAAACTGTTCTTTGAAATAAGATGTCTCCTGCTACCTTCACTACCTATTCACAGAGTCCATCAGAACAGAGTACAAGCAAGCCTTCCAAGTTCCCCAGCCCAATCTCTAATGTTGCTAATAAAGGAGCAGATCAAAGAGTAAACCAAAACGTCCAAAGAGTAGAAAGAACTTTTAAAGGGAGAAAGGAACTGTTAAAGGCAAGTAATTTTCTACCTCAAGTGTTTGTTTGTACCTATGTCCATACTACACACAATTCCAAGGAGTATCCACTCATACTCATCTCCAATATCCCTAATTAAGCAAAAATTGAACAACAGTTATTCCAAATGCAACACCATTCCTTGACAATTCTCAAAGTACATAACACTTGCTGCAAATACAAATGAAGCTTTCGTTGACAGCTCTATAAGTGTCAGCTCTTGGGACACAGGAGACACAGTCATTGCTTGCATGCTAGATAAGTGTGCCTAAACTGACAATTCAACAGCATTCTTTTACACTGAGTTACCTTTGATAAGATTCTGTAAGCAGTCTGACAGTCTTTTGAATTTTTCAGTCATGGACACAAGCAGGCAAGTCCATATAAAGTCCATATAAGTCCATATTTAAAAAAAAAAAAGAAAAAAAAAGTCTTCTTCAACATATGAAGTTACTTCTGCTGAGGTAGTATGAGGTTTTGGGCAGACAGGTAAATTAGCTTCCAAAGAAGTCTGAAATCATTGCGAGCAAAAATTCTGGGCAAGTCCTGAAAGTTAACATATGTGTAAGGAAAACAACTCCCTCACATATACTTTCTTGGTGGAAGTAGTAGCAATTGAAAAGATCACTTAAGAAGAAAACACGCAGTCAAAGTTTCAACGGCATTCCCCATTAGAAGGAAGAGGAATGGAGTAAGGCCTCACTAAGAATAATTCTAAGAATTTAGAGAGAAAGGTGCAGAAAAAGGGAAGCATATATCAGGGGGGTTTTTTTGATCATGGTTGCATGAATACATCCTATATTGACCCAGATCGCAAAAATACTTTGGGGGCAGTGGGTCAAATCCTTTTACACTATGAAATAAAGAAATTTCATTTCTGGGATTCTATAAAACTTGAAGATTGCTATTAAAATAACTCCTCTCTCCCAGAGAGCTGAGAATCCTAACAGTTTGATATGACTGAGACTGTCTGCTAATGTTCAGCATCCGTTATCAAAAGATTTCAAGACAAGTGAATGAGGTGTTCTATGAACCAGTTTCAAAAGGTAGCTGCTTCACCGAAGTGCCTGGGGATGAGAGGTGGTTCTGCACAACCCTGAAAGCTGATGCAGAAAATAGTATTACTGGTAGAAATCTGAATAGAGTGATCTGTGATGAATGAAAAAGGCTGTAACAAGCCTATCTGACAACCAGTACCCATGCTACATGTTATCGAAAGATAACTTTAGTTGGATTCTATCCAAGTAGGCTCCTTAACTTAAAAACACACCATCCTGGCTTGAGGAGGAGGAAGAGATACCCTTTGCAAACATTATTCAGGTCTTTTCACTACCAGGAAGTTTTGCATGCATATTCTAAAACACAGATCCTTATGTCTGAGCCAGACATGAAAGTCAAGGCTGAAAGTATTTCAACTAGAGTCTAACAGAAGGGATAGTGAAAACACATGCTGCTACATATCACTGAAAGGCCAACAGATTTCAGTGATACACAAGAATGAGAATTTACATGAGCTGTGGATTTCAGAACGTGAAAAGATACTAAGGGAGGCACACCTGAGCCAAAGCATGTTGTTCTTATGAATTTTAAGTCCAAAGTAGAAACTAAACATGATTTTTGAACATTCAGTGGAAGATTTCAAGAGCTTAGAATTAAAGCAACAGTCCTTGAATTCACTGCTTTGCCAACAGTATCATCCTTTGTGTCAGTCATTGAGAAGAAGGAAGGAAAACAACAGCAACAACACACTCCCAGCGTATTCAGTACATGACAAGTGAAGAGAGGCTCTTTAGGAAGTTAAACACTAGAATGAATCTCAAACTGATAGTAGTTAGACCTACCACAAACTAAACATCTATAATACAAAGATCCTACAGAGATATGGCAACAAGCATCTTGCAGATTAAGGAAAATGAGTTCTCTTTTTTTTATTAGATGAAGGGCACAAAAACTGTTGCTGGTACCCATTCTGCATTTAAACTTTGGAGAAATGTGTTAATGTTTCTCACATTTAAAAAAAAAAAAAAAAAAAAGTACCTGACCTCTTTTTTGTAACAGGAAAATACATACTGTGAAATTTCAAACATTTGTTTGAACACTTTCCAAAATGGGCTGGATGGCCATATGTTCCTTACCCAAAACCAAGTCAAAAGTTGTAGATTCTAGCAGAAACTAGGAATTTTAACAGTCTGCTCTTGAGAAGATGCCTGAAGAGGTGAAGTTGTTATTATTTCTAATAGTGAAGGACATATGGTAATACCCAGCTCTCTGGTGCCTCTTTATAAGTTTTATTGCGGTGCCAAAGACTGCAATTTCTAAGTACTCTTTCCTAAGAGGCACCTCTAACCCAGACAGTAATTCTGAGAGTATCCTGCTGTTGACAACAGGCATGCAGAGGCATTTTCCTCTCTTCATGAAAAAAGCCAAGAGCAAATCTTTCACTTCACCTGGCAGTCTGGTTAGATGCTTCCTTCCCTTCCCTTCTCCATCCCTAAAGGACTGCAGCTGAATACAGTCCACCATGTAGTCTTCAGAGAGCTTTCAGGTCTAAGAGTATATTCCACCTGGAATGTTTTTTAACCCTTTGCTGTCAAATGGTAGGGAAATCTAGAATACTTGCATGCTTATCTATGAGATGAACACAAAAAAATAGAAAGAAAACTGTGTATATATTACTTTTAGGTGAAGAAGAGTTTTGCATAGATGATGACACAATTCACTAGAATATCTAACATTTTTGAAATGCTTTTCTGCATAAGCACCTGGATCAATGAGATTTGATATATTCTTTATTGAAGAAGCTACAGTTTGAAATTCTATGATGGATTTTCCTCCATGATTCTAACTGGTGATGTCTCTCAAGCTACAGGATGCACTTTGAAAATTAGATTTCACAGTCTGTACTTTAAATTGGTATTCTTCACAGATAAAGACCAGACAGAATATACCTGCTCCTTTTCTAGTGGAAAAGGTCAGGTTTATCTCAGTAGCTAGAGCAGCTTTTACTCACATACACAAGATTTTCAATGTTAACTATATAGACAAGTATCATCTTATGGCACATCTTCTCCATTTAAATAAGAGAACCGCAGTAAGATTTTCTACTCCACTTTTCTCACCGTTACTGCAAGGGTATGCAGTTGTAGTAAAGGCTGTAAAAAGATAATGTAGATTTAGTTACATCTTGCTTGCCAGGATTTAACTATAGAATTGGCTTTGGTAGAGACACCATATTGATGTTCAACAACTATTTCCCCTTGCTGATAACAAAAAAGTATGCATTTTAGTAATGACTTGAAATGTACTGGCCATACATGTACATTTGTGCATTTACATGAATCAAAAGTATCTGAATATTAAGACTATCGGTCTCTGCATTTAGATAAGGTGAACTTTAATCTGCTTCATCATATTTCCTACTGGGTTATAAAAAGGATCTCATTAGCACAGAATGACCAAGAATTACCAAGTGAGTTGTGAATATAAGGGGAGACTGCATCAAGTCACAAAAAAGAAAAAAACAAAACAAAAAACAACCCCCACACACACACTAAGTCAAATCCAAGGAACTTAAGTGAACAAAAATTCAAATGCAGATTGATGTTTACATTGAGCTCTCTCTGAAATGGTATGAGCAAAGCTCCAAATAGTTGCTCTACAAACATCTAGAATGTGTCTCTCTTCGCACACAATATATGAGTTCATGCCTCAGCCTTTGAGGTGTGAAGTAACTGAAGCTGTCAGTGTGCAAGCCCAAAGGTGGACAAAAGCAGCACATACTTGATATTTGATGCATCATTCCCAGAGACTGATGACACCCCAGAAATAGGAAGGTAACTGAATGGAAGGTAACTGAAGTTGGGAATGAATTCCAGAATAAAAAAAGAATACCTAGAAAGCCTTACAAACCAGCCTCACTGCTAATACCTACTAAATTCATCTAACCAAGATATCAGACACCCTACTGTCCTATGTTCTCATATTATCAAATGAAAAAGAAAGATGAAATGGTATCCTCCAATAATTATGAATACTGAGAGGATGATGCTACCGATGAATAGATAAGACCTTTTTCCTTTGTCACAAAAAAGCTTTTGTTAGGACATGTGTGAAGCACCTGCATGTTTCCACAGGCATGATCAGTGCTCGTTTCAGTAACTCACTTGGAAAAGAAAGAACTGCACCTTTGCTGCAGCCTTGTACCTCTTCTCAGTTCTAACTGAGAAATTGGAAGAGGCTGGCATCTGCCACCAGAACTGAATAGGAGCTACAATGGCATTCTCCCATTAGTTTAACTACTTGCTTGAGGAACAGTGATGAAAGACGATGATTAGAGAGTGAAAGTGTTCACTTAATTCTACAAGAACTGGGCAACTCACTTTTTTTTTTTTTTGGTCTTAAACACATCAAAATGGTTTGTGTCAGAAGAACAGTATTTCCTGCTTCTATGACTTGAACAACTAGAGTAATAGACTTCTTCAGTTGCCACCATAAGTATATAGGGTACAACACTGAGCAGAGACATAAAAAAGTTAAATTTCATTTACTTTAAGAAAACCAGAATCCTCAGTATTACTGCTGGCTATGGTTATATTTTCAAACTAGTGATCACCAGGCTTCTGTTTAACCAAAAATATTTGAGTAGTCTTTCCATAATTTGGGGTTTTATGAAAGAGGAAAGTGAGAATATCCTTTGTTTTCAGCAAATGAAAAAAGTAGATACATAGAGCTTTCACTAAAAATACAAAAATTATCATACTAATGCTTCTCATATATTCAGCCTTCAAGTAACAAACATTGGTCAATTCAGAATGAAAAGGTCAGTTGTGTCAAACTGAATTGTCACAAAGCAAGCCTATATATATATATATATATATATATATATATATATATATATATATATATATATCGAGCAAACAATCAAACCAAGTATGCCAAATAACTGACAACTGTGAAATTCTGTCTCATTAAAACACTGTCAAATTAACCACCAGGTCATTGTCACTGTTATAAAAGTTTACAGCTGATTCACATGAAGAACCTTGATTTTTCTGATCACACACACACACAAAAAGCATCCATTTGTGTGCTGTCTGAAAAAGCACATAGCTTTTTACCAAAAGTGTTTAAATGTTTACCTCAAAAAAAGCTTCCATACCCCTATAACATACAGCAAATTAAACAGTGAAATATGAGCTATTTTTAGGAACATTAGAGTAATACTCTAAATAAAGCCAGATTCATGTATTTAATGTAACTCCAATTGTAAAAAATGTAATAATGAACTTCCAGATTTAAAGACAGTTATCTTCTACATCGGAGATTAACAAAATACCAAGTGTAGTTATAGAAGCATTGTAAGAAGCCATAACTAACAGAAGAGTACTTAGTTAGCATCTGAAGCTTAGTCCTAAGAAAGATAAAATGTTATTACCACACAATTAACAACTCAGCTGAAGTTTTCTATACTGATTCAGGTATCTCATCAGTGGCATTACACCAACAGAGTTGAGCATCACTGTAAACAGCAAGTCTGAAAGTATTCAGGTTTATAAGAAAAATCCAAATTGTTAGAGATAATCAGACATGACCTTCCCCCCTTCATGCTAACAGTCTCAGCTGCTATCAATATTGGTATCTGCCTATTTCTTAAAGGAGCTGATTACCAACCAAATTATAATCCTATAATTTTTGAAATCTACTCCCAAATCTTGATCTAAAATAGCTGCTCTCTGTTCATATTCAAGTTATACTGGAAGACCTATTTATAGACAATTTTATTTTTTAAAAAAGGGGAAAAAGGAGGCCTTGTTTTCTTGCAGTGTACAATTTCCTTCTGTGGTCCCTTTCCAGCCCCACTACAACTGGAGCTCAAAGTTTTTTCCTTTCTCTCTCAACTCTAACTGTAGACTGAGCCCTAGGCAAAGCCTCCCCATTTGAGCCATTGCTCAAACACAGAATTTCTCACAGTAATGTTCTCCTTCCAGCCCCACTCCAGCCTTGCCAATACAAAGTCTCCTTTTTGACCCTAACGCCAATGAGTATGATTTTGAATATATGAGCAAAATGCACTAGTGGAAAAAGTATATATACATATGTATACACACACACACTTACATATGTGTGTATATATAATGTAAAAACATGCACTATCCTGGTATCAACATCTTTCAAATTAAGTCAATATCAGGATGATATGCTTCAAAAAAATAAATAAAACATGTGAAGTGAACACACAACATCTCCCACATTCCTAGCCAATACAATGTATTGGGAGGGAGGAACTGGGAAGCCTTCCTGACCCTAAAGTACTGTCTGAGGTTCTTAATTGTTATAGTCAAATTTTGTACTTGACAATGGAGAGCAATAAGCATTACAGGCATTTACATATTTTCACCAAGCCTCAAGAGAATGGAGAGAAAAAAAATAAAATGGAACAAGAGAATCCATGAATTCTTTGATTTGATATTCATATATAACACCAAAACCCCATTGTAATAAATCCACATACACATGCTGAGTTAACAAGCATTTAACAAGATTAATGAAAATCTTGTTTTCAGGATCATCCTTGCCCCAGCTATCACCTCACCTGCCAGATTACACCATGGCTATTGATTCCTACTGTTAGAAAAGTGAGTAGGAACTCAAAGCTGAATTTGTCCTATTTCAGTTTCTAGTCACCGATTCCTGTTACACCTATGACAGCAGGATTCAAAAATATCTTGCTATTAGATCTCTGGCCCAGGAAGAAGTGGGGATACCTATGAACAGTAAAACAGGAAAAGGAATAAAAGTACGCTTTCTCTTTGTCAGATCAAAGTAACCAAGTTTAAATAACTATGCTGGAAGACAGTTTTCTGTCCCCTTTACCCACCCAATCTGCCTTTGACCTCAGTTTAGCTACTTCCAGATCTTTCTAGAATAGGTATTCCAAAATGCACTTCTGAAAACAGAGCATTTTGGTAATGATTTTAACAATACGCAGTACATGATACTACAAATTAACATCTAGCCTACTGAAAAGAGTTAGAAAGCAACTTATTCACAGACTACAAATAGAAAAGTAAAGTAGCAATTGTAATAGTAAGAAGCTCCAATCTAGAATGAAGAGACATGAAATCAAGTAAGAGGGAGATGAAGCTAGAAAGAGTAAAAGAATGGCAATTTTTCAAAAGAGAATCCCAATGGTACTGGCATAATTCAACTACAAATGATTCTCCATCTTCAAAAATTTCCTTATTGTTAGCTTTTCTGTGAGAAAGATGGAACAAATAGCAGTCTTGCCTACTAGACATGGACTATTTAATGCTAAAGTGGAAGACCACAATCATTCCTTCCAAACTTGAGATATCTTTTGCCATTTTCCTAACATTCACAGAAAATGACAGTTATGACCAACATTTTCTACTTAATTGCATGAAAAATTAAAATAAGTTAATATTTACAGTCCTAAAAAATGATTTACAATGATCATTCAAATATACTGTAAGTTGTATCTCTCAGTCTTAAACTCTATATCCCAGCTTAAGCAGAAAATTAAAAATGAGTTGAAAGATCTCGTTCTCTGGGTGCAGTTTTATGAAACTAGGAAGTAGGCCCAAGGGACAGTTTTCCTGCTGATTTAAACAAACAAAAACAAAACAAAAGCATTCACCAGGAACACTTGCTTTTTTTTAATTATTAATTCTTATCTTGAAATTTCAGCAGATATCACCAGAAGTGAGATATTCTTTTTGCATCTGAATATACAACTCATGCTTTCGAATTTTATTCTCATAGTCTTTTTAAGTTTTGATAAACAGAAATCAACAAATTAACCCTGTAACACTGCAATATTTTTCAACACTGAGCCTTCAAGTTGAATTTTAAAAGACATTATAAACAACATTCCAAAGTTTGAACCTGATTTGAAACAGCATCCCTTCCCCTATTTTATTCTAAAGACTTGTTCAAGACAGAAAAATATCTGATCTCATTTTCACTTGAGGTAGACTATTTGCACAAAAAGTTTGCTTACTTGCAGCTGAACTGAGTTATCCTGAAGACCTTCTACAATAGGAGAGAATCTGTCAACACTCCTTTCCTCTGCTGCTGCTGTCACAGCTTCCAAAATTTTTTCAAGGCTATAAGAAAGTAAAAAGATTTCACTCAGGAGAGATGTTTAACCCTGTTTTTTGTTTGTTTTATGAAGAGTCACGCTGTCGAAGTATTCACTTGCTTCATTTTCTTGGGTACAAACTTATGAGATTCAAGCATTATTTATTCCCTTTGCAGAATTTTGTAGCCAAAGAATAACTGACTTGATAATAATGGTTAAGATACCTTAAAATACTGCTAAAAAATTTAATCACAAAGAATGGCTGCATAACTGTTTCCATCTAATTAGTACATCAGCATATATATAAAAAAAATCTTATTGATAGACCATAATAAAAATCAGAGAATAATAAGATGATTTTGAAAACTGACTATGTAATAATAGTACAGATATTACTTTCAAACCTAAGTTGAAAATTTTATCATTTCATTTAGATACAGCTATAATTTTGGATATCTTAAAATTACCTTACTATTTCTGGGAATATATAGTACTTACATGCTTTCTTCTCCAACAATGCATATTGCAGAAAGGAGTTTAACTATATCTGTCATCATGTTTGTTTGCCTGGGATCAATCGCTTTGGTCAGCAACAAAAGGCTCCTCTCTTCTCCCAGAATTCTTTCTAGTCCATACTAAAGAACAAAAAGCCAGGAAGGTCGGGGAGGAATCCAACTTAGTATATTCAATGTCCAATTCCCTCCAGTTAGTATGTCAAATGACATTTAAATCCTTTAAATACTTTGTTAAAAAAATAATTATAGAAAGATCTAAAACACATCACTTATTCTGTAATAAGTGCATGTATCAGCATCAAAAGTTTACATCATTATCCACTGGCACTTTTGCAGAGAGGAAGTGTCAGCAAAAAACTTCAAACCAGAGCTGACCAACACACCACTTCTACAAATTGCACAGGCTTATATCCATCGATCATGTACATTATCTGATTAAACTGCATTAACTCAAATTTCCATATTAAAGAAAAACCCACACCTTATTATTCATGAAGGCTCTCAAACACTGTATAACCTTATGCTGACTCCTCTTCACAGTTTTGTCCTGCCTAAATTGGTAAAAAATTCATTGTAATTAAATTCTGATTAAGAATACATATTAAGAAAAGCTGGCAATTTTTATATAAAGTTGTTCTTACTGTTTTTCCTCAACCAGTCTTTCCAAAACATCCAACAACAACCCCAGACCTTCCCGGCCAAAGTTTTCAACCCAGCTGGAGAGATAGAAAAAAAAATTGAAATTAATATTTCAAAGAGTAATTACAATAATGAAATTGTTCAGCATAGATAAAAATCAGTATAACTGATCATTTTAAAACCCCAAATCAACTCTTTACACAACAGAAGATCTTGAGACATTCCATTCACTCCTTGACTCAATTACCTTAAAATAAAGAGGTAAACAAAAATGTAATGCATCCATTAAATTAAGGAGGTTTATTTAAAAGTGAACAATTATAAATTCTTTGGCACAAAACTGATTTTAACAGTATTTAAAAACCTCGCAAAAAAGGAGAAGAAAAAAAAAGAATCTGTTACAGACTGTAATAGGTCTACTGGAAAGGTCAAAAATCTAACAGTAAATGGCAGAAAAGGGGTAAATGCCTAAAGGAATTGTAGAAATGGTTACCAGAGATGCTAATCTACATTTCATACTACTGACTTAAGAAAAGTCCTTAGAATTCTTCACTGTTGTCTTTAGCCAACAAGACAGAATGAATTCATAATAAATCTCTCTTGCATCCTCTTTTTTCTCCACTTTTAAATTAGCGTGATACTTTTGTCTATAACTGATGGCAAAACCATCCCTATTTAGAACAGATATAGTTAGATGGGATATGGATCAAATACTTTTCATAGCCATCATCAATGCAGATTCTGTTGTGGGTATAGAACCAATAGTTTGTGTATTTTTTTATTATTATTTCTTTGAAACAATTTAAGCTGAGCAAATTGCTTGTCATGTATAACAAAATAAAATCCTAAATTTAAATTGTTTCTCATTGTCCATATCATACAAAGGTTCCTTTGAACTGGAGCTTAAAACAATTGTGGATTTTTAGCAGTTTGACTGAAGTTCAGTACTTCTGTGTCAAAGCAAGTTCTCACTCAAAATCATAATGGTGGCTGATCACGTCTTATGTTTCCAGTATTTGTATTCAATGAACATCAACTGTTGTTAATCATTAGAAAGAAGGGGACATGTGATTCAACAATGATTACTGCACAAATTTTTAGCAAGAAGAGCAGTGCACTCCTGCTACATTTCTGATATTTCTGTAAATAAACCCTGGGAAAGAATTTAGTTTTTCTAACACTATTTAAAATGTGTTGTTATTTAAGCTTAGTGAGGTCTAGCTTGCTGGTGTCTTTTTGCACTGCCCAATACACTGGAAGACTGTTTCTGAATATTCTGCTGGTTGGGATCCTTCACTAGATATGTAGCCTGAAATGCATTCATGGCCAAGTAATAGAGACTTTGTGGCACTGCAGTCCTACTTAAATGCCTCTTTTCTGTGTGTGGGTGGGTTTTTTTTTTGTTTTTTTGTTTGTTTTTTTTTGTTTTTTTGTTTTTTGTTTTTTTTTTTTTACAAGCTCCAATCACTCTTTTTCAATTCAAATCTCTTACAAATTCAGAGGTCCTCTTAGGCCCTGCATCCATTCACTTATTAATGAGTTTCACTCTACTATTATTTTAATGCTTAAATATATTTGTGTATTCTTTCATGTTAACTCCATTTTCCTATATGGAAATCATTCCTTCCTACTTCGATTTAAAAAGCTGGCACTTCTAGAGTTGATACCAATATAAACAAAACAAACTGAAACAATAGAAATATGTCTTATGATTGATTTCTGAAACCTTTAGTTCAGTAACTTCTTTCAGGGCTACCCAATGTTGTATCCCTATTAGCTAATCTTTAAGTGTTACAGTTCTCGCATGTTGTCTGTTATATTTTGATTAGTGTTCCAAATCGAATTTAGATTTTAATAGACTATGGTAAACTTAGGACTTAGGCTCAACTGTCAATTTTTTAATATTATTTCTACCACCTACTACAATTATATTTGGCTGAACATAGATAAAATCAGTGTTATAATGCTAGAAGTGTTTGCACCAAGAAATTACTCTCAAATATGATTGCAATACTTTGATTTCAACAGCATTTCATACACTTCTAGCATGCTTTGAACAGTAGACCAAGTTAACTACATAACAAGAATGGGTATCACATAATATAATTTAGAGATAAAATGCACCAGGCTTACAAAGATGAAAACACTAGTTTTTTCCATTTCTCCACTCACAAAAGCACTTGCTCTTTTCCACCCACTCTTAACACATACCTCCAAGCTTTCTAATCCTTTCCTTTCACAGAAAGTGAAATGCAAAAATAACAAAACTTACTTTGTCCTAAGTGTCATTATATTAAGGTGCTCTAAAACTTCAAGTTTCTATATATTGGTCCTCCAGATCATATTGATCAGCAGACTTTGGTACTGATCAGATGCTCTATTACAACATCATAGCCCAATTCAGCTTGCCTTTTGTATAAAATGACTTAAATATAGACCTGCACTGTTTTCTTGTAACTGGCCTCCACATCGCTTATTCCCTTACATGGACACTGCTTCTCCATCTTCCCCACTCTTCAAGTCCTGTGCTTCAAGTCCTCACGTTGTCCTGTGCTGCCAGTCTTGTACAGAATTATTACTTCACCAAGATTGTTTTTTTGTTTTTTGTTTTTTGTTTTGGGGGGGAAGGGGGGAAGGAAGAAAAAAGAAAGGAGAAAAAAAACCCTTTTCTTTTGGTGGATAGGAGAGACAGAGGAAGAGGGAACGGAAGCGAATGGGAATCACACACAAAACCCTGAAATTATCCAATCATATCAGAAACAGATAGAGGAGAGAATACTCTAAACTTACATTATCACATATTTTATATATTTGGTATTTCTATCCCAATGCAGTTAACAAGCAAAGGATTTTTTTTTTTTTTGAATCAATATAGGTTTAAGATCTCCAGTTTTTTGTTTTGTTTTGAAATAAAGAATGGAAAGTAATATTATATCCAAAAAGTAGTTTTTTATCCATGGAGAGTATATAATAACTTCTAATACCCCCTGTCAGAGGTATTCAGGTTAATGCAAAGTAAGTTTCCTCCCTTGGGACCCATTACATATAATAGGTATATTAGACATATAATAAGACAATCCAATATAAAAACACCTTAATAGAAGGCAAGTACCCTTACAAAAGGCTCACGTCAACAATTCTTCAAAGCCAAATGCAGAAAGAAGAATAATGTCTAATCATCAGCAGTTCATTTGCATTACTTTGCACTAAAAAAAAAAAAGTTTCAGAAAATCCCATGCTCAACCAGTGGATGAAATAGGAACTCTAAAATGAAAACTTGTAAGGTAAATAAAACAGAATAGAACAGAATAAAATAAAGCCAACTTCCATAATTCAACCTGGATGGATGAAGCCTAAATTAAAACCTAAAGACTGACTTCAATTTCAGAGTTATGATTACAAATGGGAGGGAACACAGGTAAACTAATAATGTGTCCCCTGTACAGAAACCCCACAGATACAACAGAAATTACTAGCAGGCAGAGAGGAAGATACCTAAAGCATGCTGGACAGAAGGAGGAGCATGTGTTAAAACACGCACACACACACAAATCATTCTTATTGGTGATCCCATCTCCTATCCTATTGATCACCTTGACAGAATAAGTTGCATATAATCCCTCCCACTTCCCCCCCCCCAAAAAAAACACACAAAAACAAAAAAAAAAAAAAAAACTGCCAAAACCACATACTTTTGACTGCTTAGCACAACAAAACAGACTGAACTGGTTTTGATTTATATTTGTTTCACATTCTCTCACAACTACCTTACTTAAAATAGACCTACAGAAGGTACACAAACAATGCAAAAAAAGTACATTCATTAATACATACAAATTCATTAACTGGAAATTCTTAAGTTCCATTAGTTAAATACCTGAAGAAGTAAGAATACAATTAATCTTTGTAATATGTGTTAATGATGCTCAAATTCTGTACTACCTGACAGGATTACTAGTCAAGGACACACGAAGAGATTCTAAGCAAGTGACTAGTCTTTCATCTGTTGATCCAGATTTTAATTCCTGAATAAACTCTTGAGGTGAAATCTTCTTACTTTTCTTGAGGCTTCCCTGAAACACAGAAAGTACATTGATTTTTGTTTTGGTACATATAGAATTTAAACAGATAAGTGGCTAGCCTTCACTTAAGTATTTGTTCTCCATCTACTATGTATGCTGAATGGTGACTAAATTTTTGCCAATTTATGATCCAGTCAGTAGTCAAAAGCAGCATTCAAACAAAAATGCATTAGGCACACTCACTGAAATACAGTGTTTGTAATGAATGTATTCTGTCTCAGCATTACAAACATCTTAATTTCCAATACTCAACAGAAAAAAGAAATAACAACAACAACAAACTCTTCACAGAGCAAGTGTCCAGAAGGGTCCCTGTATCCATACGAGAATATGGATGGAAGAACCAGATCTCCAGAAGAGTATTCAGGATATTAGTGCAGTAACTTGAGTTCTCCCAAATAATGTTGTAAAACATGTTTTCCTTAAAGCTCTCAAGAGACTAGGACTAAATTAGACCGGGATTATGATAATAGAATAGCTTTGGTTCTAAGGGTTAAAGCAAAGAACCTCAAATAATACAGACTGGGAGCTTTCAACTACAGGTTGAAAGACACTGACTTCAAACTCGTCATCATATCTCTGGTGTCAAATGTTGCCTAAAAGAGAGTTCAAGATACTAATGCCTTCTTCAGCTAAGGCTCCATACTAATTTGGAAAACATCAAGTATCTAATTGTTTAAAGAAAACAATGGCTATACTGAACTAACGAAGCCCTACAATTTGCAATTAAAACTGCAAGTCTAAAAGGCACCGACCCCGTTTTTAAGACTATCCCCCCCCCTTTTTTTTTTTTTTTTTTTAAAGGCATGGCACCAAAGACAAAATTCTTGGTATAGTCAGAATTCAGAAACAGAGGAAAACAAGTCTATTCCACCTAATATCCGCCTATAATACAAGGAAGAACACAGATATTTTCTATAGAGCATACATAAACCTTAGAAGAGAGGTATACAATGGGGTAAAAGACCTACATTTGACCTGATCCAATTGGAAGGTCTCCCTTTTCTGGGAGCAGTGACATAACTATTGTAACAAGAGCTCTGAGCTTGCGCCCAGACAACCAACTGACTCGTAGCCATGCTGACTGAAGCAGAGGGTCAGACCCGAAACTGTGAGGGTAGCCATGCCCAAGGGCGAGTTGGGCAGGAGCTGTTGGCAAATGCTTCTGAAACAACTGGATGCTCTGCCATGCCAGCTCAGGGTCTGCAAAACCTATGATCTGTGTGGGATGGGAATGCATGATTGTGCAATTCTCCTTCCAGGAGAAGGAAATAATACCAAGGTGTTCTTCTATGGACATCTCCCAGTACCTAGAAAAAACTAGGAAGAGCTGCTGTTAACTCTTGATGATCCTGCTCTTGGTAGGATTTCCATGGTAATGGCCATCTGGAACCTCCCTCTTGTTCCCAGGAGCAGCAGCCATTGATCGCACCCCAGACTCAGCTGAGGAGCAACACCAACCACTAAATTTAAGGACAGGTATCTCCTCACTTTACTCATATGAGAAAGTGAAGTTCTCTCGTTCTCTCTCACACACTCACACTCACACTTGCTCTTTCTCTTTTCCTAATGCTCTCAGAAACTTCTATCTTTAGTTAGTCATCCATGCTGTATGTTTCTCTAAATTGTAATTGCATAATCTTCCAGATTCCAGGAGACCCCTTTGTCAGAGGAATTCCTGGGGATATAACCCCTATTTGATTAAACTGAGAGTTGCTAAATTAACAAAGGACAGAATAAAGATACAATTTTTTGCCAGTAGTAGAAATCCTGTATTACCAGCAACTATTTTTAAGGAACTGTATAACAAGATATGTAGGTCTGTACATTCCTGTATTTTATTTATGTGAAATAAGACTCTGAATTTATGAATATCTGGATCTGCATGTGACTCTCATTGGGAATTCAGATCTAAGGCTGCGTGCTTGCTACCCTCGACCTTAAGAGGTCGCAGATGAGTAGGCACCATTTGAACTAATTTCCCCCAATCAGTTTCACTTTGGCATTATGAGTGTGCATGTGATTCCTACTCACATGCCAAAGCCCTACACATAACACTATTCTATGATACAGCATTAAAGAGAGTTCCTTAACAATAGGATTTGATTCCCTACTAAATTAAGTCAGAAGCTGAATAGAATTAGACTTGCACTACATTAACAACTTAAAATTATCTACTGTCAGTGGTTAGGCAGCCTCATTATGTCATTATATATAGCCTTATATAGAATTTTTTTTCCTCATTTTGGAAAATGGAACCTCAAGAAGTGTGGAAAACTACACCTTCCTCCTCCTGGAAGAGGATGCAGTAGCTTCCAGGAGAGAGGTGAGGTTAAAAAATTGGGAAGAATTGTTGACACACCAGCTGCTTGTACTGCCATTCAGAGGGATCTTGACAAGCTGGAGAAACAGGTCGAGAGGAATCTTGTGAAGTTCAACAAAGGGAAGTACAAAGCCCTGCACTTGGCGGGGATAACCCCACACACCAGGACAGGTTGGAGGCTAACTGTAGAGCAGCTTTGCAGAGAAGCACCTGGGAATCCTGGTGGACAGGTAAGTGAACACGAGCCAGCAACATGCTCTTGCTCCACAGGCAAAAAGAAACTTGGTGTTTGCAATTTTCTTTTATATTCTGTGGTTAGTTCATACCCACATAATACTCAAGTCAGAACTGCCCCTACAGAAGGTGAACTCGCTTTAACCTGTTCGGATATTATCTGGGTCCAAGAGTTAGCAGCATGTATTTGATAAGGAGAGGACAATACCCTCTCTAAAAAAATCTAGTTGGCAGCTTATTCCATAAACAGATTTTGTATCATATTCCAAGCCATGAATCTAAAACTAAGGTGCTTCCAAAGTCATCTGCCTCATCAAGATGGCATAATAACTTGTGCTTCCATCAGACAAGGAAGCTTGGCTCCCTTACAATTTGGATAAAACTGTATCTAAGAAGGAATTATAAAAATAAAAAAATAAGTAAATTCTCATAACACTAAGAACTACATAATAGAGACTCGATAAAATCTGGAAGTTAAAAGCTACGACATCATAAATTGCACAGACCACTCCAAATTAACTGGCGAAGGAGAATCAGTGACAAGGGTTGCTCCCTGGTGACTAAACTGCTTGTATACAGTGCACAGGCAATACACACCTCCTTGTACAAAAGTCTCCAAACATGTTAGGATTAGGTGTTTATATGCTAAAAAAAGGTCTCAGGCAGAGTCTATGGAATTTGAGTTATGGCTGTGATACAAGGAAGAAATTCAGGTCACGACCGTGGTGTAGGAGGGTGTCAGGATTGTGCCTGCATGCACATCCAGTGCACTTAGTTAGCAACTCCCTGGGTGGTCCAGGAGCTCCCCGGCTCATCTCCGCATAGGCGAGACAAGGGACTGACCGGAGATAGGCAATTGACTCAGCTCCTAGCTGCCCTCACAACCCAGCATTTGACTAATTGTTACAGGAGCTCTGCGGGTGGGAATTTCAGACAGTCCCGGAAACTCTCCTGACAGCTCCTGCTGTGCATAGACTAATTGATAAACTCTATTTGTATGCTTAAGTGCAAGAATTAATACCCTGAGCGGAGGAGAATCTGTCATTTTCAATGACTTCCCCCAGCAGTTCCTACTGTAAAATTGACCAAGCTGCACACAGCTAAAATACTTCTAAATGGTCAGTTAAATCTGTTCCTGTTGAAGTAGAAATGGTCATGTAAAATGGTCTTTTGTGCATAGTTAAGATAGTTAGGAGATGTTTTGGAAGCAGTTTAAAATAATCAATAGCAACGGATCATCTACTCACTGTAGTAGTCACATAGGACCACGGCCCAGCTGGATTATAAGAATTCACAAGAATAACAGTTCAGAGAGTCTCATCTGATCCAGCTGAAGACACTGTCACAAGCTATGGAGACTCACTTCAACATCTAGGCAGTGACCAACCACCCTGTTTGAGATTCACTTTCCCACATGAACATTACCATATGCAAAAGATCCCAATAAAACTAGATGTGTGTATTTTGTTTTGGGGAGAGGTGGGTTTTTTTTGTTTTTGTTTTGTTTTGTTTTTTAAAAAAACATGCGCTCCGTGAATGTCTGCACAACACACTCATGGTACCAAGTACCACTTACCATTCACAGTTATGCTAAGGCTCTGCAACATAATAGGAATATGATACATCTGCTAGTGCTCAAGTAAAATGAGAACTGTATTTGTTACTAATGTGAAACAGATTATATTAGCTATATTCCTGCATAGGAAAAGATGTTTAAGTTCAAAATGCTTGAATTAACTGAGAAACAGGAAATATCTTGAGGCATCAGTGCCTCTAGAAATTTGATCGCTCAGCTGAAGAGCAACTGGTCTGTGAGCAGATGCAGTATGAAGTCAGCATTAATTAATTCAATTATAACATTACAAGGGAGTAAGCTGCACAACAACAAAATAAATCTAGCTGCGAAAAACTCAGTTTAAAAACCAGTTTCTGCGTGTTCAACATACCGAACAGTGAAACTGATGGTAGGGTAGCATTATAGTAATGCTACATTTATTTCCCCTTGAGTATGAACTCCATATTGTGGAAATTGATTTTAAAACTCTTCTGGGTAGGAACTTTATGTGCTTATATAGCACTTAAACATGCAGTCTGACCTCAGATTAAGTACAGTACATACAGTTATAAAAACATGGAAGATATATTTGACACTATAATCCCTTTAACAACAGACAGACTCACACCACATTAGCAGATGAGAATGCACACTCACATAATAGTCCCTAAACAATTGACAATCCCTTTTCTGACTGTTTCCTGATAAATAAGACATGACACAGTGGAAAAAAGCTGCATTCAAGGTTTTTCAAGCCTCAATGGTTTAAGCAATATGCAATATAGTGACATTTTTAAGGGAAGAAAAATGATTTTACCTAAACACTGTACATTACTGGGAAAGCACTAGCAGAATACTCAAGTACATAAACAAAATTCTTCCACATATACAATTTATGCAGTCAGTCAAATTTTCACCAAGTACTACTACACACAAGACCTTGAGACTGTTCATCCTTAACAGTTTTTCCACAGGGAGCCCTTAACATGATATGAAGCATGATGACAACAGAATACTTACAGGTAACATGTACAGACATAAATATACATAGTCACTGAGGAAAGTGGAAGTAAAATGAATGACTATTGGACTATGCATGTCAGGAGAACTCTGGCTACGTATAAAAAAATCTTTTTAAGCCCAGTAATGATGGATTCATTCTAAACAGCATCTCATGCATATGTGGAGGTAGGTGTCAGGGCTGCTTATATGAATTAGCACCTGGTATAGCCCTGCTGATCCCAGCATAATTTCTAGATGCATCAGTAGCAGAGCTGTTCTTTGTGCATATTAGAAAGGAGTTTTGCAGTTCTAAAAAGCAGAAACTCTGATAGTGAGGTCATTGATGAAGCTTCGACTCTAGTGGAGTGCGCTTTGATCACTGAAGGCTGCTTCATTTTCAGTGACTCATTAGAGGTGTACCCTCTGTTCTTCATTTTAATAGTCTTTATAATGATAACTTTGCCTTTGGATCTTTCCACAGAAATCAGACCACCCTGTGCCTTGTTTTAGGCATATGAAATACACAGAGACACTTATGACATCCAGATTGTGTAATCAATTCATTGGAGCAGTGGGGTTTAAGTTATTTTCCCAATTTAAATGAAGCCAGGTTAGAACTCCGCAGACAGGCTGGAGATGAGGTTTTTCTGTCCCCACACAAGATAGGATTTCCCCCCCCCCCTTCCATATGGATGATTGACTGGGATCTTCCACATTATCCATCTCCTCAGCAGACAAAGAAAGCTATCTCAAGGAAAACATGCAACAGTGTGCTTATACTGACATATCCCCCCCCAGGCAAAGTCCAACATGAGGCTCATAAAATAGAGGCCACCGTGTGTCCCCAGACAATCTCTCTGGACCATAGGTCTACTTAGGGCTGCAAATAAGGATAGGCCAGGCTCTTAGAACAACCTCGAGGGAGACTGTAGCCAAAAAAATACCTACACTGACCTCAGCAAATCCTGGGGACTAAGCTCACAGGTTTAACTGTAACTTCTTGATGTTCTTAGGTGAACCAGGTAATCAAAAGTCACAGGTTGGATTAGAAGAAATAAACTCTTCTTCAGCTAGCCTGTTTGTCAAAGAAAGGGACCACCCAGTCTCTTAGAGTTCAGTTGTTAGTATGGGTAAGGCCTCCTCATGGCCACAGAATATTTGGGGCAGCAGAATCCTAAATTACAAATAGTTTAACACCACCAAGAAGCCTATTGCCTATGAAATAACCCTTCAGTTGTCTCTCTAAAGGGCCAAAAGGATCTCTGCCAAGGTATGAAGATATTGGGCTCCAAAGTTTGAAGATAGAACTTCATCCTCTCTTCCTTTTCTGTACCAAGCAGGGGCAAGAATCAACCTTAGAAGTCCCAACTTCAACAGAAAATATACCTCCTTTCAGAGAAAATCCTGTAAGATAGGTCTCTAAAAAGGAGTTTGAAAGCAACAGAGTAATGAACTATATGAAACAGTTCCAAACCATAACATCTAGACCCATTCATCAGTGGCAAGAGAGCTTCAAGACAGAAGAAAGCAAACTAAAATTAGCTACTGGCTTGAAATGAGGACTGGGGGGGGGGGGGGGGGGGCAGAGAAAGAGAGAGGAAAAAATCAACTTCAAAAACATGAACTATCAGAAGATGTAACTGTAGTATCATTCCTAGGAAGAGAGACCTGAGATAGTATTAACTGCAAATAATATTCAGCAGCATATACAGCTCTTCTGAAAAGAAGGCATGACACCACTGTCTTCACTTCAGCCTAAGTAAAAGTTAGCCAAGTACCCTGAGCATGCCATGCACTCTCTCTAGAGAGGCAGGATACCTTGGTAGCTCAATGTGCTTGGGGCATGAAAGAGCACACCAACAGCAAAGAGTTTGTGATGGGGAGAAAAGTTTGCTATCACACTAGTTTCAGCACTGAGCTGAATTCATCTGCAGCACTACTATATTCAAAAGCCTGAATCTGTGCATTACTGGAAGTAATTCAGCAACTGCACAACTGAAAGAGGCTATTTCTGTGAAGGATACGAGAGTAAGGACAGTAAGTTCAGGAAAGACAAGAGTTTCTCTGCATGAATTAATCTTTCACAATCTCCCACAGCAGAAGTAGGGATGGGTGGGTTGTGAGGAAGGGAGATGGAAAGCAAACAATGTTATGGGGGGCTTTGGGAAAACATGCAAGATGAGTGGGTTGGAACAAATCAGGGAGTGCTCCTACCCTAGGTCAGAAAGCAGGTCAGTCCACCTTAGAGTTCCTTGCACGGTTGCTTTGGACATAGTGCAAGAAGCTCTGTTATCAAAAATCAAGTGTGATGACAACATAACTTCAAATCTAAATGACACTCGGAAGGAAGGATCAATGAAACCATCAGCTACAGACTTTAGTTCTTTGCAAGTAGTAAGTGCCAGGAAGTCAAGAGTCACCATGATAACGTTTCTCTTAAGGAAGAGAGTCTCAACAACATCATGATAAGGTTCCAGAAGAAGACACAGATGCAGCAACTCTGCACAGGCATCCATATCTTATTATCACCTTACATTTTAGGCCAAACAATTCAGTTTTGAAAATAAGTGCAGAAGCTTGGAATATCAACAACATACAAACTTTGACATTAGCTGTTATGTGCTAAGAAACGTCGAGAGTGTTATGAGACTTACTAGCCTGAAGTTTCCTGATTTCCTATGGAAATATCTTTTTTAAAAAAAAATTGGCTAAGAAAATTGGCTAAAGACTTCCCAATCTTCTGCTACCATGGAATTTAAAACTAGACCTTTTATGCCATAAGGTGGCTAGCAGCTTTGACAATCTTTAAGTAGAACAATATCCAAACTGTTCTGTCCTGAACTAGACAACTACCTTACTAAAAACACTAGAGCACTGGACTAATAAGATAATTCTTTTTAAGTAGACAATAATATAATTACCTCATTTAAATGATTATATTTAATGTCTTCCTTTTTCAGTATTTGGTAATAATTACATGCTGGCTATTTTTAACTGATATCTTTGCATGCATGGAGCATTGAGAATCTAAGAATCGAATATGTGAATTCTAAACCAATCAAATGGTTCAAAAAATATAAGCATTTAGCACAGAGGCCAGCCTCCACTTTGCAACAATTAAGCATTTTTTTAATGCCACCTTAATTCTTAAGCTGTTTAGAACACAAGTCTTCACATCACCCTCTAAGACAACCAGTAAAATCACTATTACAAATAATAACGTAACTAAAAAATGGACCATTACCTGGGTTCATGTGCAACACTTGTTAACAACATAATATCACACCATGAATTCTGTAATAAAGTCAAGTATGAAAAAAAGTAATTAGAGAAAAAAAATTAAAATGGTACTGAAAAGAGTGAGGCATCAAAAACAGGAACACTTCTGAAGAATCTTTCTGTCTCCACTAACAGCCATACCTCTAACATAAAGAATTACTCTGTGTACAGAAGTCACCTTGTGTATCAAAGGTCATCTTTCATTGAAGTTTCTAAAATAAAGAAATCTTGCCCTTAAAAAAATCAGTCAGAAAAATATGCCTGCATCACTTTTCCTTTCAAGTGGTAAATAATTTACTTTTCAACTTTTTTTTTTGGTGTACTTTACAGAGATTTACTTACAGACTTTGAAGCAGTACTAATATATTGCATCACCATTTCTTTTTTGGTATTAAAGTCCTTTTCTCTCAGTGGTGCCTTCTTGTCTTCATTTAAATTCATATCCTCCTAGTAAGGGGGGGAGAAAGAAAAAAGTTTTAAATGTCTTCCAACTATACTGTTAAGGCACTGATTCCAAACTAGCTTTTCAGAACAAAGATTTTGAAACATAAAACTACTAATGAAAAATTTCTACTTCTAAAGCAAAATAAAAGCACAAAAAATATGAACCTGAGCAACTGAAAGCTATTATACAAGCAACTTGTTATAAGCTACATGCTAATTCGTGCTATTAAAAAGTTTATCCACTTTTCCTCATAAACCATATTAAAAACAGTCAATTGTGTTAGGATAAACAAGTGCTTAAGATGAGATTATGCTAGTAATGGTTTCAATTTAAAAAAAAGGAAAAAAAAATACCAGAGGAAAAAAAAATACATATATTTAACACTTCCTAAAAATCATATAAATGTACCCAAGCCTGCCTCTTCTGAAAGACATTTTTAATGATATATCCTTTTGTTCCATAAGTCTTTCCCCCAGTTCCCAAACACTTAATCCTGGACAATGGAATCAACACAGTAAGTTCACAGAATAATATTCACCTTCACAATACGTAAAGCCCAGATTCTTCACAGAATCACAGATTGGCTGAGGTTGGAAGGGGCCTCTAGACATCATCTAGTCCAACCCCCCTGCTCAAGCAGGGTAACCATGTCCAGATGGCTTTTGAATATCTCCAAGGATGGGGACTCCACAACCTCTCTGGGCAACCTGTCCCAGTGCTCAGTCACCCTCACAGTAAAGAGGTTTTTCCTCGTGTTCAGACAGAACTTCCTATGTTTCAGTTTGCGCCCATTGCCTCTCATCCTGTTACCGGGCACCACTGAAAAGAGTCTGGCCCTGTCCTCTTTGCAGTCCTCCCTTCAGATATTTATACATATTGATAAGATTCTCCCCATCCTCAGTCTTCTCTTCTCCAGGCTGAATAGTCCCAGTTCTCTCAGCCTCCCCTGATATAAGATGCTCCAGTCCATTAATCATCTTTGTTGGACTTGCTCCAGCAGCTCCATGTCTCTCTGGTATTGGGGAGTCCAGACCTGGACCCAGCACTCCAGATGTACCCTCTCCAGGGCTGAGTAGAGGGGGAGGATCACCTCCCTCGACCTGCTGCCAACACTCTTCCTAATGCACCCCAGGATACCATTGGCCTTCTTGGCCACAAGGGCACATTGCTGGCTCATGGTCAACTTGGTGTCCACCAGGACCTGCAGGTCCTTCTCTACAGCAAATCTTGACAATTTGATCATTAAATCAACACCTCCAACTGCTGTCAAAACTACTGTCACAATGAATTCATGCCAACATAAACCCAGGGGTTGATAAGAACAGAAGCAAAACCACATTCAAAGACACTCAGCAGCTATTCATTGACATTTCTGATGCAATGACTTCTAGTGTTCCAGCCTAGAGTGCTCTGATCATTAATCAGTCACATATCTATGAGAAATGGCATTTCCTATTATGCTGGAGGTAAGAAAAGCTTTAAATAACAGTTTATATACACACACATATGTATGTGCACATAGACATTATTACAGTCACCCAAGCTTAGCAAGAATTACTGCAGTTACTTTCAGCTGAGACTCATAAGATGCATCACCATCAGCTTCCACAAGAGTAGTGATAAGAAATCACTGGTTAACCACTTCCATATCAAAGTTTATTCCACCTAGGCAGAAATCAAAGGTAGTCAGCAAGCAAATTTACACCTGTAGAATTTTAAGAAAGAAATTAAACACTGAAATTTTATACTATAGTGATATTTAAGTTTCCTTCTTTTTCACTATTTATATAGTGAATAGTGTAGACTCAAGCACAGTTCTGAGAAGAATTTGAGAGTTTTGTATAAGCATGAGCTGTGAGAAGGCAATGCAGAAGATACTTGAGCTCATTAAACTGAACTTCTTTAAAATACAATTCGGGCAATTTTGTGTAGACTCTGTTTCCCCTCCCCGCTCCAGGTGTTATTGCCTCCTTTTCTTAAGGCCTAGAAAAATTTGCTCAGTGTAGTATGCTCTTAAATAATGTCTTTGCTTTTACTTTTAGTGCTAAATAGATACAGGGTGCACTCTGTAAAAGGTTCCTTCACTCAATCAATATTAATAATATAGACTTTTCCTTCCTCCAGAACTACTTTACATACTGCTATTATTTCCTACAGCTGAAAACAAACGCAAAACAAGTTCACTTAAACAAGCCAGAATAAAGGAAGCCATACATACTTTACTCTTTTCTCATAGTTGTGAGAATTGTGTTCCTTTCATCAAAATTGTATTCCTTTCATCAAAAATTTCATGAAGAAACTACCTGCTTATGCCCAAAAGAAAATTCTAGCAGTACATAAGGACACACACACAAACACACACACCCTTGAACACTTTTTCCTCATGTTGATGGCCACATTTATTCTGTATAACACAAGTTATGTGAATATCACCGGTTCAACTTTTCTTCCTCCTACTACTATCTTTCCTATCCAGTTTACTTGATATAAGAACATCCTCAAGGTTAAATCAAATGTTCTTAAATCTTTTATTTTATCATCTATCTGGATCTGGAGGAAATAGCTAATAGCTATGCATTGACATTATCCTTTTGACAAACACAATCCATGAATCAGCTTGACAACTGCCTTATGCAGTACTTGCATATAGCCTAACATTAAACCAAATGTTGGGGGCATTACCTTCACAAGGAACACTGCATTTTCTAGTTTTTCTTGGAAGAAAACAAAACCACAACATTGTAATTTACTTAATGATGGGAATCAGGGCATCACCCAAGAACACCGCACTGACACTCAATATTCAATGCTGGGAAAATTTAGGCTTAAACACACACTCATAAAAACACTGTTGGGATCATAGACTGCAAGCAAAGAGCATTTCCTTCCAAGACACATAAAAAAAAGGGGCAGGGGGGATCTTACTTACACACACACACCATTTGGAAAAAAAATGTTGCAAGTCATTTAAAGTTACTTTTCTCTATCATAACTTTCAAAAGATACTGCTGCTTTAAGATGAGAAAGGATTTATCAGCCACAAAAAAATGTCTTTAGTATTTCAAAATCTAAGACCTAGAGTACTCAGCTGCTCAACATAAGGGCACATAAATTCCTGTGATAAGCGTTCTTTTAAATGGTAATGTCAAAACCTAAAAATTTAAACCAGTTAGACAACAAATCAATCTAAATTTTTTTTGTGTACTATTCAAACTTTTAGCAATTAATTACATAAGCAGCCAGGACTTTTACAATGCATCTGTGACTTCAGACATGAATGCGTATTTTTGAATGTAAAGCTTTAGAGGCTACTAAAAAAGCAGGTAAAGAAAATATAGATTAAGAAGTTGTTTCCAATTTACTTCTTTAAATAACTTTTTTCCAAAACCAAAAGATTCTTGTAAAGCCAAAAAAGTACTACAAATTTAAATTCTCAAAAAGCTGTTTGAATGTCTTTGTGTCATATCTAAGACATTTCTTTAGCTAAAAAAAAAACAAAAAAAAGAAAAAAAACACTAAATCAAGCTAGACTTCAAAAATACTAAGGAGTTAGTAATCTCTCATCTTCTAATTGTTATCTCATACAAGTGTTCTCATTTTAAATAATATTACAATTTAATTACCTTTCTGTATTAAATGCAAGACAACTTATGTATGACAACTCTTATTGCCAGCCAACACATCCATTATGATATATGCATTACAAAATACGGTAAATGACTATTGCCACCTCTTAAAACACGCTTAAAAACTAGTCCAGCTTGACATTACCAGTTGTTGTTTTTTTTTTCTTCCATAAGTTCCAATAACCATCTTTGGAGCAGTGTGCCTCAAGATTCCTTTCCATAGCCACATAATTGTATGGCAGTACTTTAAATGAAAATATGTTTTACATGCATATTTATTAAAGTTAACTTTCTTAAAATTAATACATACACGGTGTTTTTAAAACCCAAAGATACTTTCCCCTTAAATAGTAACCAACCGATTATTTTTGTTTCGGCAAAACTAGCCCTAAGAACTTGATTACAGCACTCAGATTGTTATAAGGGGGGGGGGGGGAATGCAGTACTGGGATTCTGAGGATTTATTGGAAGTTTCAGGTTTTTTA
This sequence comes from Apteryx mantelli, assembly GCF_036417845.1. Lineage (NCBI taxonomy): Eukaryota > Metazoa > Chordata > Aves > Apterygiformes > Apterygidae > Apteryx > Apteryx mantelli. The sequence continues at coordinate 39,765,014 of NC_089978.1, forward strand.
TGGCATAGTCTTAACATTGCACACTATCCTATAATAGAATCTCTGTGGGATGGTAAAGAAGTGTAACATATGCTGGGGGGTGGGAAGTAGAGGGAGGGAGGCAACTTGAATGAAGTTTTACCAAAAAAAACAACCCTCCCCAAAAGACCCTTCCCCATTTCCTAACATTTGAGCATTTCTTAACATAAGTAAAATATCCTAGACACCACGGTATACCAAAAATAAATAAATAAATGAAGACTACAAGAGCAACAAATACAAATACAACAGTTGACAACATCGCAAATCACCCCTCCCCTTCACCATCAAAATCCTGAATTCTACATTTATACATACCAGAAAGGAACATAGTCTTCAAGCACAGCAAATTCTCCCTCAGAAATTAAATAGGCCACAGTGACCAACCATTATCACTAGTCTGAACTTGCACAGAATCAATACAGAATAGAAATACTATGCACCGCCAGTAAAATGTTTTCAAAAAAAGTTACTCTATCACTGATCTATCATACTCTTTCAGCAGTTCTACAAAAACATCTTCAAAACTAAACATTACTGAGTACCAGGAATTGTAAACTTCATGAAGGTACTTCTCCTGTAACCCTTTTAATAACCCCAAATGCCAGTCCCTGCTAGCCCCTTAGTGTTTCCACAGGCAACAGTTACTTGTTGCTTGCTGAGGCAGAAAAAGAAATAATCTAGGTATCAGTTCCCTTGCTAACATCTATCTTGTGCTCTTTAGCTCACAGTCATCCTTTTCTCTCAAGGCCACTCCACGTTTAGTTTGCAATTGCCCGAAATGTCATCATCCTGCCAAAAACTCTGAGCCTACTGAGGCAGTACCAATGCCACATGGTGCTTCAGAGAAGCGACTGCTCTTTCACAGCAGAGCAACTATTGCAGCTAAGGAAGGAGATGACTTTAAGACTGAGCATGCAAGAGACTGCATGTGTTTTAGAGCCCTTCTACAAACCCTGCCTTAGAGGGAGGAACCTTAAATGCTTTTGTGCAATAAGTGAAATAGAATATAACACCAGAACAAAACCTGCTGTCACATTCAAGGCACATAACTCCTTTATGAATTTTTCAAATCCTCTTAAAAGTAAGCAGGATTCCCAGTTTCATTGTTCCCCTCAAAAACTGCTGCATAACCTCACTTCTAATATCTGGAACCTTTAATTTCCACTTCAAGTATATTGGCAGCAAAACATCCTCAAAATAATCCAAAGGCTTTATCCTTTGAGGAAGCACCTCAGAAAACATACCATTATAATAATAATAATGATGATAATGATTTAGGTAAAGATCCAAACACATGCATTAAAGCAAGCTTCTCTCTGTCAATTAGCAATGTTGTGGGCCTGTAAGAAATCAGTGGTAAGACTCTTACCATCATTTTTTCAAAGAGCGCTATGATTTCTCTTTCTGACAGGGGTTTGGGAACAAAATCCTCCACATCCATAGGTGATGACGACGACCAATCGGTAGAGTAAGATTGTTTCATGTGCGGCAGAGGAGGTCTCTCCTTTTTACTCCCTGGAATTCTTATACTAGCAAACCTATCCAACTGAAAACAGAAAAGGTATAATACATCAGATACTATTTCCATTCTTCGTAGCCCTAATTAAACAGAGATATTCTTGGAAGCTTAACATTCGTATTTTTCCTTGAGTAACTTACCTTATGTTTAAATATCTGGTTTTAAAGGGTTTTCCTAAGGACACACAACCATCAGTTGCCTTAGTACTTTGGTTAACAGACCAGAATACCATTACATTTTAGAGAAATCATGCAGAACATGAGAATTTTTTGGAAGTTTTGGAAGAAAAAATTATCTACAAAACAAACAAATGCTTTGAAGACTTCTCCATAACCATTATGAGCAGCATATGCAAAAGCATGGTTTTAAAGTATTTTTCATTAGCCTGGAACTGCTGTACTCCTGACATTGAAATATACAGATATGCAAAAAAATTAGTTTTTATTAAAAGATGAGTTACCATAACTAAGACACTTGTCTATTTAATTTTTGTCTGTACTACATTATCCAAAACTTGGGTTTAATTTACAAATTCATTTAAGAAAAGCACACAAAAAAAGCTACACCATTCAGCTCCTTTGTTAAAGCTAGGTAGGATACATTTATAGATTATCAATAATCCTTAGGGCTTACCACCAACGTGAGGCAAACACCCCAACTTTACCTTTGAAAAGTCAAAGAAGCTTCTTTGGAAAAGCTTTCTCCCCTTCCCCCCTTTCTTTATGGTTTAGTATTTAACTGATTTTTTAATAAAGACTTATTGGTAATTTTTTTCATTGTCAGAGCTTGTATGTTTTAATGTATATTGACAAGGACCAACAGAACACAAAAGCACGGTCAAGCTGACATTGTCAGTGAGATAAGCTAGATCTAAATTATCTTTGTAAATCCTTTCAACAGATTAAAGCAGCAACATTACATTTGTCAAAACAGAAGAAAGTTCCAGTAGCACTTGGTACATAAAGGATTTTGGATCTGATTTCAACAGTATTGATGGTCTTCTGTTTTTGAAATGTGAGGCAAAATATTCTGAGGCTTCAACATATGCTGTGTATGAGTACTTTGAGATATCACTTAATAAGAACAAAATAACCAAATTAAATAGCAAGTTACCATAATATCCGTAGTGTTTGGTAACAAAAACAGGGTTCAAGTGTTCCACTCTAGCCAAAACAGAGTAGGAATTGACTATTAAACATCTATGAGGAAAGGTTTCCTCTCCCTCCCCCCCCCCCAAAAAAAAAAACAACAAAAAAAACCACCCACTGTAGCTTGCCCTATTCAAAACTGAGAAGGGCATCTTCAGAACACTGAATTAGTTTGCAAGCCACTCACAAACAGATGGTTGTAGTACTTGCAAAAGCAGAGAAGAAACATAATGTAAAAAAATAAAACAGTATGGAAGATGGAACCCTTCAACATCACATCAAACCAGAGCAGGGCAATGAGAAAAATCACGCTCTAAAGAAAAAATTACACAGGCAAGACCTAGGAAGAAAGAAAATGCAACAAAACCAAAGGATGGATAACATCATTGGAAGAGAAGTGCAAGTCACTTGTGGCAAAGAATATCTCACATCTTGACCGGACAACTATTTGACTTCTTGTCTTTACAATCAGGTTTCATCTCCTCCATGCTTGCTATAGAGTCCTGATTTTAGACTGAAGTGACCAGACTAGGATCTTAAGAAAATATATCAAATGAGATTCTTCTCCTTAAATAATGGATTTCACTGAGCACAGATGACAGGAGAGTATACCTGTTCCAAAATGTGCATTAGGCAGTGGCTGCTTCCCCATGCCCCACACCCCAGGGCCTTTTTCCTATCAAGCACATAACTTAAGAAACAAACCATGATATCTGAGGATTCTCAGTGTGCAGAGAAAGCTCTGGAGCAGGGGTAGGAAGATTTCAGCATATGGCTCAGTGAGCAGAGAACTGATCAAGTTAGCTTTAGGAGATGTGTGCCCTACATCCCCAGCCCATCTCTCCTCAAATATTTCAGCTTCTTCTTTGTAACCCATGTTCCCCAAGTTTCTCCTCTTCCTACCCCTGCACATCCCTTATACCTTTATTTACCCTTATCATCTTCCCAAGTTCCCAGCTCATCACGCAGGCAAAATGTAGTGCACGCACATTGATTAGCTAGCCACGTTTTACAACACAAATGAAGAGGTTACACAGCAGCTTTCCTTTTAGCAAAAGCAGTAGTTTGGTCTTCTCTCAGAAGCCAGCCAACAGCTGGCTTCAATGGATTTGAAACAGAATATCATTTTTCATAGAAAGCTAGGATAACTATTAGCAAATAGCCAAATAACCATAAGTTATGGGGGAGGAAGTAAGCTGTAGGCATTTTTGTTTGTTTGTTTTTTGAAACAGGTTGCCCAGAGAGGTTGTGGAGTCTCCATCCTTGGACATGTTCAAAACCGACTGGACATAGTCCTGGGCAGCCTACCATAGCTGACCCTGCTGGAGCAGGGAAGGTTGGAACAGATGGTCTCTGAAGGTCCCTTCCAACCCCAGCTATTCTGTGATATAAACTTAAATCGAATATTCTGACATTTTTCTGGAAGCAGGACTTTTCTGTTGATCTAAGGCAGCAGCCACAAGAAGTGCAAGTCTTAAAAGTTAGAGAAATTATTATTTTCATTTTTCTCTTTATGGAGACCTTCCCTACCCAAATACTGATTAGATAACTAGTATTACTAGTATCTGGGTCATATCATTTATGGAAGAAATGCTGCTTATTACCACATCCAAAAGCCACAAAGAATAGAGTCAATACTGTCTAGATACAGTGTTAACAAGTAAAAACAATTCCATGGAAGTGCTGCTAAGACATACACATACACAAAAGCCTTGGTCAAGAGAGTTAGAGTGAAAATAAAACAAAACAATTGAAAAGTAGAGACTTCAAAGAGCAACTTGCACATTTTTCATTAGTATATTTATTCTAAAAGGAACTAGAAGTTTAGAAACACCATCATGGAGCAGGCCTGCAACTCAGATGCACAAGAGCTCTCAGATTCTGCTTCAGTAAAGGAGGGGGCAGAAGGGGACAGGTTGGGGAGGGAAGGACACAAGTTTTCTACAAATGGCTGATGAAGAGCAAGCTAAGTATATTTGTTTACTCCATATTTCAGAACTGAACAGGAATGGGAAGAACATTCTTGACATAAAAAGCATTTAAGATTTATGTTTCATTAGCACATTTTGGCAAAGTATTAATGTCATGTCCTAAATTTACGATCACTTAGAACAAAAGCATGAAATGAGAACTTTCACCTTCTATTCCTTCTCATTCTCCTTCATCACCAGATGAGCACCACTAGCCATATGTTTTATAATGTTATACAGAGCACTTTGTTTATATATAGTATATACAAATATACAAGATGTATGAACAGCAGGCCAATTTTTGGCTCAGCCAAACAAATCAAACCATCTAATCCAATGGCATAACCTGGGACATTTAGAGACTTTCTCTTGCACATCACATAGCTAAATAATAAGAACTATCAGTTATTCAAACATGAGAACTGTGTGCAAGCAATCAGGCTGCTCCCTCCCTTCACATGGAAGCAGCAATAACAGTTCCTTTAAGACAAAAGGAAGTAGGCCGGACAGAAACACCCTGATCTTTGACATGAAATACTCCATGCAATCCCAGAACTACTCTTATTCCATTAGAAACAGTGCCACAGGTTCATGGACAAGAGCCAGTTTATCCTTGAAAAGTGGTATTTTGCTTCCTTTTGCTTGTTCACATTTTCAGTTTGTTCTTTGTTTTTAAATTCCTGTAAAACATTAGCATATATAGAGATGCTTTGCAACATTAGAGATTAGGCTATACCATTCATTTTCACAAAAGCACACTCTTGGAACCTGTTTGATCATGTAGAACAAGTCAGAGGAGTCAGTCAAGAGTAAGCCAGACACCAGGATTTTAAAAACATTTCAACATGTGTCCAAGTAGTTATTTTTAATAATTTAAAACAATACAATCTAAAAATAGCGTTCCTTAGATGAAAGAAATCCACAACACCTTCACAGTAGTAGTGTGGGTATTCTATATAGATTTCTCTTAAATTTCACATCAACGGTGCTTTAAAAAAGTTAGCGCCTCTTGGTATTCCATGTAAGTGAATAATTTCATGGTTCACAGAAGTCACAATGCAGAAAGAATAGAAATTTCATTGCTTGAATGTAATGAAGTTTACTGCTGATGCTGCTGGTGATCCAAGCACAAGGAGGAGGAAATGGCAAAAATACAGTTCAATAATCTTCCATGTTACATCAAAAACACTTTAAATCAGGCTAAACAGGGGGGAATATCTAGAATTAGCTTTGATACCAAAAAAAAAGTCACTACAGTTTAAAGATGGTTTGACCTTCCATCTTTTAAGATGCCTGCCCTGCATTTCCCAATAAATATATACAGACCCATACAGAAACAGTTTTTAGAATAATAATTTTCTGAAGAGGAAAAATTTTTAAAGTCTATGTAGAGCAAACATTAAAATTAACTGGGAAGGGGGGAGGGGAAGTGTTTTGTGTGGCCTTGATACAAAGTATTTCTGTAGTGAAGTTCCTTTTAAGTCCTCTAAACTGAGATCTATTTTGATGCACTGATGGAAGATGAGCTGAAGTTAGAAGTTCAAAGGCAGTGAGGAGTGAGACAAAAAGTGACTGCAATTAAATGCTTCTGACCACTCAAAGAAGAAAGTTAAAACTGTTTCTAATGCAGTATACAAAAATACTACAAGGAATCTGTGACAACTCAGAAATTCAGACAGTGTATTCTTATCATCATAGCACTTCAGTGTTAGTGAGGAAAATCTATTTCAGGTACATATTTGCAAAAGAAGCAACAGTAAAACCATTAAATTTTAAGCACAAAAAAATACAGCAAAAATATTCATTAAAAGCTATTCACAGCTCCTAAGTTGTAAAAATAAGCTGGCCATATAACAATAGAATGGCCCGCTTAGTGGTCTGAAGTTAAAAGATAACATGATATTGAAAAAAAGAAATGAAAGTAATTAAAAAATAATAATAAAAAGCACTTCAAGAAAAAAAGAAGAAGAAGAAAAAGAAGAGAGTAAGAGCTTCCTTAAGGTAAGCATAGTACTAGAAGGTTGGTTGATTTTTCTTTCTTCTCCAGGCCAACCCCCCTCCTTTTTTTTTTAAATGTGTCAGGGGTGGGGGAATAAGAGAAAGGAGAGAGAAAGAAGAATGATCTAGGACAGAAAAGAAGCTTTTAAAGATGTAATTCACAGTGTTCTCTCCCAAGACTATACCCCCAACATGAAAGGCATGAGGAGTCTTTTCTCAGAAACTTGAATTTAAAGCAATGGGGTGTTTACATATACTTTAGCTTTTAGTCTTTATGCTGCCTACTGCCAAAGGCTGGAACTTCTCTAATTAGCCATGCATTTTGGCCTGGCAGTTTGTTCTCTGTGAGACAAACATGGCAGGGCAACTGAAATAAAAATCTTAATGTTAGAATTGAAATACAGTGAAAAAGTAAACTATGGTCAACATAAACATGAGTTACTGCGAGGCAGCTTTTAAGTAGCCTTTTATATTTAGAACCCTAAAGATTCTAGGGGAGTCTTGGTAGAAACTCTAGCACAGCCCCTTGGACTGTAATAGATTTTAAAACTGTCTTAAGGTAGCATTCCTTCCAGTACTCTGTTCATCTCAAAGTTTAGTGAAGCTACAACTTCGGATACTAAATATGGCAACCAGACATTATTAACAGGCTCTTACAGCACATGAGACACAAAGTTACTGTACTGCAAACAGTTGCACTACACAGTGAAAAGCTGTCTCACTCATCTCTTGGCAGCAAAAGACACGCGAGTGAATGACAAAGTTTGCATGTGACTAAGTATAAAAGGTTGAGCAGGCAGGCCAAAGAGATCCAAGCTACACTTTATTTGTAGAAATACAAGAAAATATGATAATTTATTATAAAGGTAGTATCACCACAGCAATGTTCAAATCCCACAGGGGTTTAATTTCTAATCAGAGTTTTAAAACAGTCATATTAAAGATATTACTTAAAGGGAGCAACCGACAGATAGGGGGTATCAACAGTTTTTTCAAGGCCCATCATTCCTAAGAGAGACAAGAGGAGAGGAGAGGAGATGCATGCAGTGGGATCAAGATTAAATGAAAGGACGTCTCCTTCCTCACAGAAAAGAGATTTATTTTACTCAGCAGGGCCATACATTCATAGTCAACCTGCTATGAATGTCACATATTCTTAACATGGGAACAACATTTTTGTTACTTCAAATAATAGTCATAGGGCTTCAAGCCTACAAGCTGGCTATCAAACTTTACAGAATGCTCTCCTTCACTGAGGCTATTATTAACAGTATCAGAATTTGAACCATTTGTTAGTCCTGGAAATAACAGTTATAAAAACCAAAATTAAGCAGTTCCCAGTTAACTGGGCACTCTAGGTTGAAGGCGATTAACCATTAGCAGATGGTAACTCCTAGAATAGCCCATAATCCAAAGAGAAAAGAACAGAGTTATTTTCTGAGTAGTGCTGCTAATGCCTCTGCTTTGGGAATGTTCTGGGAACCAACAAATCAAGTGGGAACAACCTGCATGGCTAGGCTTAGTATTAGCACAGAGGAGAGAGTAAGGAACAACTGAAATGAGCAAACAGAGATCACACTAAGTTTAATAAAATGAAATATGACAGTTTTGGACACTGTTTTGGCATGCATTTGAAGCATCTATCTTGAATTTGGCAATACAAAGTTCCACAGTCCATAATAACAGAGATCCTAGAAATACCGATAGGCTCTCAAGAAATGGAGTACTTAGTTTTGGCGAAACAATTGCAGTTTCTTTAAATAGTAAACCTTCTATTAGTAGCATATTTCTTCCAGAGTTCACAGTTGCAACAACAAGGCTGTTCCCACAGACACAATAGCTACAGACTTATGGCAAACAGCATCAGCTGCATCTATAGACATTTCTTAAGAAAATCTTGACAGCAAAGCTGTTTCCTCAGTTCAAACCTGGAACTTCCTCCAAGTCCTGATCGTATTTGTCAGTCTACATCTTATGTAAGCACAGAAACATACTTATCAAGTATCCCACTCATCATTAATAGGAAGAGCAGCATGGTTAGCAAGGATGAATAAAGATGTTTAAAAATCAAATTCCTGCAATCAGTACTTCAGTTAGCACCTCCAGTGTTCCAGTAATCTTTAAGGTGTCTTGACAAACTTTTTTTTTTTTCCCCCTTTTTTAATCCTCTGGAAATAAGGATATTATTCCACCTAGACAAAGTGCACCAGTTACCACAAAAGAGAATTGATCTAAGGCTGCAGATCAAAACTAATCAGTTTGGAGCATTTTGATTTTTGCATTTTTTTATTTGCCAGATAAACAGCAAACCTTCCACATCAGACAAGTTTATGGAGTATATATCACCAGAAGATATTACTGCATTACAGGAAAAACTTAACTGCCAAATTAAAACAAAAAACAAACAAAAAAAAAACTCAGTACCAGAAAAAACTTCTGACTAAATGAAACATGTAGTTTGTCCACTGCTTCTAATACCTCATTAGGAAAAGGTGGGATTACAAAATTGTCCTGTTTCAGCCTAAAGTGACTTACTAGAAGTACTAAACAGTCTTCTTTCTCTTTCTGCCCCCCGCCCCATTCTTAAGAAACACACACAAGAAACATCAAGACAGATTAAGATCACTTAAGCACAATTTAACTGAAAAATTCTGTATGAAATATACAGGTAGGTAATCTTCACTCTCTGGTTGATGGGATAAAGATAAGAAGAGTGTTGTGCAGAGCTTTTCCTTCTTTCATTTGGTGTCCCTCTCATTCTGCCTTACAGATCTGTGGGACAAAGTACTACCACCCTCCAGTTTTCAAGTTTATATTTGCTAGATTTCCACACTATTTATATACTCACTAAGCACAATTCCATGTCTGGAAAATCTGCTCAAGTACTACAGCATAGATCAGTCTTTCATGTATTTTACCAGTCATATCAGTCACAGAAGCCAACAGCTCAGTCCTGGAAGTCTCCTATACCACCCTGATCTAGAGACATGACTAAGAATTAATATTCTGAATAACCTGGGAGGGAAGGAGAGAACAAATCTGGACAACTCCTTTGACTTCATTTGAAATAGCTTTGAATTTTAGGGGATGGGGAACATAAAGAAAAAAAAAGTTTGCATCAGTACCTTTGGAAGTAAAAACAAACCACCATTTTCTCTTACTGGCAAAAATATTTTACATAAGATCAAAGAAATTACTTCCACAGATTCTGAGTCAAATATCTCTTACCTTTTCTCCTTGATGCTTCAAAGGATTAAAAAAAAAAATTAAAAAAAAAATAGTATAGTCCTTTGACAGTCAAGTAGCTCTATTACAAGATTAACTTCTTACTATATGAGAAACTTGACTTGCAGCAGTAGAGCTTAGTAGGAGAAAGGGTTACATAACAAGTCATCTCATCAGAAGGATTCTTCTGTGCACCTTGGTTTATATCTAACATGCTCACCTCCCAGAGGTGTTTTTACCTTTCTTCAAAGCAAACCATTTAACTAATGGTGGAAAATTAAAAGTTGCAGAGTATAGGACGATGCACAGCCCCATCTTGAATCTGTAGAACGTATTTTATTCTGAATCTTGTTTCTCTGTATCCAGGAGATTATAAAGCCTGTGTTATTTTTGTAGCAGCTGCTATGAAATCAGTCAAACCAACTTAATGTTATAGGGAATTTTAATACATATTATTTCTGTTTACATAGGAACAGATTTTTTTTAATGAAAATTTGTTAATATGCAGATTCTAATCTTTCTTATAAGCCTTACAAAACACTGTTGGAAAGCAAAGCACTTGAGAGAGAAAATAGGTTTGTTTTGCCAGTGATCTTGCAAGTAGATATTTTGTTGGATACCTGCTTGCCTCTTCTGCAGAATGAAAGGAAGATTCCTGTCCTCATAGTTTGTAAATATGCAGTTATGTATTGACTGTGTTCTAAGAATGAGATGTTTCTGAACCCAATGAGTATTCTTCATTCTAGGTACAGAATTCATCAGCATCATCTTGGAAACAATCTACTAAGCTTCAAATATTGAAATGCAGTCTGAATTTAGGCTCACAAAAATGTATCTAAACAGCAACAGAAAAGTGCATACATATTCATTGGTTTCTGGCCACTGTCATGCAATACTATATTTGTAGTAAACAGACTGGGAGTAACAAAATATAAGTAGTTTAGAACGTGTAATACAGCAGAGAGTTAATATGGAAGTGATTACCCATGAAAGGAAAGGAAATATATCCTTTCATTAAAAGCTACAGAATCAAGTACTCTTAATCTTCAGCTTCTTAATCTTCTCTTACTACAATTTCCCCACTTGCTGCAAAAGGAATTTGGGGAATATAACTTCACTAGTTTTTCCATTAAACGGATGAAATGTCAAAACCCCTCTGGTCTGAGCCATGTTTAAGTTGCCTAGGACTCAAATACCTGTTATTAGCTGTTTCCCAGATCCTGCCACAAGAAGATTAAACCAACAAAAAAATCAGTTGGAAAACACACTCTTGTTCCAAGGTGAAGTAGCAAATGAACAAAATAATTATCCAGCTTTAAAACTGTAAGCCACTGCAACATTTGAGATTTTTTCTTATTATTAGTCTTTTACTTCACAGCTGTTGTTTCTTAAAAGTCTATTGATATATTAATATGGACAATCTGGTACTATTTAGTAGGTCACTTTTTAGTCGACAGAGCCACATACAGAGGGTTCTCAGGATATGCTGAAAGAATGTGAGGCAAGGAACAAAAAATAGATGAATAATCACCTATTACAGGGACATTAGTCTCTTCTTCATTATTGAAGCTAACACAATAAATCTGCTGACTTGTAGTGGCTAAAATTACAAGTTAGACGAGTCTAATAATCTATGAAGACAAGAGCCACAAGGCAGCACGCTAGCTTCTTCAACAAGTAAATCAGCAAGATTGTGTACACCACGTCTATAACCTTTATGTAGCGGTAGCAAAATTATTAGGTTTTGGTTGCAAAAAGTAGTTTTTCATTTGAAGAGAACTGAAAATTTTCTCTGCTCTCTAGAGCAAGGCACAGGTTTAGGAAATATGGGTTGTATTGCAAACGATTTTATTCATAATCATTTCTAGCCCATGAAACTCCTCTAAATACCAACAAACAATTTAAGTCCAACAGTCTATGAATAGTAGGTGGAGGTAATATGCCCTACACTACAAACTTTGCATATCTGATCAGCAATAACCAGATCACTGTTTTCTGAGGTTAAAAAAAAAAAAAAAAAGTGTTTCTCAGTGCAGTCTGTTGCATATTGTCCAACATAAAACTCCGCACTTTGCCTCAGTTATGAACAAGTATTTAAGAGCACTATGTGACAAAAAATACACACTGAAGTCATAATAGCTAAACCTTAAATGCCTTCAGAACGTTATTTCCTAGGTGATTCAAAGACTCCATAGAATGATCCACTTTAAGAAAAACTGTTCTCACCAACAAAAAATATACCTATATTTCATTGTCTGTGCTATTCTTAATAACAAGCAAAATCTACTTTGTGATGCAGAACATCTGCTGCTATCAAGAGACAGATGAAGTTTGAGGAAAGCACTGTTAGCATGACACAATGTATTTAACATTTGAAGTGAGCATTAATGAGTTTTACAAGCAACTGTTAGTTTGTTAAATGTGGTGTTTTAAGGTAGCCATCCAGTGTTAGTAACTTTAATATTAAATATGCAAACACAGATAATATCTTAAGCATACTGCATACCACCTGGTACAATTATCTGCACCAAACTCATTTAGCCATGATTACAACATGCTTCAAAGCCATCCACGGAATTACGCTACCTTCATTGAGCATATTACAGATAATTAACAGTTTAGTGAGATTTTACCAATTAACTAAGCTAACATCCCAATTAAGACAGTTCCTTGGAGCAACCAGGTTATTTATATTGAAATAGCAATTAGGTTATTAGCTTAGCAAAGCCAAAGCAAAACTTAATTTGTCTTACCACATCATCTGTTAGTGTCTTGATATTTAAATGCTGTAAATTAAAGAAAAAAAAGTCATGTCACAATCACACAATTAAAAAAAATAAGTGTCAGTTATAGTTGCAGTTACTCCAAAAAAAAAAAAGTGCAAGTTCAACAGTATTGAATCATGGCATTTGAAGTACTAGTTTCCTTGGCAAGCTGTACTTTGTTGGCTTACAGTGCACAGCAAGTTATTTTGGACAACTGTGTACATTCAAAAATGCAGTAATCCAAACCTTACATAGAATAATACCATGCAGACTTACACCAAATACAACTTCATGCAAATTATAACACATTTATAGCTAAATACACCAGAACAGAAGAACTGCCCATAATCTAGTGATTAAAATTACATCTCTGCAGAATGGTCAATTCCTTGGTGGTGCCCCCACAGCCAAGAGATTTTAAACTGTGACCAACAACCATAGAACTTTTCAACAGTTCAAAACTCAGACTGCCAAGTTACAATATTCAACAATTCAGACTGTTAACTGCCCTCAAGCAATGCCAGTGAGGCAAGCAGAGAATGCAGTTATTAGCAGAAACCCACACAAGAATTAATTAGTAGTAACATCCAAAAAGCTTTAAATTATCACTCACTGCTGTGCGAAACAGCAGTTCCTGACCCAACTCTCTTGCGCTGCACAGAGACAAGCACAGCAAGTGCGAGGGCACCCAGGTCCTGTACAAAACCTAAGAGCAGCACTGAAGAAGAGAGGGGACTGAAGAGTCAGTGTCAGAGAGATCCCATTTACAGTTTTATATGAAGAAGATAAGAACAGGCTTGGAAGGGAAAAGGGGAGAATCTAAAGTCACACAGTTGGCGAGATGGACTCTTTACCTAACCTTTCACTCCCGTCACTACACACATGTAATCACTGCCTGGTGCACAAGCTTGGCAGTAGTCACAGTGATTGTCAATGGCTATATCCAAGCTATTCAGATCTGGGAACCCCTACCGTGTCTTCACCAAATCAACAACACATAAGAATTGTTGCTAAAAACATCTTCACTGGCCCTTCCCTCAGCACTGACAAACTTTGTGTTAAGTCAAATACTACACTATGATAGCTTATTAGTATTGTTGGGAAACTGTTAAAGAAGTGTCTGATGAAAGGCTATGAAGTTAAAAATAAAAAGCAATTCAAGTATGAGTAAACGCTCGGCACTCAGTGACAAGCTGCAAGTTCTAACATCAATAATTAAAAAAAAAAAAATGGAGCTATGTCAGTACTGAACATTTATGATGATCCTTTCCACATTCCAGCAGATGAGCATTTGTAGTAAAATGACAACGATAACAAAAGGGAGAACATTTCAACCTCTAGTCAGGAGAATCTTCCATCTCAGTCTTCCCACTGTTGTTCCACCACTGTAGTGGCAGATCAAACTTTTGTCCCACACACTGCTGTGGAGCTGGGGTTTATAACTGGTTCTTCTCGTTTTGCAGATAGTAACAAAGATAGCATGAGTCCTAACTTTAGCTAGCCATTCGCATGAGAGCCCCCTAATTTACATTTAGCAAGTTCTTAGAAGAACACCTCTATGCTGAAGTAATTAAAACAGCAGGAAGAAAACACTAACATCCAGTCTTAAAATGAAACTTTGTAGCAATAACAAATACTTATTCCTTTTTCATGCTCTCAGCTGGAACACCTAAGCCTTAGGCAATGCACAGTCATCACTGTGAAGCTCATGGTAGGACAGTGAGTAATCTACTTAGAATGGAAGTCTTTTGCATTACATCTTTTGAGAGGGGATTTTGAGAGGAGATGCTCATTCACATACATTCCACTAAACAGACATAGGAAACACAATATCAGGCCCACTGTCACTTAGAAACAGATACTGGATATTCTGCAACTGCTTAATAGAAAACACCATCAACATCATCATCATCATCCATGGTATCAAGACAATATTTTTCAGGTTCAGAGCTTGTTCTTTGAAAAAGGCAAAAATTAATGGGATGGTTCAAATCAACCTTGTACCATTCCTTTAAGCTGAAATTTAGCGGTGGAATTTAGTGTGAGAAAGGCTGAAAGTTCTCTACCCTCCACATCAGGGCATCTCTCCAACTTAAGTCATTTGACTACTTAGTGAAAAAGACTACCATGAAACCAACTTAGGTCTCCATAATGACTTAAGAAACTTAATATGCAGCTATGAGTCTTGTAAGCCTGCTTCTCCTCAGCTTACTGGCTACCCACAGTGCATAAGCCTGAAAATATCAGCATAAGAGCATACGCAGACAGCATTATGAGGCCTGGTTTGAAAGTAACTGCTACTTAGCTAGCACTTACAGTGTTTCCAAAGTTGCCAGATATTTACAGATCTCTTTAGAAAGTACTAGGAACCCTACAAAAACCATAACCTAGTGTTCAGAGCTTCTAGAACTTTAATATTAAAGCACTGTATGACTTGCAACAAGACATCTGGAAGACTTATTCTGTGAATTTTGTTACATCACATTCCAGTTAGAGATGCTAGTTAGAACATGAAAACTCAGATGACCTTTTCCACCTCAATCCACAGTTGTTGCTAAAAACATAATATGAGCCTACAGACAGGCGCTGCTTTGCAGTAGATGAAAATACTAATATGCTATTTTGTGCCTTCCATGAACTACTCCAGAAAAGTAAGAATTATTGCTTGTGAGAACATAAAAGCTATGTAAAAGTATTCTTCTAGTCTGATTATCACACAGAAACTAGATACGTGAAACTGAAAATCAAGTTAACAGCATTTTAAGTATGTAAACATTCTAGTCAAAGAGATAAAAACATGAAGAGATTAAGAAATTGACTAGGGCTCTTAGAAAGTCTAAATTTGTATATATCAGTGGCACCTACAGTTGGAAAAAGCATAAGTATCACCATTACTTTGTTTTCAAAAAGTTACATTTTGAAATGAAGTTTTCCAGGCTAACTTGCTTTTTAGCTTGGGACATGAAGGAATTGAGGAGAAGCAGTTCTGTTAAAGCCAAATAATAAGTAAAAAGAGGTGTATAGATGCATGATTTTAAAGCATGCAAAGACCTGACATGGAATTATCCCTTATTAAAGGAAATACCCACCAGGCATACTGATAAGTAACTGATTTGACAGGACAAGATACACACAATCAGTGTATGGTACAGTGTTCTTAATCAGCTCTCTTAATAAGCTCTGACCAAAGACAGTGAAAGCCTTTAATAAATACCGATGAGTACGATAGAATGCAAAAACCAAGGTTCACAACACATGCTCAGAGAGGTAGCAGACTATCCACAAAACAGAGAAAGTGCCTTTTAAAATGGTCACATATGAGGAAGCCATGTGATGCAACTTCTATGGCACCCAGCTAGAGAAAGCAAGCCAAGGACTGTTTAGTATTACACAATAAAGGATCCTATTATGGTACAGAAGGGGATGATCTTATGTTGCATATCCAAACAAACAGTTTTGTAGCACACATAAGAAGTGGAATTTGAATCTGCAAGACAGAGTTTAACAACTTAAGCCATCATCTTTATGATTACTCTAGCCAACTCTGGGTAGAGACAGTGAAGTGAAACAGTGAGAAATCCACTTAAATTGGATCAACAGTACTTCTTTGATCTTCTATGTGATTACATGTATTTCTGTACCTTTGCACATGCATATTTACAAACAAAGTTATATCTAAATGCAGTACAAAAAACAATCCAGGAAAACAGTACCAGAAACCATGACAGGGCCATCTTCCCATCTAAGACTATCTTTCAGGAGTGTGGTATTTTTTCCTCCAGCAAAACAGCTCAGTTTGGGCCGGAAAGAATGAACAATATCCTGGAACAGTACAGGGTACAGTCTAAAGGTTTGGGCACTCTATCAAACCATTAGACTGTACAGAGGGGCAGCATCTCTATTCTCCCACCTAATAAGATATCTCTATTCACCATCTTATAAACACAGAACGACATCACTCATCTGAACTTCTGAATGAAAACACCTATGTTTTGTACTGGAACTCGGATCATGCTTGGCAGGGATGGTCATTGTTAGTATGTCATCAGGGAAGAAAAAGTCTGATTTGTAGAACATCAGTGGAGTTGGAGGCCAGACAAGCACCCAGCCGTACAGCCTTACCAGTACGACAGGAGCTCTAGGCATGCAGAGTAACAGAATGTCAGTGTGCTAAGGAAGAATTTCAGCATGCATTCCATCCATCACACTAAGGTAGTTAAATAATCCCCACATACATAAAAGATATTTTGGCACCCAAATCCTTTTTTGGATATTCTTCTTTGCCTTCCTTGCAAAGGCAAGAAAATCTGCATAGCTTCTTTGATAAATTAAGAGTAGCTTGCAGTCTACAAGTAGCTATGAGAAAAAGAAAAAAAAAAAGTTAGAGGAGTACTTAATCAAAATGCAATTAGTTTTAGAAGAGCTGGCCAACTTAAAGCTGGATTATGAAACTAAATAACCAAAACTAAAGATGTACATATAATTACACAATCCCCTCTGTACCTTTTTAAATTAGGAAGGTGAGGAGGATATAACTTATCACACCCTGCCATGGATTCCATCACTAAACAGATTCAACACTGGCTTTTCTTCCCTGAAAGCTATTCTCTGGCTGAAACAACTAGAAGACTGAAGCAAGAAATGCAAGGAAATCTGTGGATTTGGTTACAGAGATGTAAATTGGATGATTACAGTGGACCCTGTTACTTTAGAAAGAATCTTCTTTCTCACAATATTGACTTGGTAATTTTCTTACCTCAAGCCATAAGAGCGCTTCAGGAATTGTGGTATAATCAAACAGTATTTCGTACTTTTCTAATGTACAACTTCAGCATTTATTTAACGGTCTTTTACACACACAAACACACACTTTGGAAATCAGTCCAAAAAGCAGTAAGGAGCAAAATTATCTTGGCATAACAGTTTCTACCTAATGATATTCTTTAGGCACTGATGAGTTAAACTCAAAATTGATGCTTACAGGTAAGATTATATAACAAAGTGCTAGAACACAGTGATAAAATTTAATATTATGACCCACAGTGTTAATTCAAACCAACAAAGACAACAGCATGAGGGATCATACAGTTTTAAAAAGCTGCAGTAAAGTGTTTTAGGGAACATCTGTTCAGCAATCATTTCTTTAAAAGACTAATTTACATTCAAGGTCTTACACTGCAGTGTAACTGCAACAATAATTCTGTCACTTCATAATTAAAGCCATCGATAGAGATCCTTCTTGCCTTTCTCCTCTATCAATGCTAGTCAAACAGAATGCTTTTTCTCTCAACTACATCTTTCTTTGATTTACAATTATTGTCAAAGGCAAGTATTAATTTTTCTATTTTTAACAGGTTGGTGCAAACAAGAAAGTCTTCTGGATTTTTTTTTTTTTAATAAGGAACTTAATCAAAAATACAATCTGGAAGTCACTGAAGCCTAGTCAATGATATACTGAAATTAGTAGAAACACTAACTTCAGTTAGAAATTGAAGTTGACGTTTTTGAGGAATACCATCCACAAGATTGAATCCCAACAAAGCACAAATAGAAGTCACCTAATCAAGTAATCTAGCAACCACCCTTATGATTTCCAAACATTTCAAAGGAGGGAATGAAAAAAAAATAAATTAATTAAAAAAAAAAATCAAAGACTGGGAGTGGCAGGCAGCTGCTTTTTACCCCCCACCATAAATTTCAAAAGCCTGCCTGTCAATATATACATAGAAAACAGACATAATCCCTGCCATCCTTTTATCCATTTCCCCTTTTCCCAAACTCTAACCTCCAAAGAAGAATGTAAGAACTTTGGACAAGCTAAAGTACCAGACTACCATATAATATTATTGCCTTCTATTCTTGGAAGAGTGGAACTCCTCCAAAATTTTGGCCCTACTGAACAAAGCCAAGTTGATGAGGTTTTAACTGCTTCAAAATTAATCATCACTCCTTTAAAAGAGCTTTGTTTTATTTTGTTTTAATAATTCTGTAAGAGAACTGAGAGAACTAAGGAATTACAATTCACATTTACTTCTGAAAAGCTTGCTTATTCAGAAAAGCAATACTTCAAGAAGCAGTTTGACTGGAATCAAAAGCTATAATTATTGACCCTAAAGACTGTTGGTTTCTTTGGTTTCCCTCCCCTCCCAAGTGAAGCAGTAATAGCAAGAAATTTTCCTAACACTATACCAGAATTTTCTTTGGAGAAAGAGGGTACCTGTTAATGAGGTCAACTTTGTCATCCAGAGATGGATGACAAACCCAGCTCTATAGACAAGGGATACTACTCTCCTTAAGTTCACCCAGTGAACTAATGCGTATCTAGAACACAATCCAGGTTAGAAGGAGGACTGTCATTCTCAATTCCACATCAGCACCTGAGGGTCAGATCTTTGCTTTAAGAGATTACTTAAGAGGATGAAAAAGGGGACTGCTGTCTAAGATCAAATATTTTTATAACCTGTAGAGTTTGACAAGATGCTCTCCCGAACTGAGAAAAAAAAAAAATCTCAGTTATCCCTGCTTAAAAAGTTTCAGAAATTGGAAAGAGGAGAAGAAGAAGAAGAAAAAAAAAAAAAAAGTTGTGGCCTTCCAGGGTAGTTTGTTCAGCCCACAGCTCAGTATTGCTATCAGTTAACTTCAACCAGCTTCATACAAAGTACGGTATACCTTTGGATCCTGCTCTCAAATGGCAGATACTCCAGTACTGTATGCAATGCAAAGAGACCTTAGAATCAAGACTCTAATACATGTTATGCATTACAGTAGTTATTCTGTAGGAGCATAACACAGCTCAGAGCAGGCAGCCTCAGAGCTGGCTGAACACAAAGACCAACAAGTGCATCACCTAAATACGAGTGCAGTATGCATCTGCTCTGCATGTGATGGATGCAAGACCTGTAGAATACATCTGTCCCAGCTTTAATACTTGGGATTTGCCTCATGTCTAAATAAGAATTGGCTACTCTTGGGAGGGAAGGGGGGCAGGGGGAAAGGCGTTAAAGCATATCTCATACATTGTCTCATAAACAATTGTCAGCTCTTTTGAGCTTCCCAATTTCTATATTGGCCTAAAGCTTGGAAAGGTGAGGTTGTGGAGGAGAACTCTACTTGTCCCCTAAATTCAGAGGCTTGTTTTTTCCGCTATAAAAGCCTTCTGATTATTCAAACACAACTTACGTCACTTAAATCCACCTCTAATACAAGTAACATCATTTTAGAGCTGAAGCCCTGTTGCGTTTCCCTTGCCGCCTGCAGCTGTCGCACAGGCACCGAGGAAATGAAGCTATAGGACAAAGAGGCGAGACCTGAAAAAGCAGAGCCAGGCCCTCGCGGGAGGCTGAGGCACAGCGCCAGGGAGAGGCGCGCACCGGGAAGCCCGATCCAGGCCGACGGGGCCGCCTCGAGCCCGGCTTTCCCTACCGGCCCGGGACCGCACGGCGGGCTAAGCTCGGGCGGCCTGCGCGGCACCGAGGGGCAGGGCGGCGCCGGGCCGTGGCGGCCCCAGCGGGGCCGGGCGCGGCTCGTACTTACGAATTTGGGTTTCCTGCCGTCCGCCGCCTCCTCGGGGCCGCCGGCGCTCCCGGCCCCCAGCGGGCCCTTCCGACGCAGCGCCTTGTTCTCCCTCCCGCCGCGGCCCGGCGGCGAGGACGGGCCGCAGTAGCGCGGCCGCCGCGCCTCCATGGCCGCGCCCGGCAGCGGAGCGGGGCGAACAGCTGCCCACGACGGGGCTCGGCCCCGGCGGCCCCGGCCGAGCGGGCGCTCACGGCTCTAATTAGAGCGGTTTAGCCGGGCCCAGCGCCGTCCGGGGGAGGAGGGGGCGCCCAGGGCCGCCGCCACCCAGTGAGGGATTTAGCGAGGATCCTCTAATCCCGGCAGCAGTGGCCGGCGGCTGCTCCCCGCTGGCCCGGCGGCTGACCCCGAGCAAGGCGCCGCCGCGTCCGACTGCGGGGCGGGGGGAAAGGGGGGGGCAGGGGCGCGCGCTTCCAACGGCCGCCGCCGGCGCCTGTCAGAGCCCAGGAATGCTCCGCCGTCCGAATCGTCCCGCCACCGCCGGTCCCGCCCCCGGCGTCCCCACGCTAACCAATCCACGGCGGCAGGCTGCCGATGTCGTTTTTACCGATTGGCTCTCCTCCTGCCAATCTGCAGTGAATCAGCCGTTCTCGCAAGGCGCCATCGAGGAGCCCCAGTGACCGCACCTGTTTACGCACGCTGCCTCCCCGGACCACATGTCCCACAGAGCAGCGCGGCCCGGGCCCGCGGAGGGCGGCCGCCGCTGCATGCCGGGAGTTGTAGTCCCGAGCCGCCGGGGAGGGGAGCTAGTCCCGGTCCTGCGGGGCCAGCCGGGGAAGGGCGTCGCTGTCTGCGGCGTTTGTGGGTGCACATGGGTTTTCTTCAGAGTTCGGGTTGTCTGTTTTAGCTTTTTTTGGTTTGGTTTGGTTTTCTTTGGCCCCAAGCAGTTTCGTACTGTGAAGTAAGATAAAACAAGGGGAATGGCTGCTGTAAGGGTCAGCCGGGGCAGGGCGTTACCCACCCGCGTAGCTGCGCAGGTGCGCAGTCAAATTAACGTCTTCTGGGGGCGGAGGCGCTTGTTTCCTCCGGGGGGGGGGGGGGGGGGAGCAGCGAGGTACCCCACAGCCTGTGTGGCGGGGACACTCGTCCGGGGAGGAGCCCCGGCCCCCTCATGAGGAGGAGGGACTTCGCTAAAATACTGGAGGAAGGTGGGTAAATCCTTGTGATTCTGGGTACAACCGCCTCCATCTAAGGAGTTAAGGTGCGCACGCCCTATAAGGAAGATTTTTACCTCATTGCCTCCCAGTTTCTGCCTTTTCTTCTAAGGGATTGGATCACCTAGGGCCAAAGGATGGGCCGAGTCCTGCACCAGCTTGGCCTAAGATGCCAATTTCTAAAAACTGCTGGATTTAGTACAAACTCCAGTTTTATACATTGAGCTAGTGTTTGAGCTGTGTGAGCTGATTAGCCGATTAACTATTTAACTTATTATTATTACTTAAGGAATTGACTCATAAAGACCAGTTTACTAGTACTGGTTCACGAATGCAGAAAAACACAAGAGAGAGAAAAGCCCAGTTTAAAAAATGGCAATTTTTCATTGGCTTCCGATGGATGCAGTCTTTATTGAGGGCTATTAGCTGTACTAGCAAGGCCAAAAGAACAGAGGTGTACCTACAGTCTGAATTTACTTAATTCAATCTTTTGCTTTCAGTAACAGAAAAAACACCAAAACTGTATTTTACGGGGAAATACACAAATGCTATATGCTTTAGAAATAATTGAATTCTCATCAGTGCAATCAATATCGTGCATTTATCTTCAGTTAACAGTAGTTAGAATAATAATGAAAATTGAAGACATCTTTAGAGGGAAATTTATTTCCAAATCTCAATGTTCCCTGTTTCACTTCTGAAAACTACTTTATAAAATAGCACAAGTTTTCCTTTTTCTTCTGTAATTCAATAAAAAAGTTCCTTTGGTTTCCTTGTTCTTTTTATCGTTTTGTTTATCTTGAATGCAGTAAAAATAATATTGGTCTCCCCCCCCCCCCCCCCCGGCAAAAAAATGTGTTTACTTTTTCACCTGATTTGAATGGCTTCCATTACAATTCAGTGACATGGAAAGAGTAAAGATCTCAATCTTTCAGCATGACTTACACAGGCAATTTCCTACAAAATGTAATGGCTACAGTTATGTGGAGAAGTGCAAGAGAATTCAGCCCCAAATTGGACCTTTGTGGTACCAGGTCCCAACATTAGGCAGGTATGGGTTTATTTAGAGTTGGAGATGCTAGAATTATTTGTATAGATCCAACCATTTGTTCTTTGACACATCTCTATAGATTTTTTTATTGTGAATTTAGATTGGAATTCTTCATGGAAAGTATAATTAGCACAACACTGTTTAATGCCATGGTTAATGATTTCCTGGAACATTTGATTAGAAAATTAATCAGTCTATGTATGTGTATGATAAAGCTGTTTAAATGGACCTCCTAATTGCACTGTTGTAAAATGCAATGGCTTGTGCCAATATATCAAAGTACTATATTGCAATAATAGAGAAACACTGAAGAGAATAATTTATTAAAAAATTTTACTAAGCCAAAAATAAATGTTAGTACTTTTGGTCAATTATTATTTTATACTACCCTTCTTGTACTTGTTAGGTGCTTCATGGAAGAAATATGCTCTTTCCTACAGCTACGCAACAGCTTAGTTGATCAAGATTAATCATGGTCAAGGAGAAAGAGTGCGAAAGAATAGAATACATAATAATTTTTCAGAGATCGTACTTAGTCATAGCATGTGTATTGTCTGGGTATGCATATAGCCTGGCAGTTTTGCATTATTTTTGTTCTGGAATGAGAGTTTCTCAGTTGTAAAAATGTGTGAGACAAAGCAAATGCATGAAGTTAAACATATGGATTTTTGCAAAACTGGGCCCTTGAACTGGATTTAACTAGACTCTCCCAGCTCTACTCCCAGTCTCTTTTTTTATACTCTGACTCAGGTCTAATGAATGAACAAAATGAATACCCCCTGGATGTTCATTGTCCTGGGGAGGCAGTTTTCCAAATAAATCCCTGTGCACAGCATGTGTAGTCTGGCTTTTGACTGAGTTTAGGCAGTACTCCATATTTCATTCAGAGACGACTAGTTCTTCACTATTAGAAGAAGATAAAGCAGTTACTTAACTGTCCTTTAATTAGGTTCATCTTCCTAAACTGTCACATAAAAGTTATGAAAGATTTTGTGAGCAATCTTGTTGTTTTTATAGAGCAAGCATACAAGTTTAATGCTCTTTATTGCTAACACTACTTAAGTATTCTAACAAGCAAAGCCTTCCAGAGCCACAGTTCCTTTGGCTTAGCAGAAGCAAGATGAATGACAGAGAGAAGTGTCTTTTCAGAAAAATAGCTGCTCTTTTCTCTAATGAAAAGCATCAGACAGGTTCTTCTATCCCAAATCCAGCAAAATTGCATAGATACTTGTAAGTCATATCCATTGAATATTTATCTTACACCAATCCTAACATACTTTATTCTAGCAGTTAATGTAGTAGTTACACCACTACTATGTTATAATATTGCCAAACCCATAGTGCTAATATAAAATAAGTTGGAAAAACACAGCTTGTCTTCATGTCTTACAGAGCCAAATGATGCTTAAACATCCCTTTTGCCTACTAGACATGTATAATTAACACATAACACAAAATAAGTGCTGTAATTATTCCATTAAAAGTCCATATGCCCTTTATTAAAATAAAATAAACCATTCTTTACTTAACGTCAAAGATACAAACTCTTGTGTCTGTTACAGAAAGTAACAAAATTTTAGCTAAGTGTCTCAAAATCCTAGTTGGCTTCTGCTTGTATACCCCAAAGCAACTAGTGCTAAAAGCATTAGCATGGTCCAACCTCATAGACTTCATTAGTATTTCAGAATTCTGCTGAAGTCCTGAATGTATAAGTGCTATAACCACAACCTTCCCTTAGGTCACTGAGAAAGCATCGTTGTTTCACAAAAGATCAGTCCTCATCTTCAGAAGGAGGCTGTGTTTTAAAGCTTCTGCTCCATTAGTGCGGCCTCAGTTCTGCCATATCTTTTCAACTGTGTAAGTAATAATTAGCATTTAAATAGTCTGCCAATAATAATTTTTGATGAATTCGATGTCTCTCTCATGCCCCAGAACCATTACCATTGATTTCATTATGATGTGCAAATTAACTGTAAAGATGGAGTGATATTTTACTGAAGTACATATGATGTCATGACAGATCCATTTAAGTGTAACTTAAACTTTTTGTTGTCTAAAGAACCCTAAAAGTTGCATTTTCATATTGCAAAAGCAGTCATTAATAATTTAAATTAACTGTAAAACATTATCCTTAAATGAAGCCTATGGAGAAGATGTTTCTTAATTTTCACAGCATGGGAAGTTCAAGAATCCTATTATTCCATTATTAAGATAATTGTGCATAAAAATTGAAATAGTTCCTGTATTAAATTCACTAAGGAACCTGGCTGTTAACAAGTTTATCGTATTAATAAATGAACAAATTAAGAGAAAATTCATTCTCTGCTCAAAGAATAAATTTATGTTGAAGAAAATTCACTATGCTTTTTCCTACAAAACGAAGAGCTAGAATTGTGTTTTGGACACATTTGACATTATTTGATTGTCATTTAGTCAATACCACTACCAATATACTAGTACATGTTATCTCTGGTATCTGTTTGGGTCTTAGGTTAGGAAATATGAAAATTTATGGCTAGAACTCTATGCCAGAAGACCGTGATTATCAGTCAGAAAATGGGAGGAGCTGGAGTCTTTCAGCCTAGTAAGACACTAGTATGAAGTTCTTAAAAGGGAAAAAGGTACTAGACATTTTCTTATATTCAGTTACATGGTTAGGAATTTAGTTACGAATAGTTACAGAGTTACAAGTTTACTAACCTGTGAGGAAAAAGAGTTTGGGGGTTTAATATTCTTTTATTCTCGTAAAGGATTGAGTCTTTCCTTTGAGTAAGCTCTCAGGCAAGAAGACTTCCATTTGTTATGAATCTACTGAAAGGGAATCTGAGGACTGAGTTTATGGTAAAGCCTAAAAAAAATTAATTTTCTTTCTGGTTCCTTTGGTTCTTTTTGGTAATAAGATCCTTTTGCTCATGTAGTGTCGCGGTCCACGGGAGTGACGGGAAAGAATCATACGCATTCACAGAATGCAGGTTCAATTCCAACTTTATTCAGCAATTTGCCCACCTTATAGGTGCAGGCATGCGGCACCTTGACCCTTGATTGGTGGTTCATACAGATTATGTCACAGGTAGCCAATCATTGCACCGATCACGCACGCAGCGGTCATGCCTTGTACCTTGCTACTTGTTTAGAAAAGCTGTCTAGCCCTTAACCTTGGTTCCCACTGGCTTCTGCTGGTTTATCTGTACTTTCTCAGGATGTATCATTCCCAGCTGCACCGGTGTCCTTGGGTACGTTTGTCTGAGACTCCTGTTGCTTGCTACTTGCAATGTAGAGCTTTAGGATTTTATGTGTTACTGTCTTTTTATTATTATTATTATTATTTTTTAATCATGTTCCTAGTCCCATCTGTCTGACAGCCCAATGTGCTGCTTACAGTTAAATCTACTCCAGATACTTGTTTACCATCACCTATTGGCACCCTAGCAGACAACTATGTATGTACTAGTTACTATTTATTTGAACACTTCTCTTCTGAATATTTGGGCAGAAGCAGGGCCTTATGACAGGACAGATACTTAAAGAAAATGCTATCTGGTACATTGAATTATTTGTAGAGGCAAGCACCACAGACTTGGTGCAGTTGAACTAGTTAGTCCTCTTCGCACATGCAGTGCTTGTCCTTAGAAGATACTAGTTCAGAGATTTTTTAAAACAGTCATTATCTTCCCTTTTTAATAAAAAAAGAATATTTTGGTCATTATATTTCTTACAATTCATTTCTGCTACCAACAGAAATACATTTGTAACTCAGAAAATTGTTGACTTTGATTCTTTATCGTTAGGCGTCTTGAGCAGTCACACATGTACAATGGTAAGTATCAGTGTTAAATATCAAGGCAGCATCTATCTTGCACCTGTTATAAAAGAAAAAAAATCAAGTTTTTAGAGGAGGCCAAAAAACATCAAGACTGTTTTTCAGTTATTCATGACAGCTAGAAAAGAAGTAATTAGATGACTCAACATGAAATGAAGCTTTCACTGAAATTGCCTTTAAAATACTTTTATAACATTTTAATTATTACATGAGAGTTGTCAGTGAAGAAAACAACAGAGCCAATGCTTGTAGCAGATTCTGCTGGTATAGCTGTCTTTACTCGAGAATGTAAAGATGGGAAAGGCATCCCTGAAGATGGCATATGTCACCATCCTGTTCTTGTTTTTATATCGGTCATAACTTTTTGAAATGTCAAACAAAATTTTACATACAGTAGGTAACTGAAACCAAGTCCATAGCAGTAACCCTGATTTATTCACTCTCTTTTCTAACTAGAGTTTAAATTAAGGACTATCAGAAGTAGTTGTAGTCTGAATAGCACCATCCTCCTTTTTGAAGTTTTCAAAGTCAACCTATTAAAAATGAGAATATGAGAAGTAGGAAAGTGAGTTTGCTTCATTAATTTATTATAGATTACATGTTGTTAATAATTTTTCACAAAATACTTTAGGGTAGCCTCTCTTTCAGTTGGGGAAATTTAATATACCTCTTTCAAGATACTGCCTAGATAGAGAGAGAAAAAAAAAAACAGTAAAGTATTCCATTAGACAGTACATCAAATGGATCTTTATGAGAACATTGGAGGTGTGATTTGTGGCACTATTTAGGATACATTTCCATACTACATTATCATAAAGTTCAGATTTGTAATTTAATTATAGACCAAATTATCTGCACTTTAACTCTAGTAGAAGTGACTAGTCCAAGTCTGACAGCTGATATAAATTATAAATTGTAAGTGGTCTGAGTGTCATGGGCTGCAATAAAAACTATGTTACATACTTTTATGTGTAGTGTGGGATTTTCAGAGGCACCTAAAGAATTAAATTAATTGCTGAAACCCTGTCTATTCTACTATTATGCTATTACCTGTTTCTAGTTAAGCTATTGCAAATAGTTATGTTTTTCTGAAAGAAAATAAATATGTTTCCACAGGGGAAAATTCTGATGATGCTCTTTGTGGATTTAAAGGTCCGTAGTAGTGATTGAGCATAAAGACTTTTCAGGGTATTTACTATAAACTTTTTTAGGCTTATGTCAGAATACTGTGAAGTAATTATATGCCGTCATTTCTTGATAACTCACTGAATTTCTCATGGGTTTCCTTTTTCTAATATATTTCAATCATTTTTTATGTTTCCCTTTTCAAATTTTCTTCTAAGAGTCCATCCTTCATTATTAATTGTAATAATTCATATTACTTTCTACTAGGACATGATAATGTCTCCTTTCAAAAATCCCTTGTCATATAATCTGTATCATTTTCATACATGTGCTATATGTATGCTTATACCTGTATGTCTATATGTATGCACAGATATAATACTTCTTGTGAGTTAATTATATATTGAGGAAGGCTCAAAATTGACTCTATTTTTTATATAGCTTTTATTTCTCTCTGACTGATTTCCTTACTCTAATCCACCTTTTTAAGTTTATCATTGTAGTTTTTCCTCTTGCAAGAATAATGCATGTAACTGTTTCATGGTCACTGCTACTTAATTGTTCAGCTACAATTAGTACTGTAACAGGTACATTAAGAGGAAATGCTTCCTCTTATTGAAAAAAATAATCATCTTTGGAAATTACTGAAATATATTCTGTATAAAATATACATTGTGGGTTAGGGAAGTTACTTTACTGCTGTCCCATTTGCACATTATTTTTTGACCCTCTGTTCCCTGGTATGTTTCTATAAACAGACTGGGTTTTAATTGCTCTTTAACATGTGTAATCATACACTTGCGTAGAGTACAATGTGCTGTTATTCTTATGGTAGGCAGAAGCTTCATCTCTTGCCATAGGAAGATGAAGAATGTACTAGATTGCAGGGTGTACTTTGTATCACAAGTACTCCTCCAGCTACCAAGTCTCTTCTAAGAAGTTTATTTTCTGGCAGGTATGAATCAGGACAAACTTGTTGTTTCCTTTTTCCTTCAGCTATGTAATAATAAATTAAAGCTGGTGGTTAAGAAAAATTAATGCTTTCATTTATTTTTAAAGTCAGTGTTACATGCTAGTATTACAAATGTGTAATTTAAAGTGTTACTAGTATTACTAATGTGTAATTTAAACCTGGCCTACAAAGTATTCCTGCTGAAATTAGGGAGGTTATGTTGAACTGTGATACACAGGGCATCCTATGGGACTTAGAAGATGTAACTATTGTCAGTAATTTGGTTTGGGCAGCAGGGAGAGGTTGGTAAAGGAGAGAAATTTTGCTGTAATTATTACAGGTGTGCCTTTCAGCTGGCAACATTCACTCAGAATGTCTTTAGTTTATTGTAGCAACACCTTGCAGAAAAAAGACTTCTGAAACCAGAATGTACTTGCAAAGAAAAGTTAAAAATAAATAAATAAATAGAAAATGTAGGGAGAGCAAAATCTCAGCTTCTGTGTGTCAGGGTGCAGTGAGGGACAGCTGTTCCCCAAGGGAGAGGAAGCCGGGAGCCACGGGGGATCCCTGGACTGACAGGACAGGGATCTCCCCAGCCAGGGCCTTTCCCACCGCCTGTGAGCAAGGCAAGCAGGGCAGCCAGTTTCGACTGAGAGTCCGGATCATCAGGTAAGCTGACAGTGATGAGGCAAGTCCAAGGTCAAGCCAGAAAGTCAGTGCACAGGTCAGGGTCACGATGAGGTGCAGTGACAATAACTGGGGTCAGATACCACCCAGTAATCACTGGGCAGGTCCACAGTGATGAGGGCAAGTCAGGAAGTGAATCCCCAGATCAGGATCAACGGGGTCCATAGCCAAGCATGAGCATGTCTGAGCTGGAGATGGGCACTGCTCAGGTGGGGACTGATGGCCCTGGGCTAAGCCAAAAGGGTGTCCTGTGCCCATGGACAGGATGTGGGGAGGCCCTGGGGGAGACTGGGCAGGGCCAGCAGGACCTGTTAGTGCCCTGACAGTAACTTACATTGATCTGACAAAAGCTTGGACATGGAGTTTCTGGACTATGTGTCATAGGGGAAGATTGCTGCCCAATAAAAGTCTGATTGTTTTTTATGCTTGTCTACAACAGCATGTCTGGCAGAATTAAAGTCTTCCCTCTTTCCTGTGATGTGGAGTACAGTATATGCAAGGATCTGCCCTATTTGTGTCTCATGAGTCACCTCATTCTGCTCAAGATCTTCATTTATTACTTCTACAAGCAGCTTTAATCTGAAAAAAATCCATAACTGTCTTGTCAGTCTCTGAAAAAGGATATATAGTTCCTTTTCCCCATCGGTTCCCCATTCCTCTTCATTCATGACACCATCCACCTTGTTTTGGAGAATCAGGTACCAATGAAGAGGAAATCTCCTCAAGAAAGTTAGAATAACCTTTGACAAGATTAAATATCAAGCAGGGAGTCATCAGGGATTCAATCACTGTACCATGCTTAGTGCACATAAAGCTGTTATTTAGCATTATGTTGTGTGAGTTTCAGATCTGAACACTGGGTAGATTCAGTCTACCAGCTAGAAAAGTGTCAACAAAGACCTCTTTTTGTCCCATTGAAAGAGAGGGAATGTGATGAGCTGCCCGGTGGCGCAGGCTTGCGGAATGCTGACTCTATCGAGGCATTAATAAAGAAGGCCAAGCTGTGATAGTCCAGACACGTGGTTCAGATGGATGTTATGTGACTGTCAAAACAGCTTTCTTTGGGAAAAAGGAAGCATGTTGTCCCAAAAAGTGGTTCAAAGCATACACCATAAAGAGCAGTGCACTGACTAACCTTTTAGCATTCTTAGCTGGAAATAGGAAGAGAGCACTAAGTTGTAGGGCTCTCTGAAGAGAAACAGCATGCAGTTGAGCAAGCAGCATGCGGGGCAAAAAGCTCAGCACCAAGAGCAGCAGGCAGGCTTATGGTGCTGAGAACTGAACAGTGAAAGGTACTCATCCCAATAAAAATGCATTGCTTATGCTTATACCAAGCTTGACTCATCTACCCTCCACTACAGCAGTGTCATCCACTACAAAACTCTTGTCCCTGTAGTGATTACACTTAATCATACTCAGGTGATTATCCTGTGTCCTATTTTCCTGTGGCCCTGCATGACACAAATCAGTGATGGTATTGAGAACAAATGCCAATACACCTGAAATGTGAAAATATTTCCAAGTACTATGGTTTTATAAAAAAAAATAAAGCATATGTAAATTTTCATAGCATTTATTCATTAGGGTTGGATTCATATTGCCCAGCTTAGCTATCTAAAAGGTAAAGAACTAATCTAAGTTCTTTCTATGGTTAATGAAATTACACGTAACTGAAGCTCATTCTATAGTTAGTGGAGAGAAACTAACACCTCAAGAGGCACTTTATCCAGTCCTAAAATAGGTGTCTAAAACGAATGGAAAGAATAACCTCTAGAGATCCTTCTCTGTCTTCATTGACTATAGAATAAGTTTCAATGCCTGGTTTAGACTAGATGCCTAACTTTTTTATGCTGAAGGTAAGTGAGGTAAATTTCATTTTCTTAAACTATTCTGGGGACTTCAGCAATTTGCAGTCACTAAATTCACTCCCTTTCACTAGATTTTATTAGACTTACTCAGATTAATTCAGAAAAGGTAGAAATTTTTAACTGGCATTGTTAATAACCCCTTGGAATTAACATGAAAATTCTCTTGTGGTCCTCAGAGAATAAAATTTTGAATAATCATACTTCCAAGATAATCTGCACATCCTTAACAATAGTTTTTGATAGTCTGAAAATTGAAGATATATTTTTTTCCCCAAAGGATTAATGACTAGATCCCTTCTTGCTTTTGCTGCAGTCTGTTATAATTACAGATATTAAACAGGTTTAAAAACTGTGAGAAGTTACAAGTTAGTTACAATAGGAAGATATAAAAATACACAAGGGGATCAGAAATGGTTATTCATCTGTTCCATGCACACAATCTAATCATTATCTTAAGTTACAAATATACTCTGCTGTTGATAGAGTTATTTGGATGGTGAGTAAGGGTGAGTGGAGCTACAAACCTACATTTTCTAGCCCATTTTCTTGACAAAATCTATCCCATCTTTCTGTTCCATCTTTCCATTGTTTTTTTCCTTTTCTGTTTTAACATACTGTGACTGCTTGCTCTCACTTTCAAAACTTCCCCTTCAACCTGGGAACCTTTTGGAAGGAGATAACTTCCTCCTTAATCAGTGCGTGAGATCAGTCCCATCATGATTTGTTAGATTTCTAAATAGGTGCCTTTGTGCATTCTCCAAGATGGCACTCACAACAAAGTTACCTGTAAGCATCCACAAGCAACTTCACTACTCCTCTTCAAATCTTCCTTTAAAATTCTGCTTTGCCAGCATGGCCACAAAAATATAGATTTTAATTGCAGCCTCTCTCACTGATAGATATTGCTTCTGATTTGATCTCTATATCTTTTTTCCTTATACAAAGAGAGAGCAAGCTTTTGGAGGATTGCTGTGGTTTTTGTTCAAAACAGTTCCAGCTCTAGGACTTCAGGAGGTTACAATAACACAAACTTTGATTAATACGTAGAGCCTGATATTTGTGTTATGTGCAAAACCCAGAAAACCTAAACTCTTTTGTTTTCTGGACTTTCTCTCTCAGTTTCTCCCTGCATTTACATGGGAAAGTTCACCAGAATAGATATATCTGAATTAAAATATATATATATATATATGTACTTTCCAGAATTAATGTTCCACTCTTTTCAAAGAGGACAAAAAGGTGTTAAGTACATGTTGTAATTTCTCCAATGTACGCTGTATTTACTAAATAATATTTTACAGTTGACATTGTTCAATAAAGCTTTTGAACTTGTGGTATTTTATAGCTTAAAACTATGCATATGTATAATCTCAGAATTGACCCTTTTATCTTTTTTTCTATTATCATGGCTTGTGAGAGGAGTTAGGGAAGGATGTAATTATCCATTTATGTTTTGATGAGGTAGAAATAGAGAAAAACTTGGCCTATGTAATTAGAACTGAAATCTGTCATTGTACAACTATTTCTTTTAAATTGGGAGATTATACAAAGTATATTCATTCAGATTAAGTCTTATTTATGTAAGTCACATCTTTACAATCACTTAGTAGTTGTGTCATATTAATCTACAGTGACAGTGTTCAACAGAGTCTAGAAAGTTGTTTGATTTTACACTTTGTAAATGACAGTTCTTGCTTTCCTGTGGTATTTTGGATCACAGACCAAACCTTGTTTCAGTTACTACATATTAACTGGACAATTACAGATAAAATGCAGAAGTGTCGTTGTGGTTGGGTGATATTATCAGCATTCATCACAAGCTAATAAGGATGATTTTGAACATCTTAATTGTAGATCACAGAACTCTGTGTAGTGTGAAATAAGATGTCTGGATGATTGCAAAGAACTTGACTGTTCCTTGTGCTGATAGCCTGCAGGAGATTTTAATATTCTGAAGTCACACCAGATGGCCAATCTGCTGCATTATACCTTGGTTCAATTTTAAGCTGCAAGGGTTTGATATCAGATGTCACCTCAAGGGAAAAATAATAAACAGCTGTACTAATGACATTTTTTAATCTCTATACTCTTGATTTACCTAGATTTTGACTGATGCAATAGTCAGCTTAAGATAACTGCAGAAAGGCACAAACAGTCTACAATAGCAAGGTATAAAAATACACAAGGGGATCAGAAATGGTTATTTGACTGCTCTATGCACACTGTCTAATCCTACGGGAAAAATTTAACTTCTTGCAAAACAGGTTTGAGAAAGGATGAAGATATAAGGAAAAATGGCAGAGGAATGATAATTATAAAATGAATATTTCAGAAGTGTATAGATAAGATTTTGATTATTTTTTATGGCTGCAAGACCATAGTTTTCTGAATCAATGGAGTTATTTATTCTTGGAATGAATGAGTAGTTAGCAGTACCAGCACTCCCCTCCTTCAAGCTCTTGCTGGATAAATTCTATTATAGCATATTCCATGGAAACAGCCTGAGTCAATGTGACTTCTGTGGCCCTTGACTGCAGTCTCCAGAGTTGATCATTTGTGCTTTTCAATACTGGATAACTTACAGCTTCAGATGTTTCATGGTGTTGTGTTTCTATTTCAGCATGGACTTTTAGCAACAAAAGACCTATAGTTTGCAGTTCATCAGTTGGGTGAGTCTGACCAGTAGGTTATGCAATGAATATGAAATAGAGAATACATTCAACTTTTGTAACTGGCCTGTAAAATCAAGTTTTGTTTGTTTTTTGTTTGTTTTCAAAATTTTTCAATTATTTCAGACTGCAGCAAAGGTACTCACCTCACTTGTTAAAGGAGAAAGAAAGATGTGAGGAGTTAGGAGCTGTCATTATAATGGCTGGTTTTGAGTTAAGAAGCTGAGGGAGGAACTATAATAACTCATATTCCATTATAGAGAAGCAATTAGAACTGGTTTCTGAATAAAGAAGACCACTTTTAAGCACGTTGGGCCTACTGTGGTTTCTGAACCCAAATATAGTGAGTGCATGGTAGAGGAAATAATCTGAGTTAAAAACAGAACATGTAAAAGATCACCAGAACTTTCACCTGGAATGTGAAAGGCAAATGAACAAAATTAAAGGAACCATTACCTGAGCCCTATAAGCTCAGGAGGAAGGAGGAAGAGGACAATCAGAAGGTCCCTTATTTCTGACTATAACTGGTTCTGCATCACTTGCTATGTTTCATAAGTTTTAATTAACTGAAACAAATTATTAAATTCATCATGATAGTAGCTATAAAGACTGACTAAGGAATAGTGCATTCCACGGAAATGTGAAATGCATGAAAGATGTGTTTAAAAAAATGTTAAAATATATGAGAGTCTGTGAGTGATACAAAAGCCAAGTGCAATGCCAGGAAGGAAAGGATATTGATAACAGTGCAGATTATAATTGGAAACTAGAATACACAACTAAGTTTAATTCAAGATGCAAAATTAACACCTAAAAGCATGGCTTAAGGAGCATTTGCCTAGGAATTGAATTCAGCAGGGCCAAAATAGGCTTAAGGACTGTCAACAGTGCTCTGACACTACAGACTTGAAAGATAAAAAGAGAGAGATGTATGGCAGAAAGGCACATGGGTTCAAATTGAGATGGGGATCTGTGTATGCTGTGATAACCAGGACAACTACCAGCATACTAAGTAAAAATCAAAATTGATTCCACTACTCTGCAGGAATTGCAAGTGACAACAATGTGTTTACACCATAGAAAAAGATAGTGCCAGTCCCATCACCGCTTCCAGGTGGTCTTTGAGTACAGCAATATGTAAAATTCCCCAGAGTAAAGGGAGGGGGGTCAAGTTGGCCTTTCGGCTATTCCAGGGAGTCGCACTATCTCAAAATCTGATAGTGAGACAGGCTAGGAACTGCAATTTGCTAGGGAGCCTGTGTGTAGTTCCAGGCTACTTAAGATACACTAAGGTGGAAGACTAAACTCCCAACATTTTCAAAATTTAGGATAAAATACAGACAAAGCTAGATTCTGGTTGTGGTCTTCAGAAAAAGCTCTTCCATCTTTTCTTTCTTTAAAAACTTTACTGGTTTGCCTTTTCTTCTTTGAGATCCCTAAAAAACAAGATAGAAGTGAGAAGGAAAATTACATGGGACTCATTATTCTAGCACATTATGTGATAACTTACTTTTGACTTCCTATGAACAGGCTGAAAAGCCAGCCAGGTGAAGTGATTTGCTTTTAATGTGTGTTTTGCTGAAGTATGCTTGTTCTGTTGAAAGGCCATAGATAAACCAATTAAATTAATGCCAAAAAAAAAAAGACTTTGACTATTTAACTCGAAGACAACATATTCAACCTGGATTGTTGTAGACAAGGCTTATGGCTGAGGTTGGAATCATTGCTTGTCTTTTCAAGAACCAATGTCAAGTGTTATGCACCTCTGACACACTGATCAGTGAACAAAACTCCTCCTAGAACAAAAGGTCTAAATGTCTCCTTTTCTAAGTGAGAATTGAGCTTTCATTGAAATGCACAGTGCAGTACAGTGAATTAAAGGCATTTTGGAGTTTTATAGCTGAATGTCATTCTCCTTAAAGGAGATACTGGCAGTTAGATGACTTGATTGCTGCCAGCTGTTGATACCCCAGAGGAAAGCTCAGCTACTTCTCTGATAGAAGATGAACAAGAAGCCTGCTCATCAAACATATCACAAGTTATGTCAGAGGATTACTGAGTTAAATAAAATAGATGCATGTTTACATTCTTCTAGTCATAAACAAGCTGTCCATGAGTTTTTGGTTTTTTTTCCTAAGGAGAACTTTTCATACTCCATTATGTTAACTGCTTTTTGTAGCCACTTGTTCTTGAATTTACAGAATACATGTCTGTAAAGGGACATGAAAGGAGCTAAAACGTCATATACAAACTTGCCTGTTCATTTTCCTTAGGTAAATACCCTTTAAACAGACAACAAGAATAATAATGGTTTATTTGATATTGTCATTTGTTGTAGTAAATGGATATATGGGCTAAAATTTCAAAACAAGGTACTCACAACTTGAAACAACCAATGGCATGTACTTAACTGATGGATCCAATGCCCACTGTGTACTACAAGACAGATATTCATATTGCACATGGTTAGTTATCTACTATTAGTTTCTATATGCATTATTTAGAAATAAACAATATTGTGTATTTCAGCAGAAAATCAACTGAAAACAAAAAAAGCGAAAGAGAAAACTAGCAAGGCAGTTAAAAATGTTTTTATAAATCTGTCTTACACTGTGCATTATCAAGTTGCTGAGACTATAAAGTGCAGGGTTGAGTTAGTATGTACTTCTTTAATGTTAAGGCCCTTAATGTTAGCTGACACATTTTAAAAATATGTGGAGCTGATAAGCATGGGATGTTATATAAGTAATCTTAATAGGGGTGCCTACTGGGAGGACATGTCCAACCTTAACAATGCTAACAAAGACTAAATATCTTGCATGATAAGAGAATGTGACATTTCTGTACATTTTACTTGTCAAATCAAAAACAAATTATAAGTTTGTTGTTCTTAATAAAGGGCTAGATTGTGATTGAAATTAGCCTAAATCAATAGGAGGGTGTATATGAGTGTTGTATGAACATCTAGTTGTCCTAAACCTGCAAAAATTCTTTTAAAAAGTGAGTGTGACTTCTGGGTCACCGAGCACTGCACATGATTTTCTCAAAGAGCTGAGTAACTCAGAAGCTTTCAGGAAGGGAGCTGGTCAAAAATCTCTGTACAAAGGGCAAATATAGCAATATAAACAATTTCAGTGTTTGAGATATAAAAGTTCACTAAAATGACCAGCTTGCATTTGTATACTACTTTGCTCTATATTTTAACCAGATTTCGTGCATATTCAACATTACAGTCTAGGCATGTCTCAGTTTCTCCAGCATGATTTCAAAAAAAATATTTAAAACTAGTCATTTTGCAGCAGACACAATAGGAAGTCCTTTTGTGTTATACTTCATATTTGTCAGTTGTCTTTCTACTTGGGGATTCATACTACCAAAGTTAGGAAGTTAATCACCCGAGACCCCATTTGTACTCAGGAGGCAGCCCCTCAATTTCTCACAGGAAGCAGAGAAATCCCAGGCAACTCACAAACTAAAAAGGAAGCAAGACTGAAAAATCAGCTGACAGCAATCATATAAGAAGGGAGCTAGAGAATGGTAAAGAGACAGGAGTGAGAGTATGAGTGTATCATGCTCTTCAGAGCCATGTAGCCCACGTGCAGCTCTCGGTGATTCTGGCCTAGGCTTAGCTGTACGCATAGACCGGCATAACCTGGCTACGAACTGAAACCCATTGGGCAGGCAGTTTTGGACAACTTACCCTCAGCCAGATAGGAAAAAGCAAGTGGAGGCTGTAAACCCAGTCACAACGGTTGCATTTACGCTTTTCTAGGGTGGTTCACTGGAATATAGTTCCTAGCTTTCTAGATAGGGGATGAGCTGGAAAGTGCTATGGCTGTCCTCCACAAATGTGAATTTTTTTTCCGTGGATACCCAGTGGTAGGCTGGCGGTTGGTTTGTGCGTAGGTCTAGCCTTGACAGGGAGTCAGTGTACAGTTGAGTGAGTACCTGGACCCGGGAAGGCTTCTTGCTCTAGATGTAGCCAGAGGAATGCCTCTAACAAGTGATGGCATGTACCAGTAACCTAAATTGCTTCTGAACATGATGTACGTTGATTTTCCATTAACTCTGTGACTATTCTGTTAATGTAGGCACCTGACTGAAGTTAGATAAAAAGAATTCCCTCCTTCTCTTTTGTGCTATGAACCTCCTACATGAGTATTTTTAATCTTCCCTCTTCCTTCCTTTTGCTTTGAAGGGAACATTTATTCAATATCTTTATCAAGGTATTTTTTTAAAGCACTTACAATTTTAGTGTCTGACCATCTCACAGCTAGAACATACTTATCCTTAGGACTCCACTATGAAGCAAGAAAGCTCACCACCATCTTCAGGAAAAAAAGGAACTGAGGACTAAAGGAGATCAAGCAACTTGTCAGCAGCCACACAGTGAATCTGTAGCTTAGCAAAAAACTGAGTTCAGGTCCTAAATCCTGTTCCAATAATGTATTTGTGTTCTTCAAACTATGAAAAAATTCTGACCACTTTTGCTCAGCAAATACAGATAAAATGAGAGGTCAGTGAAAACAGTCAAGCTGATGAAATTCTTGTGATCTATCTTTATATATTTAAAAGGGTTTTTTTTTCTTTGATTGTTTTATACATTAACCTACACAGGAGGCAAAACAAGCTTGCCTCGTATGAACAGTAACAGTCTCAAACTTTTTGTAGCTGGCATTTTATGGATGGTAATATGTGTGGAAACCCAAGAATTTTGAGCTTCTCTTGAAAAAAATAAAAATAAGAAATTATTCTGATTTTTATCACCTGTGCTGTTTAGCAAGGTGATGATATTGGCTTATTTTTTATGATTTGTTCTTACATGAATAGATATTTATGCCTGAAGAGATGAATTATCCTTAAGTGTCACCATGTTATCCAAGTACTTCCCAAAACTAGTAAGTTTTTTTCTTATACCATTCTTCAAAGCTATGAAAGTATTATGTTTATGGAGAAGTGGGGCAAAATGATTAAGAACAGTATTTTCAGTGACTGCTCCTTTTAGGTTCCTCCACTTAAAAAAAAAAAAAAAAGAATGAGTGGATGTCCAATTTAAATCTCTTTCAGTGGACTTGCATCTTGTCATGATGTTCTAGATAATAAACCTAGAGCCCCTCTAAGGGCAGATGAGGTCCCTAATGCCCTATAAATAAAGGATTAAAAAATGAGAAATGAAAGATCATGACATTTTTGAAAATTTGACTTGTGGCTTGTCTCATGTTACACAGCAGGTGGGTGTAACATGCTGCTGAGGCCACAGCTCCCCAGCTGAGGTGAGCTAACTTTGGCTGTCTGAGCAGAAACCACAAGGAGAGATTCTACCAATGGATATAGTTTATTACAAAAGAGCTGAAGGGCATAGCTGAGTATAAGGTGGAGAAATTTATGCCATAGTTAAACCATCACTTTAAACTCCTGCAGTTTTCAAAAGAGGCAGTTCAGCCTTCCCCCTATTGCTTTTCCTGCCTCTGTTGTCACACAAACACTTCTGCTGGGCCAAGGGAGGCGATGACAAGTGGCCAGGCAAAATAAACATTTCATTTTTAACTTGTTCCAGTTTCTCTGTCTAGTTTACTACTTGGAAGCATAAGCTCTTCGTTGGCACAAGTGGAGAGTTAATACAAGGATGGAAATAAGCTAGCTGAGCAAGGGAAGAGGGTTGTATCTCTTCCTTCAGCAGTAACGCTGGTTTATGTTGTATAAAAGTGACTGCAGTGTTATGGCATTATAATGTCTCTGTAGATAAACAGGGAAATACTATTTCTCATAGTTCATAGAATAATTCCGGTTGGAAGAGGCCTCTAGAGGTTACCAAGTCCCACCTCCTGATCAGAGTAGGGCTAGATACAAAGTTAGTTGAGGTTGCTCAGGGCCTTACTCAGTTGGGTTTTGAATATTTCCAAGGTGGAGATGCCACAGCCTCTCTGGACAGCTTGTTCCAGAGCTTAACCACTCTTTGAGAAGAATTTTTTCTTAATGCCCAATTGGAATTTACTTTGTTACAGCTAGTGACTGTTGCTTCTTTTCTTTTTTTCTGTGTACCTCTGAGAAGTTGGCTTTGTCTTCTATATAACTCCCCTTTTAAATAGTGAAAGAAAGCAAGCAGGTCCCCCAGTAGTCTTCTCTTCTTCAGAGTAAGCAAATCCTCTCAGCCTCTGTTCCTGCATCCTGTACTCCAGCCTCCTAACAATGTTAGTGGCCCTCTGCTGTACTCTCTACATACAGTTTGTCAAAATCTTTCCTGTATTAGGGAGCAAAAAACTGTACATTGTATTTCAGCCATAGCCTCACCAGTGCTTAATAGAGAGGAACAATCCACTTCCTTGACCTGCTGGCTATGCTTTTGCTAATGCAGCTCAGTATGCCGTTAGCTTTCATCACAACAGGGGCACATTACTGACTCCTGTTTGAGTTATGGTCCATCAAGACAGCTTTCTCACTGGTCCTTTTCTGCAAAGCTGCTTTTCAGTCAGTCGGTGCCCAGCCTGCAATGGTGCATGGAGTTTTTCCATCCCAGATGCAGAACTTCTCAGTTGCCTTTGTTGAATCTGTTCCTGCTGGCCCTTTCCTCCAACTTGTCAAGGTATCTCTGAAGGGCAGCCTTGCCCTCCAGCATATCGACGGTTTCCCCCAGTTTACTGTCCTGCATGTATTCTGAGGATGCATTTGGTTTCACTGTTCAGGCTGTGAACAGTATCGACCCTTGCTGGGTGCTGCTCATGACCAGCCACCAGTTGAACCAGCGCTTGAAATTGTGAGACCAATATATCGAGGGTTTGGAGGGGGATTTTTGCTAACTCAAAATCACTACTTGCATTAGGACTAGGAAATGATGTCTCACCTGAATTTTATGTATTGAATACCTTGTTCAGCAATACCCATTTACATTGCAAATCTCTAGTATACGAGAGTATGAGATGAAATAGCAAAGTGATTCAGAAGACTTTGAAACAAACCCTTGATGAAACTGTTTCCTAGAATGATCTATCAGTCTTTTTGGCTCTTCAGATATCTGCAGTTTGTTCTCTTTCTATACATCCCTTATAGTCTACTAAGGTTTGTCTTACCATTCTTGCTTTCTACCCTTCCATGATTCTTCTCCTGAGAAGTTAAATATAGGCATGATAACAGCAAAACATTTCAAAATTGAGAATATAGGTAAGAAGAGAAAAGGATAAGAGGGTAAAACAGAAAGCAATTACATGCAGAAATATGTGGTACTTAGTTTGCAATTATTAGGGTACAGATAGATTGTAGAAATAATCAGAACGGAGACTATGAAACTGGCATATGTGAGTAACATTACAATAGTGTTATCATGTCAGATAAAGCTCTTGTGAAAGTACATTTTGTTCTCTTTGTAATAATTTTACTTTTGAAATTACTGTGTATGAAACTGTGTTTAATCGTTACAAGTATGACTATCTATATACAGTTCAAGTGCATTCTCCTACTTCACTTTATTTCTTATCAGGAACAGCACTCCAAACACTCGTTTCAGTATTCATATCAAAGCAAACAAAATCCAGACCTCTAAAGGACTGAATTGCCTTATGCATTTTTGTACATCACAGAGAACAAAAACAATACTTTCAAGTGCACTAGGTGTATTTGTAGTGCCTTGCCTATTGCAAGGAAAATTTTCTACTATAACATTCTGCTTTGCTCATTTTTTCTTCCATTGTTATAATTGAATTCATAAAATGGTTCTTTATTTTTTGTCTCATAAATGCAATGTTCTTCAGTAATAGAACAAGAATATATGCACAAAAGTCACTGAAGAGTCACCTCTATTGGGAAAAACTTCTGCTTTCAATAACGAAGTAACTGGATTTAATAAATGATGACATTTTTAAATGAAGAAGATAAATTTATTATTTTCTCATCTTAAAAACACTGACATTTGCCAAGCAAAAAAAAATTTGGGAATAATTTATTTCATATGCTTTTTATTCCATAATAATTTAAAGACAGAGAGACACCTAATTAGGGTATCATGTTGAGAAGGGAGAAAGAGTCATAATAAGATTCAAGTGTGAAGGTTAGATTCAACAGACGCTCTATCCATATTCTGCAATATAATAGCTCTGAGAAAAAGATCTATTGTGTCCCTTTTTAGAAGTTCTTGCAGAGTGTTCAGAGTTTACTTTGCTATTATATCCATCCCAAACACACTAAGAGACTGCTTTGTTATTATATCCAGCTCAAACAACAATAGATTATCAGACTGTAGTATGACAGGGTGAGATTGAGCTGCACTAATATGAGAAACCATGACAGTTTGAAAAGTTCTTGTGCTTTTGGTTGTTTTTCTATGAAGATCTTCTATCCAATTTGATCCCAGTTTTTTCTTTTATATAGAATAATATGTGAGAAATAATATATGCAAAACTTTTCACAAAAAGTATGACCAGTTTCATGAATAATTCATTCTTGTATGACTTCATTATGTCATGTATAACTAGCACTTTGTACTGTCAGACTGAAAAGCTACAAAAAATGTTTAACCTTGCAGTATAAATTCATAACTTGTAATTTGAAAAGTTACATGATATTGCACAAGTCCTAACATTCTCAAATGTGCTTTCCCAGATATCTTATTTAAGATAAAACAATACAAGACTTAAACTATTGCAAGACTTTTTTTCCACTCACAGGTCTGCTTTTAGAGAAACAAACCATATATTTAATAACACTCACTTATCTAACGGCTGTCATAAAGGAATTATTTTCAGCAGTTGGTCTTAATTGTGCAGGATAGCTAAAGCCACAGCTAAATATTTCACCAGTTCTGTCAGATAAGAGAACATAATGTTATACCCATCTTTCAGGTGGGGAATCTATAGCACCACTCAGTGACTAGTGAGTATTTTTCCCTAATTGTCTAAAGAAACAGTTACCAACACAGCTGTAAGAGTGGTGGTTTGAGTCTGGAGAGTGACATGGCTCATCTGGTACCCGGCCAATGGGTTAGTTGGTTGTTCTGGTGGGAAGAAGAGAAAGGTTTCATTCAAATGCATATTTGAAACTACTGCTGTTCACCTGTGTTTATATTAATATTCCTTCATACAGTTTCATAGGTGCCAACTGTAAAATGTGTGTCTGGAGAAAATATTTGTAGAGTGATGGTAAATTGCATCTGAGTCAACTTGCCTTAGGATGTCCGCCTGCAGAAAATGGAATGAAAGAAAACCTCTTCTTGCATCCCTCAAACTATACAAAATGGGTTACAAAGTCCTACCACATTCTCAATAATATTGTAATTCACACATAATAAGGAAAAGCTCTTAAGCACTTAATTTTAGACACCAAAATTAGGTGCATTAGATTTCCTCTGAGATGTTCTGAAGCAAACACTTCTCTCCTTTGAATATAGAAGGAATTTAAGCACTTAGTTTACAAGGATTCCTTCCGTCTAAATTTAAGGTCATGATAGGTTCCTAAATTAGGCAAATTAGACTTCATATTTAGGAGTTTTTCACGGTGTGAAAGACAGTTCTCTAAAAATACTATTTGTGGTTATTAACAGCTGCTCTTCTGTGGTATTTAGAAGAAGCTGCATTCAGAGTCAATAATTTTACTGTCTCGTTATAAAATCAGTTAAGAGCTGTGTGTACCTATCCTCACTGATTTGCCAGTGTGGCAGATAAGGAGGAGAATCAGGACTAGGTGGTAGTTCTTACTACTGTAGTGCCCTACAGCCTCAATGCTCTAAGCAGATTAAAAACATTTCTTGTTTTCTTTTTAATTGCTTATTTTTTCCATCACAATCTGGAGGTGAGGAGAATCGTAGGAAATGATACGGATTTCTTTTTTGGGTAAATAAGCTTCATTTTGAAATTTTAAACTATTGAACAATTTTCTCTTTCAAATAGATATCTTTCTGTTTAAGCATACCATTATGTATATATCTCATGTATGCAGAGAAAGGATCTCTATGCAGAAATGGAACATGAATGACATTTTGTTATCGTATATCATCATGGTTTTAAAAATAATATGTTTGTTCAGATTTCTTGCTTCACAAACTGTGATCTAAGAGCAAGTCGACCTCATGACAACTAACAATTATAGGCAAAACATCTCAGAAATAGTCTTTCAAGGATGCAGCCTCAGGCAAGTTCCATTTCCTGTAATGTCAGAAGAAAAGTTAATACAAAGGGGGTCTTTAAATGAATGGAAACTAATTTGATACTTGCAGTAGCTAAGGAAAACTTCTTTCTTCTTTAACTTTTTATTTTGTTTTGCTTTTCCTCTTCATGCAGAGAGATTTTGCAGTTTTTCACACTTCAGTCAAACTATTAAGGCAGAAAAGTCTATCTAGGTAAGACAAGTGATTCATTGGGCCAGACTTCCTAGCTGAAAGATCACAGAATCACAGAATCACAGAATAGTTGAGGTTGGAAGGGACCTCTGGAGATCATCTAGTCCAACCCCCCTGCTCAAGCAGGGTCACCTACAGCACGTTGCACAGGATCGCGTCCAGGCGGCTTTTGAATATCTCCAGAGAAGGAGACTCCACTACCTCTCTGGGCAACCTCTTCCAGTGCTCTGTCACC
The DNA here is from genome assembly GCF_036417845.1 of Apteryx mantelli. NCBI lineage: Eukaryota > Metazoa > Chordata > Aves > Apterygiformes > Apterygidae > Apteryx > Apteryx mantelli. The sequence continues at coordinate 39,809,117 of NC_089978.1, forward strand.
CTCACAGTGAAGAAGTTTTTCCTCATGTTCAGATGGAAGTGTCTGTGTTTCAGTTTGTGCCCGTTGCCTCGCATCCTGTCGCTGGGCACCACTGAAAAGAGTCTGGTCCCATCCTCTTGACACCTTCCCTTCAGATACTTGTACACATTGATAAGATCCCCTCTCAGTCTTCTCTTCTCCAGGCTAAACAGGCCCAGCTCTCTCAGTCTTTCCTCAAAAGAGAGATGCTCCAGTCCCCTAATCATCTTTGTGGCCCTTCGCTGGACTTGCTCCAGTAGTGCCACATCCCTCTTGTACTGGGGAGCCCAGAACTGGACGCAGTACTCCAGATGTGGCCTCAGCAGGGCTGAGGAGAGGGCGAGGATCACCTCCCTCGACCTGCTGGCAACACTCTTCCTGATGCAGCCCAGGATACCATTGGCCTTCTTGGTCACAAGGGCACATTGCTGCCTCATGCTTAACTTGGTGTCCACCAGCACTCCCAGGTCCTTCTCCGCAGAGCTGCTTTCCAGCAGGTCAACCCCCAACCTGTACTGGTGCATGGGGTTATTCCTCCCTAGGTGCAGGACCCTGCACTTGCCTTTGTTGAACTTCATGAGGTTCCTCTCTGCCCACCTCTCCAGCCTGTCCAGGTCTCTCTGAATGGCAGCACAGCCCTCTGGGGTATCAGCCACTCCTCCCAGTTTTGTATCGTCAGCAAACTTGCTGAGGGTGCACTCTGTCCCTTCATGCAGGTCACTGATGAAGAAGTTGAACAAGACTGGACCCAGTACTGACCCCTGGGGGACACCGCTAGCTACAGGCCTCCAACTAGACTCTGCACCGCTGAGCACAACCCTCGGAGCTCTGCCATTCAGCCAGTTCTCAATCCACCTCACTGTCCACTCATCTAGCCCACACTTCCTGAGCTTGTCTATGGGGATGTTATGGGAGACAGTGTCAAAAGCCTTGCTGAAGTCAAGGTAGACAACATCCACTGCTCTCCCCTCATCTACCCAGCCAGTCATTCCATCAGAGAAGGCTATCAGGTTGGTTAGGCATGATTTCCCCTTGGTGAAGCCATGCTGACTACTCCTGATCACTTTCTTGTCCTCCACATGCTTGGAGATGGCCTCCAGGATGAGCTGCTCCATCACCTTTCCAGGGATGCAGGTGAGGCTAACTGGCCTGTAGTTTCCTGGGTCCTCCTTCTTGCCCTTTTTGAAGACTAGGGTGACATGCTTTCTTCCAGTCCTCAGGCACCTCTCCTGTTCTCCATGACCTTTCAAAGATGATGGAGAGTGGCTTAGCAATAACATCCACCAGCTCCCTCAGCACTCATGGGTGCATCCCATCGGGGCCCATGGATTGGTGGGTGTCAAGTTTGCCTAAATGATCTCTTACCTGATCCTCCTCACCCAAGGGAAAGTCTTCCTTTCTCCAGACTTTCTCTGTGGTCTCCAGGGTCTGGGGTTCCTGAGGGCTGGCCTGAGCAGTAAAGACTGAAGCAAAGGCAGCATTCAGTAACTCTGCCTTCTCTGCATCCTTCATCACCAGGGCACCCACCCCATTCAGCAATGGGCCCACATTTTCCCTAGTCTTCCTCTTGCTACTGATGTATTTGAAGAAGCCCTTCTTGCTGTCCTTGACATCTCTTGCCAGATTCAATTCCAAATGGGCCTTAGCCTTCCTCGTTGCCTCCCTGCATACTCTGACAATGTTCCTATATTCTTCCCAAGTGGCCTGTCCTCCTTTCCACTTTCTGTATACTTCCTTCTTCTGGTTGAGTTTTGCCAGGAGCTCCTTGCTCATCCATGCAGCTCTCCTACCTCCTTTGCTTGACTTCCTACTCATAGGGATGCACCACTCTTGAGCCTGGAGGAGGTGATGTTTGAATATGAACCAGCTCTCTTGAACGCCCCTTCCTTCTAGGGCCCCATCCCATGGGATTCCTCCAGGTAGGTCCCTGAAGAGGCCAAAGTTTGCTCTCCTAAACTCCAGGGTTGCGATCCTGCTTATTGCCCTGCCTCCTCCTCACAGGATCCTGAACTCCACCATCTCATGGTCACTGCAGCCAAGGCTGCCCCTGACCTTCACATCTTCCACCAGTCCTTCTTTGTTTGTTAGTACGAGGTCCAGCAGCACACCTCTCCTTGTTGGCTCCTCCACCACCTGTGTCAAGAAGTTGTCACCAATGCTCTGCAGGAACCTCCGGGACTGTTTGTGCCTAGCTGTGTTGTCTTTCCAGCAGATATCAGGGTGGTTGAAGTCCCCCATGAGAACCAGGGCCTGGGATTGTGAGGCTACTTACAGCTGTCTGTAGAAGGCCTCATCGACTTCCTCTTCCTGATCAGGTGGCCTGTAGTAAACACCCACAACAGTGTCACCCATGCTAGCCTGCCCTTTAATCCTTACCCATAAGCTCTCGACCCGCTCTTCATCCACCCCTAGGCACAGCTCAGTGCATTCCAGTTGCTCTCTCACATAAAGAGCAACTCCACCACCTTGCTTTCCTGGCCTGTCTTTCCTAAAAAGCATGTAGCCATCCATGACAGCACTCCAGTCATGCGAGCTATCCCACCATGTCTCTGTAATGGCAATGAGATCATGGCCCTGCGACCGCACACAGATCTCTAGTTCTTCCTGTTTGTTCCCCAAGCTGCGTGCATTGGTGTACAGGCATTTCAGAGAGGAGATCAAGCATGCAGGTTTCCCAGGAGGGATACAAGAGGATCCTCCATAGCCACATCCCATGCATGCTTCCCTGGCTGCATTCACCTGCTGGAGGCGTCCTGACTTGAGCTGTCTTTTGCCAACTACCCTGGCACTATAACTCTCCACTTCCCCTGTCCTTCCTAGTTTAAAGCCCTCCTAACCAGGTTGGCCAACCTGTTGGCAAAGACACGTGTGCCCCACTTAGTGAGGTGGATCCCATCTCTCCCCAGCAGTTGTCGATCTTCAAACAGGGTCCCATGGTCATAGAAACCAAAACCCTGTTTCCAACACCAGCGGCGCAGCCAGTCATTAACTTGGGAAGTCCGTCTCCTCCTCCTCTCATCCATCCCCCTCACTGGCAGGATTGAGGAGAAGATGACCTGGGGTCCCAGACCCTTGACCACCATCCCCAGAGCTCTGAAATCCTGCTTGATGGTCTCCAGTTTGCCCTTGGTGTCATTGGCGCCCACATGGAAGAGCAGCAGTGGGTAATAGTCTGAAGCGTGGACAAGCCTTGGCAGTCTTGATGAAAGATGTATGTTAAAATTACATACAAAGAATGCAGATAGGAATTATTGCTGATATCCACCTTCTCCCCATAACAACCTGACACATGAGCTTATGTGGAGATGCAACTTTGTTCAATAAATTCCATTTTCACAGTTTTTGAACCAGCAGGAATACTAGGAATGCAAGTACTGTTCTTCTCCATTCAGTTTGCAGGATTTGGGGGTCATTGTAAAATTTCTGGTTCAGAAGCTTCTCTCCTGACCTGCCATCACCTCTTCATATCAAAAAAGTTGCTAAAGACATCAACTGTAAACACAAAGAGGACCAAGTGGATGACCATGTCCCTCCCCTTTGTGGAGGGGTTAGCACAATGCCTCTTCAGAACACCTGACCTTGCAATGTCATTACAACAAATTAATTCTGGCCTATGGGTAACATATTTGTGTAGAAGTTGGCAGAAATTGGATGGGTCTATCAATCTAGTCCTTCATTTGCAATTGTAAATAGAGTATTGAGTAGGCAAGTTCTATTTTCATCATACAAATTGACTTTCTTGTACAGAATCATTCCAATACTAATACTATTTTGCACCCAATGCAATACTATTAAAGGGTAAAGCAGGTTTTTCCACCTCACACAGCAATTGGTCCATTTATTCTTCACTGTGTTCTATTTCATGTTGTATTTATTAGAGAGTAAGGACTGTTCATAATTTGTAATTGTACTCCTATAGATTACAAAAAGAATGTGAATCCCTTTTCTGAAGCTGTATGTTGCCCTTGAGTACTGTGAGTTTTGTGGCTGGGAACTGGTTGTTACCAGTTCATTAAACTTCCTCCCAAGCCCAAGTTTTAATGTGGTAACTTCATATGGTCAACACAAATCTTGGAGCCTCATTTGCTGTATTGTGTTGGAGGCAGGAGTTCCGGCTTTGGTGCTGTGGCTGCACAGCAGAGAAACTTGTCATTGCATTTCCTTTCTTATCACCCTGCTTATCCTCCCTCAGAGTTTCATTCTGATCTTTAATGATACCTATCTTCATTATCACTTTAAAAATTTCCAAACAGGCATCTCTGTGTCTTCTCTCATGTGCTCATCTCACCTAGGAATATCTTCTTAGTAACACTTGCAAATTCAGCTCATTATCATTCTTTAAATTTCTCCAAAGACTTATTACTTTTACTGTGAGGTCTACATATTTTTGAAAATTGTTGGACAACTTGTGTTTTAGGACCCCCACTGCTTTGGTTGACAAGTATTGTTTCATTGGTGACAAAATTTTAATGCAACAAACTGCCCGTATCCACAATGTCTTTTTTGTTTAAGCTTTTGATGACTTCTTGTTCAGAATTTTTTTGTTTTTAATATTTTTCTAGAGTGCCTTTCCCAGTATGATACCATGATAATGTATGACTCTGGTTCCTAAGTGGAACCACAGTAATAATGAATTATGAAGAACACAATGTCAGGTAGCAATATATGATTGACTACTCCTATTCTCTCTATATTCTTTTTACATGCAAGAATATGTAATAAAAATAAGTATACTTGGTGCATTTCACAATTAGTTGAAAGATTAATCCTTATCCTAACAGCTAAGTACAAATCAATAGGATGAGGGGAGACATACAAGTAAAGCAATCAAAGTGAAACTTGACACCTTAATTCCATTTTTTCTTCCTCCTCACTTTATCTGGTCCCACTTACATCCTGTCCTCTAACACAGTGTCCTCTTTCCCAACCTTCCTTCTCTCTGTCTCCATTACGGATTTTGATTTGAACTAAAATGTACAGGGACCTACTGTCATGAGGCAAATAAATGAAACCTTGCCTGCACACTTTACAACTTCTCTTGTTCCTGAATTTGTATCTTAAATTTATTGTTTTAATATCTCCAAGTCCAACAGCTTATTAACTGCTCAGACACTCAGAATACACTTTTTCTGATCATGTGCCACTCATTCTAATGGCTTTGTTTTTCCAGAGACCACTAAATCTTATAAGCAGAGGTTTAATTTCCTCCTTTGAAAGAAAAAGGGAAAAATGATGGAAGTACTTGATGTTGGCTGTATAGCAATGAAGTATTCATCTCTATTTCTGTCTATTGAGATGCTTTTCAGGCTGATAATTGGGAACTGATCATTGCAGAAAGCTATATTACAGCAACAAAAAAAGGCGTGCACTGTGCAGATAGGATTTTAATATTGGAATTAATTTTTCGTAATAATATCTCATGGGGAATCATGAACTCACTCTTAAAATGTATTTTGAGAGTTTCAAGAATACTTATTATCTCTGATTGTTGCATGTAAATTTCAGTTCTCCCACTTGCATTGCTTAGTTAATAAGCACTGGAATTTTAAATTGATGTTCTCTCACTTTTTTCATTACTATGATGAGTATTTTATATTCTTTGGATGTTTATACTTCCATAGGTTATAGGATCAGTTGTTTGTTGCAAATCTCTTAATTCTGAACTGTTTTCTGCAGTTTTTGTGTCCATAAAATTAATCACAACAGTTCACTAATAAGAAGAGAATAATTGTTGAGTATCAAGTGTGGAGTGGAGGGCAAAACATAGAGATGGAAATTTTAAATATGGAGAATTACTTGAGGTGTAAGGAACCTAAAGAAAGACCTGAGCCAAACACTGAAAAACTGTTCCCTATAATCCCAAGTATAAAAGTGTTTCAGATGCAGTAGGAGAGCATGACAGGGTGGGCTTTTTGGTCAAATGGTCTGCATCAGAGGCAGCTCTTACCTTTGGGACAGTGGGGTCCATCTACAGCAGAATTTTATAAAATTCAGGAAAATCTTTCTGAGTCATAATTTTCTTCTGCACTAAGTGTGGTAGCAGACCAAGTCTGGCAGAGCCTCACACTGAAAGAGGGAGTACACACTTGCAGAAGTATATACTGTGTCTACACAGTAACTCTCATTGGAGGTGGGGGGATGCCCATCAGGTAAAAAGCATTAGAGCTGCCCCTGTTCTCCACAAGATAAAACCTATGTGGTCCATAGGTGGTTCCAAATGGACTCTTGCCACATATGGAGCTCTAGGAAGTCCACTGCTGCTTCTAGATTTGTCTGAATGAAAGCTGTGTATCTATCTCAGTATAGCTAGAAGTTTTGAAAAGGGAAGGTAAATTCATTCCTCCCCAAAGTTTTGGTGCTAAAGAGATAGAGCTAGGATGATTCTCTGAAGAGGGTACTGTGAAAAACAAACTCTGGATCTAGCTGGGACAAACTCTATGATTTCTACTTCTCTTCTGTTTTTCTTATACATGTACAAGTAAATATCATGGATCACAACAGGGACTGGGAGCTGGAAGTCTTTGACTCTATCCCTTTTGACCTGAGCCAAAATGCTTGTGATATATACTGGGGTCATACAATACAGGATTATGCACGGTCCCTAGTTCTATCACTGGCTGACTCTCCATAACTTTTTCTTGAGTGAAAGGGGTGGAATGTTAACTGTCTTGCAGTTGTATTGCAAGGATTAATTAGCTATTGTCTATTAAGTACTGCTTCCTGTTACTTTTAATAATTATGTAGTGACTAAGTAGTAAATAGTGAGTTTAAAGTATTTTGTTAATCAATCAGAAATATAAATATAGACTTCAGGAAGAAAATATTTCAAGTAAAAATATGCTGGGATGTGCCTCTTTGATAAGACCTTTCATTTGAATATTGATAAAATTATTAGCCATTTATTGGTATGATTATTTTATTAATTAGTAACAATGTCAAGTATTGATATTAATTAATGATGCTAATAAAACACTGACCATTCTATTTCCTTTTTCAATTATGCTCTTAGTAATTATTTGCAAGGTGGTTTAAGGCACTCGGAAGATTAAATGTATTTAGATGTGATTGCTGTTTGTTCTGGGTAGTAATGGTCTATTGACTTTTGGAGTTGTACGAGATGATGGAATGAGATCAATGAGAATTTGGAGATGACTAAAATATGTCCACAAACACTCATGTCTTGAGGGAGTGTTTACAGATGTAATTATCTTTACCTTTGCAGTATTCAGTCAAAATTAGACAAAAGCTTTTGCTGACCAGTGTTCTCTTTCAAAACTTTAAATTGTGTATTTTCAAATTTACAAAAATTTTCTTGTGTTTTATGAAATCATCTATCTCAAAATGTCTTGGTACAAAAAATTCAATTGAAATATTTTCTCAAATACAGTGAGCTCTAGCATTTAGGGTAGTCACCACTCTCATCATATTTACATAGCAAATATTAGATTTTTTCATTTACTGACTTTTGAATTTAAAAGTGTTTCATAAGTTTGCAGAGGATATTACATGTAGCTTTTTGACTCTGCAAGCCACACTGCGGTTATATCTGTGTCTCCTGTAACCTCTGCTTCAAGAACTTAAAATCTTTTTTCTCTCAGATACATAGAAAAGTTTCTGGTTTCAAGTGGCAACTAGTTATTCAACAACTCTGCTTACATTTTGAAGCTTATTAACTGCACAAACCTAAATAGATGTGCTTCAAGGAGTTGAGAGGCAAACTCCGTAGAAATCCCAGTAGCTTTTGCAAGTTCCGTGACCTAGTTACCTGAGGTCTGATGAATATAGCAATCTAGGTATGTGTTTTTTTCATAAAAGTATAGTTGTCATGAATATATTGGAAATTATTATTTTATTTAATAATTATTTTTAAAAAATAACTCCTCTTTATTACTCAAAAAGTCTATGGAAAACAAGATAAAGCTATTGGAGAGCCAAGCTTTCAGTTCTGTACATTAAATGTTTCTCATCATTTGGAATATGTACATATTTACATTATTTGTAGATTAAGTATTTAACATGCCACTTACACATAGAAGTAAGTTTTTAAGGTACCATTTACATATGAAAGCAAGTTTATGGACATAAAAATGCCCATGTATTTCAGGGGGCCTATTCAAATCATTATAATTATTTATGTGAACTTTTTATAGAATTGGAGCCTTGTAATCTCACCTATTTCCATATGCAGAACAGTCACAGATTTTATCCTGAAGGACTTTCAGGTTAATGAATACAAAACAAAGGAAAATGTCTTCTTGTTAGTCAATCATATGTGTTTTCTGTAACATTCTGCATTAACTCTATTTCATAAAGTAGCAGCTGCCCTTGTCAGCAGCTGAACTATACAATTTAAATGTGCAGTATATGGAAGTAACTGCCTTGATGACTTACTGAGTTTGCTAGTCTATCCTGAAGCTTGTGACGTTGTCACTGATACCAACAGGTTTAGCAAAAGCACAGTTAAAAATGTCTTTAATTCAAACTTGCTTTCATTTTTGTGTAGAGAAACTTGAAAATTCCTTCATTTACTATCCAAAATTTAACCCAAAAGGCAATAAATGGCTAAGAGCACCCTTCTTGTTGTGTTTTAAGACCTCTGGTTTCAATATCCATCGTTACTTGCTCCAAAGGTCGGTGACAAAGAACATAAAACATACCTTTATTTGGGATTCTTTTTACTCTTTTCATCTGTCCGCTATCTCTTGCACCATATACCCTAATCAGCAGAACTGTGGACTCCTTCAATGAGAGGCAATATTGCCTGTTAGCCATGATTATTTCCTGTAACTAAGATTTCTGATTCTCGCTACATGAAAGTGATACTGCTGACAAATGTGGTCTACAGATTTGAGTCTTCTTGGGATCAAGCTTTCCAACATTTCTCTGTATCTTTAGACAAGATCAGTTACATTTAAAGAGCCATCATGTCTCTCCATAATTGTGTAAATTAGTCAAATACTCCAGCATGTAGATGTGGTTTTGGGTGTATAAAAAGAAAAACTACTAGAGCCAAATTAATTTTGGTTAACAAATACAAAAACATATGTGAACTTAGTGGTTTAGGGTTGTGGTAAATATAGGAACAGGAAATGTGCTCCTTTTATTCCTGAGAGTACATCTGAGGAGGATGTGTCACTGGGGAGCCTGCAGGAGCGACACAGTGAATGCAACCAAAAGGCAGAAGGCAAGATGGGGAACAGAGTGGTGCTGAGAAGACAATAGTTGAAGGTGGGAAGAAAAAGCTCAAAAAGTAAATGAAGAAGCAGCCCCTGGTTTATCACTGTGACAGTTTCACATGTAAAGGTTCTCCAAAAGGACTAAAAGGATTCTTAGCACCTGTGCATTTCTTCTGCATCGTCTTTTTGGACAACTTACCCCTCCCCATTGCTGCTCCATTCCTGGCTCCACAGCCCTGCAGCAATGCCTGCTCTGCCACCAGCAGCTCCCTGGCAAAGCTCCCCTTCCCTATGTCCTAACTTAAGAAACATTTCCCAGGATGTGCCTCCCAGGGTGAGAACATTCAGGTAGGTGGGATATGAGGCTATGCAACATTCTCCTACCTTGTTCCACCAGTGTGCAAGAAAAAGAAGAAAAAAACAGGGAAACAGGAAAAAAAGCTTGCGAACTGATGTGTTAGGTACTTTGCACCTCCCACTAATTTTGGGTGTTAGAAAGGCAGGTCTACCTGACACTACACAGCACTATGTAGAGCTCCCTCATCTGCCTATAAAGGAGTTACTTATTTAAAGCAGTCCAGCTGTATTAGCACATTACTTTGCCTCACCTTATTTTGAGTTGGTTCGGGAATCTCTGTGTGCTGCTGCACTGTATTATCTAGGCACATTCTGTCTGACCCCTCAACAGAGAGAGATAGTGTATGTTGTATACACACTGTATAATAGTGACTATTATCCCAATCCTAATTTTATCAAATGGTGCTTCCTTATTATATTGGCTGAGTGAAAACGAAGAGATATAACAACGAAGTGTGTGAATTTGTGTAATTCATCTAGGCATAAAACTCATTTGACATGTCTGTTAACAACAGGGTTCAAATCTATTTGATATTTGGCTATTCCAGAATTTGGAATGCAGACAAATAGATCAAAGGCAAAATGAAAATATGAAATTTTATCTGAAACAAAGTTGGCCCTTTAATCACCCATAATTATGTATCTAGCAAATAATTTGGAACAATAATAGGCTGAGATCTGAGAGCCGTGTAAAGATTGTTTGAAAAACAAAGCAAAACCAAAAAAAAAAAAGTTCTGGTTTTAAAAGTGTGAATATTTTTAAATAAAAGATATGTGTTTGTAGTCTTAATACCATTAAAATTTGCTATATAAGAATAAATATCCAGTTGCAATGTGGCAAGCACACAAATGAGAAGGATTGCCATGCATGTGAAAAACACTCCATTGTTCTTCTGGTTCTGAAGTAAATGACAAAAATCACAGAGTAATTTGAATAACTGGGAGATTAGAATAGTATCCCTTTATCCTTATTAATGTATTTGCCCTTCTTAATTATAAAGATTTGAATCTTATTTTAAAATAACTTCATACAAAATATTCTTGGGGATAGAAACTGCATGTTAATTCTGGATGGATTGTTTGCCTAACCTTACAAAAGAGATAAATTGTATCTATTTGATAATTTAAAAAGTTATTTAGCAAACTTAAAAAAAAAGAAGAATTTAGAGTATCTAGCAAAAAATTGATCCCTACATAAGAAAAGGGTTCTCATCATAAGTTTAGATATGGAATTGTTTTTATCTATTACAGACCTTTACCCACCAAATTACATTTCCATTTATGTCAGTTACACTTTAATGCATATTTAAAATATTACACAATATAGGATTTCAGATAAACTGTTGTCTGTGTTTGCAAGACTTTTCATCCAACTCAATGTCATTCCTCCTGTATGTCAGTCTGTAACACAAGGATCTTGAATGATCCATCTGATGAATTTCAAAAGGTTGCAGAAAACTGGGGAGCATACTTGATTTGGGAGGAAATCTGAATACTGAAAGAAGAAAATGATAATGCATTTTCTTAAAAATATTTATTCTATAGTTGTCTGTAAGGGACAGAAGTGGTTAATGTTTCCATTCAAGCCTTCCAATTTATCTAGCTCTTATTTTTGTTCATTCTTTCTGAAGTGTTTGATAACTTGATGCCTTCAGCTGTTTGTCCCTGAGACAGAAATATTAATAATGGGGGAGCATGGAGTTGCTAAAGAATAGGGGCAGGAGACTCTGAGGGGCATGGTGAAATAGAAAGGGAAACAGTGGTATTAACTGGGGGAAGTAGGGAAGGATGAAAAAAGCAACACACAAAGTCAATGGGAGCGATGATGGGCAAAATGGGAAACCAACAAACTCCTAGCAGGCTGAGGAGACCAAGAGGAAGAATAGGAACAGTGAAGGTTTATACACACAGTATAAGCTCTTGCTCTGAGAGAAGAAAGTTCCTGCTTTGACAGGGTGGAAGCAGGAAATGTCAAAACACTGGTGGAACAAGGTAGGAAAAACTTGACCATACAAATGAGAGAGCTGTGTAGCAAACAAAGCTTCTGGAGGGCTCCTTGCTCCTATGACCTGGCTTCCATGCAAAGAAAAAAGTTGCACGAGCCTGGATGATCAATAAAACAGGACCTGTGGTGTCACAACCTTTATCAATAGGTAAATGTTGACACACTGTAAAAGAAAGTATGTTCCAGTTGTACTATTTTTGCTTTGTCCCCTACACACAGCTCTGTGAACCTTGCACCCCACTAAACTGGTCTTTCTATGAACCTTGATGCCGTTAAAAATACTGATGTTCTTTACAATTTTGAGACCTTCTCTTGAAGGTCTACTCAGTACTTCCCATCAGGATGACTCCATGACTTTAGCCATGATGGTGTCTCTGAATTCCAGCAGAGCAAAAACCAGGGTAGGAGATACACCATTTGCCTTCTGGTCAGGGACAGCTCATTGCACTCATTCCTACAGCATCTAGAAAGCTGTAGTAGATGGAAGGTAGTTATAAGAAACATAACCAAACATGAAATGCAGATTAACTACAGAGTAACTACTAAATTTGTCATTCGTAGGAAAAAGATATCAACTTCACAACATTTGCAAGTAGCAATTTTATTCAGAGTCCCCATGGTACAGTAGCACTATTGAAAGTGTCTCACTTAGACAAGCTTCACTGTTTTTAAAATGCAGAAAAAGTCAGTGAGCATCTGGTTGAGATCTATTATCAACATAATCCTAACACTTCTGTCCCTTCATTCATCTGTCTGGAGACTCTATCTTCTTAGCAGCATCTTTTTGTCTCTGATCTCCATAGGCTTTTTGCATCTTCTGGTGACAAAAAGACCTGGCTTCAAATGCAAACATTTAACAATAAGAATTGCGTGCAGGTGCTGTCTATATAGCCTCTAGGTTTCAATATGGCTTTTTTGGACTGACAGTCAGAAATGGGAATATCAGAAATAACTATGGGAGTGGGGAGAATAGTAATAGTAGAATTTAATTGATTTTGTGATCCTAACTTACCCAGGATTTACAGAGGCAGCCATGCCAATGACATGCCAAATGGACTTTCTTTGCTGTTCCATAAAAGTGTTTTTTACAGATGGTGTTTACTTAGTATGGACATTGGGGTTCTGTATCTGATCAGTCTTCATATTTCTCTTTAAAAAAATCCTTTGCAACAGAATTAACTCATTATCTGGTAGTGTCTGCATGATCAAATTTTAATCTAGTTAGTTTTGTATATTCAGCAGTATTTGCATATTCATAAGTTACCAAAATGAGATCATGGATAGAGCAATTATTATGAGGGCAGGGGATATAGCTTTTAGAAACTGATATTGCATTTCTTCTACTTGTTAATCAGACTTTTTGCTAGCTTTGGCTTCTGCCTGGACTTGAAAACACAAATATCATATGAATGCATGAATCAAATGACTTAAGAAATAATATTCCTGTTTGAGGGAGACAAGAAATCAGATAGAAAACAAAGTAACAGTAATTAAATTTTGAAGAACAACTCCAACAATAACAATTTAAAGTCTTTTTCCCTGGGGAGAAAAAGACTAGGCCAGCTGGTTACTCTCCCCCTCCTGCAATAATTTGCACTCACAGCTTGAAATTATTAGTTGGTAGCATGGCCTGATTCAGAATGAGCCAAGCTGGTCGTAAGAGTTATTTGCGTTAGTTAATCTCTCTGCTAGCTGTGCCTCCTGCTGCCAGGCACTGATGTTAGCCATGCTTGCCCTGCACTGCTGACACTAGCTGCTATCACCTTATTTTTGCCATTTTTCTTCACCAGCTGCTCTCGCTAGCCTCTCCAGCCAACCTTGCCTTGCTCTGTGAGCTGCTTTGCCTGGCTGTTCTCTACATCCCTCCTCACTTCTTCTTCAGCGATTTCCTTCAACTGTACCTTGGACCACTTCTGAGTCTTGCATTTCCCACAGCCATGCCCTGAGCTGCTCCTCTCGCAGCAACCCACGTGGGTGCTCTCTTGTTTGTTAGCAGTCTCTGTTACTTCAGCTCTTTGAAGTGTGCATGTGTATTGTCAAAAATGAAATTCTGTCTCTCAGCTTTTTGGAGACCCTTGAACAGTTTTTTTTTTCTGTCTCTCAACACTTTGCAGGAGCTTCTTACACAGGCTATTGCCAACCTCCTCTTTTTTTCTTAGTTTAGCCTTTACACTCCAATGCTGTACTCTGCTGCCTTGATATAATTGTATTTGTGTTGCCACATTTCCAAAAGGGCTCAACCATGTTGTTCTATACAAACATAATGCCTTGCCTCTTTTCTTTATCTACCTAAGAAATTACTACTTTATTTGGAATAATGGTTTCCACGACAACTTCTGTCCACTGAAAGGAAGCTTGAACGTATGTGAGCAGGAAAAATATTTATGCCATCAGATTTAGTCTGAGGAATTCACACCTGGGCTGAGAGTGGCCATGGAAGTCACCACATTTAGAACAGGACATAAAAAAAAAAGTCATTTACATAGTTTTTCATGATAATCCTTCATACATATACATGTAGGTACATAACTTAATCAAACTATTTCTACAAAGCTGGGAAATAGAAAAAGAGATTATAAGTGTTTAGGAAGCAGCTGGATACAGTGATGCCAGAAGCCATGGAATTATAAAGATGCATAAGACAAAAAGAAATGAATATAAAAAAGCTGAATGGACAAAAGTTTGAAATATGGGACTTTCACTTCCATGCTTTGCCTTTCCTATTTTTTGTTTCAGTAAGGTCATTGGATAAATTTACTCCTATTTGTAATCCTAATGATGATCAGGGCTTTTGTTGACTCAACCTTTTGCTTTTCTGAGGATTTTTTTTTCTCCTCTCTTCTGGAAAGCAAATCCTGGGTAATGGTATCTGCTAAGTCTTTAAGTTTTACGTTATTGGTAAAATGCTGTATGGCTCAAGATATGAAACTCTTGTATTTGAGCTCTTTTTTTCTGTTGGATTCTGTCACTCCTCACTGCGTCACTATTTTGTGTGATATATTACAGCATTGCTTTCCCTGACAAAGCAAAGGAAATCAAAAGCTGAGAAAAAGCAGCAAATATGTCATACCTTTGAGTCAAAGCTGAAGGAAACATTCAGAAACAAGTTGGTCCCATTTAATTATTCCAGGTCCTTCAAGATAAAATACATCATATTGATATGTACTGAGGTTATCAATGTCTATCTGTTTAGTGCACATGAAAAGAGAACTTTTGGATTTAGCGTCCAAGGACAGAGGTTTTAGAATGTCCTGATGGATAAGCTGAGATTTTTTGATGCAAGCCCAGAAAAAACATTAGCTGTACAATTGATGGAGCTCATAGAGTGACTGGTGAGACAAATTGTTCTGCTGGCAAAAAAGAAGTTTGGGTCAGAAAGGTCTGTCTCAGGCATTTTTTTCTTATGATATTTCATTTCTAGCTTTACCAGATACTTGACAAGTTAAATTCCCTTTGTGCTGCTATAAAATGGGAGTTCAAAATGAAGATTTGGAATCACAGGCAAATCTGGGCAATTACGTAAAGTATTAATGACTTGTAGTTTTATATCCACTTCTAACATATTGAGATCAAATATTTCATAAAAACAAATGGTCAGCCCTCTAACACATTGCTAGAGTCCTGAATCCTGGCCATGGTTAGGTGCCACAATTTCCTTTTCTAGATGACATCTATAAAATACTTTGTACTGTAATGTAATGTATTGTTTGAATGAATTTCAGTCAGAAAAGATTTAAGTAATCTGAAAGCCATTATAATACAATTGCATAGAATTTGTACTTTGCGTGAAATTTTTCTTGGGCTCCCTGTCTTCTGGCTCTTCTGGCTCTGTCCTTCAGATCCCAATATGAGAGGACCTCTTCTCCCATTTCACAGGATGACTTCATGAGTCTTCCCATCTGCTTGTATTTGTGGGTGATGAGTGTCTCACCTTCTGAGGTGGATTTTGTTTCCTTTTCCTTGCCACATGGGAAACTGGGGGAGAAAAAAGAGAAGAGGTCCCCATTGAAACTTCTTATTGATCCTTCTCCAAATGGGATAGTCTATACTGTGGTACTGAAGCAAGGTAAATTGGTTCCTGCTATTCTCCAGCCTCTTAGGATTTGATTAATTATCACTGACACTTCAGTCACCTACATAACTGCACTAGACTTAGGCATCAAGTTTAGATTTCCTTTGTACTCATTTAGGGACCATCAGACCTTTTTACGCCCATATGTATTGTCTCCTGTTATTTTTTTGCCTTCAGCTTTGCTTCTTTCACTATCCATTTTCCCACTTTCCTCTCAGTCTAGCTTCACAATCCCTTGTCATTCACAGCATATAGAATAATCCTCTTTGAAATGGGTGAGGGCTATGGGTCAGGTCAGGGCACATAACCATGTATTCATCCAGTATTCAGGACTCTAACAATGTGTTATGGGAGTGACCATTTGTCTTTATGAAACTTATTTGACCTCAATATGTTACAACAGGATATGAAACTGAAAGTCTTTAATACTTTACATAATTGCCCAGATCTGCCTGTGATTCCAAAGCTTCATGGATTATGACCTTTTCTTTCTCCTGCTCAGTTCTGTCATGGGTTATACCAGAAATTAGCAGATATCTAATGCTTAGACACAACAGCAGTTACAAATATGTCACATTTATTAATTTATGCCAAGAAAAGTGGCAGGAAATAGTTCTTTTCCACCCCTCACTTTTGCTCATTAATTTTTGGCTCTGTGCTGCAGAGTGGCCGCACACGTTCTGGCCCCTGTTTGGTGCATGTTGTATGTCAAGGTCTGTTGTGGCCATCCAAGTGTCAAAGCTGCACCAAGCTCTTACCTGTGTGCCTGCCTGCACACTGACACAGCAGCAAGAGGAACTGGGGCTCGACTCTTTGAGACAGTGTCCATGGTTCTTAATACCTCACTATTTTGAACTGTTTTAGAATTAGCTTGCAGTGAACAGCAGAGCATTTGCCTTTCCTTTCCAGATATCTGTGTGAAAATGTACCTAGTCAGGGAATGCACTTACTCAGTTAAGGTGCATCCTCCTCTTTATGCTGTGCATGGTCCAACAAATGCCAAATCTTGAATTAAATGCAGATAGATGAGCTGTTTCTTTGTGTCT
Source organism: Apteryx mantelli (assembly GCF_036417845.1). Lineage (NCBI taxonomy): Eukaryota > Metazoa > Chordata > Aves > Apterygiformes > Apterygidae > Apteryx > Apteryx mantelli. The sequence continues at coordinate 39,825,791 of NC_089978.1, forward strand.
AGGCTATTACTGCAGTAGAGTTCCGGCACTGGGTGGTAAAGTGACAAGGTTTATGAGGGCATGGAAGTGTGATATAACTGTGGACCAGTTATCAGAATTAACCTTATTTTAAACTGAGGAGGTTTTAAACAATGTTCACCTGCTGGAAATCAGAGAATGGAAGAAGCAGTAACATTCCCATGTTATCTGAACATAAGGCAGTATCAAAAGTGTATTCTGATCATTCTGCGGTAAGGGCAGATAGAGTAGTTGTCAAGCTTAGCTGTCTGCTGCAGGATGAGTTGAACTGATCAGCCATGGACGGTATTGACTGATTCGTTTGCTCACACACAGGCTTACAGTGTCATCTGAGATACCGTAGGGTACTACGCTGGTACCAGTTGTCATTCCAGGGGCATGAGGATCTGCTATAAGTCCTGTATCATATCTGCCAAGCCTGGACTGATGTCTCTGATACCTTAGGGCATCCATCTCAAATGAGCAGCTATGTGTCGGCACAGAACTAACCCCTGGATCTTTGTTGACTGAAGTGAGACCTTGGGCACCTAGTGCATAGGTAGTCAGCTGTATTTAGATATTGACCTGAATCCTGCCTCATATGTCTCATAGCTAATTTACATGTTAATTTAATGATTGCCTTTACAAATTATACTGTCTAATTCTGTGTTGCACTTCCAGAAGGCACAATGTAGGAAAATTCAGCCAAAGGAGAGAAGCAGGAGCAAGAACAGTTATGTGGCCTTGCGATGGACTCTTGCCCATTCCAGCTGGCTTGTCTCCATGCTGCCATATGAAAGCTGGCCCAGGGGCAGAGTAAGGCAGTGGCATAAACACATGACAGTTTATGTCTCCCAGAGCTACAGCAGCCCTAAATATTCCAAAAAGTATGGAGTATGCATCTTCCTCCAATACAGCTATTTTTGCCTCTTCAAACAGAACTTCAAAGAGATACTTAGTTAGTTCTTCCCACTCTCCACTGGGGAAAGCAAATGTGCTATTGCTTCTACTTTAATAAGTACATTTGCAGTAAGACAATCAGACAATTAGAAATAGGGGGTGACTTTTTTGTTTTGTGTGTTTTGCTTGTTTAACAGTATGTAATGGGAAATGCAAGCGCAGATAATATCCTTAACTGCTGATTTCAACTATACAATGTAGGGTCTGCTAGTGCTACCATGATGCTAGTGCTTCAGGATGCTGTTCCCAGATGATTCTGTACTGCCCTGCTGCCACCGGACCACTCAGCTGTATTTCAATGTTGAATGGTTTTGTTTTATATACCACTGAGATTTAATGAATACACCACCACGGTTGTTTCTGTGGTGCTTATAGGTTTCTGAAACCACAGATTATTGTTCTGCATGAACTCTGATCATTCTTCTAGATAGTAAGTTTTCAGATGCCATCTTTAATTTGTGATATTGATACTGAACTTGATCACTATTCAGTGGTTTTACTGAAGTATTTACATATAGATTAGAGAAGTAATTTTTTCTAGAGTATTGATAGCTCTCCAGGCCTAATTGGAATCATAAACATAACCACAGTATCTGTATGACATGGATATGATTTTTGTTTATGAAATGGCCTTGGAGGCTTACTTTCAAAACAAATTGAGTGTATTTCCTCTGCCTCATACATTTAGCTCTGACTACTGTGGGAATGATTCTACAAGTAAGTGTTTCGAATGAGTAGCAGTGAATGTATTCTGAGAATTGTTTTTTCCACATCAGCACCCTTTTAAGCAAGATGAACTGTCTCAGTGAGTTTTACCAAGAATTATATTTTAAATTAATGAACTAATTAGTTAAGACATATATTACTTTATTATGTAAAAAGAAACCTTCTTCCACAGTGATAGCTTACATAAAGTGCCCTTTCATTTTATATTAAAATGGAAAGATGGACCTGCTATAGAATACTTGGACCACTACTATTAATTATCTGATTTGAAGATCACCTCTGGCTGTTAAAAAGATTTATATTAATCTGTACTTGATAGATTCAGAAGGATTAAAGGAGTGAAGGGGAGTGAATAAAAAAAGAACATCTTCCTGGTTTCATTGTTAGATGACCTTGTGCCATGGTACATTTAAATTGCTTACTTCCTATAGCTCTATAAAATTCTGTGTTTTCATTTTCTGGATTAGATTGAAGTGTCAACTGTTTCTGATGAATTACACTAGTAATATATGTTCATGTTCTTCTTTGCTCTTTTCTTTTTTTTTAATATATGTCCAGTACAATTTAGTTCACCTAAAAAGATTTCAGGAGAAAGATATTTTTAATTACATTTTAGCAAAGTAAATTTTTTCAAATGCCTTTTACTCTGTACTGAACAAATAAAAAAATATTTCTAGCTCTTTAAAAAAATAAAATGAAAACTTTATGCCAAGTGCAGGAGTCCTGTTTTTCATTGTCCTGAAATTTTGCATACTTTGTAGTAAAAAAAGAGGGTGCAATACTATTTCAAACAAAATGGACAAATTATTGCAGTTAGTGACTTAAACCCTTATCCTTTAAGTTGATCTGTGTGAAACACTGCTGAAATCAGCAGTTGTCCTTGCAAGAGCAGGGGTTTTACAGTATAACCTCACCTTCAGGATTGGGGGTCTTATTTATTTATTGCTGAAAGGTGCAGAGGGGAAGAGAAGGCTTTAAGTACTTTACTTCTGTTATTGAAGATTCTCACTGATGCAGAACTTGGAAGAACAGCAAATAAAAACAAGACACATTTATGATATAGTATATATGCTGCTGACCAGAAACATAAAGGACTCTACATATTCTCATTGGTTTATAGCCTCACGTCAGAAGGGACAGAGATATCTTTAGTCAAGTGTATTTTGTGCTTAGTGAGATCAATATATTTACCTTATATTATTAAATTTATATTTTTTCATGTTAAAGTAACATAGTACAAGGGGCAACAACCTATATATATACTATAGCCCTGACGTGTTAAAGTACAGTGAATATGTTCTATGTGTATGCAAATGAACAAAGTCATTTTAGTGTAACAATTTAGTGTAACAATCAATAAAATACAAATTTGGATTTCTTTTTAATATTACAATTTAAAATGAAAGGGTTTGGTTTGTTCTTAGTTATTTTTTTGTCTTAAAACCAGAGACAAACATTTAATTTTCTGAAAGAATAGGGTGAGCCTGGAGAAGTCTGAGCACAGAAATTCTATTGTTGCAACTTTGACCAGGGCGACAGACACGAAGCTAATAAAATATGTCTACACATTTTATACATATTTTACATATTTCCTCTTTTCAGAAGCTGTTGGGGGGAATGAACTGTATTTCATCAAACAGGGGAGGTAGCCCATTATAGTATATAGTGTACACGGTTCTCATTTTTTCCCCTAGTGGATGTTTCTGCTAGCTGTGTTCCACACAAGAGTATGCACATATACTACAGTGAGAATAAAAAGTACCTTATGCTATAAAGGGTTAAGCATCAGCAGAAGGTTTTATCAGAGCTTGCTGAATCTCATGAATATCAAGGGCTTTTATGTGTCTTTGTTTGTTAAACCAGTCTATGATTTCTCTTGTGGCTTTAAGCAGCATCTCTGACTATTATTTTTCTGTATCCCACAATGTGCTGCCCCATCTCAAATAGAACTGGAGCTGCAGTTGTACTTCCATTATGAATAGTGATAAGCAAGTACCTGTCCTCACATCTGTTGTTTCTAAATGCAGCACTTGATTGAGGTGAACAGTTTCTCAAATTATACTGCCCTGCCTCTATTGCCACCTGTCATTTTACATTGCTGTTAAACTATGTTTAACTATGTTGTATTTTGCTTTCCAAAACGGTATAGAATCTTGAATGAGAAAACCTGGAGGAAATCTGCTCAACAAAGAGAGATGTTTAAAGGCAAGTCATTAAAGAAAACACTCTCTTACACAGTTTATTGCTGTAGTTCAAATATAGGAGTAAATGAAGAGATGCAGCTCTCCACTCTTAGACAAAGATTTTCTATTGTTGACTTCAGTGATTAATATAGGGGTAGTGTGTTTTACTGGCTATCTGCATATTGTTTTGATGCTTCTTCCTTTTCTTTCTAAATAAGAACAGTAGTTTTGAGGCAGAAATATGTTGTCATGGGGAAAACCTGTTTACATAGGAACATAACTCTAGGTACAGCTCTAGAAGCTCTAGAAACATAACTGTGGGTAGCTCAAAAGCCGGTTGCTCTGTTTCTATGAAGCAAGTTGATAAAGTCCTATAAGATTCTGGCAGGTACATATGAAATATTGTATATCCTTCCAAAAAAGGAATATAATACTTCCAAGAAATTACAGGTCTACTAACCTGAACCATCCTATCTTGCTTAGGTGTCTTGCTATGGTAGCTTGGGCCGTTATTTCTCAGAGAGTGGAGGGGAGGAAGAGGGACACATTTCCAAAGACTAACACTAACTTAGGGACAAAGGTCTCCATGGATTGTTTCGGTGGAAAGACAGAATAAGAGGCTTCTTCAGAAGGCAGTTCTTAGCAGGGTCCAATGTCAACAGTCCCAAGTAACATGGAACACTCCTGGGCACTGACACTCAACCGTAGATATTAATAATTTGTCAGGACACTCTTGGAATGCTTTTGGCCCAGGCAAACTGGCTGCATTTGCAAAAATTCCTAGGAACAGTTCAGAAGCTATAGGACCATCCTAATAGGGAGTTTACATGCAGCAGGCCTGTTTCTGGGGGTGGGAAAGTTTAGTAATATGGAGGTGGCCTCTTCTGTGCTATGTTGCAGTGTCAAAAAATGGTACCAGGATAAATTAATATAGTAGAGTAGATATAGCCCAAGATGCTTGCTGTGCAAGGTGAGGTGTAGAATTCAGACATCTGAAAGGTGAAGTGTGGAATTCAACTAAGTTTGATAAGTACCACTGCTTAGCTGTGGTGGTGACAACACAGGAGAAGAACAAGCTTGTAGAGTCATCTCCATCCCAGGATTTCCGCCAAACTGTTTGAAAGCTTCTGAGCAGAAGCCAACAATGTGAATTTGGGGAGTAATTCAAGGCTATGAGTTGGTAGATGAGTTGGACCCAGCAATGGAAGTAGGGTGGTAAAATGTCATTTATAATAAAGAGAGATACCTAGAGGAAATATAATTTCAATGGCAACAATGCAATAGCTTGGGTTTCACAACAACCCAAGCATAGTTAGGCCCATAGTACAAGCTTCCCCTCTTGTTAATGATTATAAGGCCTGAACCAGCCCGAAAGTGCAAATGCATCCTGCCCATAACTGCAAATACCTTTTCAAGCCTAGTGTTTCCTAGATGGTCCAGTTTCTAGCTTGTGAGCAAAATGGAGGTGGGATGGCAGTGGAAGAGGCAGCTGCCTCAGCATCTAGCCATGTCTACTAAGGATGATATGTACTTTGCATCCACCTGGGTCACTCTGGGAAAAGAGGAAGGTTGTGGAAAAGCTCTGTGGACTTACCTGCTGTTGGTGTCGCCTGGGCTGTGACATGAGGAAAGCAGAGTGTTTTTTTTCCCCAGTATGTCGCAAATGGAGAAGCCTTTGACTGAAAACACATGTGGATTGCTCTGTTGTTTTAAGTCTTTCAATAATAGTAAAATCAGCCTTGAGGAATGCAGATTGGCGTAACCTATAATACCATGATGCCCTATTTTCACCCCAAAAACCTGCTGTTTCCCTTGCAGAGCTTTTTCCTACATATGCAGGGGATATACTCTAATATCAGTCTATTTCTGTTATCTTCTACCATCTTCATTTCATTATCTGCTTTCACTTTCTGTATCTTTGTTTTCTTTTCTTTTAAATTAATTGTATAAACTTTCTGTTCTCCCTCTGCACCTGAAATTTCAAGCTTTTTATGTATCTTCTTTATTTATCTCTCCATATCTTTTCCAATTCTGTGTTCATCTGCTATGGTCTTTTTCTCCTCATAGGGTACATATTGTTGGATAATACACATAACCCTTAGATATGCAGTGATTGCTTTCAGAACAGTTTCCATTTCCTCTGCGTCCTTCCCTCCTCCCATTAGACGCTTAACCCGCTGGATCTTCTCCAGCACTTTCCCATTCTTCTAAATTCAAAGTTCTTTTTTTTTTTTTTTTTCATTCCTCTTGTGGGTTCAGTGTACAGTAATGAATCCAACTGGATTATGGTCATTAGTGAGTCCTCCACCTCTATATCCTAACAGCTGCACTGTTGAAAGTCAGAACTTTAGTCTTTCTTGTCACCTTTTAATACATTGAGGATATAGTACATGACTGTTGCTTGATTTATTTTTCTCATTGTGTCCCTGTGCCTGTATGTCTGGATAGCTGAAATCTCCTCTTACTAGTTTTGACTTTTTTGCTGTATCTCGTAATCTTCCTGTTCTTTCTGATCTTATTTTTCTGGTTTATATCCAGTCCCTACTACCACCTCACTCCCCGTATTGGCTCAAATTTTGAGCCATGATGATCCTTTCAAACTGCCACAAAAACTTTTAGCTTCTTCAGACTTTCAGCCTGTCTGAAAGAAAGAGTATTGAACTAAGCCATTCTGCCCTGAATTGTGTCTGGCTTAGTGGAGCACATTCCACCACCTGAGGCTCCCTCCTGCAGTCTTCGGAGTGTTCTGGCCCCAAATGAAGCAATTAAGTACATGCTTAAGTTCAACCATGTGAGGAGCACCATTAAGTCAACAGGGCTACTTGCATGCTTAAAGCTGGCACACAATTAAATGCTTTGCTAAGTCAAAATATTGCAGATGTGATTTTAATGCAACTTGGCTAATGAAGACCATTCATCCCAGTGATATGAAAAGTATACAGTAACTCATTCTGATAGATATTTGAGTGCGAAGGCACAGGATTCAGTCTCATATCTAGATCTTAATAGCGTGTGTGTGTGTGTGTGCGCGCACACATGTTTGCATGCACACACAATTGTAGGGAGGAAACCACAGTATTTGAGAATATCAAGCAGATTGTAAAAGTAAATATAAAGAATCTAGGCCTCATTCATTGCCTACAGATGCAATAAAAAATTCCCATTGACTTTAACAGACCCAGTTTTGTGATCATCTAAAACAAAATACTGCAACAGCATTTATCAAACAGCTCCCTACCATGGACACTTCTCTCACTGCAGTTTAACTTTACAGTGTCTCATACCTGATATACAAACTACACAGAGAGCAGTGGGTTGAGTTAGCATCCTTCTTCTGAATTGTGTTAAAGCCTGAAAAAACTATTTAATGAAGCATGTATAAATCACCTAATTTTCCTACCCTTTATCCTATCTCCTGCTCAGTCTTTAAATATTAGAGCAAAAATCCTGCTGAACATTTAGATAACTATATATCAACCCCTTCCATCATAGATGACTTAGCAAATAGTGTATTTGCCTACCGTATTTCAGTTGTAGGTTGAATGCTGTCAAAATTAATATCCTTATGGGACTAGTATATTTATTCTAATCTACCTCTTGTAGTTTTCGGTAGTGTTTTAAAGCAAATTAAATCGCCTCTGAAAATGGAATACTCAGGGTGAAATTACATATCATGGTAGCCATGATGTGTCACATTCATTTTGTTACAAATGAGCTTAGATTTATCTTAGAAAGGCTTATGTTTTCCAAATTCAGGTTTTAAAGGTTCACTTTGAACAGTAGTATTTCAGCAAGATGCATCTGGAGAGACAGTTGGATCTCATTTATAAGCATCTCTCACTTTCTGCCTTATGCCGTAATAAATGTACTTGACTGTAGGATTTAGATGAGATCAATTGTACTTCCCGCTTATCCCCTTATCTACTGGCAAGTCTGAAAAAAGTCTTTTTTTCTTTTTCACAGCCTTTAAAGAGGGAGGACTCACTTGACTCATTTTTTAAAGTAGATCATTTAATATTTTTGGAATTACTGCTTGAATTCCATCTGTAGGATAGCATTTATTATATCAAGCAAAATAAGAGAACTGCTCACATCACAGCTTCTTTCTTTCACTGCCAAGAACTATTTGCCATATCAAAGAAATTTGTCTCCTAAGTCTTCTTTTTTTTAAATGCTATAGTTTTTAATGGTTATCTTTGTTAGGTGATAATGCAAACTCAATTGCTAAAATGCATGAAGGGCTTGAGATACAAAGTATCCTTTTAAGGTCTTTGCAAGCAATCCTGGCTTGGGGAAAAGTTTTAAAATATTTGGTATATGGTGTATATATATATGGTATTCTTTTTAAAGTGAAATAATTTACACCGTATTGCATAGTGAAGAAGAAAACCCAGATGCAGACATTTAATGTTTGCTGGCCTTAATAAACTCATAATGGAGGGAATGAAACATCAGATCTTTCGGAAAGTACCAAAAGAGGTTTCACACCCACAGAGACTTGGGCAGAAGCCCACTTACAAGGCATTTTCAAAATCAGAAGGGACAAAAGCAAAATGGAAAATAATGAAAGACCATGTTTTCCTGTGGTACTCGTGGAATCCCATGGAATCCCATGGGAGTTTTGTAAGAGAGCAAAATAAGTAAAGCTTTGAATGGAAGGTGGCATGAAAGGCAGACTGAGATTCACAATGTTTGTTTTGTTACTCAAACACCAAGACACTGTTCCTGAACTTCCAATATTGCCACTGTGTGATAAAACTTATCAAACATATGCCCCTGAATGGTGGAAAAGCCAAGTGTCTAAGCTTGTGATAACATGTTATGCCACCATTGACACATTATACTTTTTAATTAGAAGTCATGCACCAAGACATGTATAAATTAAATGCAGCATTTTCTAAATGAAAACTAGGGGAAAAAATCTATTATGTGACCACAAGGTTTATTTTCACAGGCCATCAGCATAGCTTGAACTCTGTTCAGTCCTAGAGAACAATTAAATTCCCACTTGCCGTTTTCATTCAGAGAGGACTCTGCCTGAGCAGGTAACACTCCAATTTGCCATAAGAAAGGGATTCCAGCCTGCTCTGCCAAAATGCTAGCTCAGAGTTAGTGTGCGGTCCCACTTCATGATGAAGTGCAGGATGAGAGTTGCCAGCTTTCTAAAAAAAAGTCCGAGGTATTGCTACATAATAAGCTTCCCAAGACATACAAAAATATAAAATAGAGATGTGAAAAGGTGAGAATCCAATTTCTTCGTTCCTAGGTCAAAGCGCTTTCCCTCTGCTCATACATAAATCAAGAATCTCTCTCTCTTGTAGATGAACACCATAATGGAAAAACGTTTTGCATTACTTTGCCCCAGTCAAACAGAACAGTGTAACAAACATCTGTCCTGGATGACATGTCAACTTTACACAAAATCAAAAACATTTCATGTTTCTGATCACAATATACAATTAATTGAATTTGATGCCAGTGAGGTTGCAAGTATGGAAATAAGAATGGCCCCCATCTAATAGAACCATAGACACAATATTTAAGGAAGATTCATCAGAAATACTTAAGTTTGGATATAGCAAGGAAAAAAATCTGTTGTAAATGTGATGGTGGAGCTGTAACAACCTCCAGTAGGTGGCCTAGAAAAGGAACTGTGAGGTATGAAGGAAGCTACTAAATTACCATCCTCTTAAATAACAAAACCTGAAAAGGAAATGGGGAATAGGTATCTTGCAGACAAGTATCTTTCTATTAAAATACTGCTGCCAGTAATTTCTATTAAAGATACTGCCAGCAATTACAGTAAATGTGAATACTAGAGAGACCACGGGGGGGGGGGGGGGGGAGCTATCTGTTAAAGAAATAGCCTACATTTAAGTGAAATTATCTGATGTTAAATGGAATTTAGTGTTAAAGGGTGTGGAAGCACTTTCTGTTTAGATTAAAAATTACTGAGCACATCATGAAAATACCCCTTGACGAGATTTTACAACACATTTCCCTAATTTCCTTTCACACAAGGATATATGAACTGGCATCTGCTGGTGAAAAGATGAATGAGTGTGAGTGTAGGGTGGTCACAAGGTCATTAGTCATTTTTAAAGAATAGTTTAAACGTTCATTATTTGCTACGAGATGATAGAACAGCTTATACCACCTCCTGTGCATGGACTTTGCATGCGGCGAATATATTTAACCCTTGATTACTGCAGGTGAATATCCAGCTGGTGAGTTGTGGAGAGATACAGAGAGAGAGGCACTATAGCTGTAGCACTATATCAAGTTCAGATCTGCAGAGCCTCTGTGGTCAGGCACGATGCTGCGTGACCACAACTACACTGTTTCCAGGATCAGCACTAGTAAGTCAGAAGCCATTTTAGCTACTTCTCCATGGCCCATCGATGAATTAATGACTGTGAACTGTGAGCCCTGGCGTGCATGTTTCAGAGGCAATTACGGGGCCCTTTGCAGAATCAGCCAGGCTCGTTTGCTCTGGCTCAGTCCCAGCTCCCCTGAGCCCATGCAGAGCACCATGGAGCCACTCTTGTGTCTTTGCATTTTCCCTCCCTGTGCTGTGAATTCCAGGAGATTCATTAGCTTCCTCAGCAGCACTTTGGGAGCAGGCAGAGCCAGCTCAGACCTGGGGCTGCACGGCGGAAAAAGTCGATCAGAGGGTGCTGGAGAGCGCAGCATGGAGACCGAATCCGTTCTGTTCACAGCTCTGTCTCGTGCCGAACCCTGACTAACTCCTGCAGTGCTCCTTCCGCATCTCTGCACAGTGTTCCCTACTATTGATGTTTTGGGAATCTGCATTAGCTCGGATATCCAAGCCTTATCATACCCCAGATAATGGAGAGTTGAGCTTATCTGTAACACTTTCGGAGCTTAACTCACTGACAGATGAAATAGTGAATTTTTCCAAGGGTGTCTCCTGCGTGGCATAGTGATACCACAGTGATCTCAGCCCTAAAGCCTATCAACTGGGAAACAACTGGGTTATGTTAACTGTATGCACGGCATACAACCCAATATTTGGGTTAAAATGCTTAACCCAATATTTAAGAAGTCCAAAGCTGTTATCAAAGGTGGAATATAAGAGAATCACTTCCAGAGGTAACCAAAGCCACATGGAAGAGGGATATGTAGCTTGTTAACTAAACCTATAAACGAAGTGTCCCTCCCTCCTCTTGGATAGTCCACCCCACTCAAAAGGAGATGAGAACTGACTGACCTGGCTATGCCAACTAGCCAAATCTGCCACTTTCTAGAAGACATGTGCAGGTATCAAAATGTCTGACCAAGCTATTGTGTCAGTTATTGTACGCAGCACCTGCATAAATCAAAGTTCCCAAGACCGAGAAGTGAAAGTGGATCCTCTATTTCTTTTTTACCTGCTTTATCTTAAGGAATAATGCATCCTTGTTCTGTCAGTTCATGAAAGTGTAAAGAATGAGTTTAAGCAACTGTGAAAAAACAGTTCTGATAATAGTTCCTGAAACCTTAAAATGAATTCCCAAATTGGTATTTTATGTTACTAAGTGTTGCCAAAGTTATAGAAGTGTTATTTGGAGCAACTGTTGTGTGTAGAAACCTGTTGCAGTAATCACCTCTGTTTTATTTCTGTTGTTTAGTTTTTATGCTATTATGTGCAATGGAGAGAGTAATAAGAAGAGCAAAATAATAACTATTATAACAACTGTGACATTTAAGGAAAAAGGAAAACAGCAGTGAGATTGTAGCTAAAGAAGCCAATTTGGTCTCTGTATTTCCTTAAGAACATCCAGCATAAGCGTAATTCTCTGAAAGTAGTCATGGCAGTTGAACGGGTTTCACTGTCAGGGTAAGATCCCTACTTATATTGGAAAAGTGGGAGTTGTATTAGGTTGAAGTATAACAAGAATCTCTTTCATAACACAGGACTAGTGAAAAGTAGTTGTTTCTTTTCTCAGCCTCTTAGTTGTGTTTGATTCCTAGCTGTATTAATTTGATAATCTAAATCAAACCACCATTAACTTGCTGATTTCATTCTCAACAGTATTTTTGATTTGATTATTGTATTATCTCAGTTTTAGTTTAATGAGTAATGGTCTTTTAAGTCTTAATGATGTATTTGTTAAATCTTTCTATTTGCTGTCTTATTTATTAATTCCTTTTAATGCACAAAACCCAAAACTATACAGACTAGTCTGTTCTTTCAAACTGCATCTGTTTCAGCACGTCAAGAGTGAAAGCCACAGTATTTGGGAGACAGTTATTTCTCATTCTTGTAACCAAAAGGTTCAACAAGAGGGGAACCGAGGGGAAGGAAACCTTCCTCTGTCAAGGAGAGAGGAGAAAAAAAATTCAGTGAAAATGAAGAGATCAGTAGACAAAATATAATTAGTTAGTATGGATGCCTTTTGGCTGAAATTCTGTGTCACGGAAAATAGAGAAGAGTCGGGGGTAGTGAAATGACGGTATTTGATTTGTCACAGTGAAAAGTGAATTCACCCTTCAACCCTCATGTCTTAATTTTGGAAAGTTACTGCTTTGGTGGCTTCACCCTTCTACTTCTGTGGGCCCTGAAACAATGCTGTGTACACAAGTAGCCCCTGATCACTCAAAGCTCCCAAGCTGAGCTCTCCATTAGCCAAGGCAATTAAAGCCCTTTCCTCCCCTTTTCCTCTTCTCCACGTTCAGGAAGCAACATGTACTGAACATTTTGTTTACCTGAACAATTATGTTACAGTTTAGCCTGTTTCAAAAGAAGAAATGTTCTGATTAACTAGGTCTCTGAAGACTCATTGGAATCGAAATGGTTTCAGTGCTGTAAGCAGTAATATGTTTAAACTAAAGTGCACTGAAAACTTAAAAGTTGGACTTTCCTAAATAGTTTGGATTAGATTTGGATAGAATTGGACTTTACTAAATAGTTATCATGAGTTTGTGGTCTTCAACCTAGGAAGTAAGTATTAATGACAATTACTGTGTGCCGACATCTCTGAGGAATGTTTATTGTTTGCAAGGGGTTAAACATGCACAATTCTTTGGAGTTACTGTCAGTTTATTGTGGCTTCTGTACATGCTTTATTTTCAGGAATTATGTCTCAAGTTTTGGATTATAACCTGGGTTTTAGAGAATTGCCCCAAGGCTTTGCAGTGACTTGCCTTATTACTAACACAAGTGAATCAGCTGCTAGCTGAGCTTTACTAACTTGGACCTATAATTGGTGCAGTGGTGCTGCTCAGTACTTGCTGGCACCTCCTGCAGTTCTGCCTTTGGTCATTTAGCAGCTTATGAGTAGGGTATTGAAATGGTAGAAACCTGTTACTAACCATAGCTGCAACCAAATTTCATCATGAGGAGTACCCTCCAAAAGCAACTTCAGCTTTCTTCAGCAGTGGCCCTTTGCTGTTTTTCTGTACTGCATGTACTGGTAGTGCCATAAGAAGAAAAATCCACAGCTGGCTGATTTTAGAGAGCATCAGACTTCTTTCAAAATTGGAGATTTGATCAGGATGAAGAAGAGTTTGAAGAACCAAGGAGAATAACTGAAGAAGGAAAAGTCAGGAGAGGGTCGTTCAGGAAATGACCAGAAAGAAACATCTTTTCTTTTCTGAAGATACATTTTTAAACTCCTGTTTCTCTGTATTTTTTTTTTGTTTTCTCTCTTCTAGGGTAAAGAAGGGCTAAAATCATTTAATCTCTGCAGAAGCTTTTTCTGTCTTCAACCTGCCTCTAAATCCAAACCATTAAAATAATATATTTGATAGTAGATTCTTTGTATGCAGAACTGGTTAGGTCAGTTGTTATTATATACCAAAAAATTATAATTAAAGTCAAGTTGAAAAAAAGAAAAAGCAGAAGGTTTAGAGTGCTACATTAACTTGCCTTGCTAGCTCAGATCCAGACTGCAATCTTTAAAAAAAACTAGAATTTATCTGGATGTAATTAAATATGGCTAATAGCAGAAACTTATGCTGGGTCTCATTCATTGTGGATTATCCCTGTATGTAGAATGAGCAATTGAAAGGACCTTGATGAAGGAGTATACTTTAATTGTTTGCCATTTAATGGAAGAGAGAACAGAGATCAAATGATAAGCTCATTGTACCTAGCAGGAAATGAATCAGTTACGGGAGTGTGAAGATAGGTGAGATTTGTATCTGTGGAGAGAAGCGAATTTTAAGTCTGTTCATTCAGATTCCATTCCACTTTATCTGGGACACTTAGTGAGACAAAAGCTTAATTTTAAATTTGTACACAGGGGAAAAAAAATGCATTAATTTAGCATGGGCCACATTTCCAAATGTAATACCAAGTCCCTCTGCTGGTTAGCAGGTTCATAGCAATCTTTATCTGGAGACTTGGGAATGGCAGTGCTGATATGTTCACAGAAGTAATAATCCACTTGGGAGTGACGGAGATCAGAAAAAAACCTGACTGTAGACGAAGGCTTTTTTGCTTGTCTTTTAGATTTGTTCAATATATTTTTCTAAACAAAAATATCTTGGAGGCAAGACTAGTGAAAGACTTTTCCATATACATAAATAGATTATATATGTCTATGTATATACACACACACACTTTATATTTCCATTTAAACTCTTCTATGATTACAAGAATAAATGAGTTGCATTCTTGTATTCTACTGCTGCACCTGATGGCATTTCATCACAATAGGTTTTGCAGAAGCACCTTAGCCACTTGCTTGAATTCACTCCAATAATCATAGTTTAATTTTTTCGATCAATGCACTGTAGCAATCTAGAAGCTGGGAGTAGAAGCTATAGCTGTATAGTGAATGTTACAAAATGGGTCCCATTAGGAGTTCTACTTTTAGCACTCTAAAAACTTCATTTGAAAATAAGGATTTATCAAATAAAAGTCAAGCAGGCTCTCAGACTAGTTGGTAATTTTTTTTGTTGCTGTCACATCTGAAGAAAATTTAGCAAGTCATGGCGTTTTAGGCAAGAAAAAGAATAACTCTATATAACAATAATCTGATTTACTTGAGTTCTGTAGCTCAAACTTAAGGCAAAATGTGTGTCTCTAAGCCTCTGTTGGTTGGGCCAAATAAGCAGAAGTAGCCAAAGAGCAGCTGAAACAGTGAAATGTGAGAAAACATATTGCTTACTCTACTTTGAAGCTGTAGTTTACTGGCCAAGTTTCCTAGTGTGAAGAAAAGTGATTGTCATTAGCCCCAAATGGGGTGGGTGAGGAGACATGACATATTCAATATGCCATATATCCAAATGCCTTTGCCAAATCCTCGTGTCTCCAGCACCATCTCTTCTTCTGGTCACATGGAGGAAGCTGAACTAAGGCAGTTATGGTGACTCTGCTCCACCTCAAAATCCCCTTGTGTTGAATTAGGTCACCATACTGCTTGAGTATTTGGAGTGCAGCCCTAGATTGGGGTGAATATTTTTCATATACTGTAAAAATGTAGAGAAGAGTTTTGAAATACAGCCATTTGCTTCTAACCTGGATCTGAGTTAGCATCTGTGCCAAGAAGCATCTCACTGAAGGATGTTCCTTTAATTCTTCAGATATCAGCCCTTTTAAAAATAAGCTCACCTTTTCTTTGTGCAATAAGGCATTTGAATTATTAATCAGATAATAAAGTTGTTTGTTTTGACTGATCCTCTGAAAAACATTGTTCTTCTGCCATCCCCCACCCCAAATCAACATGAGTCTTCAATGAATAGCTCCTGAACGCAATGGATTTTTCCTTCTTCTGCATGTGTGCAATGGAAATGGTCTATAACAATATACTTTTAGGAGACATAGGCAAGAAAATGTCCTTATAAGATCATGGTTCTATCAGCTGAGTTGGCTAAGTTAGCTAAAAGCCCCCAGTGGGGAATTTAGTGGGGAATTTTCCATTTTCTTTATTGTTTATTGTAAATTCCCATTTGGCTTAGATCTACTTGATTATATCTGTGCAAAGGATGGATAAATGATGTTCAGATAAAAAGAACAGTATTCTGTTTTTTGCCTACAGATGTAGCTAGGTGACCCATTAGTGCTTTTGTCATGTAGATGACTGCCCTACAGAAACTAAATGGATTACCAAACTCATTTAATCAAAGTAAATGAACAATCACCAAATGGTGAAATCTGCATTTTGACCTAACATGGTTTTGAGCCATTCACCTAGAGATAAAGAGCTCTATATTCCCCTGAACCACTCTTGCATATATCTTTAATATCATTCCTCTCTATATTACACATCTACTGTATGGTATGTTTTATGAGTGAATTTTCCAGCCATGGGAATTTATAATTAAAATAACCTTCACATTGAGGACATTTCTGTTATTAGCTTTGTTCCTTATTATCCTACTTTTGTTTAAGTCTCTTAGATGTGAAATTGAAATAGTTAGTTGTACATGGTAAAACAAGGAAAATCTATTTCCATTTCCAAAAGATGAAACTTTCTGGTGCATTGGCTGGGACTAAACTCGAGGGCGGTAAATTTTCAGTATGGTATGTAGGGAGTTAGCTACACGACTCATTAACATTAATTCCCATCTGTAAATAATTTTGAAATACTTTAACTAGCAAGGGAGCTATTTCATCTTTTATACTTAGCTGATTGTAAAAATGTACGCTGAAACCATCTGGCCTTAGTGTTTTGTTGGACCTCAGACTCTTAACAGCCAGTCTGATTTCCTTCACTGAGTTGGGGTTTTCTAATCCCTGGCTCAATTCTCTTTCCAAACTAGGTAATACCATGTTGCTAAGCTGCTTGTCAATCAATTCCTATCTCACCAATTGAGATGAATAACAGAGTTGCTATAAAAATTTAGGAAGGCTTTGGGCCTAATTCTTATTCATGCTGAAGTTACTTTACACCACTCTGGTTGTTCATTTACTGGCTATAAATGTAATTTATTGCCAGAGCAATATAAAGCGACTGTAGCATAAATGAGAATCTGATCCCCTACGTTCAAAGCATCTAACAACTTCAAATTGCCGAGTGCTATTTTCCCCCAGGAGCTAGCTTACTAGGATTTCAATGGATATAAAGAATGCAACAAGCCAATTAAAAATGAAGATATTAAAATAGAAATTGAATGGTTATTTCTAAAGTCTGTTTAGAGCTGATTTTTCCAAACAACAGGACTGATTAAGCCTAGCTTAACATGCAGACTTCATCTGAAGTTCAAACCTGCATGAAGCTTGGATATTTGCTACAGTGCACGCAATGTATTCTCCATATCACTGGGAGAAGGAGGACTACATTTCAGAGGTATGTCCAGGACTTCCTGACTTGCCTTATGGAGCTTCTCTCCCAGGAACCATCACTGTGAGCAATTATCAGGCAGTGATGCACAACAGTGTGTTTTGGTAATGGGCGAGTCAGGGAATAAGGACAAAAATAACTTCAATTTTTACGAAACTGTAGTTAACAGAAATGCCAAAGCACACATTGCTACCTTACACCTTTTCTCATTGCTGAAGTCATGCGTTCTGTTGTCTAAAGACTTAAAAAACAGTATGCATTATGATGCCCGGTGATGACTGGCAAGATCTACACTAATGCTGGTCTGTACCAAGGAAGACATCCGATGGCACGTAGACTCTGGAGTGGGCTATTTCAGTTTGGACAGAGTTCAGTCATCCCTGTGTTGTTCTTGTACCTCTGGTGTATGGGCATGTATACCTGCTCACTTTGATGTGAAGTCGGTATTCCTGTCCCCCTCCTCCTTTTCTCTTGATCTGCCAAAAGAAACCACCGGTCTGCCACTTCAACCACTCACATGCTAATAAAAAACTGTTTTACTGTGGAAACCACAGAGGCCAGAAGACTGATTTGCTGATACATGTTCTTACACACCATAAGTGAACTGGCCTCTGTGCTCTGCTCACTAGCTCAGACATAGTCAGCTGATTTCAATCCTATCTGCACTTTGCTGAAGAATATAGGGAGAGTACTGTACATATCATCATATACAAAGATTAACAGCCCTCTGTGGTTGCTAAATAACAACCTGGTTGCTTAACCAAGAGTAGAGTTAAGGTGTCTATGCCATAGTCTAGACCCCTCATCTGCTATATGAGCATTCTTAGACAGTTTAGCATTTATGTTTATGTTGTGTTTAGTAATTAGTAGTCACAATAACTGGCTCCTGCGACTGGATTCTGTGAAGGAAAACCCATGTGTTTCCTGTCCTGAAGGAGTAGGTATGTTCCTGTTGCACTAAGAAACATCAGCAGGCTTTGTGTCAGTCTTAGTGTGACTTTTGCACTGTTCCAAGGGACGTCTATGTCTAAAATTACTTTGCTAATTTTAAAATGAAAGGTTAAATTAATCCTACTGCTTCTATGTAAGCACAGCAGGCTTTATGGGCACTAAAAGTTAGAATCCTTTTCTTATTCTTTGGTGCTGATAATTCTGATTTACACCAATGTAATTGAGAGCAGAATATTTCTCTACTTCCCAGTTCAGATAAATCATTGTAAGTAGTAATATATTTCTGAGATGTTGCTCTTGCTATCAGAACTGTCTTTTTCTATGAGAAAAAAAAGAAAACTATATTAATGCTTTAGAGCAGAGTTGATCATCATATATTACTTAGGCAGTTATGATTAGTTTTGCATATGTTAAAAAACTATAACATTATTTAATGTTGTGGCAAATGCAGGAAATACTAGTGCCATCTATTGTTGAAAAATGGAGATTTGTAAATGTAATTTGTATATTGTATAGTAAAGTAGCATTAAAAATTTAATATTTTACTGAATTTTATTGCAAAATCAAATAGTTAATGTAACTGCATGTTTGGAGTATTTGTACTTCGTGTTCTTTGAAATTTGTGTATCTTCAAAAAGAAGATCCCTGGATTTTATTTTCATTAAAATCTTGCATCAGAAACTAAAGCCTGTTTTAGTTTTGGACCCTGCAAAAAAGCTTGTAGTGATTTGCTGTACGGTATGGGAGAAATTTTTGCTTGTTGGACACAGTTAATCTTGAGTTGAAGGGTTTTCAAAGTGCACAGTAATTAATGGGCCTAAGTGTCATGTTTCAAAGCAGTGCTGTGACATAGAAGTCCAAGTTTCACTGAGAGACTTTGGGCCAGATTCAGACAGCCTTTTTAACATCTTTGTGATGTTTAAAAAGTAAGGACCTGGCCTTTACTTACAGCAGAGTGATGCAAGGCATGTTAGATGTCTCTGCTGCCAGTACGGGGAGATGGGTGGCTCCAAAAAGACTTCAGAAGACCTAAATAATGAGGATGTTACCTTTCCCCACCAGTCCTGCTGGAAACCCAGGTGCCTCTGACAGATGAAGCCATCCTATTGTCTAGATAAAGCAGAAGTAAATAGACACAGACCTTTCTCTCTCTCGGTGTCCTGGGGAACCGTTGCCTTGGGAGTCACAGTGGCAAAGTCTTGTCTAAAGGAAAGCTGTGAGTTGTTCCCTCGTCCCCAGGTGATGCACAGAAGTACTACTACAACATATCCAGAGCTTGGCGGTCTCAGGTTGTCAAATCAGGCAGACAGTCCAAGTCTTGGTCACATCTGCGCAATTCTGTGTCAGTATTATTTCCTCCATCCTGACTGTTCACTGCAGCTGCAACACGGTCACACCAGCCATGAAAGGTGCTAGAGAAACCGAGCTTCTAACAGGATGGGAGAGAAGAACTACCTGAAGGTCAACAGAAAGATTGTTTAGTTGCTTCTTATCAAGCATAACAATCCCTAATAACTGCTGTGTTGGTGCAACACAAGCGTGCAGGATGCAGGGCAAGGAGCTCACTGTGTCCAGCTTGCTCTGGGACCCTTGTTCAAGGACTCTGCAGACATTACGGGTGTGCTGGTTCCCATGTATACCTGCCCTTGTTTCCCTCAGATTGTTAGGAAATAAGAGCAATAGAAGAGGTGGTAAGCAATAGATGGGTCAGTGGTACTCCAGGAGAGTTAATTTGTCTCAGCAACACCTCTAAACCATACAGCTCATCACCTGGCTTTCTTTGGGGGCACCCTGGTCGCTGTTATCACACAACAAATCATGAGAAGATTGTAACTGTGGGAAAAAGGTCATGGCTGGCTACGTCAACAGCTTCATTTGAAGGATGATGACGTGATCAGAACAGAAGGAATCCAGTCTACCTAAATCCTTTCTAAATCAAACTAAAACTCGGTCAGATCCCAGACAGCAATCCATTCCACCTTGGTCTAATCCTTTAGGCACTTAAATTTATTAGATACCTCCCTGAAAGCTTTGTGGGAGTTTAATTTTAATTTTGGAGCATTCGTTCTGGGAGGTAGGAGGGGGGTTCTTGCCTGTCACTTAATGGCCCATTGCAATTCATATGTAGGCAGACATTCATTTGAACTCCACCTAAATCCTCTAGATATACCCTGAATTTTAGACATGCTCAAGTCATGACTAATGCACCCTTGTATAGCTAGGAGTTCAAGGATCATGTGGAAGGGAAAAGACAAGCAAAACCTAAATAAAGGTTTCTGGTTAAGGCAATCACCCAAAAGGGAAAAGATCTCTGATTTCCAAACCAGGCTCCTCAAATATATGTGCACTTTATGTTAGACCATCTTTGCTTTAAAATACATGCAATCTTGAGAGCAAGGACCAAGGCTTCCCCTGCCTCATATTCAAGCTGGGTGCACTGAACACTTCATGTTTTACCATTAGGAGCTTGTTAATTTTTTTAGCATTTTCACTTGATAGCAAATGAAATGTAAACTTTGAAAAGCTCTCCTATTTCTTTACCTCTGCCAGGAGTAATTTTAAAGATTGAATATTAACCATATGAGAAGGAATAGCTTTATCACTGAATAATCAAGATATATACTCAATGAAAGTACCCCATTTATGCACAGCAGAATGGCTTCCTTATAGCAAATTGATATTGCTGTTTTGCCTGGGGGAAATCACTCCATAAGTATAAGAAAAATATAACATTGAAATATAAATTCATTTACTTCTAAGGTGCAAACTCTATATTTTGCCTGTAAATGAAATGTGAAATAATCCCTTGCAGCCTCACATATATATTTTTTTTCCTTCAGTTTTTAACACAAGCTATAACAGTTTGGGTATAACACTTTTTTCTTACAGGTCTATAATAAGAAAAATAGAAAGACGGTTCAGTATTGGCACAGCCTGAGCTGTTAAGCAGTGGGAGACTTTGCAGACTGTTTTTTTTTTTTTTACCCCTAAAATTGATTTTGCAATCAGGCATTTATTTGCTACAATCCTGTTTATTTTAGAAGAATATACATGAAATTCTGTTTTCTTGAATATGGTGGAAGTAAGAAAGAGGAGGCAGTTACTTTGCATACCTTTCACTTGCTAACATTTTACTTCAAGTTCTCTGATTTGGGTTGCTCTTTGAATAATACAACAATTTTCTTGCCATTTCCTGTGTTTTCTAATCCCTGCTTGTTTCTTATGGTAAACACACATTCTGGTATACATACATAGCAATTTCAACTCAGCTCATGTATTACCATGTAGTCTAACCTTTGAACACTAGTTTCCAGTGTGTCAGCTGTTAGTAAAGCAATTGGAAATTTAACTGTTTCCTTCTTGGGCCTGAATGAAATAGCTGGCTTTACTAAACACATCAGCTGTTGAAAATCTGTGATCCTATATCAGTTAAAGACTGGACAGTTAGGAGCCATGCAGCTTCCAGTGTAACTGTAAATTCTGAAGAAAACATCTAATTTAAGTTTTTCAGTTGGGATATTTACCTCCTGCGTTTTTGTTTTTTTTTCCCAGTATTTAGGGCAATGGGAATAATGAGGACTTTGAGTGTGTACACTGCAGATTAATAATAATATTTATATCATGCCAAATTTTGTAAAGAAAGGCTCTCACAGGCAAAAATGAATTCTTCAATTTGAAATATAAAACCTGGGGAGTGCTCTAATCCAGAAATTAGAACCTTTTTGAAGAAGTTTAGCTATGAACTATAACTTAATTTTTAACATCATGTCCAACTTTTTGGCTTTGATTGATATCAATAGATGAATCACTATCATAAATATGGAAGCACAGTGTTTCAAAAAAAACCCTTAGAAACAGCCACAGGCAATTTCAAAAGTATAAAGCCCAACTGTTTTGTAAAAAAAAAAAGTCTCGACAGATATTCAGTTGGCATGTTTAATGTTATTCTGAAATTGGCTGAAACTTTGCTGGAGCTAATTCTTCATTCAAGACAAAATTAAAAATTGAGTAAACCGCTTTCCCTGATAGTTCAAATTATTAGATGTGACTAAGCAAAACACAGGTCACATACAAGGTCAATTAGGAATGTGAATTTTATGAACGGAAGGGTTTGTCAGTGGGTTGAATGCAAGCACAAAGAATTGTGTAGTGGTTAATGGGCACGTGTCTGAAAAAGCAGCAGCAGAAACAAAATTTAAAAGAACCACAGCTTCCATGGGCTCTTTTCCATTTTGTAAAGATTTTATATACTTGCCATCTTTTCTCCAAGCCAGAAGAACAGGCTACATCTACTAGGATCCCTTTCTGATTATGGGGTTTTATCTAGTGAGAAATGAAATAGTTTTGAGACTAATTTAACAACCAGTCCCCAGAGATGGTACACGGATCACTAGTCTGAGATAAAGTGTGATCCTGCATAAACCCAGTAATTCAAAGCCCAGACTCTGCAGGGAATGGGATCTTGAACTAGTATTCCTGCAATAGTTTGGAAATGGAAAATCTCAGATGTTATATCTAAACCCCAAACTCTTTTTATGAGAGCAAAACTACAACATGATAGTGCCATTTTGTGACCATCTATGTGGTTCTAGATATCAAATAGTTATAAACTAATGAGGGTGAAGGGATTTGAACATATGGGCCCATCAGTACTTGGCACTCCTCATCCTATGGTTTTACTCACAGACAAGAATGAATGAATAAATAAATAAATAAGATACAGAGATCACAGGCAAAATGCGTCTACTTCCAGTCTTGAATGGACCTGTAACCAGTACAGATATGGAGACCCAGGAGAGCACACACCCTCAGTCTGTGGGGCAAAAAAAAGATGTTGCAAAGTAGATAAGGAAATAATTACCTGCTGAAGGACTTACATAAATGCCCATGAAAAAAAAATTATTCACTCTCTTTGAAGAAGGACAGAGTAAGATGTTTGGAAGTATACTTTTTTACTTGAAAGAGGATGAATCTCCCAGATCAGATATGGCCAAGGGTTCACCTTGTGATGGTTGTGATTACACTGTACATTTTGTCCGCTGACTTAAAATAAAATCAATTTGGAAGATTATTTAACCTGAAAGGTGGTGATGATTCAGTATATAAGAATCAGAATCAGACTGAGGTTTCTTTGCTACCTTTGTTGCTTGACCATTCATGTCTTTTCCTAAGTGATAAAGCCTCATGAAATCCATGCAATGACCCTTGTAGAATTTTCATTATTATCCTCTCTTCCCCATATTTCACAGTAGGCAGCAATAATTTTGCCCTCGCTGTAAATGTGGCAACAGATCTACGCTGTGGTTTTATTGTGCAGAACAGAAGATAAGATGATTTTAAATTTGTAAGCTATCTGCCAGGTTGTAGAATTTAATTTGCAAGACCAAACTTCCACAATATTGTGTTTATGTTGCAATGTCATTTACTGTTTAATAGAAACATTCACAATGCCCTAGTTCCATCTGTTAGAAATAGTGAAGGCTGATAAACACTATGCAAACACAAGATGCAGCTTTCTGGCAAATTATGTTTAGTACAGCCCCCAAACATAAAGCAAGATTTATAACATTTACATCTCTCTTTTTTTTTTTTTTACTGTGCAGTAATTACTCTAGAGCTTTGACTAGATATACAAATAACGCACGCAGTTTTACATTTAAATTATTGTTTGAGAAGACAGGGACAAGTACATATATATCCACCCACTCACACACACACACATTTCATACCTCCATTTGTACTGCAGTTATGAATCTTGTTAAGGCTGTAGAATTTTTGATATAATTACTTGTAAATATATTTTTATCAGACAAATCTGGTTGAAAGGGAAGCCCACACAGCAGTATGTGTTGTATGAAAAAAACTTTCAGTTTTTGATTAAGAAAATGGTGATGAATTAGATGAGTAGTAATAGACCCACAAAGGGCACTCTGATAAATAACCAAAGATGAAATTACTGCTGTTCCCTGCTCGCAGGAGAGAGATTTTATAGCAATAGTGCAGGTGAGTCACTGAGCAAGGGTGTCAGCAGTTGTGGATGAGGTGTACTAGCAAGAGAAAGTTACTGATAATGCTGTTTGGGCATGATCTCTTTATCATCTGCCATGAATCAAAGAATGGAAAGCAAATTATATTACACATTTAAGGAAAAACAAACTTGCAGTCTGAAATAGTCAGTCTATAGAAACACTGCAGACACAGTTCAAATAAGCTGATGTCTTCTTTTTCTCAGACTTGGTGCCTGCAGATGGATCTTAATAGGTGGAAGGTTTTTTTTTTTTAATTTCATTTTTGAAGCAGGTATATTTCAAAGGCATTAAATAAATTGACAAACCTCATTGTAGTCACTGCTGACAGTCTTTGAAGTTCGTGCATATTTCTTCCATGGCAGAAAAAAATTGTTTGTTTTTCCAGTCAAGTTGCCTGACTTTGGCTTAACCATACCCTTTCCAGTACATAGCCACATTATTTAAATCTTCTAGGCCGTTTGAGCAGAACATGTTATAGCCTGATCTCTTGGAAAGTTAACCTGTAACACTCACTTTTGGAAAGAGAAGGTGTAAAGAGGAATAAGCTCTTTTCCCGAGAGAAGTTTTGCACATCCAACTCCTCAGTTATATTTGAATTTGGAGTAATTAGCAGGGGGAGACACGACATTTACAGAAAAAAGTATATCATAGGAGGCAACTACTTCCTAGGCTGTCACCCCAGGACAAAACACCTTTCATGACTCCAGCCTTAGCTGAGTAACCCACAACGCTAATATGTTTATGTTTCCATCTTACATTTTTCCTAATGTTGTAGGTATTTACTTTAAAGTCTTTTCTGCCTGTCACAATAGGGATGTGATTTTAATGTGAGCCTCAAACTGCAGAAGAAAATAGGGAGGAAAATGTGTATATTTACCACATATTGCCCTATGTAGCTGTAGTTTAATCCATTAACCTGTTTATTACTAGCTTTTCACTGCAATACTGTATATGTGGCTTCTCTGCAATATAAGTGAAGCCTTTTAGGTATATGAAGTCAGAAAGACTTCACTGGAGAAGTGGCCCTAATCTGGAATACAGTGAAGAGTCAATTAAAAAAGATTTCTGTCAGAAAGACGGAAATACACAGAAAATGCAGGTCCCTTATCCCTCTGGCCATTTTTTCTTTACAATATGGAGTCTTCAAATGTCCATTCTTCCCATTCTTTGCTTGTGACCTTTGCTGTAAGGACAAGCATTTTCTTATCTTTTTCTTCCTGGAGTCAAGTTAATTTATTTTACTGATCATATCAAAGGCCTAATTCTTATGTTTGTACCTGTATTTCACCGGATGAGTTTAACTGGGTGTAAAAGAATGTTAAGTAAAGATAACAGGATGATTCATTTGAACCCAACAGGTACAAATTAAGTTGTTAAGTGTATTATATACATTGCATTGCTTATCATGTCTGATAAGCAGGCTCAGTAACATTTAGCTCTCACACATCTTGTAGGTGCATCAAGAACATAACTTTTTGTGTCAATTTTTTAGTAGCAATGAAAGTAAAAAAGAAGGTTCCTGATTCAGAAATTAGGTTTGCCAGTGCTTCTTTTCCTCTTAAGTATCTGCCCTCCTCCTGCTGCAAGGAGCTATTACACTGCTGGAAATTACAACCTGGTCTGTTATGAACAATCAAAACTGGTGTATTATAAAGTGTTGAAGCGAATTCTCGTTGGGCTGTAAAGTGCAATTAGTTCATGCAGTAGAGACAGGGACCTCCAAGAGAAGTACGATGGATGGATGAAATGGTCAGTTAGCCACTGTCTCCAAAATAGCTGTTTGTTTGTGTGAGTCAGCACCCCGATAACTATATCTGTGCCTGTGGTCTGGTATCCCATAAGGTCTAAAGAGACAGGCCTGCATTTTGAACCTACATTGCAGCATCTGATGAATAAGGACAGAAGAGCTAATTAATTAGGTACAGAGTCAGAGTCAATCAGACTGGGAGGAAACCTCTCTATGGAGGTTATCTATCTATCTGGTCCAATCTCCAATTCAGAGTAGGTCCAGCAGGTTGCCCAGGTGTGTGTCCAGTCGAGTTTTGAATATCTCCATGGATGGAGACTCCACAGTATCTCTGGGCAACCTGTTCCAGCATTTGGCTGCCTTCACTGTGAATATTTTTCCCCCCTAATATCTAATCAGAATTTCCTTTGTAGCAGCTTGTGTCCATTGCATCTCATCATTTCACTGTACGTCTCCCAGAAGAGTCTAGCTCCATCTTCTCTACACTCTCCCATTAAGTAGTTGTTGTAGTCTACCTAGCCTTCTCAATGCTGAACAAAACCAGTTATTTTATCCTCACCTCAGGCCCTAATCATCTTGAGAGAAAACAGTTTGTCTAAACTTACACTTTACAGTAGTATACACAGCATAGAGTTTAGCTCTTGGAATCAGGTCCTGGATATATATCAGACTTATCTATGTATTCAGGAACCAAAAGAGCAAAATCAAAGTACAAGATTTCTCCTAGATGCATGTAAATTGTTAATCTGAATTAACTGCTGTGATCCTTAGACAAATTGCCAGGAAAAATGGAAAGGTGTGTTTGTATTGTTATATAGGGCATTAGTGGAGTGATAAGTAAGAAATAATGTTATGTCCTTCTGACTAATATTTAAAAAACATACATAGCAAACAATATTTGTAGCTTTCTTCTAAGCCTTTTATAATTGGGCAAAGTTTGGAAAATATACCATAAAGTCATAAGCTAATGACCATCACTTAATAAGTTTACCCAACAGAAAAGTAACTGGTTATTTGATTAGAGTCTATCAGTATGTACACTGGGATGAGATTTCTTGGATCAGAGCATTCTTGAATCAATAAGACAACACAAAAGTTCTGTGGTTGGAAGACAAATTTATAATTTGGGGTTAAAATAATGTACAAATATTTTTAAATTATGGTAATTTACAATCAAAACAACTTACCTTGGAAGTAATAAACTCACCATCATGTGAAGCCTTTACATTGAGATTGGATGTCTTTCTGAGAAATGTCCTCCAGCCCAACCAGAAATTATAGGTCAAATATAAGAACTACTGGGTGAGGTGTTGTGAATTTCATTATGCAAAAGCTCAGACTAAATTATCAGTATGATTACTTCAGGTTTTAAACTCTCTGTATCTATAAAGTAGCACCAGGGTGATGTGCCACATAGTTAAAACCCAATAGCTGCCTGGACTGGAAGAAATACCTTACTTTTATGTTAGATACTACCATGGTCTCCATCTTTCAAATTTCTAATCACTTGCATTTATTTTATCAACACCCACACCAAAAGATGGTAGGAGGAAAATATGTTCTTTTTATTTTGGACGTGAGTTAGACTGTCTTCTTTTGATACTCAAAGTAACATGGGTTATATCTCCTGTTGCAAATAACTAGATTTTTATGATTTCTGGCCATTTCTTAGGCATAATGAAAATGAAACTCATTAAATAATCTACATGGATAAAAATCCCTAATCACATTTCACTTTCAGTTCCTTGAAACTTACATTTTATTTATTGAATCTATTGCATATGAGATGATTGTATAAAACAAACAAATAAAAATGAACAAACAAACAGCTATGCATACGACTTTGGAAGAGAACAGAGAGAGTGTTCCAAACCTATGAAATAATTTGTTTTGCTCCTGTTGGCCACATGTGAAAGCAGAGCGATATTTAAATCACCCAAAGAGCTCTATTAGGATAATTATGAGCTAAAATCTCTGCACTTTATCTTTTTTTTATCTGTGATGTTCCTAGTCAGAAAAGCATTATGCTTGAATTTTCTGTGATTTCCCCTAGAAAGAGCTCTCTTCTTCACTGGGACTGCTCCTGCTTTGCAGGATGGGGCTCTTAGTCCCTGGAGCTACTCCATTACTGCTGTAGTAGCATACCATGTGCATTCCTCAGCCTATTTACACAACAGATTGTAGTAAATCTTCAACTTAATATCCTAAAACCTTT
The DNA here is from genome assembly GCF_036417845.1 of Apteryx mantelli. Lineage (NCBI taxonomy): Eukaryota > Metazoa > Chordata > Aves > Apterygiformes > Apterygidae > Apteryx > Apteryx mantelli. The sequence continues at coordinate 39,853,831 of NC_089978.1, forward strand.
TTTTATGAGGCATAGAAATAAGTTTTCCTTCAGTAAGTGATGCTTTCTTAGCCTTCCAAAAGCACAACCTAAACTTTAGAAGCCTAAAATAAATTGTATATATCCTATAGAATTCCTCTAAACAAACAAAACTGAGGGATATTTTATAGCAGTAATCATTTCTTACTTGCAAATGTTTCAAAAGATTCCCACAGCAGCATGTGTTAAGGAAGTATCCATCTGTTCTTGTTTCTCTGCACAGAAATGTGTGGAATAGCATTTCTAAATGTTCAGGGCTGTCATTAAAAGGGGTTAGCTGTGACTGTCACTTAAAGCATTCCTGATATTGAAATTATGATGAAGAATAGCTTTGGTTCCCTTGCAGTTTGCGAATATGATCAATAGTTGCCTGAAGAAACATCCTATCAACTGACTACTGGTTAAAATTATATTCTGAAAACTGCTTCAGTATTCCTGTGACTCAACTGGAAACGCTGTATCAGCAGCATTACTATTCTCTGAAAATATGGCTCAAAACCCAGCTGTTGCAGCTATGTTAATTGATGAAAAAAAGTTAAGAGAACTGAAGCATTTGTACTGCACTTGAAATTTATTTTTCTATTTAAATATTCAAGGCTTTTCAGCTTTCTCCTCCATTGAGAAAAATTCTTTGAGTCACTTCTTAGGAAGGCTTCAGAGTCTCTAAACTTGAATGCAACAGCATTGGTGGATTGGAGTTTCATGGATGCAGCAGTGGGAACAGTATGAGAAAGGAGAGATGCATACAAGCTGAGAAACCAACAGATGAATGTATTCTGAGGTGAAGCAGAAAATGTACGGGAAAATGATAAGAATGAATCTATAAAATGTCTATGAAACTTCTACACACTTCAGGTTGTTATAATTTAAGTATGTATATTTAAGCTATGACTGTCATATATTCAGCAGATAGGAAAACATAATTTGGCAAACTGTGAAAGTGTTAAAAATAAAAATTCTCTCTTTGCTATTTAGCATTGTACCCCACTAAAAGTCTGGGAACAAAAAATATAAGCAAATTTCTACATATAGCACATATGACTATTAATTATAATATCTCAAGAATCAAAGCTAAAATACTAGCAACTGAGGTATTGAGGCTTCATATTAGTTCATGATTTGCAGTGGCTGATTGCTTCCATCAAAAAATACCCTGCTAGTAGTGCTTTCTCAAACGCCAAGGCTACATCTGTCCATTATGTTTTTACTTCTATTCCTATATTCCTTTGATTCCATCATCCTCTCTTATATGTGGATGACTTGATTTAGATACTTGGTCAACTTATGGAATTAATTCTGGTATTGCCAACCACAACTGTTTAAGGTTGAAGCTACAAGCAAAGCTTCAGAAAATTAGTTTTGAAACCATCAGTTAAAAAAAAATAGCAACACAGAGCTTTGCATCTTCCAAAGAAGCCCCTCAAACAGGTAAAAGCTGCCCAGTCCTCAGTTGGCACGGGATCATTTCATCCAACCTTAAATGCAGTTATAAGTGTAAAACTTACATTGGCTTTTTGGAGGAAACAGGTTTTTTGGCTGTTGACCTTACTGAGATTTTTAGATCTACAAAGATGTAAGTAGAGGAAACCGGGTTTCTAAGAAAACAGTTAATTAGGAATATTGAAACTGAAAAGTGAGAAAAATATGGTAACAGCATTTTTACCTAGAAAAAGCTACCATGGTCTGGACAATAGAGCATGCAAGATACTAATTTGTTTGATGGAAAAGCATGGAGAAGCACTGTGTACTAGGATTGTTTTGGTAGGAAGCATTTTGATAAGCCACCTGCCAGGTTAAGGCATTCTCAGAATGTAACCATGGTAATGTTGCTGACGCAAATGTGAAAGAGTGATTTGTTCAGTCACTAAGAATTAGGCACCTTAATGCATTAACCAGAACTGTTAGGAAATGCTTGGAAATAAATATGTAAAATAGGTATAAAAGGTTCTTTTAGAATGTTTAGTGTTTTACTTGGGGCAATATTTGTTAACAGCAGGCCCCTTGTTTATCAGGCTAAGTGAACGAGGTTGTGAGCACTGAAACAGATAACAAACTGCTGTGTTCTGCTCTGCTGTGTTGTGTTTTGTGCTTTGATGGAAAACAACTGTTTTTATAAAAGTATGTTAACCCATGCCTGTGTATCTGCTGAACGAGACCTGAGACTTGCAGCAGTAATTGCAGAAAATCTGAAGAGAGACAAGCCTAGCAAAACCAAAAAGGTTTAATTAGGCTTCATAACAGTGGCCAGCGATTTACCTTTGTCTTCGAGGAGTTGCTGCCACTTTCAACCCCTATTCTCCGTGTTACTCTTTTTTTCCTTGGCTTTTCCCCCACACACATATCCTGCCCTTCTCACATCTGCCTTTCATGTGGCCCTCAGTTCTGCGCTCTTCTCACACCTCTAATTTGCGGCTGCACTGCTCCACAAATAATGGATTTGTTTTCTCCAAAGAGGCGATGATCTGATGATATACTGCCTTCAACATGAGTACTGACTCAATTAATTTCTACCCTGATGTCAACACAAGTGGTTGCAGGACCGTGCTGCAAATCAGATCAGAAAAGAGATCCACTTTAAAATAAAAGCTAGCCACCTCTTTTCTCCCGCTCCCCCTTTTTTAGCCAGTTGCCTGGTTCATACTGTAGCCACACAAACAGTTTTCTAAGCATAATTAAAGGGATACCTCAGTGAATTTTATAGGGAGTGGAAGAGAATACTGATTCTTGCTTCGTAGCCAAATGAGGGAAAAATATAAATTTATAAAATCTGTATTCAATCTTCATGCCAAAATGTACTTTGTATGAGAAGAAAAGAGTCCTTAATGACCTCTCTCCATAGTTATACCTTGTGTTTATTTTGTTTGCTTACTACTAGCATTGCTTACTGTATTATTGTTTCATAAGTGATTATTTAAATTCATTGTATCTTATTTCACTGGTGAATTCCAATTAACACAAGTAGCCCAGACTGTTGCTCTTGGCTATGGCCCGGTTGTTGCCATCTTCTCCTTATTCTCTCAGTTTTGTTACTGACTTCCTCTAGAACTTTTATTCTGAACTCTCACTTATTTTTTTTTCCTTTTGCTCATTTTTCATGGTTAGCACCAGTTCTCAATGGTTCACTAATTTGCCAGACAGCATTCTGCTTTCCGGAGCATACTTGTGTCCCCCAGGCTGTCATCTGTTGGATTCTGCATAGAGTAGTTGCTGAATTCGCACATGTATTTGCTGCTGAACTGCATCATTTTTTGGGGAGGTGGAGGGGGGGACTGAGGAGAAAGTGAACTTACATATTTGTACAGAAGTAAGGGAGATATAGTTTTTAAAACTTGTGGCAATGGGTGCTCACTTGTAATAAGGGCTATTGTGGATTTGGGGTTATGCAGCTTTTTTCTGTCTCTGAAGCTTTTCTTTTCTCTCTTATGCCCCTGTAGCTGTATGGAGTACACTTGAAATAGGCACTCAAGGTAAATATCTGAGCTAAGGAAATTCAAAGTGTATACTTGCAAATAATGAGAAGTTGCTCAGTGTTCTAGGATTTCTGTTGTTGTTTTTTTTTAATTCTTCATCTTTGAGAATACCAGAATTTAACCTATCAATTATCTGAAACATATAGTTGGTAAAAGTATATTTTGCTTTTAGTAACTTAAAATATGTTGGGTTGCTTTAACCATGATTATATCTCTTCATAATTCTGTGGTTACTCACAATATAGGACCCAATTCTCCATTAAAAGAAGATTAAAAAACTACTATGAAGATCTGCTGATCCTTTCGTATACTCTTGGTTTCTTCTGATTTGCTAACACTTGGGATACAAGGTGTACTGGGGACAGAATTGTAGCTGAAATCAAAAGAGACATAACAGATATATAAATAAGAGCAGAATCAGAAAAGAAAGAAATTGAATCATTCATAAGTAAAGGGCAGCAAATAGCATATGCAGTTATTGCATTTGATTAAGTGTTGCAGAATTTGATTTTGCTGCTTCTTGAAAGTTCCGAAGAAATTAATTTTTTTCTCCAAACTGCACTGGTTTGGGACTGCAAACTACAGTGGAAAAGTGGTGGTAGCCAAAAGCTTCCATCTCTGAATAGGAAAGATACATGACACAGTATATTTTCACTGCCAGGAAATAACACAAAAACATTCTTGCCTGTTTACTCAATCACGTGTGTACTCAATCACGGAGAGAAAGTCAACTGCTTAGCTGGAGCGTGGCATAGGTTTCCAATAACTTGCTTTTCCTCAAACACAGACATAAGACAGCACTTCAGGAAAACTACAGAGTGAATCTTTTATGACCTGAAAATAACATTTTTAGATTTCTACAAGGAAAAAAAAAGAAAAGAAAAGTTTATTTATTTGGTCTTTTTCTCTCACCTCACAATTAAGTCAAGTGCTAACACAGTTTGCTGGATTATATATGCCCCAAACAACTCATATATAGATGATATCTTCTCTGGTGTTGTGGGTATACAAAATTAAAACTTTATATATTTAGTAGTAATAATAGTAAACCAATATACAGAGTCACCATACAGTCATATATGCTGCTGCATACTAGGTAGTCACTGTTTTGCTGTGCATCTGTGCTCTAGTAACTAATCTATCTCAACAGGTCAGGTCATATTCTGTTAGCATTTTATGCAGAATAATGCTGTCTATACCTGGCATTGCTCTGTTAGGTTGATCTATGGGCTTCCATCATCTGCAGTGTTTTGGGTGTTTTTGCCCTACTCCAGAGGAACAGCATAGAGACATTAGTCTCTACACTGGATGGGCAGCTCTAAGATGTTCCACCCATGCACACACTGCAGGTACTTTATTTGCCCCTAAGAAAACCTGACACTGTGAGGCACCCTCTTAAGACAAAGAGATGTCTCTTGCATGACATCTATCCCACAAAGCCTTTAACATGTCTCAAAGGCACTCCAAGTGCTGTCCCAAGCTCAACTGTCCCCTATACATGCCACGATTTCACTGTGCAACTCTTCATGGGCAGTTCTGCCCAGCACTGTCCAACAGTATCCACCTTAATTTCACTGAGACGAACTATGACAAATTCAACTTGAGATGCTGGGAAGCATGAAGAAAAGAGCAGAAATCTGCAGAGAGCATCAGTCATTCCTTGTCTGCTCTCCTTGTCTTTGAGGGCATCTCTTTCTATCTTGTATGTCGAGAGTCTTTATGGAAAGCTGTTGACCTCTAGCAATGTCTCTACTGTTAACGAGTTTAGTTAAGTTACATCATATATATCTATTTCATGCTTCAGTCATGAACTGACTGCCACTGTGACACTGATTACATGATGTAACAGACCACGTTCATAACTCTGGGGTGGTAGCAGTAAGCAGCAAGTATGGGCTGCACCACAAGGGAAGCCAGGAGCTGAGGGTGACAGCAAGGCAGGCAGGGTAGTCACTACACCAACAAGGGCACAGTCCCACAGGACCTGAGCAAGGAAAGCACAGCAGATCTGATGATGGTGACCAGGGTCAGCCAATAGTCTAGATCACTAGACACATCTGTAGTGATGAGGCAGGTTCAAGATCAAGCAAGGAAGTCAAGTCAATGGGTCAGGATCAGCAATGGACATGGCCAGGCACAGGCATACCAGGAAGGTAGCTCAGGCACATTACAAGGGTGTGGGCCTGAACTTCAGTGCAGCTCCGAAGCAAAGAGTAGGAGGCCTCCATGAGACTTTCCACAGCTCTTTCTCACACAGCTCTTTTCCTGGCAGGCTGACCGAAGGTTGCAGCTGCACCATAACAGAGCTGGCCTGGAACACAGACAGCCAGAGCCCTAAGAGGTGTGAAGAAATTGCAGAGCTCACTGGTGCACTCATGGCCCTGATAGTGGCATGCTTGTTTCCAGTCCTGAAGGTATCAGGCTCTTAAAGGTAATCATGTTAGAGGTTAGGCACAGTTGTTCGGGGCTTGGATATTTACTAGATCCTGGTGAAAGTCTGCAAAGCCATATGCTATTTGATCCTCTGCACCCTGGCTATTTACCAGCTCAGCGTGCTGAGGAACAGCAGGTTGAGCTGTGCCAACATCACCAATATTTTACAACCCCTCCCGCTAACCCTTGGAAGGGGCATGCCAGTGTCGTAATTACATGGAATTACATTCTGCTGTACTTAGTGATCCATCACACCCACCATGCAGGTTCATCCACGCTAACATTCGAACCTGAACTGGCCATATTTTGACAAGCACATAGAACTGGCCATAGCATCATCATGCCATTATATATAAGGCCTTGTCCTGACAACTTGATAATTGTCCTTTGAAAGCAGTGATGCTGCCTCTGAGACTGACATAATGCCAGTGTGGAATATACCTTCAAGACCACCATGGCCTGCCATGTATGTAACGATTTGTGGGAGAAAGAGCAGAGCTTGTTAAAACGGAACGGTACCAAAACTGCTCAGTCGGATGGCAAAACCAACGGGAGCCAGCCTGACTAAAACTTTAGTTCTGGCCTTAGTGGAAGTTATCTTTCCTTGCAACACCACCTGCAATTACATAGTTTGTGCCTTTGTGTGCTGGTATTACATCCAAGACTTCAGAATTAACGGTTCCCTGACAGCAGCTGGATTGCTTTGAGACAGAAGAGGCCACGCTTGGCCCCTCACCCTCAACAAACACCTCAGTGGTGCAAAACAGTTGTAATATGCTGGACTCCTTGCTATTCATCTACAACTTAGGGAAGTTCATGATAGAAAGAGGAGAAAAAGAAAGACTGTGTGCTGAGCACTTTTCTCCCCCTTCAGATAAAACAGAGAAAACATTCACCAATAGCTCTGCACATTTTGGTTGAAATGCAGTAAGAATACATACTAAAAAGGTGATCCTTTTGACTGCAGCCTAATCAAATTAGGCACTGCGCATCACTGAGAGACAGTCACTTTTTACCAGGGTCATCCAGAATGTCTCTGAGATTAAATACACTTGCAAGCACCTTTTGGAGCTATGGCCTAGGGCAAATTATTCAGAGAAAGAGAAAGAATAGTATAGAAAGGCACATTTTCTCCTAGTTCATTAAAACAATTAAGAAACACCCCTGTAACCCTGGCACACTCCTAGAGATTCAGTGAATAGAAATGAAGGCCCTTTGCCTTCACTACCTTGTTACTTTGGGCCACAGGTCTAGTGTAAGACTGTCTGTTCTTGCATTCAGTAAGAGGACCTGTTATCTTCAAATAATGCAATGAAGAAAGCCTACAGAAGACAAAAAATCAGCCTAAACCAGCATTAAATAATAATTTGAACTTGGCTGGTTAATAATTGGAATGTAATAGAAAAAACAAGTTGTACTGCATAATTATATATGGAGTACAAGTAGAGTGTGACAGAGGTGAGGGGTCCTTATTACTTACTTTGGGCTTAGAGTACACTATAGGACATTGTTGCTTATTTGCAGTTATAGTACCTAAGATGACATATTAAGTAACCTTCCCCCTCTCCCACTGTATCTTTCTAAATAGCCATGTAATACCTCAAGCATATATATAATATACAAAATTTAAACTTAATAGAACCAAAATTTAAAAAGACAATTTTATTGATGTGTAAAGATCTTATTAAAACATAAATAGCTTCATGTATAGCATTTTGAAGATATAAAGTAGTAGGTACACATTATTTCTTTGAAGGAAAAGATCATTATATTTAATTCTCCATTTTTCTCTGAAAGCTGAAATCTTTTGCAAAAGATGTATCAGAGCAATTTGATAAATCTTATATGCTGTGTTTGGATGATCCAGAATGTTGTTAGTATTTAGCACGTTTTTGTCTAAAACACTGAGAAACCTGTTTTCAGAGACAGGTAAACCACAGATAAATGAATATGTTGCATCAGAACTGTTCACACATTAATACAGCAGCAGAAACTGTCCTGTTGCCACGGCTTGGAGTGCATCCCCCTTCTAGGAGTTTGGCTGGTGAAGGGAAGGGGTTTAGCTGGCTGAGTCCAAGGTCAGTTCCTTCACTGATGAGCGCTGCGGTGAGGAAAGCCGGAAAAAAGGGCTGCCCCCTCTCCTTTGGGAGCCGCTTTCCAGCTGGGACTGCACCGCTGGCCCCCACCTGAGCCACATCACGGCTATGCAGCAACTCCGGCTCTGCCCAGTCCTGGACCTTTGCATGTCTGGCCCTGACCAGGACCTGCCAGCTCTGCATCCCGGCTTGGCCTCGGGCCGGTCTCGTCACTACGGACTTGCTGGGGGATCGTTGGGCTGCGTCTGACTCAGCCACTGGCCCTGGCCCTGATCCTGACTGGACTTGCCGCTCTGCATCCCGGCTCCTTGCTGGTGAGGTCTGTGCTCCCACCTGCCTTGTCATCGCCCTCTGCTCCAAGAGCCCCTTCCCTTGGGAAGCAGCCAGCCCTCGCTGTGCCCTGATGCTTTTCTGCTTGGTTTTGAGAATAACCAGTTTGAAGCATTCGTTAAAATTTGACGTAGCGGATTTGCACATCGAGCGGTTTTAAATAGGACTGTCAACCAGTCACACATGTGGGTGCATTTGTGCAAGCCATCACAATGGCTAAAAATTACTGTTTTCTCCAATAGTGATCTCTTTCAGAGGTACTGTAGAAAGAGATTTAGAATCACACAAATTACCCTGAAGTTAAATATGTAAATTTAACAGTTAATTGTTCCTCATAGGCCTTGTTTTTTTACCACACAGTTGTCAATGGCCAACATTTTGAATCAGACACTTGGAAAGGGAAACAGGATCATGCTTCTCAACTTCAGTGAGATGTGTCAAACTAGGTTATGGTTTGGACGCAAAGAGTCTGAGCAAATTTTGTAAAGAGTGATGCAATCATTCATCTTTAATAACATATATTTTTCAGAGAAAGCCATGTAGGCTAGAGCTCTTTACAGGCGTGCTGGAGTCTAGGCTCATTGCCTGTGTAGTCCTAAGTACTTTGACATTCCCTAGCTTCAGCAGAAACCGTCATTTATACTACAGGTAGTGTGTGCAGAGATCAGGTCTAAGAATGTTTTCTCATGAGCAGTTGGTACAGAGGGTCTTTTTCCTCCAATTTGCAGTTCTCTGACTGTCTGGCAGGTATTGTATCACCTTCTGGATGCTACAACAGCTCCATTCTTTCAGAGCATAATTCCCATTAAAAGGCAGTCCAGGAAACTGAACGTTTATTTCAGCGCGCAGGGCAAAGCATATTAAAAAAAAAAAAAAAGGCTTAAAAGAAACAAAGGAGCATGTTTCTTTCTGAAAAGTCTTGTCCGTCGCTCTAGAAGCCCAATTCTCATTGCGGTGAGGATAGCGAGAAGAGTGTTTTTTTCCTAATGAGTATCACCAATATTTACTTATCGATGAAACGCGCTTAAAACAAGCGCTTCCCGCTGTTATTCCTCCCGCTGGAGAGGAACCAGGCCGTCGCTTAACGCCACCGCTAATCTACAGGAGAAGCTGAACCGAACCGGGCCCCCAGCGCCGCCACGCCGCCGCCGGCCCGGCGCAGGCCGCCCGCAGGGCCCCGGCCGCCCGCCGCAGCCGCGGGGCAACCTCGGGCCCAGCGCCGGGAACGGCGGCGGCGGCGGAAGGCCCCAAGCCGCGCTCCCGCCGCCGCCCTCGCGCTTTCCCGTCCCCGTCATGGCGGCAGCGGCTTCACGGCGGGCGGCAGAGCGCCGCCTCTCCGCCTCGCGCAGGGGCGGGGAGCGGCGCCGGCGCCGGTCGCGGGCTTTGTTCGTCTCCGTGTGCGCCTCCGCCTCCCTCCCTCCCTCCCTCCCTCCCTCCCTCCCTCCGCCGCCGCCCGCCCCCGCCGGAGAGCTGGCCGGGCCCGGTGCCCGGAGAGGCCGCGGCGCGGGGGGACGACCGGGCCCCGCGTGCCTCCGCGCAGCGCCCGCGCCTCGCCGCAGCGCCCGCCCCGCGCCCCGGCGGCGCTGAGCCGGGTGCGGAGCGGCGGCGGCAGGCGCCATGGCCGGCGGGGCCAGGGCCGCGCTCTCGGAGGCGGGCTGGTAAGTGGCGGCGCCGCGGCCCTGCCCGGCCCTGCCCGGCCTGGCCTGGCCCCGCCGCCGGGCTGCGCTAGGCCGCGCCGCGGCCTCCCGCCATGCCGGCGGGCCGGGCCTGGGTAGCGGTGGGTGTGTGTGTGGGGGGGAAGGTCCGGATATTTATTCATTCATTTGCTTATTTATTTTTATTTTTTTTGGTAAGCGTGTGCTCGTTTTCAGGAAGCAACAGCGAGAAAGAGGCAGGGTGACATGATCCCCCTGCTCGGGCCCTGTGCGGTGGCGGCGCAGCTCTGGTGTCTTTTCTAATCGTGCCACCCTAGTTGGGCCCTTGCAGTGAAGAAGATAAGATAGAGGAAGTAGAGCCAGAGCAGGTTAAATGGGCACTTGGGGCTTGGATCTGGATACTCCTCTTCTCTAGCTTGTGCGTATCGTTGGGCACCTTCTCCCTTTTGGAAGGGGGCACTCGAATGGGTTGTTCTTCTCAAACATCCACTGCAAGCTGTGCATGCTATTTGCTAGCCTATAGGTGTGCTGGCTTGTTGACTAGACCTTGATGATTTATTGATCAGTATAATTCCCTTACTGGTCAACAGTTTGCCTCTTCTCCTCAACAACTTGCAGTTCTTTCCCCCAAGTGAAAGCTCATTGCTAAGTACCACGCCACAAAACAGTTTATTTTGGCTGTGTTTGAGAAAACCGCTTATATTGTGAGAAGTGTCATTATTTCTGGTGGTGGTTGGAGATAGTTTTCTTTCCATGCTTTTAGTTTAGCTTAGTGGTTTTACTTGATTGTGCTTTCTCACTTATGGCTAACATAAAAGATTAAACCAAGGATCATATTTTAATTGTTGCTTTTATGGTAATACACTTGATATGACTTCTTTTAAGTTTGGATTAAAACAAAGCATATGGAGGAGCTTTTGTAAATATGCTAATCTGTTACCTTCCTGCTATTACATATTTGGTTTAGCTAGTTTTCACAGTATAGCTTTGTGATAATACTAATCAATATGAGAAAATTAGTGTCTTTAGGTCTGTTTCTTGGGTAAGTGTGTCATACATTTCAAAAATATTGTTTCTTTAAGGGTGTGTAAAGTTCAATATAGTCCTGTGATTACTGGCTATTGGGGGATTGAAACAATCTTAATTAGTTACTTATGTTAATTTTCATAACATAAGCTTATTCTGTTTTCCCATACTCTTTGCTCTCCAGAAAAGAGAAGGCTTTCCATAAAAGTAACTTAATAATTTATGCTTTTTGTGTTTTCTGTTACATATTCAAAACTTTATCACACAACTTTTAAATTATTAGATGTTTTACTACTTGGTCAATTTAATGAATGCCATTGTTAAACAGCTTTTAGGTACTACAAATACAAGGCACATCTGAATTGGTCTGTGTTATTCTGCACTGTTTGTCTTTCTCCTTCGGGGCGTATATTGTTGATGACTATTAATCACTCATTATTCTTACAAAGTTGCAGGGAAGGGTGTGAACCAAAACCACAGTGACTGAAAGATGATCAGGCAAGTAGTGGGCTGATTATCAGGTGCACTGGAAGTATGCCTTGACTTAGTTGCATTGGGAAGGGTAGCACAAAGGAAAAGGAAATGAACACCTGTACTTCTGAGGAAGGTGAGGTGGAGTGAGAAAAAGAAATAATGCATCAGAAATATTCTTTAGATAAGTGTTCAGGTACTTTAAAATAATGACCTCGACATCTGTGCTTTTAACTGTTTTGCCTTTGCTGTTATGCTTGTGACTTTGGTGTCCTCTTATTACTAGTAGCAGATCCTAAAGTCCTTTAACACACATGCAAGTAAGCCTTCAGTTGTGTTATTTAATGTGTGTTTCTGATCTATGCTTGCAGTTAAATCATGTTCAATACCAATTTCTTTCCATTGTTGGTGTCTTCTCATGTCAAATGGTATGTTTCTTAGTGCAAAAATTGAAGCTGAGTTTATATGTTAAAGTCTGTCCCCACAGAAACAACTGAAGAACCAGAACAAATTAAGAAACTATTGTTCCATAGTTGCAAATCTGCTAGCTTGTGAGATACTGCCTATTTTAATTCAATTACCATAACTTTTTTAGATCTTTAAAGATAAGTTACTATAAACACTTGTCTATGTGAATTTTTGCAATTAATTTTTGTTATGTCTCTGAATATACAGTAAAGTTTTTTTCCAAGTAAAGCAGTGACATAGTGTAGTTAATGCAATATAGTACACTTTTTTTCAAACAGCTATTCTTAGAGTCATTTATTATCAATTTGTCTAGAAATTTGTTTTGTTTGCTTTTTCAATTTGTTTCAGTATATCAGGTATGTATTTAAAGAACTTTTCAGAGAGGAAGTTTCCCTGTGTAGTAAATTTAACAGTGACAGCTAATGCTGAGAACCTAGGTTGTTTTTTTTGGAGGGGGGTTTATTTCATGAAAATAGGTAGAAGACCCCTGTAGTTTGTGAACAGAACTGCAATTTTTCTGAAGAGGAGAAGATGTCCTTGCAGCTGTCTTAACAAGTGCACATTTTTTGAGACTAGTTCTTTTCATTATGTAATACACTGTACCTTAGGTGCTGTATGTCCAAACGTGATATTGGCTCCACCTTTAGAGATTAAATGGGGGTGTGTTTGTATTTGTGGTGAAAAAATATTCTGTCTTGGAAGGGAAGTTGTGTATTAACTCTCTCTTTCTCTCTCTCTCTCTTTTTTTTTTTTTTTTTTTAATTACCAAATATTTATGGGGAGGACGGCTGAGGGGAAGAGAGAATTCTTTTTGTATTGTTATAGTTATAGTCATGAATTTTGGAACAAATCTTCCAAAGCTGCCATTAACGTATAGACCTAAAGGGAACCTAAATTACTGAATCCAGTTTTCTACAATTCCGAGCAAGTATGTACTGGACCTGAAGTCCAAACGGACTGCAGAATGCACCCTCCTTGTGCAAACCATGAATTACAGAACATTTCTCAGTGATCTGCAACAAACTTCATTTTGTTTGTTTGTTTTTGAAAAGTCTAATAGCATTTCATAGGAGAACAAGAAGGAAATCCAGGATGTCTTCAGTGTCCTAGATCCTTGCAGAACTTGGGAGTTTATTACATGAAAATGTCTCAAAGTTTTAGAAAGCAAAAGAACAATATGCTGTGTCCTACAGCAGGGCTAGCCTGTGGTCCCACTGATCTCGGGTCTAGTGACTGGTTCATCTTTGAATGTGGGAGAGCAAGATGTGCAAGCCGCATACCTGAAGAATTTCTTGATATAACTAAATAACTAAAAGTTCTTAGTATAACTAATAACTACAAGTGAGTTCCTTGTCAAGTAGTACAGATTGTTTTTCTTGCAGTATATGATGCCATAAAAATTAGTAGGCCTAAGGCAAAAAAAAAAGCTATGTAATCTTGTAAAATTTTGCATGTTTTGAAGACTGTGTAGGTAATGTTCCTACTATGGCAAGTTATTACTAGAGATGAAGAAGTATCAGAACTTCATTGGTTATTTGGGAACACGAGCGTTTAGCAATGCTGGCATCAATCTAGTCTAGGTTTGATGTGTTTTGTAAATGAAAACTATATACTTTGTGTATACTAAACTATTTTAAATTGACTTCTGTGGAAGTACTTAAGTGATGTGCTGCATAATGGTTAACTTTAGATTTAAGATTAGTCTGTCCTAACTAACTTTTCTTATAGGACTGACTATGTGATGTGATCTTCAAGCTGTAAAGAAGTAATAGGTGCATGCCTAGAAATGCAGGGAAATGCCAAAGGAACTAACCTAACACCAGTTTGTAAGAATGCAGCAGGAATTTAGGAAAGTAGTGGGTTCCAGGGTCCTGCAAGATGATGCCCTTTGCTTACATGTTCCTTTGCTGGTCCTCTGAAAGTTTTTTGGTGAGCTCAGCTGAATTTCATCCCTATATATGAGACAAACCCAGCCTGGATAAAACATCTTCCCTGGACAACCCAGTGTTTCACAGGAGAAATACATCTCTCTTTTGAGATTTATGACAGGCAGTCCTGTAATAACTTACCTATGTGGTTTATGAAATTTGGTTGCTACTGTGAAATCGCTAAGTTACAGTACAAACCCAAATGCTGCATAGTTGCATTCTTTTGTCAAGGTGTATCCCACACTGGCTGGCATGATTGGTTTGTGTTCTTGCTGGACTGTTAGAACCTTGTTTCTTTATGTTTTATATATGTGTGTGTAGATATATGTGCACAAATATATAGCCATTTTTGCTCTGGAGGAGCTGAGAAGGTCTGATATTGCACCTTCTGTTAATTTAAATAAGCTTGAGAAACTAATACAGATTTTTTTTTTAAAGAAGTTGCTAAGTAGTAACATATTACTGGAATTGAATGGAATCTTCCCAGGTTTTCAAAGAAACTAGGATATGGATATAATAGTTAAAAAGATACAGAGAAGGTAACTAAAATAGTTAAGGAGATGGAGGGGGCTGATGAGGGAGCTGTGATGGAGTAGCTGTCTGCTGGGAGATTAATGTGTTGGGAACTCCTTAAACTGCAAAAGAGAAAGCTGAAGGTGGAAAATTCAGTAAGGTTTATTTAATCTGAGGGCAGTAGGTAAGAGGACTGTTGAGCTGTTATTCCCCAAATCCTGCAACATTGTTGCTCGCTGAATTCTGCAACACTAGAAGGAGGAAGCACTTATTAAGATAGTAGTATTCCAGTTTCAAAGTGGGGAACGAAGTATTTTTACAGAGTGATGGTGAAGGTGTAGCATTTGTTGCCACATAGGTTGTGGAGGCAAATTATATTCACCAGGCTCAAAAGAAATTACACTATTTTATGTGCAGTAAGCCTATAAACAGATTTTTAAAGGGAATAGAAAGTGATGCATCCTCTAATAAACCTAATCCGCTGGTTGTGAGGGTCTTGCAGGAGTATGAGAGGAGCAGACTGCAGGAAGTGACTGGGCTCTTAAGCTGTTCCTAAAGAGCTTCTCCACTGTTGAAGGCAGAACACGGGACTAGATGAACCATAAGCCTGTCCCAGTAGAGCATTTTATACATTCTTGCTAACAGTAGTGTTTTAATCTGTTATTTTAAGCTATTATTGGTTAGAGAGAAATGGAAGATAGCTAATACAGTACTGTTTTATTTTTGTGTTATCTGTAAAATTAAAGGTCAGTAAGTCAGACAGTACAGGTAAAATTGATAACTATTCTAAGAGGAGGATTATTAGTCCCTTGAATAAATATGACGGGGGAAGTGGCAAACTTCCTTGACTTTTGCGGAGTGAAATCAGTCATCATGGACCTTTTCAGAATTGTTTGAAGGGGTCAGTGACCATCTAACTAAGATATGATTGACATAGTACTCTTGAGTTTTAAAAAAAAATTTGACCATGGACCTTTTTCAAAGTTTCTTAAGCTTTCTTGATGAGGATGGAAGGTTATCCTGTGGATAGTTGGTTAAAAGATGAGAAATAAGAAACAAATGGTTGCTTCATGATGGGAAAAAAAGTTACCAGTGGATTTCTGCTGGGATCTAAGACTTTTTCATGTTGAATAATAGTCTTAAGGAATGATAGTGTTGTGGCACCATAGCAGTTTGCTGATATATTCAGTTTAGTAAAATCTAAACTGACTGTATAGTTGCAGAACAATGTTACGATACCATTGCCTAATGGTTTCAGATGGCAAACATAGTTCAGTTTTGAAGAATGCCAGATGATGTACGTGGAGGGACAATAACGCAAACCAGTATAAATAATGATGATCTCTAAGACTGATGTTACTTAGAAAAGGGCAGGGGTCGCAGAGCTGTTAGGAATTATTCAGAAAGATATAATGGCCTAACAAGTTATTTTATTCTTTATGTAAATCAATGGTGTATTAAAATCTTGAACAGTGTGCACTAATGTAATCATCTCAATACAGCATGGGTTTCATAGACAACAAAAAAGAATAGAGATATTGGATCAGAGGTATGGACATCTCTGCTGGGGAAGATGGAGGTCTTTAGTTTGGAAAACAGAAGAACAGGGGAGAGGTGATAGAGGTCTATAAAATCCATAGATCATATAGAAATGATGAATAGAAAGCAAGAATAGCTATTTTTCTTAGCACAAGAATTAGGCCACCCAGTGAATTGAATTAAACACGCTACTTGATGAAAATTTAAGTAGCTGTTCAAGCGATGTGTAATTAAATTGTGGAACTTAATTGCCACATAATATTGTGGAACAGAAAAATATAAGTGGGTTAAAATAGTAATTAGACAAAATCAGGTAGGGATAGATGCACTGAATGCTGAACTTCATGGTGTGATGCAGCTACTAGCTCTAGAATTGCTGGAAGCTAGGAATTTTTCCAAGCATTTCTCTATATATTTGCCCATTTCTTGCATTCTTTCCCCAAGTCCCCTGCTTCTAGCCACTCTTGGAGGAAGGTCACTTTATTAGAGCTAGATCAGATAAGCACATTCACCCTTTCTGTTCTTGTTTTTGTATCATAGGTATTTATCTTCATGCTGTAGTTCTGCTGAGAGAAGGATTTTCTCCTCTTGATTGGAGTGGGGGAGGAGGAGGCGGGAATCTGGAGGGAAAGGAACAGGATTTTCAGTAATGGGATAAAGAGAAAAGACAAGTAAGTGTGACAGACCCCTATGGACTCAGTCTTGGGTGTAGCTTCTATTGCCTTACTGCAGCTCAGCCTCTGGGTTTTTATTAGTTGCTGGAAGGGCCTCTCCTTCTCTTGACTTGTTATGGCAGCTCTCGGATCAATTTATGAATCTTCTTTGGGGACACAACCCTTACCTGCTGGTTTCTGTGAGTAATGTGCTAGGAAGCTGAAAGACTGGTTTAAGATGTCCTTCGTTCATAGCATTGTTACAAATATGAATGAAGAAGGTTGCTACTGTGAACTCTTTATTCAAGAAATGAATAAAAAGTATGTAGTCTACTTAAAACAATTTTCAAGCTGAAAGTTCTTTAAATTATTACAGACCTTTTCTTAATATCCACCTTTTCTTTTCATCGTATGGTGTGTCTCAGGTTGATTCTCTTCAGTGAATGCATTCTGTAGGAGCATGTAAACTTTCTGTAGCTAGTTTCCTTTTTGGAGTCCTTGGAGATTTCAGAAGTATTTAGTTTCCCTTCAAAAGGTATTTACTTAGTCTTGTAACTCATAGGCTTTGCCTTCTTTTTGAGATATAAATAGATTATGAGGCCAGGTGTTATTTACTGTATTTGACTCAATGAGGTAGTAGTTTCCTTCTTTCTGCCTCTTTTTGTCCTCATGCTTTTTGACTTTATTTTGAAAAGTGTACATTATCTCTGAGTTGAAGATACCTTTTGTAATTTTTTATATTGATTTGTCTATTGATAAACTAATTGATATCATCATCTAAATGAGGTAAATGGGTGGAGCTTGTTACACAATTGTAATTGACCACTTTGGGGCAGATTTACCTCTTCCCTCCCACGATTTTGGCTTCTAAGTGTACTGTAAAGGGAAAGTTTAAAAATGTAATCTTGATAGAGATTTGAGAGAAAGACTTGGGCAGGATGGAATAGCAGCATGCTTGAGTATTGTTTGCTTTTACCAGCAAAGCCCAAATGAACTTCCCAATGGAAGAGTGAGTTAAAGAAAATAGCGGTGTTGAAGAAGTCTACTTTTTCCAAGTTGTTAGTATCTCTTATGATGTGAACAAAAGTAAAAGCAGAGGTGGTTCAAACTAAATATCCCCAGAGATTTAAATTATTGATCAGACAACTTATTCCTTCTAGAAAGTGGAAATTTGAGGATTCTGGACTAGATGTTGGATACAGGTGAAGGAGGTCTCAGGTCTCTTTGCAGAGACTGTGCCCTCCAAAACCATGCTATGAGACTCTCAAGACATGCTTTGGCTCTGCTCAGGCACTGTATGCTTCAGACTCCCCAGATTCTGGATCCCTTGAGCAACAGGCTGAGGGGAGGGTAGTTGGAGAATTTGCAGTGAGGTACTGTTGTCATTTATATCAATAACAAACAGATGTTTGGCATTTTTTTTTTATATGTGCATATTTTACTTAAATACCACTTTACATCTTAATGTAAATAATACATATGGGAGTAGGTAGTGATACAAAGACATCCTGAAGCTTAATTTAACGGATAGAATTGCTACTAGAAATGTTAGATTTGAAAATATCTTACATGTTAGTTAATTATTTAATGGTTGCTTGTTGCGTGATGCTCATAACAGTAAAATTGAAACAAATTTAAAGACTGCTTCTCCAAACTCTTCATGTTGTTCATATTTTGAAGGGTAAGATGTTTTCTAACTGTGGGATTTTTTTTTCTTTGGGGGGGGGAGGGGTGTGTGAGTAAAAGGAGAATGTTTAATTCCATTAAAGATAATTCTAATACAGCTCACAAAATGAAGGAAAGGCTGTATGGGGGATAAATAGTACGTGAGTGTTTCTAATCACGTTTTACGTAGTTAATATAATGCATAGTCATGAAGTGTCAGACTTAAGAAAGAATGGGCAGCTCTAAATCTGACATCTAACCTTTGAGCTGGTTTGCACTCTTAAGAAAAAAAAGTTACTGGCTTAAATAATTTTTATAATACTGGTGGTAACTGAAGCATGATGGGGACTCTTACAATGGCATCATTTTGAACCCTTCTCTTGAAGAAATGTAGCACAAGTATTAGAAATGGGAGTAATGATATTAGCTGACAGCAAGAGAAGACTTATTCTGAGTTAGAAAATGGACTGCTGAAATTGCTGGTTTGACAGAGAACACTGTCTGGTGAGTGTGGTCAAGACTGACTTTTTCTTTCCTGTTGTTTGTCTCATATAGTGCTCCAGATGACTATGAGTTTCTTGCGTTGTCATGTCTAAGTAAAAGCTATTGAGGGAAGCCAGAAGGGAAAAAGGCACGTGTGTTCAGACAGTTCCAAGATATTCTTAGTGCGGTGGCAGCTGTTTCTCTGGCTTGGGCTCAGGCTTAGAATTCAGTTTAAGACTGGCTGCCAACATTTTCCCAAGGAAATGTGTGTGAGAAACAGTACTGACAGCTTATAGCTCAGCAACAATTTAATGAATTTCATTACACGAAGAAAGAAAACCCTCTTTTATCATTGTGACTTTTGTATGTCATATTGCTGTGGCCTGTTACGAATTATGAAATATCAGCTCTTCTCAAAGAGCAAAGCATGCAGGAATGTTTGCCCAGTGCTTTCTGCCTGCTGGAGCTGTTACTAGCATCTGCTGTGTTACAGCAGTGCTACTTGCTAAAAGGTTATCTTGTCAAAGTTTGGAGTTAGTGAGGCTATCTTGGACGTATCTCTGAATGTTAGCTGGAAAAGTTTGACTCTTGTGTAGCTGCTATTACTCTTGGATACTAGTGGGCATGCTTATCACTAAGTTTCTCTTCTATTGACTCATATTAAAATTGTTTGCAATCTGCTGAAATTTCATTCTCTTATGTTCTTTTACTATTGTAAAAAAACCTTATGTGTTTCTCACAATATTTAAGTAATTTTATAAATGTAAATCAGGAGATATCATTAAAACATGGGCTATAAGTATGTACTATCCAGAATCCTCACCAGGTGCATTAATACATTATTTCACATTTTAGCAAAACATAATCACTTATTTAACTCTCACTCATATTGATGATGACGTGAATGGGGGAAATAACACTTTCAACAGTTAAATGATTCATCTTGGTATGTATTATTGCTTGATAGAACAGATATGCCGTGATGGAAGAACATTTGCACTTCTTTCTTTTGAGTAATGTTACATAATTACCATTAGGGTCACTACAGTGAGAGCAGGGGAGATTTTCAAAGGCATCAGGGCAGTTAAGTTTCCTGGATATTCTTGGAACCTCCCCTTTTTTATTTGTTAAATTGTGATATTGTATCCAAGAAAGTTTTAAATACAAGACAGAAGTGTTTCATTCTGAATTACTGTTTAGAATGGTAACAGCAGAGAAGCGTTACTTTTTTCAACTTCATAGAATGCTTTGTGTTTTATAGTTGACAGCACTTGCAAGTGCTTAGGTTTTCATTTAACTGAGGAAGGAAAGAAGGAGCAAAAAGAGTCAAGGAAGGAGTCAATGAAGAAAAGTGGGTAATTTTCAAGGGTCCGTCTCTCACTTTATGCAGAGTAGTGATTTCTGAATGAGGCCTACCTTTTGTTGAAGTATTGAGCTGTTAGGGAATGCCAAGAAGAGCCTTATGTAAAAAATGTGATCTGTCAAGCTGCACTTTTTTGAAAATGGGATGTGTAATGAACACAGTCATCATTCTTGGTTTTGAAAACTTATTCAGAGAACTTTTTTTTTTTTTAATTCAGATGTGACATAGATAATACACGGATATACGTCTGTGTAATATACATACATAATTATTGATAGACTTGAGAGCTGCAGTTCAGCTAGTTTAATAAGCAGCTTGAAATTCTTCCTTGTGGCAAGTACTTGTCCTTTTCCTCTTTGTAACTCTTCACTTATTGACTTCTATTTGCAACTTCATATCTATTTTTGACACAAAATAATATCAAGTTTATTCTTTGTAACTATGGAAAATCAAGATAAGTGAAGGAAGTGACTGTATCCATGCATATACTTAATGTTTTACCTGATATTCAAAAGCTAAATCAGTTCGGGTTTGTTTAATAGTGAAAGTTACTCTTGAAAGTGTAGCATGAAATGATTTCAAACCAACTTGGGTCATTAAATAAAGTCAAGTTTCTTTTTTCTTTTCTTTTTTTTTTTTTAGGGCTAATGAAGTTTCTCAGTGGGAAGGTGACTTGAAACATTTGTTGCATAGATTTCAGAACTTGCTTTTGAATGGTTGGCTGTACCTGAGAAAATCTATGCAGGATGAACAAATGACAAAACAAGCACTTTGAGTGTTTTCTATTCTTGACATGTTGAGTTTTGTCAATCCACCGAGTTTTCAGCCTTGATCACATTTTTTACAGCAATTCATGGTTAATGCTCACCATGGTCTTGGAGGACTCCATTGAAAGGCAGAAAAAATACTGCATGTTTTTTGAGTTGGAAAAAATTTTCTTTGGAAAATGCTGCTAAGAGATTACCAAAGTGTGGTTTTCTATAAGTTTGGGAAAGGGGAATAAAAGGGAAGGGGAACCTTTTTTTTCAACTTTTTTTTTGTTCACTCTCTTTTCCGTTTTCTTAGGTTACATTTGAGTTCGTAACCTAATCATGTTGTCATGTGATAATAACATGAAAAATGGAAAAAGCTTAGTAGAAATTGCAATTCTAGATTATATTATGTTCTAGCTATGACTGTATTTATTCAGATGAAGTTACAGTGTTTTACAACTGCAGACTTCCTAAATGTTTTTCAGTTTCTTCTCTGGATTTACTGAGTTTGTAATTTTTGTGGATGTGTTGTATGCAGAAGAATTACTATGTTCCATTGTTGTTTGATTATCAGATTTTTATTTTTTATCTTAATTTTTATCTGCCAATAATAATTAGTAGTCACTTGGAATTAAACTTGTGCAAGACATTGATTTCCCTCCCCCCCCCCCCCCCCCCAGTGCCTGACTGGAAAAAAAAATCATTTTCATTCACATAAAACATTCCTGTGATTTATTAAATAAAAGTAAAGGAATGGGATTGAAAGCTTGGATTACAGCATAATTTAAAAAACAGATGAATGAAGACTGTATGTTACTCTCCTGTTATTTATCCTTTACCTGGGTGGCTAGGATAATCTCGTGAATGTTAGAGCCCTGAATTCAAATCCTTTCTCTTCCTCGGTAACATGAGGTCACAATGCTAAAACACTAAATTGAAAATATTAATTGAACCACAGAATGTGGGAATAAAGCTTAGTAGTTAAGGAGCTTCCTGGGATACTTGTGGATTTTTATTTTATTTTATTTGTTATTTCAAAGAATGTTTTAGTAAGCCATACAAACAGAATGTTTCCTGGTGTCTTGCCACATTTCTTCTCTGTGTTTTGTTTATAGCAGCAACAATGACAAAAGCTATTTCTTCCCACTTTTATTGTTGAAGTTTCTTGTCTGTGCGTTGATCTTGCTTTGTATTAATTACAGCAACTTCCTTTCCAGTTTGTCTTTCCTACTTGTCTCTCTTCTTCCATTTGGTTGCACTGCTTTTAAAATTGTCCTTTGATTTGTCAAAGAAGTTTTTTTTTTTCCTGCATCAGATTTAAGATAGTTTAGTTTACAAGTTCAATTTTGTGTGAATGTCATTCCAGCAAAACTGTTGTAAAAGCAGTGCACATTTTCTCTTGTGCAAGCTGGTCTTTCAGTTCTTAATAATTTTGTAAAAGTATTTGCTCTAGTGAAACTTTACTGTTACAGCTACAAGCATTTTAATTAAAAATATTATTGGTGAGTAAAAGTATGCTTCTGATAGCGTGTTTTAACTGCACTTATGGATACCAAACTTTGTTCTGCAGTCATTCGGCTGACCACCTTATGTCTTACAGACCTGTGGGCATCTGTAGGTCAGTGGTTGAATAATACTGCTAGAGTGCATGTGCAGCTTATGAACTCCAACTTGGAAATACCTCTTGGAGGTCCTTTAGCTTCTTTTTGTTAAGAGATCAAATTGAAGGATACGGTAGTATTTTTCAGTTTTAAAAATATTTGGGTCTCTGTATCTGTAGCCAGTCATGTTCTTTTGGTCATTGCTAACAAGTCAACAGCTACTAATCTGCTGGCACTCCCCAGACTTTTCAAATATATCATTGAAATGCAATGTATTAGTTTTAATGTGTGTTCTTTTACATTGCATAAGTATGTATGTCTTTGCATTTTTTACTTTCAGTGATTTTTCACGAATAGACTATAAATCTAGTTTTAATGGTGTGTAAAAATGGCTGTTTTTAGCATAAGGTGGAGTAAAAAGAAACCTGCTGCTTTAGCAGAGTTGAAAATAGCTTCTCTCTATGCAGAAAAACTTGCTGTATTGAGTTAAAATTATATAATAATAGGTGCACGTGTTAAGCGTGGATGACCACAGCTGTAAATGAAATCATCTTCTACTTAGCATCTTCAGTTATAACGTATAATTTTTTTGTTTCAGTAATGAGTACTCATCTTTCATCCTTTGTCTTCTGAGCGGGTTGTAACTTCTTTGTTTGTTTGTTTGTTTTGATGTTTAGGAGGGATGCGAGTGGGTTGTCTCCAAAAGTTATATTTTTTTAGTTAGAGCCACTTCTGTAAGAACAGTACCCACGACAGCAGCTGTTCTGAGAGATTTGGGGGTTGGTGATATAATCCTTTTTAAAATATTTCAAATAAAACTTAAGGCATTTGCTTAGCATTTTGCTTTCTGAGTAGCAGACGTTGGAACTGTTAAGCTTCTGTTCTTTCTGAAATTAATGAATGTCTTGAAGCAGAAGTAGTCCAGGTCTTTGACACTGATATGGAAGACATGCTTTAATAACAGATTAATTATCAATTAATAATATTTCCAAGTTTCATTTTGTAGTTTTATGGTTCAGTGCTGTTTTTGTATGATGATAAAGTGAGATTTTACAGCTTGAATAGAGAAATATTAATTGTCTCCTTCATGAGTACAGCTGATAAGCTAAATTAGGTGATTAAAAATGATTAATGATAAATGATTATTATACTTGGACTACTAAAAATATACCCTTTTGACCATATTACTTATTTCAGCCTCAATAAATCAACTTTTAAGTATCATTAGTAGAAGGAATGCATAAAAAATTCCCGTGAGAAAGCATTTTGAGGCATTGCTTCTTATAAAGATGCCAGGTTTACCTTTCTTTTTAGATATTGAAAGTATTGAAGAAAAACTTAGGTTGGAAGAGGGGCCTCTGGGGAGGTCATCCTGGTCCCACCCCTTGCTTAAAATGGGGCTAAGTCCTGAGTTAGGTCAGCTTGCTTAAGGCCTTGTCCATGTGAGCTTTGAGTTTCTCCAAGGCAGCCTGCTCCAGTGCTTAACCACTTGTTGGGAAGATTTTTTCCCTTAGGTCCAATGGAATTTCCATCGTTGCAACCTGTTTCTCACGCCTCATCATTTCACTCTAAATCTCTGAGAATTGGCTCTGTCATCTCCATAACCCACCTTCAGGTGATGTGTATGTGGGAAATTAGATCCTCTTTGTGCCTGCTCTTTTTCAGGCTGAACAAACCCAACAAACCAAGCAACTCTCTCAGCTTCTCCCCCTGTGACATGTGCTCCAGCCCCCCAAAACCTCTTAGTGCCCTTTTTGTAGGCCTCTTGGCCTTCAAAAGCTGGTCACAGCTTTTAGCTGCGGCTTTGTGCTGGGAGGAAGGCAATAATCGCTTCTCTTGACTTGCTGGCTGCAGTCTTGGTAACGCAGCTGAGTCGTAAGTGTTTATCACTGTATGGGCTGACTCCCTTTCAAACGGTTGTCCATCAGGAACCACAGAGCTGCCTCCTGTCTAGTCAAGTCCCATCTGAACAGTTGCAAGCTCTGTTTTTATCTTTGCTGAACTTCATGACACTCCTGTTGGCCGAGGAACCAGTATGGTGATGCTTGTTATACACGTATATTTTTACATGCAAGCCGCCTTTCCCCCTGCCAATTAGCACTGTCATATTTTTCCTGCCAGAAGTTGTGCATCTTTTTTAAGGTTTAGTTTACATAGGAATAAGACCTTTTAATAAAGTGGCTATGTTAGGATAAATTTGACATGTTTATGCCACTGTGAGCTATTCTGGTGTGTAGTGAGAAAGTTATTTTGTAGTGTAGTATCTGATTATGGAAAATGTGATATACCAGCAGTGCATATTAAATAAATGCCCTGCTAAATAAGATACAGATAATCTGAAATGTATTCTCACAGTGTGTATATTTGCATTTATTTTGATTCTTCAGAACAAAGTGACAGCTGAAAAGTGATTTAATTCATAGCAGAGTTTTCAAGTAAAACTAATGATGTTAGTTCATGCATCTTAAATGCTTTGTCAAGTATCTGTACAATGATATAAAAATAGTGTGAATTAGTCTAATCTTTTATTTGTATATTGTGATAAAAATACGAGAATAGACTACAGGTATTTTGATTCTTAAAATTTTGCCCTAACCCTCAAAACTTTATTTTTTACAAGCATTTCACCTAAAGCAAAATTAAACTGAAAGCTGGACCATTGGAAAAATAGTGTTTTCTTCTATCGACGGAGTCTCCTCTCTTGATGACCTTTTTTTTTTTTTAAAACCAGTCATTTTTTCCCTCTCACTTGGGTATGAGAGTGTCTTCAAAAAGGTCTGTTTTATGTTGAGTTTAGTTTCCTAACTTTAGCACACACTTATTCAATTAGAATTTTAATGCAGGGGTGCTCATGTTTTGCATAAGACATTAAGGAATACTTTTAATAGTTCTTTTGGCAAGTTAATTTCATTGGTAACTGAAAGGGGCAAAATGTAGTCGTATTTGATGAAAGGGCATTAGTTACTATAATATGCAAACTTTATCTTTGCATTTTATATCTTTGTTCCTAGACTTGTGAAAACTAGAAAACAGTTGCCATTACCAGTGATTTCTAAAGGATCTGAATAAAGTAATAGTGGTAGTACAAATGAAATGGAAATATTAGATCAATAAAATGTCGGTCGTGTTTTTATGTTTCTGTAGCCTAGTGTATTTTTGGAAAAGAAAGATAGTTTCCAAGGATGTTAGTTACAATTGGGGGAAAAATAAAAATAAAAGATTTTTAGCAAGATTTATAGAACTCTAGAGGGGACTATTCATTATACCCAAGGTGAAAGCATCCTGAATAGTGAAATAGAAAATTTTTAGGAAATGGGTTGCAAGTGCAAAAGAGACTGCACCAAAAGGTATGAGAAGAAATTACAGTGCAAATTTTTAACTTGAGTTGGCACCATGTGCAAAAGAATTGAGTATTGTGAGGCTGTGAGGAGTTTAATGTGATGAAGGCACACGTGTGAGATAGTGCTTCTTGAAAGCATCCCCTTTCGGCTTCACTGAATGACTTCCACATTGAGCTAGAAGCAATCCAAAGGGAAGCCTCCATGCACTATTTACTTGAAAGGAGGATGAGTGAGTTTTTCTTGTTTGTTTGTTTTCCCCTGAAGCATAATGCACAAAAATGTCTTCCTTTTGGGTTAGTATGGCATATATTTGTTGGAAAAATAATAAATATTATGTATGCTTGTTTCATATTTACAATTGAGAAATTGATTTTTTTTTCTGAAAAGGTGTTTAAGTAGTGTAAAATTCACTTTGGAGTTGAAAAAAAACAGCTCCCAAATGGAGTTGAAAAAAAACAGCTCCCAAATGGAGTAATAGCTGTGCAATTACACTCAGTGGAGTTGTTTCTGGGTGTATAATGACTTAGTTAAGAGGAGGCATCATATGTGAGTAGGGCTTGGGTATAACAAGTGCAGTATGTAAAGGTGACAGTTATTTATTTCACTGCCATTTTGGATTTGTTACTTCTTATAGGTATAGTTTGAGTCATCTTATTTGGCAGTTTGGACAGTACAGGAGTGATCATTTAAAAAGTCAGTTTTGCAACATATTCCACTTGTTTTTCCACAGCAAACTTTTTTGGAAAACTGTGTCTCCGTCCTTCGATGTATGGTGCTCAGTTCACTTCTCCTCAAAGGTTTTGCTTGGAGGTTAGTAGTGGTGATAAAATTAAACATATTGCACTTTAAAATTTACTTTTAAAAAAGTAATAATTTAAATGTATAATTCTGCCTGAAAGGATGCAGTTACCAATTACTACCCTTTCAAAAACTGAGAAAGTTTTTTTAGAGAGTCACTGTTATATACATTGATAACATTTGTCAAAATCAGTTTCATGCACTTCATAACTTGCTGTTGGTTGCATTAAATAGTGTAAAGAACAAAGATAAAATAATTTTACGGTTTGGACTATGAAAATGTAGCTTATTTTTAAGTTAAGCAAACTCTAAGAGACTGCTTAAACTTTTGAAATCCTGGATATCAAAATATTCTGTATACATTTGTGTAAGTGTTAAAATTTATAGCGATTTAAAATAAATATCAAATATGGACATATGTTTTGAAGAAATCATCTTTGTTTCATGTACATGTTTGTAATTACTACAAAACTACTAATCTGTAGCATTTGTGACAAAATGTGTTTGGTAAATCACATCGCTGCTTGAAACTTGTATACTGTCTCTTTTTGAGATTATCCTTTAATTTTGAACTTTTTTCTTGGAGATTTTGAACAAAAATGAGTCCAAATTGAGAAATAAAGGCTTATTTTGAAACAAAAACAAAAAAAACCACCCAAACCTCCAAGTATTTCTCAAACAAATATGCCTGTCTTATTTATTTGCAGCTTCATAGGTAGAAGACAGGAATTTTCCACTCTTAAATTCTCCATAGCATGTGTACTAATTCTTAGTACGAACCATTGCTGCAATGCCTTTTCTGGTTTGACAACTACTTAAACTTCTGTTTTATCAAATTTACAAATTGGAGACTAATACAGAAGATGAGTGATCTCTTCATTTTATGCAGAAGTAGTGTTTTGAGCTAACTTTGTTGCAGATCCAAGAAACTTAAGCTGATCTCTTCCCCATGCCCAGCTTTCCTTGTTCCGTCTCTACAGTTGATGATCTTGCACTGTCCTTTGCTTTGAAGATCAAAGTTTCTGTCCCAATAATCTGTTTCCAAACACATCCCGTAGCTGATATCTGTTGAGGAGTTGGAGCGTGGGGCAAGTATGCAGGGATAATTCCTCAGAATGTTCTCCTGGCTTTTAACTCCTTGTGATTCAGCAATTTTCAGCTGGATGTTTTCTTTGTATCAGATAGATTTCAAAAAAAATTTTTTTTGCATGAATCCGTGCAGTTGTTTTTTGAACCCATGTAAAATTTCAGCAGCCCCAAAATACAGAAGGAAGGTATTCCACAACTTTATTATATGTTGTGTGTAACACTCTTTTCTTAAGTTTATTGAATCTGACGCTTGCTAATTCAGACACATTGAACAACCAATGCCTTTTTATCGCCTTGATGTCACTCATGACCATATAGATCAGTTAAATCTCCTCCTCAGTCTTCTTCATAGTGAGCAATCCTGTTCTGTGTAGTTACTCCTCAAAAGGAAGGTGTTCTCTATCTTTGATCTGTGCTGTTGTCATATGAAGGAGGGCAGAGAGAAAACAGAGGGTCCTGAAAACAGGGAGAGTTTAGGAAAAGGAGGGAGAGAAAGAGAAAATGAAGACAGATGCATTGGAGATATATATTGTTCAGTTTCTGTCATTATAGAAGAGAATACAAAATGACTGAGGAAATGTGATGTGATGCAGATGTACTAATTCTGAAAAAAAAAAGGATAATTAACAGTTTATTAAGCTAAATATAGTGCACAGTAAATTACATCTGAGAGTTTCAAAATTGAAAGTGTATGGTCTTTGGTATGGTGCCCTTTAGCCCTTGAGGTATTTGTGAGTCTGGGTAGAAGAGTATAAGGGTATGAACAGTCATTTGCAGATACACGAGTTCGGGCTTAGCTTATACGTGCTTATTTGAGACTCGGTGACTGGGTGTATCTGCTCCTAGGCCATTAAACATGAAAAGTAAGAGGATTAATTTAATCATGCCATCTTTCTCTGGAGATGTTATACCTGCTTTACTTCTAAACAGATGAGCGTGATCAGTTGCTGCTTCTCGGCTGAGAGGCAGTTATTTCGGGAGATGCCTTATCTCAGTTGCTTCTTGCTTGTCTGTCTGCATCTGGAGCTCTGTTGCAGTCCTGACACCATCATATACTGAGATACATTTTAAAGGAATGCAGGTGTGTATTTTGCACTTGACTGTTTAGCTTAATATTACTTCATAAATGTTGTGATTCATGCTTGATTTCACTGTTTCTTATTAGAATATTAGAGCATAAACTTTAAGGAACTTGCATATTAAAGGAAGTCAGTATCCCAGTTTTGAGTCCTAGCATCGTACGAATAGTTGACTTTATTGATGAAATGAAAAGCAAGCTGAAAAAAAATGTTGAGAGCTATGGAACTACGGAAGTGTAGTTTTCTTCGGACTTGTGCCCTCCAGTCTTACAACCAAACTCATTATTGTTGACTTTTTCCCTTAGAGCTTCCTGACTGCCTGCTGCAGTGCCCTCAGTGCTCTCTAATACCTGTGTACTGTCATATCTCATTTCCTTCTTGTCTTCTTTCCTACCCCATAGTATGCTGCGCTTCCTCCTCCGTCCCCATCTGGTTGGCAAGCGTCAGCATGTGTTATGGCTGGTTCGGAGCTATGTGCGTGCTTCAGTTGACCAGTTGATTGCTGCTGCTTGAAATGGATGAGAGCCAAGTTCTGTTTCCCTTTTCCACAGTGCAACTGCTAATTTGTATGTCTTGCTTCTACCCAGCTGCCAATTTCTGTGAAACTTAAGGGACCTGAGTGTCTTTGAGACCTCTGGTTCTCTGTCAAATTTGGCTGAAATTGGCCTGTGTAATTAGAATGGATTGATATGACAGGGCTGCTGGACAGACTGCGTGAATATGTAATTGTTTTCTAAGGGTAATTGAATTCAGCTATTTTTTAAAAACTTTTGGATTTGTTCACTAAAACAAAAAACAAAGAAACTAAATTTGATGTGAAATGTTTTATTTGACCCCAAGCAAAATGTTTGCTTTCTTCAAAGCCCTTAAAAGGAAGAAGGAGCAATTTGGCAAAAGTGTCTGTTTCCACTTACAGTCATTAGTTCAGGGGCTAGAGTATTTCTGTATAGGTGAAATAGGTGCAGTTCTGGCCATAGGGATTTGAATCATATATTCTGCCTCCTGGTAGACTGCTTTGTCTACTAATCTGTAATATATACTATGATCTTTCTTCTTTTATGCTATTCCACTTTTTATAAATAGTCAAATTTCTTTAGAGTTGTCACTGCATCCCAAGCATGTCACCTCTTAGGCTTAGTGAGTCACTCTCATTCTTTCCTTTGTCACTGTATTTTAACAAGTGGAGCAACTTCAACTGGAGGAATAGACAAAGGCTCAGTTACCTGGCTAGGAAATTGTGGAAAGATGCTAATGTTCATGAAGTGTTTTGATTTGAATTCTAATTTTTGTGCACCATGTTATTTATTGTGCAATTATCTACTGCATTTATTCGTCACTGCGAAAATGTGCAGCTGCAGCAGGGTGTTTCTAATCCTCCATTCATGATTTTAGAGGCAGAAACCAGGCTTGTTATTCAAGGCAGGTTGAAAACGACCGTTTCCTGAGAGGCTTGTGAGGTAGGTATGATTTCAACAGCTGCAGAAAGGATTTTAGCAGAATTCATCCAAATAAAAATGACTAAAATGACTAAAAAGACTCCTCTTACTATTTAGTTTATAGGTTTCTAACTGTTACTGGCAGATAATTATTCTCCAAAGTGCAAGAGAATAATTTTTGAAGAAGATCCTCTTTTTGATAATGAGATGTAGAAAACAAGTTTCAGTGCAGCTCATGCTCATTGGAGCAGTGCCTTCAAAGTAAGGAAAATCATGTTGCTGAAGTTTGCATCGCAAATTCTACCTTTTCCCAGACTTTATGATGAGACAGCAAGACCTGTCCTAACTCAGTCATGTAGTTCTGTTCTTCTTGGGAATCAGAAAGCAGAAGTTGAGAACTTAACTACTCTATTTATCCTGATCCATTAAATTTTCTCTCTGTCACCTCCTGTCTTAAACGGCAGAGATCAAGAGCAGTTGTGTACAAAGCTGTTTATCTTGTAGCACGTCAGATGGAAGTAGCTTGGAATTTAACTGTCCTTAAAACCTGAAAGGAAAGCAGAATCTGAATTAGATGGGCAGGAGTGGAATATTCATAAAGAAAGGTGGAATTACAATTAATTTTAAGTGTCAGTTGATTTGTAGTAGACTAAATAGGCAGCAAGAACCATCAGGCTTCTAACATAACAGCAAGTTCCAACCTTTAAAAACATTAACTCCAGTCAAATGGCTATCAAGCAAGAGGACTCAGAATTACTGTTGTTTGGGCTTTTAGCTTTTTAGGCTCTAGAAGCATCTCTCCACTGCAAACTTCCATCTCTCTGTTGTTCTTGATAACACAGGAATAGTGTTTCCTAATGTTTTCAACTTGTATGGACACTAATTTTCAGATGACAAGCCTATTATGTTGGATACCTGTAATATAAATGTTCCATGTGTATAAATGTTTTATTATCAGTGTGAGAATTATTATGAAAAAAACAACAAGGTATCTGACAAAATGGCTGTGATATTACTTAGCTGGCTACTACAGTGAAGAAAAGGACTTGTTTCTCTATTCTTCTTTCTGGACATACTCTCTGATTACTATTGAAAGAACATTAGTCTACAAAATAGGTGAATGGCCTCACTTGAAGTGTTATCAAAAAAAAAAATTAGCCAAGTTTACTTTTTTGGCCAACTTCTCCTAGCTTTGTTATTCATCCATATATTTGACTCCCTTTTTTGTCTTGGTCCTTTACATTTCTTTGTACTGAAGCCATATGGGCAGTTTAAAGAGATACTTTTATTTATTTGTTTGTTTGTTTATTTAGTTGGTTGAGGGATAGCCACGGTGTATAAATGTTACTAATGACTTACTGGATCTGGACACCTCAGATGTTAGTCTCTCTCCTCCCCCTCCCCGCTTCCTTTTCTCTGTGGTTCACTCACAAATTACCTGAATCCCACCCACTCCATCTGACCTAACTGGTAAATCTAGATGGAGCTGTGAATGTACTTGTATTTTATATTATATACATTTTGGTTATACATTGTCATGTTAGCTCTGGAAGATAGAATTGGAGCTCAGTTAATTCAGACCAATTGCAATTTTCACTCTTAATAAAGCGTCATGTTGGTTAATTTCACTCATATCAAGAAGAGTTTTTGTTGTGTGTGTTACTATACAGCTAATTTGTAAGGCAAGATTCACACTGAAGTTTTGTGACTGCAGTTGTTAGCACAGAGATCTGGGATTATATCATATATATCCAGCAATCAAACTTATTTGAAGCAAATATAGGTGTATGATTACACATGCAAAATTAACCAAAACACATGGTAAAGAATTTGTGCTGCCTGTAGGAAAGCAGGATGATGCCTGGTTCAGGGGAGAGCCTGTGAATAAAAAGGGAGTTCTGTGAACAAATCTGGATGGACAAAGTAAGTTTGTGAGATCGGTATGTTGAGTTATATGGCTATTTGACCAGCCTTAAGAACCTGAAAGCCAAATTTCCTGTTGTCAAATGTTTAGCTCCCCTTAACTTCTCAATGGCAAATAACTTAATAGCCTTACTAAGTACAGAAAGTGACTGTTGATCTTGCAGTCTCTCTGAAGAGATGGGGGAAGTCATGTTTGGAGAGGAATATGAGAATTGCCTCATGAATAACTTATTTTTTTTTAATTCTATGGAGGCAAAGTTGGTGGAAACTTAAAGAAACCTATAAAGACAAAAGAAATAGTTGAGTGTAAGGTTGAGCAGTAAGGGATTCTGTCCTTACCCACAGTCTGAGCATACACAAAGACAGAATCCCATACTGTGTTGCTTAGGTAGACATTTACAGCTTGTCAGTGGGATACAAAGAGGGGGAAAAGGGAAATGCTTTAGGTTTAGTCTTCTAGTAAATTAAATCAAAAGTGTTTTCCTGTGCCCAGTGTGAATTAAAGAGCCCTGCTATATAGAAAATACTTTTGAGCCTTTTAAGGTCCTGAGGAACCTTTGTAACATATATTTGACATCATGAAATTAATAAAATATATGTTGTCAGAATAAAAAATGGCAAGCCAGATACCAAATTGCTTTGCCTGCTACTTATGAAAGTACTGTTTCCCTGCTTCCCCCTAAATATTACTTAGTCTGCCTGTAACACGTTGCTGACAGTCTTCTGGTGATCTTTGGACAGTGATTGAGAGGAGACAGGTTGCTTTGCATGAAATGCAGAAAGCTGAGAAGTGAAGGGGTGAACATTCATTCAGTCGTGATAGAAGCAGAGGTTTGAGGAAAGCTAGAATCAGATTTTTCCGAAGTGCGGAGCCCGCAACTATGCAATGCAAAGTTCTAAATTCACATGAAAATACTGATTGCTAAGAGAAAAAACGGTGCAGTTGTTTCAAGCTGGCATTCAAAATTAATGTTTGTCTTTTTGACACTTTTAGCCAAAATCTAGCTGTGCTTAATTCCTTATTTTGAAAGGGAGGTAATGTCATCCCACCTTAGAGAAGCACTTGAAGGCAGATTTAATTATTTCCTAGTGGATTGGATTCTCTAATCACAATATCCTAACTGAAAAAAAAAAAAAAGAACTTAAGAGGGAGCTAATAATTTAGTATGGACTTTAAATAGTGGTTTTTGAAAATAAAAGTGGCTGCATATTATGATATTGCCTGTGTCCTAAGTGAAGTAAGGGGTGCTGTGGTAATGTTATCATTTCATGAAAGACTAAACCTTAAATACATACAGATAAGTTGTTTATGAAATCTCCATTTGACCTTAATGTTTGTACTTTCTAAGGCTTTTGGTGTTGCCTTTGAAACCTCAGTGTGTATTTAAAACACTTTTATGTGCAGTAATAGATACTTTTGAAATTGAACTGTAGATTTTCAATATATCCATTTGGATAAGTAAATGAGAGCATTATTTTTCTATTCCAGAATTTTGTATGTCTACATGTTAAAGTACGGTTATAAAATTGATGAGAAAACAATGAGAGGCAGTGCAAGACAGGAGAATTATTTATTTTTATGGTGCTCATCTGACGAAGAAGAATGGAGACTGTAAGACTGCATTATTGCTGCTGTTAACTGGCTGTATACTGTTTGCTGCAAATTAGAGTTACACAGAGTAGGAACTTATGTTGGCATTTCTTCAGTGAAAAAATAGCAATTTTTACTGAAAACACCTGAATTAGCAGATTTTTGGAGGTATTCCAATTATGTGCATTTTTCAGTGGCCATAGTTTTCTTTCTTTGATGTCAAGGCAGTCATTTAGTAGTCTCATCTGTTTGAGGAGGGTTAAAAATTGTTTGCTTGTTTTGTTTTGTTTCTGGTAAAATTGCCCTGGTAGCAGTATATAAGCAGAAAACCCCAATCTGATGTAGGAATATTAAGGATAGGTGATGCAGGAAATTAAACAAGATACCTAATTTGTGATTGTTACTAGGACATATAACTCATCAGTAGAAGTTTTTGTGTGGATTGGGTCTTTATGCCACCATGCTTTGCACTGAAACTTTCACAGTTGCTCTCTTAGAAATGCTGTAGTACCAAACACAGGACTGAACTTGCAGTGCTGTCTTGTTGTTACAAATTTAGTCATGGTAATCATTTCAGGAGGAATAATATAAGAATAATAAGAGCTGCACTGTCAAGTAAAGATTTGATATACTTGGTATAGATTATATAGGGAGGGGGTCAGTATAGTGTTGGTAGCAGAATTTGTGAGAACTTTTCTCAATTTTGCTCATAATATTTTGAAATTCCTCAATTTTTGGAGTAACTTAATTTATTGTGTGCTCTGGCAAATTTCTTAAAATAGAAAAATATGTACCTTGTGATTTGCTTCAGGTGTGTATTTCTTGCACATAGGACACACTGTCTAAAACCATAATCCTACAAATGTGCAATTAGAGTTCAGAACAGTAGTCTGATAACTAGCTGAGCCGTGAACTTTGAGGTCTGTAATGACCTGATGTTTTAGGTTGAGAATGATGGGTGAGACATTTAATGATTTCTGGCTTTACATGTATAGTTCTTTAGCTTTTTCCTTTTAACTATTTTCGAAATCAGTAGTAATAGATAATAGACATTCCAGAATGTGTGATCCCATGGTAATATTTATGGAGAAATATTTTTAGTTACCAAACTTTCTGATGGTAAAATATTCTAGTGCAAGCACTTTATGGCTATACTCATCCTGTTGGCTGTGAGAGTTGCTATACTGTGTGTGCTTGGAGATGATGATACCTATATGTAACATAATTCTGTCATCCTGGCTTAACAGCACCTCACTTCTGTGCACTTTCAGAATCTATTATAGCCATCAGTACTGTATATGTAAAAGAAACTTAACACTTAAGTAGCAATTTCCCTGGTATCATCCAGATAAATCCATGCATTTTTTTTGTGAGCCAACAAGTTCAGTTATCAAACTGGAGAACAGTCAAATAATTCATTACGTTTTTTTTTAGGTATGTCCACTATAAGACTGTCTGTGGACCAGCTGTTCTCCCTTTTAGAGACAGAATAGGAAGCAAAAGTGTAGTTCCTTCTACTACAAGAACTTCTTCTTTGGTATGCAGGAAACTTTAGGTGTTTTCTTGGGTTGATATTTTATATATATATATGTGTGTGTGTGTGTTTATATGTATATGTGTGTGTGTATGTATATATATATATAAATATATATATGTAAAAATTGCTATTTCTGAGATCATTTCTTTTTTTCTTAGTATTAAGATTCTGCCTAGTTTGTGGAGTTTATATCTCATACT
Source organism: Apteryx mantelli (assembly GCF_036417845.1). NCBI lineage: Eukaryota > Metazoa > Chordata > Aves > Apterygiformes > Apterygidae > Apteryx > Apteryx mantelli. Next base: position 39,889,289 of record NC_089978.1, read on the forward strand.
CTGACATACTGCAAGGCTGTCTTGCAGTTGTCCTCAAATATTAGGTAAGTCTTAGCCTATGCTTCAGAAAGTGTAGCTCTTTTTCTGATGCCTTTTGTCAAGAACGTGTAGCTGAAGAGTTATGCTCCAACAGTAGACAGAAAGTTTGATTCTTCTGTCCAGATTTAGTTGTCTAAAAAATTAGATGCCTCTGTTGAGCTAGTTACTCTAAGTCTCCATTAAATTTACAGAAATAATTGCCTCCTAAAGGCCATTCATCTCTTTCTAAGCTAGGTGTCCAAGATAAGAAAGATAAATTGCTCTGTTGACTACAAATAGAGCAAAGAGTGACTAGTTCAAACTTGCATACCTAGCTTATCCTCTGCTGTTAGGGTCACTGAATCTTATCAGAACTGTTCAGATGGCACTAGTTAAGTTGCGGGTTGCTGCTTCCTGTTTCTAGCAGTGCATTTATTTATTTATTTATTTATTAAGTGTAAGTCAGCCCTTATTGTATGCTTTTGAGGCTCTTGAGGTTTGGATGAGATACTGCTATTTGCTTCACCTTTCGATTCTGGAGGTCCAGTTCAGTGGGCCAGTGGCAAGTTCATAAAATCTTCCTTTTTACCAGAGCCATTTTTTTAAGGAGTTTTTGTTTTTATGGGTTGTTTAGACCATAGCAAAGATGAATATATATTAACAAGTGTTTTTCTTTTACTTTCTTTCTTTCTTTTTTTTTTTTGATCATGGCAGACAATATTAATTGTTTCTGCTTTTTAATTATGTTTTTAATTCTAGCAACAGATGTAATAAATCACTGTATATAAAATAAATGTGCTTTTTCTTGTGCCTTTTCCTTGGAGGACATGGAAGAAGATAACAGAGGAAAGAGTGTGCTTATGTGTGTGATCTTTGCAATATTTCTAAATATGAGGTGTAATAACTTGCTTCGCATGCTTAGTTGCTGATTAAAACACTACAAATTTTGTTCATCAAAATATTCATTTTCTGCGTCTGAGTGCATCCTAATCTTTTATTCGTTGTTCCCTTCAGTGTCTTGTGAGGTAGCAAAATAATTTATCCATACTTCATAGATGACAGTTGTGATAGAGGCTTTGCTTTTCCACTGTAACCAAAGAGGGCAGTGTGCCCATGTGAGGTAAGTGCCAAGTTGTTTGGACTCGAGGGCTCAGCAATTTTACCAAAACGTGGGTTACTAGTGCCAGGTGAGATGCCCAAGGCTATCTAGACGTAAGGGCTGGTAGGTATAGCACAGAATTTATAAGCATCTGCTGTGCATCCAAACTGTAGATCTGGTGGGATCTCAAATGGTATTAGATACCTATGTGTAAGGAGTTGGGTCTAGCCACTACTCAATATGGTACAACTATGGAGAAGTCTTTAAGCTGACTATGTTAACTGACCTTTTACTGACATACCGTGATTTTTGACATATTCTTGTTGAACACCTTTGAATACCCTGATTTCTGGGGCCGGGAGGGAGGAAAAAATGTAATCTGAACTGAAAATTTTACATGTTTTCTTCATTGATTAATTCTTGGGAATGAATTTCTTTTTAAAGTAGGAAACTGAAAACTGAAGCTTATAGAAGAAAAAAACCCAGTTTTTCTGCAAACATAGACTGTTCTGATTTGTAGAAACCATGCAAGGTATCATTCTGTTAAAATTCTTGTGTATTATGATTTGAGAAAGTAGGACAACTTGGTGCCAAATTTTTAGTAGCTCACTGTGCTGTGAGGTGTCATGAGTACACTGTTAATATTATAGCCGGTATGTAGAAATATTCAACTGTAAATGAAGTAAGTACTTGTGTTGCAGTTCATTTTCACAGTTTGGATTTTGATATTTTTAGTGTCTCCCCCATAGTTTAAGACTAAGCTAAATGTGAAAGTTTGATTTCTTAACAACACTGGCATAACTGAAATGGTAAACCTTCTGGATATAGTTATATTGACAAAATTTGTAGAGGAGTGTATGCTGTGGGTGTGACTACCTCAGGATTGCTAACAAAAATGGAAATGATGCTACAAAACTTCAGCAAGGCTTTTGACACTGTCTCCCATGACATCCCCATAGACAAGCTCAGGAAGTGTGGGTTAGATGAGTGGACAGTGAGGTGGATTGAGAACTGGCTGAATGGCAGAGCTCAGAGAGTTGTGCTCAGCGGTGCAGAGTCTAGTTGGAGGCCTGTAGCTAGCGGTGTCCCCCAGGGGTCAGTACTGGGTCCAGTCTTGTTCAACTTCTTCATCAGTGACCTGCATGAAGGGACAGAGTGCACCCTCAGCAAGTTCGCTGATGATCCAAAACTTGGAGGAGTGGCCGATACACCAGAGGGCTGTGCTGCCATTCAGAGAGACCTGGACAGGCTGGAGAGGTGGGCGGAGAGGAACCTCATGAAGTTCAACAAAGGCAAGTGCAGGGTCCTGCACCTCAGGAGGAATAACCCCATGCACCAGGACAGGCTGGGGGTTGACCTGCTGGAAAGCAGCTCTGCAGAGAAGGACCTGGGAGTGCTGGTGGACACCAAGTTAAGCATGAGGCAGCAATGTGCCCTTGTGGCCAAGAAGGCCAATGGTATGTTGGGGTGCATCAGGAAGAGTGTTGCCAGCAGGTCGAGGGAGGTGATCCTCGCCCTCTCCTCAGCCCTGCTGAGGCCACATCTGGAGTACTGCGTCCAGTTCTGGGCTCCCCAGTACAAGAGGGATGTGGCACTACTGGAGCAAGTCCAGCGAAGGGCCACAAAGATGATTAGGGGACTGGAGCATCTCTCCTGTGAGGAAAGACTGAGAGAGCTTGGCCTGTTTAGCCTGGAGAAGAGAAGACTGAGAGGGGATCTTATCAATGTGTACAAGTATCTGAAGGGAAGGTGTCAAGAGGATGGGACCAGACTCTTTTCAGTGGTGCCCAGCGACAGGACGCGAGGCAACGGGCACAAACTGAAACACAGACAGTTCCATCTGAACATGAGGAAAAACTTCTTCACTGTGAGGGTGACAGAGCACTGGAAGAGGTTGCCCAGAGAGGTAGTGGAGTCTCCTTCTCTGGAGATATTCAAAAGCCGCCTGGACGCGATCCTGTGCAATGTGCCGTAGGTGACCCTGCTTGAGCAGGGGGGTTGGACTAGATGATCTCCAGAGGTTCCTTCCAACCTCAAGCATTCTGTGATTCTGTGAAAACCTTAAAATGATAAATTCATAAAGCTGAGAAATAGTAAGTCCATTATACTGTGGCAGATATTCTGACAGTGTAGTTCTTATTTCAGCCCCTGTGTGTAAAACTATGAAACGGCTATTTCAAAGCTTGAAGCGGTGACCTGCAGTGGGGTTGTGACAGGTGGAAGCAGGGTCGTAAAGGCCATCAAAAATCTTTTTTTGTAAGTTAAATAATTCTTTAGAGCACTGGTTCAAAACTCTCAGCAGGAATCTTATAGAAGTTAATGAGATTTTGTACTGAATACTGGATGCGAAGCTGAAAATTATAGTTAGTAATATCAAAATTCCAGAGGAGCTGTAGAAATCTGAAAAAAAGTAACTGTTTAGGGCTTTAGAGCGCTTCTGTGGTGGAGGAACCCCCCTTTGTCTCCTGTCCCCTAACCCCAGATGTTCCCAGGAGAAACGAGACTAAGATAATTCCAGTAAGTTTTGTTTTCTCACTGAGATGTCTAAACTCTTAAAATTTTTGTATATTGAGGCACTAAGTTTGTCATACACTGTACATCCCTTCTCAAAGAGGCGACTTATGTACTGTCATTGAAAACTCATCTTCCTGACTGTCAATAACAGTAAGGGCTTTTTGTGACCTAATAACATCTCCTGGTTTTGGATCTGTTCCAGCATAAGTTTTGAGGAGAAAGTGGCTCTTTCTTCTTCAGCCTGCAAAATTTAAAGTTTTATTTTCGTGCTCTGCAACTTTTTATTTTTTTACTATCTGGATAGATTCTACTTTTTTTGTACTTACCCTTGTAGCTGTAATAATGGTAGCCAGACACATGTTTCCCTTCGAAAGGAATGAACTCTGGAAAGAAACAAAATTCCAGCTAAGTGAGTTACTACAGATGATGGGAAGGGATCAACTCTTTGTAGGCTTCCAATCTGGGGATCAGCATGTTCCTGTCAACCTACAGACTATCTTGCAAACTACACATGAACCCACTAGTTGTTAAATTTCACTGCTCATTGTGACTATTTGTAAGGAGCTGTTAACTATTGTTTCACAGGTCATTCATAGTCTGCAGTCAGTGTGTGAGAAACCACCATTTTATAGGAGGGTAAAGGAAAGATAACTTTAAAAGCACTTTGAGTGTCTCTTATGGAAACAAGTGATCGATGTAAAAAACAAATCCAACAATGTGTGCATCACTGTATCAAGAAGACTCCTTGAAAGTGAATTATTTTTATCTACAGTAGTAGATATTATAACTGTGATGGGCCAAGGATAAAGAAAGTGAGGTATATAGGAAGAGGTAATGAAGTTTGAAGGGGGGAAGAAAAAAAAAAAAAGGCGAGTGACCTTTTGGGCTCAGAATCCTTGCATTAGCTTTTAACAATAAGTAAAATGTAAGATAAACACAGATCAATGTAGATGCAGTTGTTCTGGATCAGCAGCTAAGCTTTTATACTTCAGATCCCTTGAGAGAAGGGACTTTAGCACCTCGGTGGGTCACGTATTTTTAAAAGGAAGTAGGGGCAGTCTTTGAAGACCAGGGGTAGCTGATTTGTGAGGATGGTTCTGCTTAGTGTTTGGGAGTTTTTCTTACTGATCTTTTGAATTCTTTCTATAGTGTTGTGGTTTAGTTTCATCTGTAAAGTGTTTCTCTATATGTTGACTCTCTCATGTGAATGCCCCTATGCTTAGTGCCTTGGCTCTAGGAGTCTGATAAATTTTGCCTTCGTGAATACCGCATCTGAGTGCAAAATTGTGCAATAATGTTCTGAAATGCCATGCCATGATCCTGACTTATACTTGATATAAAAGAGGATAATCATCACTGTACAGGTGCGTACCTCCAACAGTGCAGAGCTGTTACAATATGCTGAAAATAAACCTGCTTCAGTTTCTTCCCTTCTGGCGTTAGTAGGATAAGAATAGGAATAGCCCTTTGCTCAGGCTGAAACAAGGGAGCATTTTTCTTCATGCCCTGTAAGACAGTAGGTTAGAACCAGCATATTTAATACACCTTGATACAAAGCTTGAGCAGTGTCCTTTAAAAAGGATGGGAAGCCCATTTTCTCCCAGGAGGGGGGGGGGGAGGCCCTCAATGTCCTGGGAATTTGTAGAGAGTGGGCTTGGGAAAATGTGCTGAACTACCTAATGAGCCTACAAAAATGCTTTTACAAGCTAAGATACTTTACAGCATAAATACGCAGCTTCCTTAGATAAAGGAAGGGAATGAATCCACCTTTTGTAGCTGAAGGTAGTTGTAGCTGCTTGAACTAATTGTGCTCTTTTGATGGTAAAACATGCTATGCCTCCATAGAAAGGGTTGGACCTGCTACAGAGAGGTTCCAGATAATCTCTGCCCTGAATTTCGCTCCTCCAAATAGCCATTCCCACCGCCCACCCCAGGGAAATATATATTCATTCTCCCCTATTGTACTGGCTCAGCCACCTGCATTCGTCATAGCAAAAAATTTGCTGTAAGATGCTGCCGGAGACTACTTGGCTGCCATCCTGCAACAAGAATAGCCTGCACCCAAGTTCTCATGCCAAATCATGCATAGGTTAACCTGTGTAACCCATCTCAAATAAGTGCACGCTGTCTGTGTGGAACAATTTGGGCTATATATAGGAATAGTCAGATACTCTCTCTGCATTAGATAACTGTGTAGTTTGCATGCAAGCTAATGCCTCTGACAGTTGTTGCCGAGAAGCTTCCCCACTGTGAGATAATGTCGCTGAGAAACTACCCTCACAAAGTAAATTTGCTTTTCACCTTAAGTTTCCAAATCACTGGGTCATTGAAAATGGAAGTATAAGTAAGGCATCTATTGTTGAAATAGTTTCATATACAAGAACTAGTTACAGTTTGTGTCTTTTCACTTTAATCTGACATATAACGTGAGTGATAACTGGCAGCTTTTAAGAGAAGATGTTGCGAGTCATCATCCAGGATGCCATGGGAGGATTGTAAATGCCGCAAAAGCATACTGTAAACTAACATCGGTTAAATTTCAGATACTGTAGTTGAAAGCTAGCACTTAATATAGTTTAACTGTTCAGAAATTAGCGCCAAGGGAAAGTCCAAATGACCAGGTGTTCTTCAAAATCTGAACTGTAGGAGAAATCTTTTAAGAGAAAAGTTTGTTTTTTTTTCTCTAAACTTGCTTCAATTAGTGGTAAGAAACAAGCTTTTTTTCCAGAAGGCAATTCTTTATCTCCCCCTGTAATAAAGAGGTATTATAAGGAACAAGTTAAGATAGGAGTCTTACATATGAAGTACTTTTATCTTCTCATTTTATTTCTTGATCTATTCATCTGGATTGTCTTGATCCAGATTAGGTTAAAATTGTTGGTCTAAAGTTGCATAACAAATTACTTCCCAAATGCCTGCTTTTCAGTATATGTAAAATTGAATGATTTGTGTGTGATGCTCTTGTAAATGTGGCAGCAGAAAAAGACTGGTAGAAAAGACTGATAGGCTTTAGCTGTTGTTACTGTACCTCTTGATTTTTTCATGTGAAAATGAGAATGTTAAAAAGTCAGACTAACATTACATTCTGTAAACAGTTTGATAATTTTTCAGTGGTTTTCCTAAACCATCTGGCAAGCAACAATAACACACATTTAAGAATAAGGCATGGCAAATCATGACAAGTAAGCGAAAAGCAGTAGTCTTGTATTTTTAATACAACTTTTGTTCTTTTAGGTATATACTTAAGAGAGACTGCAGTTTATGCAGGCACAATTGTTTGTAAGATGGGGGAATACTTACCAGTAGGAGATGATAGCAAACCTGGAGGGTTGCAAGCACTTCAGAGGATAAATCTTTAGTATTTAAAATGATCTTTGAAAATAGCATGGAACTGAAAGAATGCTCCAAAAGAAAGGAATATTTTTCAATAAGGGAATTGAAGTTTGTGTGTGTGTGAGTAGGTAGGATTAGTCAACTGCATAAGATAGGAAATAACTGCTTAAATGGCAGTTTTGCAGAAAAAGATTGAGTGTTTTTTTTATTTTTATTTCTGTTGTATGTTTCACGCCGTACAGAATCTGCAATAGCATGCTGTTGATTGGGACAGAGAAAGCAAATGTTCTGGTTTTTAATCAAGATTGATGTGATAAGACACCTGAAAAAGTCCTTTCACTTTGGTCAGCACTGTAAGGCATTGCCTGGTGTTTATGTCCAGTTTGGGTACAGCACTGTGTGATGGATGCATGGGTGGGAAGAAAGGGAAGAAGGACAAAAAGATTGAGTTGAGAACTAGAAAACAGCGTGACCTTTTAGGGAAAATTAAGAAAAAAAAAAAAAAACTGGGATGGTTTAACTTAAAAATATCTGTCCTCAAATATATACAAATTTTACTCTCCTTATAGCTATCTATGATATTTTAAGGGCTTCAGTATGGTCCTGGAACCTATACCTGACTTCTTTTAAAAAAAACAAAAACAAAAAAACCCCACCTGACTTGCATTTGCGCTTACCTCTACAAAGTGTATTTGGATAAGTTTATAAATAAATATAGTAGCGTTGAATAAGTAAATCACTATGCAAAAAGTACTGCAGTAAAATGAAGAAGTGTGTAGGAAAATGTGTTTATATTCTGAATCCTTTGTCTCCTCCCAGGATACTGTGAACTGCACATTTGACTGCTTTCTCCTCATGTCTTGGTCTTAAAACCTTGGTATCTTACATGTCCTCTTGCATATTATTCTATAAGATAATTGCCTTACCTTTTCTGCAGTCTTTCAGCTTGAGAGTAAGAAATGTTTAGACCATAGGGAGAAGAAAGAAGATAGTAGGGAAGAGAAGGAAATAGAAATGAATCCTTACCCTATTGAAAGTTCTATATATGCTAATCTTATGGCTTTAATTATTTTATATGAATGAGGAATCACCTTGTGTTCATGGGATTAAGTGAAAATGGGGATAAATAAGGGCTGTGAAATAGCACAATACTTACAAAGTCCCTGTTGAAGACAAATCAACAAAACAAGAGAGATACTTACCTTTATAACTGCCTTTGGTAAGGTGAAATCTGAATCCTTATTATAACCTTTCACTGGAGTTTTTTAGTTTTGATGGAATGTTCAACTCAGTTTTTTTCCCAATGTTAGTATTCTTTTTCAGAAATCTGAAATACAAATTTTGCGATTTCCGCGATTAAGAAGTAATTCTAAACAATAGTTCAGACTTCAGCAATAACAGATATTTTAGAGATTATTTTTGAGAAACAATAATTTTCAATATTAACTCATGTGTTGTATTTGTTGGAGCTGCTTTTCTTTTGTCTGAATTTTGATATAGATAATGGAAGTTGGTTCTTATTGCCATACTTGATGATTTAAGTTTTAAATATTTCCTTTTGTTTTGTCAGAGAACTAGCTGTTCTCTGGTGGTAAAGTTGGCTTTTCTGTGCAGTGGAATGTCAGAAGCAGCACAGCCTCACTTTTTACCTTGAAATAATAATATAGCATAAATACTATAATTGCTGTATTTACCTTCATTTTATAATCTAGAAAAACAAGTTAGAAATTGCATGGATTTAGAAGGCAGTAACATCAGTTTGAGTGCAGGAAGAAAAGAGAAGCAACAGTAAATTAATAAAAGGAAAGACAACCAAGTTGGTTCTGGAACTGCATATTGACAAAAATAAGCTTATGAAGCTGCAACCAAAATTTTGTTAGTGATATAATGACAGGCTTAAAATGCGTGCTGTTTTGTGACCCAATCATTTGGGGTTTTTTTGTCATTTTTATGCTATCAGGTTACTGCTTGTAATACAAAATTACTTAATACCCTTAAAAATACTCTTATCTTTTTCCACCTCATAACTCTTGTCTTTCCTTTGTGCCTGGCTTGAACAAGAGAACGGTTTCTGTTGCTGAAAGGTTTTTAGCTTCTATGTCTGGTCAAGTTTTTCAGTGATGAATTCCAATTATACCCAATTGAGACAGTGATTTTAAGGATTTTTTCTGTTACAGAATTGTAAACTTCTGCCATTTAGTGAACCAAATGAGGGAGGGATCATAACTTTCAATGACTAATGATGTTAGTAGATTGGAGTGAATCGTTATGGTCCCAGGTCTTGAGCAAATCAAAACTTAGAAAGAAAAAAAGAAAAAAGAACAACCTAAATATCAATTGCAGAATTGCATTCAGATTCTTAAAAGTGGTTATAAAACATTTAGAAGTAGTAATTGTGACTGTGATGAGAGGAGGAAGAAAAAAAGATCAATAGCAGCAACACAAAGACTGAATTGCTTACATTTATCTATTTGATAGTTTCTTGCAGGTCTGTTTAAGAATTGGAACCGCTATTGATTTCTGAATCCTCCCCAGGTCATTAGTTGATGAAAATACATACTATGTTCCTGTACAGTAAATTATCGCTTGATTAGTAGTGTTGTATAAGCTGGTCTTGTTTAATTCTTGTCTTGCTTTTTATAGAATGCTAAGCTCTCTAATCTGTCATGTAGTCAGCCTGGTAACACAGGGGCGGCCCCATACCTATCAACTGTTTACTATATGTCTTATAAATGCCAGCAGACCAGGACATTACATTACAATCCTTCATAACTTGAAGATGTAAGGCTTGAACCTCTGCTAAGGCAGCAGTACAAACTAGAATACTTCATTCTGGCAGAAAGCACATAGAAATGATGCCACATAAGTGTGTTAGGTGTATGCTGAACTGGGATTTGGTGTCTTGAAACGTATCTCTTTTTACCAAGTATCATTAATTTCACTCGTACTTATGTGAAAAATGTGTGTGTCTTTATAATTGTTAGAGATTTCTTTGCTGAAAGATCACCAAATGAGCTTATGGAAAGTAAATAGCTTTTGATCCAAGGTGTGAAAGAAAAAAAAGCAGACAGATCTAAAGGGCTGACATTAACATCTGTGAAATTGTGCCAGAATTCCAGATGAAGTTAAAAACATGAAAATAAAAGTGAATATATATCAAAAGTGCATAGAAATAGCAATAAAATACATTTACTGAAGGCAACATAATTTTAACTTATTTAAAACCAAGCTTATGGCATATTGAAACATAATCTTCAGATGCAGTTGCAAATTGGACCGAGTTCTGGGAATTGGAGGAAGGTTGACGGGAAGGGATCTCTGGCAGTCATCTAGTTCAAGCAGCTGCTCCAAGCAGGGCTCTTGGGAAGGGGAGCTGCAGCTTTGTCTACACCTTGTCTTCGCAAGGTCCAAGGATGGAGGTCCTACAGCCTCTCTGGGGAACCTATTCGTGTGCTACTTGACCTTTTAAAACTACTGTGTGATGCTTGCAGTTTTCCATTCTTTTGATACAGGTGTTGATTTAAAGCAGGTCAGCAGTTCTGTATTTTGGCTCTTGCAGAGCTCTTGGGTTAACTCTTCATGGTCCCGGTGATTTTTGTTGATGCTGCTGCTGTTCTAAAACCTTTTCTATTGTAATACCCATTTGAGAAGCTTGCTAAGATGTGTATTTTGGCAAGAGCTCTAGTATGGAAGTCTAACAAATACCTATTGTAGAGTTTTAATCTAGAATTAAAAAATATATATATATATATATATGTATATATAGACTATAGTTTTTGTCTTTCTTGATCATTCCTTTTGCACCTTAGTCATTTATCAGCCTTGTCATTTCCTCCAGGCTTCTTGCATCTACTTTGAAAAATATATTGTTAGCTTTTATCAAACTAAGTCACCAAAATATTTTTGATCGGTCTTTCTTCTGACTTTTAGTTTGTTTGTGGTTGGCATAATTAACCTTCCTTTTTCCTTTGAAGTATGTCTGTTATATTTGGGGTTTAAATGTAAAATTCACTATGACTTTACATTTTTGCCCAAACCATTAGTAATAATGAATAATATTGGCCTGAATGATGTTCAGTGGGAAGCCACAAAAATATGAAACGTATTTCTCCTCAGGGAATAATAATACCTTGCATTTTAAAAATAATTTTTGATAGTGTTTTTAAGTATCTAATTTTTCCTGAGCTTTTGGCAGTTTTTTGAAATTGATAGGAACTAATTTTCTATATCTGTAAGATTCTGTCTATAGCTATCTAAAAATGTATATCGCTTTTTCACTTCAACATGAAGTCGTCACAAAAAATGATAATTTTCAGCCACTGAAGCAAAATAGAGTTTCCAATTTGATTCGGAAACACTCTTGGCCTTACATATGTGGTGGTGAGATGAGTGATTTCTGTGGCTGCATTTTGATGTGATTGAAGATTACTTTTAGGTTGTGAAACTTGTTTTGGTTTTTTTCGTTCCAGTAAAGGAAGTTGTGTCTCGTATGTGTCTGTCTTATGTGTTTATAAGAGATTGAAAAAGTGGAAATACAGTAATATGTGAGATAGGCAAAAGTTTTTTAGCTTGATGCTAAGTAGCTGGTGACTGCAATGTTTTATTTTGGGAAAATTCTGTTTTTTTTTCCCCCTCCTTTAAATCCACTTAATTCCCTACTTCCTAACAATTGCTTCAGTTTTTGACATCTTTAATATGAAACATTTATACTTTGTTAGATGATTTTTAAATATAAGCCATCTTTCAAAGTATTGATCTGTACCTTTTGCACTTACTATAAAGCTGAAAATAAAATAGCTGTTTACGTGTTTGTATAAGCCTTGAAGGTAGTTACCTTTGCATATTCTGAAAGTGCTGTTAATGCAATTTAAAAGTGTATCACAAATAATACCCTAAATCTGCAGCTGTACAATTTAGTATAACCTACCACGTGCAGATCTGACAACTTAATTGGTAGTTTTTGTCCTGTCCTTCAGTGATTTCTTACCCGTTCAGTTTTCCCCTGTTTACAGAGGGCAGTGAAAAGAGATGAGCATTACAGCATTCAATGGAGGCTGTCTAATCTGAGCTTTTTGAGAGCACAAGGAAGTGAATTCAAAAGCTGCAGAGCCCTTTCAGAGAGCATCCTGCCTGGTAGCACCTTTTCGTCTCCTCAAGAGAGGCTTCAGCATGCGTGCCCCTCCCATTCCCCGGCGCTTGCTTGGGGAAGAAGGGCGGCTCTCCCCAAACCAGCCTCATGCAGAACTGTATCGCCAGGCATGCTCAAATTTCCAGAGGGTCCAAATCTTGTGTGAGACCGTACAGATGATTGTTTTATGTTCTGCCATTGGGAACGGAGAGATTCTGTTCTTGATTGGGGGCAGCTGGCTCTCATTTTCAGTTTTGCTTACAAAGATATAACATTTGGTGCCCTGAGTGAAGTGTAGTACATTTTGGAAAGAGCAAGTGTAGAATCTGAGATTTCTGGTGGTTGCATGGAGATGGTTAATGTAAGGATGTTGCTAACTCTTATGGGTGGTTCAAGCGCAAAGTTGAATTCGTTCTAACTTTTCTGTTGTGATATTCATTTGTGAAAGATGTAGTGGTACCTGTATCATAACATGGTTTTAAACCCTTTTGTGTTTTAAAAAATAATATTGTATCCTCAGCAGTAGGAATTTTGTAGAAGAAAACAGACTTGGAAAAAGCATGCATCACACTATACATCACACTATAAGAGGCATTGCTATAAACACCTTAGTAATGCAAGTGTTAAAATTAAATGTCTTAAAATGTGCATTCTCTGTTGTGTAAGAACTTGATGAAGAGTATGCTGAAAATTTGTTTTTGATGCTTCATTTCTGGAAGAGTAATTTCAGGGAGGCTTGTGCTAGTGATTAAGAAGAGAAGGGGTGGTGTGTGGGCCTGGAGAGGTGTGAGAGAGAATGATGGACTAGTCAGGCTAGCCTAATAATAGATAATACTTCAGTTAGCTTGTCAAGCCTATGCTAAAGAATAATTCTAAACCTATCACTGGCTAATAATGCTTTTGTATAAGAATAGTCCTTGTCTGTTAGAAACGGATGAAAAGTTGGAGTAGTAAAATAACTAAAAATGCTGACATAAATAATGCAGACTTTGAAGCACTCAAAGTATTGCTGGGAGTGCTGGGCACCCTCTCTTTGGTGTCCCCCATGAGAAACCTCTTTATCACCAGATCCCCTCTCAGGTCCTACTGACCCAGGTATAAGGTACCTCTTTCCTGCTCCACCGTATTGCTGTAGGAGGGGGGGAAAAAAGGCTGCTAGTTAGGGAGAGCAGTTGCTTCTGCCCCTGTGCCTCTCCAGGGCTGAGAGGAGGGGGAGACGCTGGCCCAGCAATAAGGTTTGAGAGGCCGGGGAGCTACTGAGGGAGCAGCACACTGTGTGGTTAGATTGGGCCTCACAGTGTCGGATGCAAGACTAGTAGCATTGCTCATGCAATGAAAGTATTGGTGCCCAATAATTTTGGTGGTGTCTGGTATCACGTATATTTAAGACTTCAATGCTAATGAATTACTGGCCTTTATCCTGTTATGACTGAAGGTTTCTTTCAGCTGCCAGAAGCAACCTAGGATGAAGCTAGTACATTGATTTTGCTTAAAGCCCTTCAGTTGGTTTTTCTTTTCCTTGGCTCTGAGGGTTTGCCTTGCTTTCCTTGGGTCATGATTTCACTAACAACATAGAGTTTTACTGCCCCATAGTTATGTTTACTTCCTCACTGTAAAAAGGGGAGGAGGGGAAGCAAACATTTTGTTTTTACTATATAATGTTAAAAAAATTGCTTTCGGTTGATTTCTTTTTTTAGTTATAAAACTACATTGGCTTTCTTAGCTGGCTTTTTTTACTGAAAGACAAGTGTCATATACATCTGCAAGAGATTAGACCTTAAATTTTCTCAACTAATGCATAAGAACTTAAGCTTGGGAATCCATATTTTATGAATTCCTTTCTGGAGTTTCAGCTTGACCTGAGTTGGAGACAACATGTTAAAAAAAAAAAAAAAAGTGGTGCATGCCCATGAGTGAAAAGTTATATAGCTAGGATAGAAATTTACTTGGGGAAATGAGATGCTGTAGTCGTTGTGCAGCAGCTTTGAGAATATCAATAGTGTTTAAAATATATGCTTAAGTGTATATGTACCTAGGAAGGTTCCTTTCATTTAAATACTGTCCTAGTTGCAACCAAAATTTTGTAATTCTTGGTGTGCTTTCTGGGTGGTACAAATAAGCAAAACTGTGCTAGGAAAAAGGTGTACTTAAAACTTACTGCACTTTTACTAGTGGTATAATACAGTGCATTCTGTTATTTTAACATTTTGTTTTTGCATCTTTGAGGAGTAACTTAGGGAAACACTTTAGCTTAAATTACTGTAAGGCAGTTACAAAACTGGCTGGGTCATATGACGAAGAATGGCTGCTCATGGTTCGCTGTCAAAACGTGCGGCTGTACAAAGCCATTTCCTGGGGCAAGTTCTATCTGATGCTTTCATTAAAGACCTGGATGATGGCGCATGAAGTATTAAACACAGGATAAAGCTACATGGGAATGTGAAGATGTTGGTGCTCAGGGTTAGAATTCAAGGAGATATCGACAAATTGGAGAAATGATAGGGAAAAAAATACACTTAGTCAGTAATAATTATCTGTATAAGTACAAGATGTAGAGCAATGTAAGGGAGGATGTAAGTCTTTAAATGTGGTTGCCAAAAGGAAAGGCATAATCTGTTCTCCATATGTGTGAAGACGACGAGAAGCAGTGGGAGGCAATGCTGCAAGGTTAATGTTAACAAAATCTTCACTTGCTTGGAGGTTAGAAGAGTAAAAGTAAGATTGCCAAAAAGGCTACTGAATCTACATTAGAGGTATTTATCATTCCTGACAGACATTTGCCTTGTGGATAAAGAAACAGCTAATCCTAATTTTGGCAGGACTTCTGAATCCTTCCAAAATCTTCTTTATTCTTCTTTAAACCTAAGTTCTGTTTTGTTTTCTCCAGTAGCCTATATAATACTACATTACTCTTTAAATAAAAAGCTCAGGACTCAAAGGCAAGAACAATGTCAGTTGCGTTCCCAGTGCTGTTACGCAGGTTATAGGCTATGGAGAAGTCTCCTGTTTAAATCTGATTTTCATGTTTAGCATAATAATGTTTTAAAAATGTGTTTTTTAAAACAGCTTTAATGATAGTCCCTCAATAAAATTTCTAACATTGCAGTATAATTCCTTTATACAACTGAAATTCAGTAGAACATTTTGAAACCCTATTAAAAGAGTGTTGCAAGTTTAAAATAGCTAATGTAGAAGATACCTTTCTTCTGTTATGTAGCAATACTGGCACCCAGTGGCTGGCTTGAGCTAGTGCACTTTGTGTTGCACTCCGCTTATATTTTAAGAATTTTATTGTTAAAATTGTTCTCTCATCTTTCGTGGCATTACCAAATATGAAACATTGGAATGCTCTCTACAAATAATTATTTTGCTTTAAAAGCTTATCTTTTGTGTGGCATAATTATATAAATCTGAATCAGGAAGCAGTGGAGAAAGATTATGATTTCAGCATACACACATTGAAGATAAACAACATGATTAAACCTCAAAATTGTTTCATGTGGCTGACATTCAGTTACAGGAAGTACTGTTAAAGCAGTTCACATTTTCTGCTGTCATCAAACTGCTTCTGTGAAGAAGTGTAGATCTGAAATAAATTTTATAGACTTGTGTTTATTAATGTTAACTTTCCTCATTTACTTTTTTCTTTAAACAAAGCTTCTCCTTGTAGAGATAGTAGGAGAAAATCATAGTTGATCTTAGAGAAATGTAATATGGGATGGAAAAAGGATTGAAAGTAGCTGAAGATGTTTTTGCACATGAACTATAAACTACAGATAGTGAAAATCTTGCATGCTTTTCAAGAAAGCTGCTTGTATAAAATAAACCTGTATTAGAAAAAAATATTTACCTGGTAGATTTAACTCTAGAATAACACTTGTATTTTAAACCTTTTATCTGTGTATGTATGCATGCATGTTTGCCTGCACATAAAATATTTGTTTTATCCAGCAGTATAGAGCAGATGAAAATGCATCTTACTTTGATACCGCTGATTTCTTCAGTCTTTCAGATGTATGTGGTAATAGCATAGCAATAACAGTAATCCGTGTATTTAGGTCATGTCCAGAAGATAAAATAAGATGAACAGAGACAGTTGAGATTGGTACTACAGGATTATAGCCCTCAACCATGGGAAGCACCACAGTGGAGGGTGCACATGCTTGTAACATGCAAAGGTGGGATATTAAATTGATATCCTACTTGATACGAAGGAACAGAAGAAAACAGCTCTGTCTGTCTGGGGTATCTAGTATGTTTTGCTATGTGTTACCTATGATGGATTACTGAAGCCTAGTTTTCTAAGAATCTTATAGGGAACCTTTTCACAGAAAAATTCCAGATTTAAATTTATATGTGAATGGATCATGTAGAAAATGCTGGTTCATGGATCATGTAGAAAATGCTGGTTCATTATAGTAATTTTGTTTTAATGATAGCTTCATTGTTGTATTTCACTGGAAGGTGTTAGAATCTGTGTACTTCCATCTCTTCAGTTTAAAAAGTAGGTGCTCTTCTGACAAAAGCGGTTGCTAAGAGGATTGTACTGTTATATGTCTTAGATGAGTGAGGGGGTTCAGGGAGGAATAAGTGAGGAAAATATCCCTTGGGTTTTAGCAAGCATAATGTGGAAGAATTGCAGTAGAAGCATTTATTTTCCTTCCTCTGCCCTGTTTCCTCTCTCTTCTGGTCTCTTCCCCCAAGAGAATGTTCCACAAATAAATATCTCAACTATTTGAGGAGCTTCACGTCCCTTTTTTTGTAAACCTTTTTTTTTTTTTTTAGTCTACATTCGTGTTCCAAGGACACAAAATCCCTATTACCTGACTCATACAACATTACTTATTATAATTCCTTTGATGTCAGTTAAATGGTCTGCATTACTTCAATTTATAACCTTTGAGATTGTTCTTAAAGACGTTTGAGAAAGAAGGTCTAGTGAGTCTGTTTTCTAGGATCCAAAGGCTGTTGCAGTGTTCACTGTTACAGTTAACAATCTTGCAGAGCAACGTTCAGTGCTTCCCCCCCCCCCCCCCCATACATACTATAGTGTTAGGATATTGAAGATTCTCTTGGATAAAGCCTAAAATTAAACTGCCAGTTTGAACATAGTTGGCTCCTGTTATGTCTTTCAGTCTCATCTTCCAGAATAGTATTATCTGAATTGTATGTTAAGGAAATGATTTGTCTTGATGCTGCCAGCATACGAAGATGTAGACGGTCAGCTGCTGGCCAGCCTTTTACTTTTTAGAGAGCTTTACGGAGCTTGCCTTTCTCTCACTCTACTCTTTTTCACTCATTTCTCTGTTTCTCTATTTTATCATTTTTCTTCCCTTCTCTTGCTCCTTTACCTCAACCAAACATGCATAATTCTGAAATGCTTGTTAAAAGGAAATACAAAGGGAAATTTGTTACTGCAGTAGCACCATTTCTGTGCTAGGCTTATCCCCCCTGCCCCTTTTCCTTGTTACTGAAGGGAGAGGCAACTTGGGGTGTAGGTGCGGAGAGCACGAATTAGCCAGGACGCAGAGCACAGAGCTGCCAGAGGTGTCTTGGGCTGTATCAGTTCACGAGCTCCTTCAGCAGTGTGGTCTAGTGCATGGACGGCTGAGGGTTGCTCCCGGCCTTCTGGCAAGAGGAGCATGTTGGGTTAATGTAATAGGATCACTTCATGCTTCACCCTTCATTAGCTAGGATAGCGGCAGGTCCTGGTATCCTGGAAAACGTGCAGAGCAGGTAATACAGGTTTTGTGAGGCACTTCAGCAAATGTACTACAAAGACAGAGCTGCAGTGCTGTTCTCTTTGACTTCTGGGGAGGGTTCTTTTTTTAGCTCAGGCAGAGTCTTTTTCTTCATCTAATATAGAGAATAAAAGACTGAGTGGCCTTATGCTGTAAGGATCCTTCCTGCAGTATATCACATACCCTTACTGAAAGCAGATAGAAAAGGGGCCTCTGTTTTCCTCAGAGCCTGGAAAAAAAATTGGAGACCTTATAACCCATGTGTTTTTTGGGAAGGATTATGCCAACTGAAGGGTTAATTTTGAAAATTAACTCCCTTTTCACATTGTTTTACACTTAAGAGAGGTGGTATGTTTTTCTGTAATAAATACACTTGCGATTTTCTTCAAATACTGATTTTTTTTTTCTTAAATAAAGTAATTGCGGGCCTGTAGCAGGAAATGTTCAAAGTTAAACAATGAGGAGAAAACAAGATAATTTAATTTCAATAAAAACTTTATGTAAGGTTGCAAAGAAAATCTAAATGTATTTCAACTATGCAGTGCTGTGTAAAGCAGTCTGTATAAAGCAGTCTGTATAGGAGAGGTTATTAGGGCAAAATAGAAGAAGATTGGCTTGGTATATGTTCCAGGCTTCCATTAAGGAGAAGAGTTTTGGTGTACAAGGTTTCCTGGTTGTGGTTCGTTGTCCCCCTGCAGATAATTTCTTGCACTCATAGGTCTGGTTGCATAGAAGCAGAACCTGATGAGCTACTGGAAAGTGCTTTTAATTTTGATTCTTCCCTGCAGAAGTCCTTCAGCAGGGTTTTGCTGAGATAATTGTTGATTTGCTCTTTTTTCTAGAGGAAAGTAATTTTGCTCCTGAAAATTTTTCTCATGTATTTAAGTAATACATGCTTTCATGTAATTAATACCTATAAAAACAAAAGAAAAACAAAATCTAAAAAACCCCTCACACTTTGGTGTTTACAGATGTTGCTTTTTTGAGGAATATTTTAATAACTGTATTGATCATTCTTTTGCTGAAAAGCTGTAATGGTTCCTTAAAACAAGGCAGCAGATGTCCTCAAAGGACATTCACTGTTGATGCCTCTGTTGCGTTGGCAGAGATTTCAGTCAGATGGGCAATGCTTTTTTTAAGTGCTGTTGCTTAAGTTAGTACATGTCAAAAATGAATAGCCTTTTCCAATATTTTTGTATTCATCTTTCTGTCTCAAAAAAACCCCCCAAACCCTCACTCTGCTTTAGTCAAAATTTTCCATTTTTAAGTTAGCAGTTTAGTTCATCTCATTACGCTGGAAATTTTCAACTGTGTTTCAGTATTCACTTTGAAGGCAGGGATGGAAATATGGCTAAGCAGTGCATTGTATGGTTGCAGAATTAATAAATTTTATCCTCTGTGGGGAAGTTCTAGTTCTAGGTCAGATTCTTAGTCACGCTTTCTAAATATTTATTTTTTTGTTTATGGAAAACATTAGTGCCTACATATAAACTAGAGTACGTAATTCCATAACAGAATTCCAGTTCTGTCAGCTCCAATAGAACTAAAGAATTACTTCATTTGCATTAGAAAAGGAAGAGGAGGAATCTTTCCACAACTTGCCCAACAGTCTAAACTTCAGCTCCTGGAATTTGTATTTTTTTTCCCCACCAGTACACCTTATGTTCAGTTTTACGCTGCAGGTAACAGAAGGTAAACGTGCAGAATTTATGATACCGCTCTTTTTAGGAAGTTCATGGTTGGTGTAATTAAATCACAATTGAAGCCTCAAGTGTAGGATTTTGCCTGTAGGATGTATCTGTTCCAGTTTCTTCTGACACCGAGAGTGGGAATTCCGTTCTACTTTATATTCTGACTCAAGTTAACAAGATCCAGCTGCTAATTCAAAGCAGTTATTTGAATCTTCAGAGGTTGTAGTACTTGAGCTCTGAGTTGCTCAGCTGACAAATCCTGCTTTCCTGTGCAGCCTAATAAATCCTGCCACCTTACTCTGCTGAGCATGCCTCTCCTGTAGCAGAAATAGGACTGTTTCTTCTCATGTTGTTATACATGCATTTTTTCACCGTGTGCGCTTCCCCCCCCCCCCCCTCGGTGTTTTGTCAGGATTTGCTAGATATTGGTGTCTGACTTGAACAGTTTAGGGGTCATATCAGGTGCCTGGATGAGAGTACAACTGGGATCATTTATTAGTCTGGCAACACTGTCAGGGCTGGAGAGGTTGATGTTCATGCCGTTGGAGCCAGAATCAAAAAGGTCTATCAAGTCTGCTTCCCTTGAAATGTTTTATCTTGTTTATTTGTTACACTGAACTTTTTTTTTTTAAGGAAAGATTTCTTGAAATACTCTGGAATACTTATTTTTAATATGTGTTAAAAAGAAAGCTTAATATAGATTAAATTGTTTCTTTATTCTTTGGGGAATGGCAATTCCTTGCCAGATATTTAGTGCAGTACCTGAATGTTATTTGGGCCAGTACGGTTCAGGTTCAGTAATATATCACAGTAATAAATCACAGCAACCATTAAATAATTGATATTTACTAGTAAATATCAATTATTTAATGGTTGCTGTGATTTATTAAATAAAATGAAGAGCTGTGAGGAGAAGGCAGATTGCCAACTACACAAACATGAAAACTGGGGCTCCTAACAGGAAATTTTAGGAAAAATGAATAACAAAAGTCACAATTTCTGACCACACAAGTCAAAATTATCCTTTTAAAAATATTTTTGAAGGTCAGAATAGGTCAGCCCTTTTGAGTTGAATCAATTACATTTTTTTCTTGGTTTTCTGCTGGACATATTTATTGTACGCTGACAGAATTTTGGCAGGAAATTACTGATCCCTGACTACCAACATAAAGGTCACAAGTGCCATTTCTGAATGTGATTGTGTAGGAGGTTTTCTATTTTTATTTAAACCTTTTCACTGTAGTTGGTTATTGGTACAAGGTAGTGCTCTTCCACTGTTGTCAGTTACTTTGTGGCCCAGGGAAGCAAAAACAAATTTTCAAGGATGGTATTGTTATATGCCCCAACCTTTACCAGCTTAACCGTACAATCTTGCTCTTTAGAAACAGTGTTGCACTCCCCCCCCCTTTTTTCTGGCAAGCGTGTGAGTAGAAGTATGACACTTAAATAGTGAGTAAAGCCCCAAATGGTTGATTTAAAACAGGTACTTGGGGGGATAAGGGGTTACCCTCTGTGACTTAACTTGGATGATGGCCATATCCTGTATGTATGTATGTATGTATTTATTTATTTAAGAATTTCTGGAAAAAAGAGTTTCTTATTCAATCTTGTCTCAGTGTAAGGGAACTGATTTCATGGAGTCATTCTTCAAGTTTGGCAGTTTTCTTCTGTTTTTGTTAATGTGTGCTTCTGATATCACTAGCATAGAAGGTACAAAGTGAATATAATAGTCTTTATATATGAAAAATGTTTGCCTAGTAGGTATTCATGTGAAGTACTAATGTATATATGTTTTTTCTTTAACAGGTATCTTTCAGATGAAGGAATTGAAGCTTGCATAAGTTCCTCTGAAAAAGTCAATACAAATGACATTATTCTGGTTGCCCTTAATGTAAGTTATGATTGTGAACTTTTTTTGACAAATCACGCTAACAATCATATCTCTAATTGCTCAGGTGCAAGTCTGTCAGGCTAGTCAAGTAAACAGACTCATCTGTGTGATTTTATGTAAAGGTTGAAGTGCTCCTACCCCTGGCCCCCTGCAATAATGTGTGAGCTATTTTAGAATTTTGTCTGGAAATACACCTGTTGCAAATGATGAAACTTGAGGGAGTAAAATGAACATAATTTGCAGTAATATTTTTATATTTGTGAAATGTCAATCTGAACTCAAAATACAGTCAAACAGCAAGATCAGAAGTGTTGTGGATGGACAATGGTGTGAAATTATAGTGCAAAATATTAATTGTTGTGATGAGTAAGACACACTTGCATAATGCCTTTAACTTCTGGGCATGGTATTCCTTAAAACAGATGCAATCGGATGGTTAATTTTCTTGTGACATGTACATATTTATGTACCTACAAAGAGGTTTTTTTTTTGATTTTACTGTAGAAATCTGTATTAGTAGTTATCTTTTCATGCCAATAAATAAATAACTTGAAAACAAACAAATTTAACATTTTGAAGGAATCAAGAAAGTGTGTGTGAATTCTTTTTTCTCAGAATTTTAGTATTTACCTCATTAGTAAATATTTGTAGGTCTGTTCCCTGTTGAGAATAATGAAAAGAGGGAAGACAGTTCAGTTATGTATTTTTATGTTATTCTGTCAGAATGATGAGAAGGAGAATTTTTCTTTGAGTAGGTCTTCTAAGTCATCCGCTTCCAGAAATATTATAGCTTGTACACGCTCTATATAGATTTATGTAAACTTTTTCTTTTGTAATAATTATATGTAGTTCGAAGAGGAGAAAATGATATGGTAGAACACTTGAAAAAACTAATGCTTCTTAATGAAATTGTGAAGGAGAATTGGCAGGAATTGCTTTGTGTATCTTAATTGAGATTCAACCACCGTTGGTTTAAGAAGGTATTCTGAAAAAAGTATCTCCTCTCCTCTTCTCATTCATTCTTTTAAGCATGTCTTTGATCACTCGCATATATGCCTGCACAAATTCATGTAACAAGTTTGAGAAGAAGTAATGCAGAATTGTAATGTATTTCATTCTCAGACTTGTGGTAATATGCTGGTATAAGTCTGAGAATGTATTCCTGCTTTAAAAAAAAAAAAAAAAAAACTTCCAAATCACTGGGCTTACCTTGTGCTCACGCCAGCATATACTCACATGCAAAGATGATCATTTGTGCACGTATGTGTGTTGTATTTCCAGCTTGTTTGTTTGATAATCAAAGTAAAATACTCCAAAGCCTGTTTTAATTGCTTATCAATATTTGTCATCAAGCCAGTTATGGTTTTTGATGCCCAGAAGATTAAGTTGTCTGTTGGCTAAGCAGGGAATAGCAATGTGGTTTGGAAGAAAGTGCAAACTGTGAATTTAGATATTACATCTTACAAAATTCACACCTTCTGTTGACTTTTGCAGTACCATTTTGGGCAGAAGAAACCAAGAAGTCAGTTGATCTTTTTCATGAACTTCTTAAAATAATTACCAAATAGATGTAAACATGCTTTTAGTCCTTCAAATACTTTTATTTCGTATAAGATATTGCAAAGGATTTGTAAAGGTTGTCTCCCCTTGCTGCTGCTGTGATTTCAAAGCATCTTGCTAGAGATTTGTCAGTTAAATGGATATGGAACATTGTGGGAACAGTTTATAAACTTTTTTTGTGTGATATTCAGAAATAAATAAGTGACATGACAAGTCGGTTCTCTCAGATGTGCTCAGATTGAAAATCAGATGTGCTTTATCATCACTGTGTATGGTTATCTTGTGCAACAGAAAGTGGGTTGGGCACTTATCCCCTCATTAGGGATAGTTAGAGAAAATTCAGTAAAAGAGCATCCCTGTGTCTTAACCTTTCTGTCTCTAGGGCATCAAGTTGCTTATTGAAAGGAGGAATAAAACACTTGTTTACGCTGTTTCAGATGCTAAATTACAGTGCTGCTCAGTTCTAGATTGGAATGCTAGTCTACTGGCATATATATTAATGGCAAGTTAGTATACTAAGTTCCAGTAGTAATTATATTTACTCCTCCTTCTTTTGGAAGTGTTTATGACCTTATTAAGTATGGAAGGATTTTAGCTTCAATACAGGAATCTGCAGTGGCGTGTTCCTAATGCATAAAGCTTAATTTGTTTTTATTGTTTTCTGTTTTAACATGCTGCAGATTTTAGCCATCCAGTTCATTCTTTTGTCACACATTGCCCTGACCAAAATGCTTGCCCAAACTGTGTGTTGGGTGATGAAAGTGCTTTTAAGGAGATTTGTTCCTTTGATCATTTGAATTTTTTAGTTAAATGCTGTTGGTGGGTATGTTGCATAGTTGCTGAACAGTGTTGTATAGCTGTTTGTCTCCCTTCCAAAAGAAATAATCAGACATTTAAATTAAAAAGCATTTAATGTAAATATTATGTTAACTTTTACTCTGGGCATAACTGCAAAATCATCCCAACATTTTGAGAGGTGGGTTTTTTGTGTGTGTGTAAAAACACAGACTAAAAATGCTTTTCTTTAAGCCTGGATAGAGAGAGGAGGAAGAAGTTTACCTGTATTAAACATCAGAATTGCGTCTGGTAATTAAGCATTATTAATCTTTTTTTTCAGATACTAAAAGTTTTAATCATCTTTGAAAATGTTCTTAAAATGAGAACAATACTATTAAAAATGAAGAACAATTCCTTTTGTAAAACCTTTGTCTAGTTTTTAATTTTGTAGTATAATTTTTGTTTTCCTGCTTTCTCAGTTATTCTCAGTTATTTCTCAGTTTTATGTCGTCTACAAACAGTTGTCATTGCATAATAGTAGAAGGAATATCCTTCTTTTTTCCTATTCTATGGTAATAAGTTTTTTTGAAACGGGATATTTTAGGTTAATATTCTCTTGTCCTCTGTTTTAATTTCAGACAGATTTAAGAACCATTGGCAAGAAATTCCTCCCCAGTGACATCAATGGTGGAAAGGTAGAAAAGGTAGACAGTGTTAACTACCAACTTCACTTTTTCTGTCTTCTGTGATTTCTGTGTGATAACAATGTTCTATGCTGTATTATACTGTCTTTTGTCATTATTTCACATCCAAATAAAGCCGATATTAAAATATTTTATAATATAAATATATTAATATAGTAGTTTGCCCATTAGACTTTAAAGAGAGGGCTCTTTTTTATTTCTTTCTCATCTTTGAAAAGTCTTAGATAAATGTGAGTGTTCCTAGCACCTTAGTTTATCACTCAGAAACCGTTTAACCTGTTTTATCTTGACATGGTATCAGAAGTTCACAAAACAATTTTTTTCCTTCTTTATTGTTGCAAGGGTAAACAAAGCAGGCTAAGAATGAAAGCAAAGCAGCTGTATGATTATGATACACAATGATATACGTTAATAGCATCTTACTTGATTTACCCACTAATATATGTGATTAAGGTTATAACCCACACAATATACAGTTGTAGGTAAGCTTCATAAGGCTTATGTGGATAAACCGTGTAAGATAATACAGCACTTTGCAGGCAACAGAGTTGTGTTACACTCAAAATTTTGATGTACTAAATTTTTGACATATATTGTGTATTTAGTAAAGAATTAAGTTTGCTCCCATTGGTATGCCCTTCCTGTTTTCTTCCTTATGTTTAGCCAGCAGAATATATAAATCAATGAGTTTTGTTTTAAAACAAGTGGTAGTTTTCAATTCAAATCATTATTCTTAACTTCCAAATATTGACAGTCTGTATCGCTGATGTTCTTGGGAAATGTATTTCATTAGCGCTGAAATTCAATATAGCAATAAATCGAGGCGGGCTTGTTTTAAGAAAGAAAGATTGAGAAGAGAGAACTGTTCAGAGCTGTTTGGATTTGTTTTTTTTCCTGCAGGTGCTATTGTCTGAATGGAGCAGTGACTGATGTAACACAGTCTACGGCTGTGTATTTTTCTTCTTCTTCAAAAAAGGGGGGCATTAACATCATCAGCTTATAAAAAGCCCACCTGAGTGATGCTCTGTTGCAGGATAGATCATAGTTTTTAGTCAGACAGCAGTCTGTACATGAAACATAAAACTTTTCCCCAAAAGTTAGTTTAAAAATTTTATTTCTTATTATGCTTTTACAATACTCACAAAAAGATAGTTCCACATTTTATGAACTACTGGTGTTTTATGAACTACTACTGATTGATTGCTTACCTATTTACATTTTTGGACAATGTGCTGTTTCAGATATTTCGGCGCTTACAGCTTTTTTCGCTTAGATGAATTTTGGTTTAGCTGTTTCTCATATCTATGGTTTGACTATTTTTATTCCTCTTCAATTTCCTGTTTTTGAGCTATGGAAAACACACAAAACAAATTATTTTCTTTGCCAGCTGTTTTAGCATTGTTTGTTCCTTAGTTGCTTAATTGAAGTATTACAGAATTTTGGATTTCAGATTATGCAGTATTGACCAGATTCAACTGTATTTTGTTAAACGCAATTGTCAAAGTAAGGACTGTGTGTGTGTGGTAGTGCTTGCCTTAGTTTTGCAGTTGAAACATGGTTTCATTTCAAAGTGATTTGTAATTGTTTTTTCAGAGTTTTGTCGTGTTTTGTTGATTTCTTTAAAGGTTGTTGTTCATTTTTCACTCGTCACTGAAAGTATACCTAGTAACTTGTCCATTTCTTTTGGAGCAAATGTTTTCTAATTTCTATTTTCATTCTGTAGTTCAAGTGGTCAATTAAATGAGAAACACTGTAGTTACATTTTCCTCAAAACTTGATGGCTGTTATAAGAATCTAGTTACATACTTAAAAAGTTTGCTTCAAGTTTAGATGCACAAGTCAACACTTGGAGTTTTTACCATCTTTCATCTGAGATTAGAGAAAGTGAAATTGTCATTTGTTTCCACCAAATACAAAGCCTTTGCACAAAACAAAGGACTGTGCTTGAAGACCATGGTGGTTTGTACTTTGAAATAGCTGTGAATAGCCACCCTTTACAGGAGGAAGCTGCTCCACATGTGCACCCAAAAATACACCTGTATTTCGTAAAATTGCATGTCACAGAACAAAGAGCTGTGACTTAAAGCCTGCTAATGGAAAAGATGAGAAAGAATAAAGAAGAGATAAATGCTAATTTGTTTTGTTCCTAGTTTTATACTTTGCCTCCAGTTTCAGTATGGATGTGATACTGATTTCCATGGCAAGATGACAAAGAGCATTTGGAAGTTGTGATCACTGTATCTGAGCAGGCAGAATTCAAGTTTGGTGCAGTCAGATTAGAAAAGAATCAGATGATCCTCATCCTGAATTCTGCAAACTGTCCCATGAAATCACAGGCTTGATAGCAAATACCATAATATGAGATTCGCAACACTTAGTTTGGTCCTTCAAAATTTTTTGAGAGAAGGAACAATTTTTAAAACCCAGAGGAAAATAAATGAGTAAAAAGCAACTGCTTTATCAAGGGACATCATAAAAGTTTAACTTGGTGTTTTGTGTTTTGGTAAGATGATTGAGTATCAGATCCAGGTCTAATGTGTTTCCCTTGGCTGGAAGACCTGAAAGTACTTGGTGCAGTGCCTCAAGGAAATTTGTAAATAAGAATGAGGGACATGGGCCAAGTACTACAGCTGCAAGGTGGGTTAAAGAACTGATGAAAAGATGTCATCGGTTGTTTGTAATGACAGGAAAATGTAGGGCTAGAGGGAGGGGATGTAGAGTTTGCAAGCACATCAGAAAGGAGGAAAAAATAAAAGAGGATTAAGATTATTTTAGGTTAGCGGACAATTTTCTGCAGAGAAGTTATTTAACTAGTTGTGAAGAAGTCTGGGTTAAAAACTGAAAAAAAGATATTTGATAATTAGCCTAACAACGTTCTGGAACATATTCTTTGGATAGCAGTTGTCAAGACAACAAGGCTAGCTGTTCTTAAAGGGAG
The DNA here is from genome assembly GCF_036417845.1 of Apteryx mantelli. Classification (NCBI taxonomy): domain Eukaryota; kingdom Metazoa; phylum Chordata; class Aves; order Apterygiformes; family Apterygidae; genus Apteryx; species Apteryx mantelli. Next base: position 39,916,683 of record NC_089978.1, read on the forward strand.
CTTGATAAATTCGTGCATGGGGTTGTGTCTTACGGTTGAAGATGATGGAAGACTTGGCAATGGGCTTAAATGGCACAGCAATCCAGTCCAATCCAAACTTTCCTTCTGAAGTTTATTTGATTCAAGGTATTTCTGTTTCCCAGGTTGTCAGATAATTGAGACGGATCCATGGTGATAGATTTCTTCCATTTTTAATAGTTAAAGAGTGAAAATCCAGACTGAGGGAAAGAACGTTTTTTCTTGTAGACAAAAGATTCCTGACAACAGTTGCAGGAGTTTCAAGAAGCTGGAGGAAACAGGCAGGACCTAGGGAAATAATGGCCCTTAATGGTCTGTGTTATAGGACTTTTTAAATTTGGGGGACTTGCATAGTTCTGTGAGTACTGTTAAGGAGCCATGACTTTTCACATATGAACTTTTAGTAATATTTTATTTACTTTATTTTTTAATCAACTGTATTTTATATAGCTCATAGAACTTAGGGAATTATTAAAAAAAAAAAAACACCAACAAACAAACAAAAAAAACAGAAAACCAAAACCTGGGAACCATTGGCAGGAGGGAGATAACACTTCAGCTTTCAGAAAATAGTAATGATTGCAAAGAAAAGATTTGTGTTCCAGAATGACTTATGTTTGTAATTTTTAGCCCAGATTATTAGGTAGTATATGGAATCTTTTGCTTTTCTAACTTTTTTTAAAGTAAAATAAAGCAGATCTGACTACATAAGTGCTGCTACTTAATATGAAATGTAATATATAAAATGTAGGATGTATAAAAAATATTTAATGTTACAGAACTATACATTTAGCATATAAAAGATAGCACTGCCTTTATTCTGGTAGAGAATATAGTTGAGGCAGAAATTATTCATTTATATAATCTCTCAGAAGTAGTCATTTGCTGCTCAGAAATGCTTCAGAAAGCAAGAGAAATTATATGCTACAGTTGTTCCTCTCATCTGCGACAAGGATCAGCACTGCTTGTTTGTATGTTGAGAACGTACAGTGTATTTCCATTTTCCATGGGAAATAACTTTTATTTTGTGGTATTAATGCAATATGCAAATATTTGTGTGCAAGATGACATAGAGTCTGAATGTGAAACGACCTGGATATTTGACCATTAAAGGTGATTGTCAACTTTAGTGTAGTCTTTGCACAAAAATGTTTTATTTGGTCATTTCTATCTGTGTTTTGCATGGCTCTAAAAAATCAGTATTACCAGCATTAACCACAAGATGGCCATGTTTGCATATGATTTAAAAAAGCTGCCCTCCCTCCCCTGCCATGAATATACATGAAGTATTTTTGATGGAATAAAAATGCAAAGACGACTATATGAAGTTGTAAAATGTGAAATTTATTAATGATATTACATTTACGGCATAACTTACCTTTCTTTTGAGTATGTTAATGTTCTGTTATGATTTAAGCATTCATCCCAGAAGTGTTCAGAAAGATTTTTCTTCCTGAGATGAGAAAGGTGCTTTCTGAATCACAGAATCACAGAATCGCTGAGGTTGGAAGGGACCTCTGGAGATCATCTAGTCCAACCCCCCTGCTCAAGCAGGGTCACCTACAGCACATTGCACAGGATCGCGTCCAGGAGGGTTTTGAATATCTCCAGAGAAGGAGACTCCACAACCTCTCTGGGCAACCTGTCCCAGTGCTCTGTCACCCTCACAGTGAAGAAGTTTTTCCTCATGTTCAGATGGAAGTGTCTGTGTTTCAGTTTGTGCCCGTTGCCTCGCGTCCTGTCGCTGGGCACCACTGAAAAGAGTCTGGCTCCATCCTCTTGACACCCTCCCTTCAGATACTTGTACACATTAATAAGATCCCTCAGCTTTCTCTTCTCCAGGCAAAACAGGCCCAGCTCTCTCAGTCTTTCCTCACAGGAGAGATGCTCCAGTCCCCTAATCATCTTTGTGGCCCTTTGCTGGACTTGCTCCAGTAGTGCCACATCCCTCTTGTACTGGGGAGCCCAGAACTGGACGCAGTACTCCAGATATGGCCTCAGCAGGGCTGAGTAGAGGGGGAGGATCACCTCCCTCCACCTGCTGGCAATGCTTTTCCTAATGCACCCCAGGATACCACTGGCCTTCTTGGCCACAAGGGCACATTGCTGCCTCATGGTCAACTTGGTGTCCACCAGCACTCCCGGGTCCTTCTCGGCAGAGCTGCTTTCCAGCAGGTTAACCCCCAACCTGTACTGGTGCCAGGGGTTATTCCTCCTGAGGTGCAGGACCCTGCACTTGCCTTTGTTGAACTTCATGAGGTTCCTCTCCGCCCACCTCTCCAGCCTGTCCAGGTCTCTCTGAATGGCAGCACAGCCCTCTGGTGTATCAGCCACTCCTCCCAGTTTTGTATCATCAGCAAACTTGCTGAGGGTGCACTCTGTCCCTTCATCCAGGTCATTGATGAAGAAGTTGAACAAGACTGGACCCAGTACTGACCCCTGGGGGACACCGCTAGCTACAGGCCTCCAACTAGACTCTGCGCCACTGATCACAACTCTCTGAGCTCTGCCATTCAGCCAGTTCTCAATCCACCTCACTGTCCACTCATCTAGCCCACACTTCCTGAGCTTGTCTATGAGGATGTTATGGGAGACAGTGTCGAAAGCCTTGCTGAAGTCAAGGTAGACAACATCCACTGCTCTCCCCTCATCTACCCAGCCAGTCATTCCATCAGAGAAGGCTATCAGATTGGTTAAGCATGATTTCCCCTTGGTGAAGCCATGCTGACTACTCCTGATCACCTTCTTGTCCTCCACATGCTTGGAGATGGCCTCCAGGATGAGCTGCTCCATCACCTTTCCAGGGATGGAGGTGAGGCTGACTGGCCTGTAGTTCCCTGGGTCCTCCTTCTTGCCCTTTTTGAAGGCTGGGGTGACATTGGCTTTCTTCCAGTCTTCAGGCACCTCTCCTGTTCTCCAGGACCTTTCAAAGATGATGGAGAGTGGCTTAGCAATAACATCCGCCAGCTCCCTCAGCACTCGTGGGTGCATCCCATCAGGGCCCATGGATTTGTGGGTGTCAGGTTTGCTTAAATGATCTCTAACCTGATCCTCCTCCACCAAGGGAAAGTCTTCCTTTCTCCAGACTTTCTCTGTGGTCTCCAGGGTCTGGGGTTCCTGAGGGCTGGCCTGAGCAGTAAAGACTGAAGCAAAGGCAGCATACAGTAACTCTGCCTTCTCTGCATCCTTCATCACCAGGGCACCCACCCCATTCAGCAAAGGGCCCACATTTTCCCTAGTCTTCCTCTTACTGCTGATGTATTTGAAGAAGCCCTTCTTGTTGTCCTTGACATCTCTAGCCAGATTTAATTCCAAACGGGCCTTAGCCTTCCTCGTCACATCCCTGCATACTCTGACAATGTTCCTATATTCCTCCCAAGTGGCCTGTCCTCCTTTCCACATTCTATCTCCTTCCTTCTTCTGGTTGAGTTTTGCCAGGAGCTCCTTGCTCATCCATGCAGCTCTCCTACCTCCTTTGCTTGACTTCATACTCATAGGGATGCTCCGATCTTGAGCCTGGAGGAGGTGATGTTTGAATATGAACCAGCTCTCTTGAACGCCCCTTCCTTCTAGGGCCCCATCCCATGAGATTCCTCCAAGTAGGTCCCTGAAGAGGCCAAAGTTTGCTCTCCTAATCTCCAGGGTTGTGATCCTACTTAGTGCCCTGCTGCCTCCTCGCAGGATCCTCAACTCCACCATCTCATGGTCACTGCAGCCAAGGCTGCCCCCGACCTTCACATCTTCCACCAGTCCTTCTTTGTTTGTTAGTACGAGGTCCAGCAGCACACCTCTCCTTGTTGGCTCCTCCACCACCTGTGTCAAGAAGTTGTCACCAATGCTCTGCAGGAACCTCCGGGACTGTTTGTGCCTAGCTGTGTTGTCTTTCCAGCAGATATCAGGGTGGTTGAAGTCCCCCATGAGAACCAGGGCCTGGGATTGTGAGGCTACTTACAGCTGTCTGTAGAAGGCCTCATCGACTTCCTCTTCCTGATCAGGTGGCCTGTAGTAAACACCCACCACAGTGTCACCCATGCTAGCCTGCCCTTTAATCCTTACCCATAAGCTCTCGACTCGCTCTTCATCCACCCCTAGGCACAGCTCAGTGCATTCCAGTTGCTCTCTCACATAAAGAGCAACTCCACCACCTTGCTTTCCTGGCCTGTCTTTCCTAAAAAGCATGTAGCCATCCATGACAGCACTCCAGTCATGCGAGCTATCCCACCATGTCTCTGTAATGGCAATGAGATCATGGCCCTGTGACCGCACACAGATCTCTAGTTCTTCCTGTTTGTTCCCCATGCTGCGTGCACATACTGGCCACTTGATAGTAACCAGTTATAACTTAAGTTACTACCTATTCTGGTTACTCTTTAAAGTTACTCATAGACTTCCCACTGTTTCTGTCATTATGATGTATAACTAACCGTGCTTAGTTGCCTTTTATCTTCTCTTCCACTATGGATTTCTATTGGTTTCCTGTAGGCTTTTTTCCTTCTAGGGCATGAGCAGATTTGCTTTGTTCCAGCTACAATTGATCTGCATTAAACAAACTTCAGTCTCGAGTTGCTCCTTCTTATGATAGTGCTACATCAGATCTCCTGGTGTAACTGTGCTCAAAGCTGCATGTGTCAAAAATGATCCAACTCAACTTAAACATATTTTTAATAGATTTTTCAGTTGAGTTGATTTTGACAGGACTGAGTTAGTGTGGTTACGTGTGTAGTAATACTGGCAGATCTGATCTGGTAATACTTTTGGAGTTAGCTGTTTGGCATCTGTAGGTAAGCTATGGGCCACCTTAACCTTAACCTCATCACCTTGATAAATATTTTGGTGGTCTCCTTATCCCCTAATGACTATTTCAGGAGCTTTCAAAAAGGCACGATTACTTGCACGTTTTTAAGAAAAATAGATAGTGCTAGATATAATAAGGTAAATCTTTGTGAAAGGCTATTTTTTTGTTTTCAGACCAGTTTCAGGGTGCCAAAGCAATGCCTTTTGGAAGACAGTACAATAACAATCTTGGAAACAGTAGAACACTATCTAGTTACTATATTGTAAAAGTTATCATTTGAAACTATCTGAACAGACTGATTTATCAGAATGTTATTTTTCCACCTTGATCACAGAATTCTGTTAAATTAATATATTTCTGTATATTGTCTTCCTGGCTTGATTTGAAACCTCTTATCTCCTCTTGCTCTAAGGAGAGCAGTAATGGATTAATTTCTGCTTGCATGCAGATAATTGACAGATATGGTAGCAGTTGTAAGTGCTGTTTGAAGAGCCCTGATCTGAAATAGTTATAGTTTTATCAGCTTTCAGGATTTGCAGGACAGGCCTTTGGCTTGCTTTAGATCTAGATAATAAATGTTTCCAGCTGTTGATTAGTTAGTCCCCTGCAGCCAATGTGTGTATTTTATTATGAAATTGTTTTTCTGAACATGACATGGAGTACTTAGATATGTTTCTTCATATTGAAGAAGCCTGTAAGTTAACTACGAATGAGTGAATTATGTTTTGTTTAAGCTGTGTCCAGAAAGACATGAGCATATTGTCTCATGCAATAGTGTGGATATTTGTTTAATCTCTGTTTCTCTTTCTAAGAGTCTCATATATTCTTGAATTAGCACTGAGAGATATGAATAAAGAGAAGTAGTGGAATGTGCTAATGTCTCAAAGACTGCTTGTACTACATGTGTATGTATATATATGTGCACGCATGAAATCTCATAGATAAGTTGAGGAAATGTAGTCTTGGAGTAATCATGGACTGCTTGAAAAATCACTCTCAAAGTACATATACTTCACTGCCAAATTATGAAGGCATTTCAAGGTGGTCCTACAAAGTTCACTACTGAGTGTCATTTTGATGGATATTTTTGGTTAATAGCTCAGTAGAATATGAAGAACGATAGTGAAATTTGTAAATGACATCAAAGAGAAGGATACTGCACCAAAATGGGGGAGTGGACAAGGGCTTTGGGCAAGATCTTTCCCTTACTGAGATCAGAGACTCAGGATTTCTTCCTTTTTCTTCCAATGGCTACTTTTGCCCAGTCATACAATTGTGGTTTTTAGGATGCAAAAGGCATCCTTCTGTCATCTATCACATGCTTCTAATTTTTTATTCAGTTATCTTTTGTGCTGAGCCCTAATAGCTTTGCACATTCCAGCTAGTTACCTATTCTTGATTTTAAAACATTGTGCACTGTAGAAAACAGTAGCTTATTCCAGAGATTCGTTATCCCTGTTATCATCATATACCTTATTTCTACCTTTGGATTTATTAAACTTCAATTTCCAGTCATTTGTCTTGTGCCTCTTTCTGTTGTTTTAAATTTCAGAGCTCTGACTCATCCAGTATTTTTGGCATAAATTAATTTCAAAGCTAAAATATTAACATTATAATAGAAATATTTCTCTTTTTTCACGTTGAAAAGGTAAGCAGATCATTAATGATCTTATTATAAAACAAACCATCATTCTTCAAATCATTTTGCTTATGTTCTGCATTTTAACTTATTTGCTTCATTTAGAATCTATTTTCTGAAAGCTATTTATAGTATTACTAATATGGCACATGAAAATACTTCATTTTTCTAGTTGTGTTTGTCTAGTTTTTGTATTCAAAGGTCATCTTGAGCTGCCTTTCACAGCATTCCAATGTTAACACATCTTCAGTTGCTTGTCCAGTTTGTAAATATTTTTGGAATGACTGGTTTCTTGTGTAGACACCGTATTATTATTTAGACAGTGCCTTCATTCTTCTGTTCCAGATAGAGCAAAGTGTAACTGTACTTTTTTTGGTGTTCTGGAAAATGGTTGCTGTACCAGCGTCAGATGATTTTTGTCTCTCCATCCTGGTAGTATGAAAGAAGTCACCAAAAGCACAGGAAAGAGGAGTTCTGTGGGACCTGCAATTTGAAGGAGCTGGGAGCATGTTAGCAGAGTGGGCTTAAAGACCTTGCAACTTTGGACTGATTAACTCTTTTGGCTGTGGAAATGGCACTTACATGATCCAGTGGTTGCGGGGTTTGGAGGGACGCTTTAGTGTGCTCAGTGAGAACAGTGACTTGACAAATTAACTGTTAGAATTGCCTGCCATGTCTTTTAAACTTTGGTATATTAAGAGGATTTTTATGGGGCTGCTTTGGGGCGGGGAGAAGAAAGAGACCCATACCCCATATACCCATTTTGTTAAAGGTAGCTGCATAGCATGGACTTTGGTGCCCAGGGGAGTTCTTTGTGGTCTGCTAGACCTGCAGGCAGTGGGTGGGATCTAGTCCCAGACCAGCCTTCTAGATAGGATTGCAGCAGGTCTGTGTGACCAGGTCCAGCCGATAGTGAGGCTGAGTATGTGTTCCCCTTAGTGACACACGTGTGCACATGCACGCTACTAACATGGCTGGCAACAAAGTACAGAACAGTGCCTTTACCAGCAGCCACAAAAAGACAAACAGTACTCCCACAACCCTGACCACTAACAGCCCAATTCTGTTCCTCCTGTCTGGCTAATCAGGACTGAAGTTTGCTAGTGGTTCATATACACACAACATGGATCTCTGCAGTGGTTGGTCTTAAACGCCTGGTCTCTCCAGTTGCTGGCCCCCATACCCTGGCGCTTCTCAGACCCACAGCCTCTGTCCCCTGTTGCTGGCACTCAGACCCTTCATCCTCCTTGCTAGGTAGTCCAGTGTGAAGTTTGATAGCAGATCGGGCACATGTACACACAGAATAGGGAGTGCACTTGCACAGCAAGTAAGCAGGGATAGAGAGAATGAGAGGATAAGACAGCAGCGATCAGGCAAAATGACTCAGACAAGCCAGCTGACCAGCAGCTGGTCTACATGCAACTGGCCCATTTTCATCCCCCCTCCTCTTCATTTTCCCATGTTTGTTCTTTCCTGAATCCACCTTGATCCCTCCCTTTTTCCAGCTTCGGTGATCCTGTCCTCATCTCCATGATAAGTTTTACACAGTCCCACAATTCCCCTCAGATATCCTGTAATAAGTTTGCTTTTACCCATGAGACCCGCGATAATCTTGTTTTCCTTTTTATCAGATACAGAGTTCTGGCTGAAACTCTGTAAGTTTACACTTGAGTGGTTCCTGCAGTGGCCCATCAGTCAATGTCTTAAGAGTTCTGGACTTCGTTACTGTCTCTGTTATTGGCTGTTTCTTAGGGTTTGTGTATCTGGGTGTTTAATACATTACTTTTCCATCTCTTGTCTTAAGCTGAAGAGCTGCTAACTAGATCTCTTCACAGACCAGATATCCTTTCGTTCCAGATACCCTTACAGTTTTGTCAAATTTCAGTCCCTTTTTTTCAAAGGGTAGAGATTGTAGTAGTGTTGAAAGAACATTGTTTTAATCACAGGCCAAGCATATTGTCCATTTTCAGAAATAGTTAAGTTGATCTAGCCGGTGTTTTAAAATGTTTTTCTCCTCTTTCGCTGTCCTGGCAGGGGTAAAAAGTCCTAGGTGATGTAGAAATTGTCTGGCATGTTCAGTATACTTCACACTTAAGACAACTGAAAGCGGGGAGTTTTATAATGGAAAGTGAGTAGCAACCTTAACAGATGGGATATAACCAGTTCTAATACTTAGAATGTTTGATAATTTACTAGGAAATGTTTATTGGGTAAAGCTTGCCTTTTTTTCTCAGCTTTTTTGTGTATGTCGTAGTTTAACTGAGTGCCGAAGAGGTTTCAGTTTGGCTGACCCTTTCTGCCTAAACCTGTAGGTATGCCTAACGACCACAGCTGTTTTGGAGAAGGGGGAAAAAAAATCTTTTTTTTGAGCCTTGGAATAGTTTTCTGTGTTGATTCTCACAATGCCCGTTGCAGTAATCAACACAAAAGAGTCCTGGCGTAGTGGCTCTGCCTTCTGGATTCACCTAAAATCCTCTGAGAGTAGTCCCTTTTTCTGCAGGAAGACTGACTTTTCTGTTGTCACAGTGTGCCCATTTCGTGTAATAAAAAGGGAAAGGAAATACTGAGCTGAACTGAGGCTGGGAGACACGGGAGCTCTAAGGTCCTGATTAAGATCATAGAAATAGTTATGTTGTTAATATGATATGTTTTCAGAATGCTACAAGCTCCTTTTTTTTTTTTTTAACCTTTGCACCTGTTTTTTTCAAAACAACGTGTGATTTCCTTTGTGAAAGAATGCTAAAGAACCAGACTCTGTTGTCCAAACTCAGCAAATGTGCATCCCTGCTTCACTGTAGTGTATGCTTGATGCTAGAAAACAGAAAACATGGGTATATTTGCATATACGTTTATAGTTAGCCTAGCCCTCATTTCTTCACACTCCAGATTTTTAAGGGGACTATCAAACAACTCTTTAGAAAGAAAAACAAGTACTCAGAACTAGAATTTGCTAGACATTTATACAAGAAATTACCATCACAGTAAAGGTCAGCTGAGTACCAAACCTAATTGTGGCTAACTAGAGATGCTTCTCATTTACCTAATACTTTTTCATCTAGATTTTTCATAAAGTTATATAAAACTGAAAATTGTTAGACTTAATTTATGATAAGCCTAAAATTAGTGCATTGAAGTGACCTCTGAATGAGGCACTGTGGTTCATTTGCTACTGAAAGAAATAATCTTTTTCTGCTACAGAAATAATCTTTTTCTATAAACTTCTAGAGGAGAAAAAAATCATTTTTGTGGCTTCTTTACTGAAGTTAATCAATAAAGGGAAACTTGTTTTCATATGATACATTATCCAGTTTTGCTTCCATTGAAATCAAGGGAATAAAAATCTCCATTCACATCAGAAACAGAATTGGTCATGTAATTATAATTGACATAAATAAGGTCCATTCAGAAATGACTAAAACTCAATACTGTTACTCCTTATTTACATTATTTTATTCAAACTCTCAATTATTGAAAAAAAATGATACAAAAGCTTCAGGTTTAAGTAGATTTCAAATAAGCATAACTTACTCTCATCAGCTTGCCAGAAATCATCCATCCAAAATACTCTATATTTTGTGATTTTTATCTGAAGTCTTAAAAGTCTGCAGGGTCCTTCAAATTTTAAATTTATTTGGAAGTGTGAAGAATAGAAAAGCCATGTAGAAAACGTCATTTATTTTACTAGTTGTTGTTTCAAGACTGCAGAAGGGTTTAACTGAGGTGGTGGTACGTAGGGTGTCTTTCTTGCTCCTTTTAGTGGCAGTATTCCAAAGTGGCTTGTCTTTCTCATGTATTCTCATCCTAAATGAAGTCCCTCTTTCCTCATCTTCTCATTTCTTTTACCTAGTCTCACTGCTGCTCCTCTTTATTTTATTTATTCATTTAGCTCTTCTTTTTAGATATATTCATGTTCTAGTTGCTTGCTCTCACTTCATGTTCTTCTGAGCTACCTATTCTGTTTCTCAAAGGAAGAAGCTGAGGAAAGGTTCATTCTTTTTCATCTTTCCTGCTGTCTCTTGGGTGCTAGAGATCCGTTGGGCAGCAGCAGATTGTTCAGTGTTATTTCTCAGAGGGATCAGAATAATCCTACTTCCTTACAGAGTGAAGGAGTAGAGAAGACAATCATGATTGTTTACTCTGCTGTAACCCAAAGTTGATGAGTGGGGTTTTTTTGTTTGTTCATTTGGTTGGATTTTTTTTTCCAGTAAGATATAAATTGTGGTGTGGATATGTTGCATTTTTAGCTGACCAAAGGACAGTGATGTCCCTTGAGGTGGTTATACTACATTCTGGTTACACCTTTGTTTGAAGAAGCTGTGTTTCCAGCCAGTTTTTACAAAACAGTTGTATTTGAAATGTAGTCTTTTTACAACTAGTTAGTCGTCAAGGCTGGCTGTTGCTTTCTGTAGAACACTCTGGCAATGAGAATTTGTGGGTACAGTGTGTGAAGTCTTATCTGTACTCTGTAGTATTTTGGAACTGCAGTATCTGTTTGATATATAGGTGGGGTTTTTTGTTCACTTTTCCATAATTTGCGTCACAGAGTTTATAAAACATTATAATTATTTCTCTGGAAAAGTCATTTTTACGTACTATATGTTCTAAAACTTCCTGAGTGATAGAAATTGGACCTGACTGCCTAATCAAATTGCACTTTGCTTTGCCTGGGGGCATCTGTTAGTGTGTCTAGATAATATTGTGCATTGTTTCATGATGTTAACAAACATTTTTGTCTTTTCTATTTTGCATGTATAGCTGCAAGGGCCATGTGTTCTGCAGATACAAAAAATACGCAATGTTGCTGCACCAAAGGATAATGAAGAATCTCAGGCTGCTCCCAGAATGTTGCGTTTGCAGATGACTGATGGACACACAAGCTGCACAGCTATCGAATACACTAGCATGTCAAAAATAAGGTGAACAGCTTTCTTTTCAAAGTTTTTTTGGCACTTAAATGCCCTTAACGTAATGGAAGAGTTCCTACTAATATGTGAAAAACTACCTGTTGAAACAAGTTTTTGACTGACAAGCAGCAGTGCAAACGACAAGGTTTGGTTATTTTATCTTTCGTTCTTTTCATTACTGTTCTGTTTTAATTTCAAAAATAATGTAGTTTTGCTGTCTGTCCTCTTTGTTATCCAGAAGGCTTCTATGTTCTTCTGTACTTGTTCCATTTCAGACCCTAATAAAGGGATAAGTCTGTGGTTAAGTTGTAGAGCTTTGGTGAAGTGTTTCCCTCTTGATAAATAGAAAAAAAGCAAAACACCTTCCCTTCCCTCTCACCCCCACTATATGCACACTTTTTGATGAGATTCTGACTTGCCCACCAAGTCCACCCTGTTTGTAAATCTGTGGTGAAGAGCAACCTGTAAAGTAAAGAAACATTAGGCAAAAAGAAATCTTGTCAGAAGAGAGCCAATAGAGGTGTGCAAGTAAGACTAATAAAATATCTTATATAGTCATGCTCTTTGGCTAGAAAACACTTATTCTTCTCTCCTTCCTAGATTTTGTATATGAAGGAGAACCTTAAATTCAGCATGCAAAGGTATATATGAATATAATTTACAATACCATTTATGCTGAAGTTCATACTGGAAGAAAGAGGACTTGCACGGCCATCTGCCAAGTCAGAGTTAACAAGGCAAGCAGCCTTTTGGGTGTGTGTAGACTTAAGTCAAGTTTCCATTTTTAGTAGTAGCAGAACTTTTATCTGACTTTGATAACAAGGATGTTACAGGCCTGACACCTAACTTAAGCAACTAGTGCTGCTTTACTACGACAAGGCTTTAACTTGGACTGAGTTAATAAATTTTCTTCAGTTAAAAATGAAGACATAATAGAGCTAATCACTGTTGAACATGGGGAATTTTTGTGTGTTTGGTCATTTGGATGTTGAAAATCATCTCTGGAGTCGTATGTGTTGCTCTTTGCTGTACATCAGCTTATTTTGATTAAAAAAGAAAGAATCTTTTTCCTTCGTCTTTCTCTGCTAGCTGCAACAGTTGAACATAGACCTTTTAAATGTCATCTTTTAATGTTAAACTACTACTGAGTAGAAGCCCACTTGCAGTTTAGAGTAATACTATTTTAAAAGGTAGAACACAATGATATTTTAATTCTACCTTTGAGCCATCAGACCTTGGAATATCATATTCCATCATGAATATAAAAGGGCAGAAAAGAAAGGCAAATAGGCTCCCATGTAAGTAAAATCCAAATCACACAATACTTAAGGAAGAACACCCAGTAGAAGACATAATTTGAAAGTTTATAGATGGTCTCCAAAATGTCACAGAACTCATCACTCTGTTGTAATGATGTAAGCTCTTCTTTTTAAATAATCTTGTATGAAATTAAGTCTGTGCTGTGAGTATGTGACTGTTTCAGGTTTGAAATTGGACCATTAATTTTGATTAATATGCTGTTTCACTACAAGGTGTTTCTTGCTGAGCAAATGCACAGTTTGCTTTTAAATAAGAAGTTCTTGTTCTTAATGAGTAGTGTTTCCATTTACCCTTCTTTTTACGTAATTCTCCTTTGTTGCCCTGTTTGTTTCTCATCTTTTTTTTTTCTTTCTGATCTTTTATCAGAACAATACAGAAAATCCATTAATATTGCTAAGGTTAATGTCATTAGTGCTAAAATTGGCTGACTCCACTGTGAATGTTCCTCACTGTGTGGTAAGGTCCCATGATTGCAGTGATAGTGTTAGCAGATTTTAAAGAGGTTATTGTCTCTCAGTTGAAATGTTGTAACTGACTGTGTCCTATTTTGTTTTTTACAATAAAAATCACTGTTTCCCAGCTATGCTACTTGTCATATCTTTCAATCATGACTTGGAGATCTATGATTCTTTTATGCATCTGCTGTTTTTTTTCATAGGGAGAATTAAGTTGACAAAAAGACGGGTACCTCCTTATGGGAGCTGACCACAGTGAGCAGCCATATGTTTTTTAAAACAGAGAGTAATGAGGGAAGAAGCACTACAAGGTGCATGGCTTCTATATTAATTCTGGACCAATCATGGGTATTAGTAACATACAGAATTTTTTTTTCCTAATGGCTCTTTGTTTTCTCCCAAGTTAAAGGTCTAAAACAAATGAGACGATTAACCATGTGAAGAATCTCTATTTATTAACTATAAATGGGTCCCAAGATGAGGAACTTATTCTTAGACAGCTGACTTTGAGACATCTTCTGTTAGTCTAGACAAATCACATCCTTAGTTTGGTATTGTTAAATTCGATTTTAACCAAACAGACAATTTGCAAACATTCATCTCTGTTAGAATCTAATTTGCAATATGGCATCTTTGTGTTATGAATGGAAAGTGTTCCAAAAAAGCTATTGAAAAGTACTGTGCATTGAAAAGGAATTATTGCAAAGATTTTTGATGCTAATCTTTTATTATGAAATATAACAATATTTGCAGTATAATAGCAGTAGAGTTTTGTATTGTTTTTTGTGGCAGAATATTAATAAACATATTTGAAATATGTGTTTTGTTTATACTTTTAGCCTGAACACTCCACCTGGAACAAAAATTAAACTTTCAGGAATTGTTGAAATGAAAAATGGATTTTTGCTTTTGGATGACAGTAACACTGCGGTTCTTGGAGGTGAAGTGGAGCATCTTATAGAAAAGTGGGAATTACAAAGGGTGAGGTAACATCACTGGAAATGCTTGTCTTACAGGATGCAAATATATTTAATGACCTCAAGCTTAATGTTAGCTGAGAAGTTCGATCTGATAACCTTTTAGAACTTTACTGTCCAGATATTTTTTGCGTGAAGCCAAATATGTGTAAATAAATCTTATATATTATGTTGCAGATGAAGAAATCGTAGGTGATCTTTGTATGGAAACTGATTCCTTTTGTAGTCTGAAAGGTCTGAAAACTTTTATCATCAATATTGAATGTATTTGAGTGCAGTAATGCTTGGTCACTTCCTTAAACAGTGTTTCCTGGTACTATAAAGTTAGAGGATGATGCCTTTTACAACTACAGTCTGCAGAGTGTGTATTTGTGTGCGTGGGGAGAATATAGTAAGCTTACAGAAAGCAGGGAAGTTAGCACACACAAGTACAGATTCTGGTATTGCAGATTTCATCCGTGCTTTAGGTAAATCTGTGATTAGAAAGATGAATTGAAGGTTTTAGTCTTTCAGCAAGCCATGAATACTTGTAAGCTCCCTTACTCTGTTTTAGTGTGTTTACTGTCCTAATAGAATAAGTTAGTGAAGGAAGACTTTTTTTCTTACATTTTGTAACAAATGAGTAGAATTTTCTAGAGCAGGAAGTTGTGACCCTGTTACAAGTTGGCTGCTATGTGTTATGCTAAGTGACTGATTTAGATTTCATTAGTTTGTCAGAAGAATGCAGATGCTCAAATGTGATGTTCACTGATCGCTTTTAAAGTCCCAAATGCTTACTGGGTCAAATGCTGCTACTGCTACTACTACTACTACATACACACATGCATCCATATACATGTCTCTGAATCAGAGTGATGGTCTTTTCTGTGTAAAGTTCTTCTTTTATTGTTGCTGATGCTGTGTTTGGCACGATCCTTTGTTACTGCAGATAGCCCTTTAAGCAACTGAGCCAAAATGGGTTTGAACACTGGAGTTGCAGGAACAGCCAGAATGAACAGGGTGCTTGGCATACTTTTTGCGCTGTTATAGTTGCAAGTACAGTTTTTTAAAAACATTCCTGTATTCGGTGTTTCAAATGACACTGCCTATTTTATAAAAAGACGGTTCTGGGACCAGTAGCAGAAACATCCCATTGAACATAAAGTCTTGTGAGTACTCTGCCTCTTTAGAAAACCTTAAATTTTAAGGTTGATGGGAAGGGAAAATAAACTCATGGAACCAAGAAGTTCTTAAGAATGCTAATTGGTAAAAGAAGGGTCAATAAAATCAGTTAGGTTTATGACTGATATTTTGAACACTCACTTTTCACGTTTATTCTACCTAAGCTTCAAAAATAAATGCTGTTCCATAAATAATTAATTTGTTTTTGAGGTCAATGGCAGGAAATAACTATAGAACATGTTCTGATTACAATAAAGACCACTGAATAACCATCAGCAAGCTGCTGACTCTGACAACTTCCAGTATTTTTTGTGAGCCAGTTATGCTGGCTATGTTTAATAACAGAAGTTACAAAGTATTCACAGTTTTAGTCTGTTTAGATACAGTGTAAAAATTATTTCATACAGCTGTCCACTGAGTTCTCTGGTTCCATCTTGCAGTTTGCCAGAGAATAAATTTCTTTTTGTGACTAGTTCCCACTGAACTTCGTAGCATAGCTCACAGTAATAAAATTACACTCATGTAGTTGTCTGCAAATTCCCAGCAAGAATGTGGTCAAGTCAACAGACCTGGGGGTGACAAGAAATCAGTTTGGATGGGTGAACCATTCCCACTGGGAATCATAGTTCCAGTTCTATATCCAGATTGACAACTCCAGAGGTAGGGCTCAAATAAATCTATAGAAGCTGGATGCTATTTAGATAACAGTTTCTCCATGAACTTAATGTGTCCCTTTCAGAAAGCTTTATAGAAAGGAACGGTTGATAATAAGTGAGATTGTCAACTTTCAAAAGTATTTGAGCAAGGACATTTCTACTCCTTGTCTAATCTTGCTAGTCAGGATTAAATCAAGTAGTGAACTGTGTCTGCATAAAAAGACTTGTATTTATGTGACTATTTCAAATTACACTTCTTAAACCAATCTTTTTTTCTTTCCACTACTATGTCTGGGGAGCGTTATTTGGGCTTTTTGTGTTAAAGATAAGAATAAGTTTCTTCTACGTTTGCTCAGAAAGTTAACGATTTGAAATCAAATAATGTTACAAGGTTGTTTGTGCAGTCTTAAATGATTGCCCTTGTGCATATCCGTGCAGCTTCTAGTTGCATAGTTGCAGTGATATTTAGCAGTGCTTTATACCATTTTTGTTCCATTCAGTATGAAGCTTGAAATTGCTCTGGGGAGGAATCAAGTTTTGGTAATAAAAGACTCGCGCTACAAATGTAGTCTATGTGGAATGAATGTGATATTCTCACATTACAAATATCGTTTATGTGGAATGAATGCAGTATTCTTTGTAGCGTTTAGTTTCATCATAATTCTTGCCTAGAAATTTCTTTCAATTTTTTAAGTGTCATATATTGAACAGTAAATGAGAAATGAGTAGGCAATAAATGAAAAATGCGAGTGTTACTGTATGACCTTTTTCTCTTGATTATTTGGAAATGTAAGATATAATGTGTCACAGGCTTCCTTAGATAAGAGTACAATTCCAAGTAATGGTCGCTTCATAGCGTTCCCAATGTTGTGGTGATAACTACCACTTCAGTTAGTGAGGACCACTATCTGTGAGACATTGCTGATCCCCTTTATGAACAAAGAGCTTTGTATTGGTATTAGTCAAAATAGGAGATGATCTGCAAGTAAGGCCCCAATCAAATTTTGCTTAAATGATTAGTGAAACTGTGTGGTAGGTCTCTCTCTCTCTTTTTTTTTTTTTTTTTTTAAACATAGAACCCATCAAATTATGGGTAACTAAAGGGAAAATCTCTAGTATACTTCTTCTGTTTTGGTCAATGTGAGGCTAATTATTTTGTTTACCTGATGGGAAAAGGAAGTGGTTTTATATATATTTCAAAATTCATATTAGAAAGAAGCAAGAGCGGGGAGAGTAGTGTTTAATTCTGTGTGTTCAGCCTAGTATTGTAAACCTGATCTGTTAGAAGGTTCCCTGGGAAATAAGTTTTAATGGTGCAATCCAAATACAGCAGAAAGGAGGGAAGAAGCATACCAAATGCATTAATAATAAAGATTATCATAAGTGATCAATTACCGCTACAAACACGTTTGATCATAAGTTAAAAAGTATTGCTCGTGTTGCCAGTTTGCCCTTCTTTGTGCCAAGTGGAGTTTAATCTCCATAGCAGCTGTCTGGAGGGAGCAGGTGTTCTCGCAGTAGCCAATGCTACCTCAGAAGAAGGGGCTTCATGGTGTTGGCTTCATGGTGTTCACTTGTTAGGCAGAATCCTTTCATCCTGGATAACAATTTTATGCAGTCAATAGTTACAATTCAGAATCCTAGCTAGTGTCAGTAAATAGGCAGTTCTGGTAAATTTGTAAGTGCTCTTTTGTTTTCTGCCAAGTTACTTGTTTCAACAATAATTTGGAACAGTCTTTCGTGTATGTTTTTGCCTTGGTCCTGGTTTAGGAAGGAAAAAAATGAAAGTGTGAACGTAAGCATGTTTTTTCTGATCAAAGGACATGAGGATTTAACTGTGATCAAGTGCTCAAGTTCTCAGGTTATCATAAAAATATTTTTATTGAATTCAGTGCTGTAGTTCATTCCAAATTTGCCTACATTTCTCTGGATCCAAAACAGAAAAAAATATATATAGTGTAGTGTTTATGGGACTGGATCACACAATTCTGCATTTACTCAGTAGATTTAGGGTGTTCAAACCTTCTATAAGGGACTGGATGGTAGTTTTGTTGTTTCTGTTTTAGTATGGACTTAGTACTAGTGGCTGCAGGGATTAGCATATGTATCATAGAGCTCAGGGATTTGGTGCCTTCTGCAGTATGTATAACACTCATGGTGCCTAATGTTAGATGATGTCTGTAATATAAAATGTCAATTGGAGTTGATCACCCTGAACTCCTTGTATAATCAATGAAGATAAGTAGATTTTAAGCCATGATATATCTGAGGGGTGACATAATCCCTTAAAGTCCCTGTTTGTCTCCATTGGCTCTAAAAAGAGCCTAAGGTCACTAACTCAGATATTTACATTGTAGACACTGTATAAAGCCAGATGAAACAAATCCTACCCTAAATGCCAGACCGTACGCTCTGGCCTGCAAGGAAGAGCTTAGCTGTAGAGGCACTTCGATTTTTGCCCTTCTCCTAGAGTGCCTTTCCTGATGGAGCAGCAGTAGGTTGGAAGGCAGAACCCTCCCTGGGTGCGTCTTGCCCCTGAAATGACTCCTGGACTGTGCTGCCTTAGTAGATATGGGAAGGTATGAGCTTGCTGCAGTGATCAGCTCTTGTGTTGGCTTGTAATTCTAAAAAGCCACTTGGAGTGAATTGATTGGTACTAAAGCAAAATTTTCTAGATTGTGCACTTCTAAGTGCTTTGTTTTGAATAATTTATTGAATATTTTTATCAGTGTTTTTGCTCCGGGCCCAAGGATTTTTTTTATTTTAACCTTGAAAGGAATTAATAAACACAAGTGATTTAGAAAATGTTCCTTGGCTCTTGAAAAACAAACAAACAAACAAACAAAAAAACCCAGTGATTTGTATATTGTTTAGTCAAATTAATACCTTGTATATTTTAAGAAATTCACTGATAATGCATCAGCTTAAAGCATAGTCACACATTTATCCTACAGTTTTCACATAGTGGAATTAAATCTCTTTTACATCAGCATTAGAAATATATAGATAAGTATTGTATATAGACTTAATTAATGAAAACTTTCACTGCCAGCGACCAGTAACAAATGATGTATGTAATTATGCATGACAGCTCCAATGAAAAAAATCCATAACAAAATAAACCCCAGACAATAAGAAATGGAGAAGATGATAAAACAGATTCATTGTAGGAAATATATTTTAGCATTTCAACAGCCTTTAAGGACCTTTTCTTCCTTTTTTCCGGTTCTGAAACCAAATATTTTTGTGTAATGTGGAACAATTAACAGCTATCAAAGCATGGATTCCAGTGAACTTCATTATCTTGCAGCTTGTTGCTGTTGTCAGAATTTGTAAAGAAACAGGAACAGTGCATCAAGTATAAATGGATATTTTCATGAAATATTTTACAAATCCATCCTTTCTCCTTCGCTGATGACTAGTAATTTATATTATTTGAAAATGCATTGTTTTCAGGCTTAGCTTCCTGATGACCTGATTTTGGCTAAGGATTTAAAGTAAGTATTTCTATAAACAGTAGTCTTTTCAGTAACTGTTTGTAGATGAGTTCATGAATTTGATTCCTTTTTTAAAGCTGCTAAAACTGTTTGCCTTCACAACCTCCCGTGGCAACAAGTGCCAGAATTTCACTGTGTCCTGTGTAAAGAAACCAATCTGCTGCTAATTTAGATGAGTGCCCCCTTGTTCTAGTATTGCAGAATTTGGTAAATAATGAAGTAGTCTGCATTTACTCCATTACCTTCATGGTTCTGCAAATTTTGATCATATTCTTCCTTTCCGTGCTCTTAACAAGCAGTGTTCTTGCTCAAGTGAAGTGCCCCAGGTTTTTAAGTCTCCTAATAGCGCAGCTGTTCCATCTGCTTTATTTTTCCCTGTATGAATTACCTTCCATTTATCTTCAGTGAAGCTTGTCTACTGTCTTTTTTGCTGGCTTACTCACTCTTGTGAGGAGATCTTCACAGCATTTGACTCCCCAGAAGAGCCTAGTATCATCTATAGACTTGGCAGTGTGTCTGGTTACTCCCTTGTCCAAGTTACTGAAGATGTTGAACCCAGCCTTCTCCAACACTGATCTCTTGAGAGACCCTACTGCTGACTCTTCTCTGGAAGTGTTAAACCCTATCCATTACTTCCTATCCATTAGCTAGTTTTCAGTCCATAAAAGAACCTTTCCTCCAGTCCCAGGACAACTTTTTTCTTTAATAATTTGTGTGGAATTTTGCCCAAGACTACTTGAAAATCTTTAAAACAAACAAGCAAAACTCCAGCATCATCTAACTCCATTATGTTAGTGAGATAGGACTTTCCTGTACAGAAGCTGGGTTGGCTCTTTTCCAATGGACTGTGTTTCTCCATGTGCCTGTTGGTCTTATGCTTTATTATAAAAGCTATCATCTTAACAGGGTTGGAAGTCAGACTTACTATCTGTAGTCCCCAGAGCCTTGTAGAGTCCTTTTTGTCGGCCGAGTTAATAATAATTTAGTTGTAATAATTCAGCTGCAATTATGGAAAGGCCTGCATGTGTAACTGTACAAGTGTGAAATAAGACAGTGAAGTCCGAGTAGGAGCCATAATTTACACTGAAAAATAAAGTTTTACTGAAGCATTTGGCTAAATAATTTATGTTGACCTAATTGTATGACTCTAGATTTTTTTGACTGTAATAAGAATTTGAACAGCTAAACATAGGTGTCTTTACCAGGAGACGAATCTTGCAACTAAGTCATGCTTAAAGAACAGTACTGAAATTCTTAGTGAGAGTTGATTTCCGGATATTTAAGTTTTCTGAAGAAAAAAAAAATATATATATATAAATGTAAATAAGTAAATGTAAATATAAATATAAAACCATGTATGAAGGAATCTGAAGTATAGGATGCCATTTGGTGTTCCCTTGCTGAAATTTGCAATATAACTTTTAAAATGTGTAGAATATTTTAATTATTTTTGAGAGTTAAAAGATGGGCTGTTGTACTTATTTTTCAGTTTCTGAACACTGTTGCTATTAAATGGTCCTGGAATAAAAATAATCATTTCCAGCAAGCATTTCCTACTCAATTAGGTTATTTTATCTTTTTATCCTTTGAAAGTCAGATCAGATAATCAATGCTTCAGAGCCTTGTCAATATTGATTTGTATTTCTGACTATTTCATTTGTGTATGGGTTGCTGTTCTAGTTGAGTATAAATAGTGTTTAATTGTTGCTTTGGAAACTGAAGAATTAATAATAAGAGCTACATGTTGCCGATTCCTTTGAAGTGCGAGTTGCTGCTGACTGACAAATGATTCCTGTGTTAAAATAGCTGACCTGTTGCAGTTCTTATCTAATTGACGCTAAAAGACCATACACACTCACTTCCACTCAAGCCAAATACTTGATTAAAGGAGTATCACACTTTCTTTTTGGTGCTTAAAATGTTTATTTCGCAAGTTTCATCTATGTTCTGAAATGGAGACTGTTACCAGTCTGGTTTTCATTTGCAATTTATTAATCAACATTTTTCTTTTACAGAGTTTAGCAAAACACAATAGGAGTAACATTGGAACAGAAGGTGGCCCTCCCCCTTTTGTGCCTTTTGGGCAGGTATGGTGAACTTCTCTTTGTCATTGAAGTGTGGCACACAAAATGAAGCCACAACATTTCATAAAATAACCTGGATCATGATATCTAGGGGCTCTAGTTCCATTTGCCTAGAGACTACCAAAGCACCTTCCGTCATGGTGACCTGAATCAAAAAAATTTGTTCGTTGAATAGCCACAGCATTCAGGGAAATCACTGCTATTAGTCTTGAAAAAAAATTGCAGTGGTCGGGTCACTTTATTGAACTAATTCATGTCTAACATTTTTCACTCAAGTTTGCACTTCAATTCTGTCTGGTGTGGGGGCCTTTGATTCTTCCTGCCGTATCTTGTAGGCACCAACATCTTCCCTTCTTAGATGACAAAGATGTTTACAAAAATTGTGTTAGCCACATCATGAATTAAGCTGAAAATGTAAATGTTGTTCTTTGGCCTCTCTTGTGGACCAGAGATGTTTGCTGTCAACAAAGATAGCTAAATGTCCTGTGTGTAAGTTTTTGTGATCACATCATTTTTCTAAAGTTGTGCTACTCTAATAATACTTTTTTTTTTTAAAAAAAAGAGAATAGACAGAAGAGTTAAAACTTTCTTTTGTACTACCAGAAATGTGTGTCTCATGTACAAGTGGACAGCAGAGAGCTTGATCGCAGGAAGACTCTGCAAATGACAAATACTGCAAAACCTGTTGCTGACAATGATGAATTTGAAAAGCAGAGAACAGCTGCCATCGCAGAAGTAGCAAAGAGCAAGGAGGTTAGAATGCGTGTGCTGCAACATTTTACTTACTGTGTTTGATCTTTTATTGTTATTTTAAGTATTTCTTAAATCAAAAATACTTTCTGAAGTTTGCCTCCTTATAGATCTCCTTAAAAAGATGAATCAAAAACAGTGGATCCTTTTTGGATTGATGGGAGCATTCTTATTTGAATGCAGCTAATGTGATGAACATAGAGCTGTATCACAAAACGTTTTATTGTAGATCTGATTTTGATAGCTCTATTAAAATGTGTGGATTTTGCAATTAAACTAATGAGATTAAAGTAATAAAAACAGATTATTAATTTCAGTCTGTTTTTTCAGTTCTCAAAAATCCATGATTCCCTGAGTTCTGTCTTATAGACAGAAGCTAGCTATGGAATAGCTAGGAAATTTTGTTCTAATGCATCAGGTTTTTTATGCCCTCCCTCAGTTTTCTGTTAAGATTTGTTAAGTAACTCATGAAAACTAGAATTATATACCCTCTTTACAGCCTAATCTGGGCATAGGGGAAAAATAAAGTCCTCCCAAATAAATTAATCTTTTTTTGTGTAAATTAGCAATTTATTTGTTGATATAAAGCATAATCATAAAAAATACAGCTCCATCAAGTTTACTGCACTTTCTGTAGTAGCTAAATATTAAGGCTTATTTTCCTAAGTGTTGTTTACTGAAATGTTATTTTTGTGCTTATCTAAAGACCAAGACGTTCGGAGGAGGCGGTGGTAATAGCAGAAGTAATCTCAGCGTGAGTGCTGGAGGGAATCGAAACAGGGAACTGTTCCAGAAAGAGAAGACAACAAAACCTGAGGGAAAAAATGAAGGTGTCTACCGAGAACTGGTAAGGTTGAAGACTTAAATGTAACCTTAAACATGTGTACTATTAAAAAACCAACAACAACAAAGCCCTGAAGAATGAGACTTTCCTTTCAGTTTATTTTAAAGTCTATTTAGAATGCTTAGGCTGTTTTTGTACCTTACTGAGATAGTTGAGATTCAGCATGATTTTTTTTAAACTTTGATGTCGTCTTATCCAGTAAAAATTAAAACAATGTCCTCACAAAGGAAAGTACTAGTATATGTGGTATAGTTCGCTATAGTATAGTTTTATTTTCTCGTTTAAGTGAGTGTTGCATGTTAACATTGATTAATTTGTTTTAGGCAGGAAAACTTCTATTTATCAATTTCAGCATGTCAAGTAACATTTTAATGTAGCTTTTCTTCCATGTTAATTTAGTGTACATTTACAAAAATCTGTTTTAAACCATTCATTTGACACTGAGAAAACTACATGCTGCTTCTGATATTTAAACTTTCAAAGTAGAAATACTTCTGCTGTAGAATCACAGAATCACAGAATGGTTGAGGTTGGAACGGACCTCTGGAGATCATCTAGTCCAACCCCCCTGCTCAAGCAGGGTCACCTAGAGCACATTGCACAGGATTGCATCCAGGTGGCTTTTGAATATCTCCAGAGAAGGAGACTCCACTGCCTCTCTGGGCAACCTGTTCCAGTGCTCTGTCACCCTCACAGTGAAGAAGTTTTTTCTCATGTTCAGATGGAACTTCCTGTGTTTCAGTTTCAGTAGCACTGGAATGTCGTGCTGACATGGTCACAAATAATGTTTTGTTTTCAGTAAGGTGGCTCTTACCATTGGAGAATCTGAACTTTGCTTCTTAATCTAAAACATCACATTTCAATCTATTTCATAACTTTATATTTAGTAAGAAGTGTTCTTTGGGATCACCTCATTGAACTAAATGGATATAAGATGAGCAGTCCTTGAAACTTCTGTTTTGCTTGCTTCAGCAATCTAAAAGTTCATGATGGAGGTTGTATTTGTAATCAAGAAAACCTCAGGAGAGAGATTTCCAAGTATGCAGTGGCAATTAATGATTCTGATTTGAGTGATGGAAGGAGACTGAAAGAGATGTCATGACAATGTGGTAACTCAGTATACCAGTATCAAACTATTGATTATAAATATCAATTACTTACTGTTGAATATTTTCCAGCTTATTTACTTTTATCAAAGATTTAACAAGAACAAGAAAAGACATTTAGGAACAGTAAATGTCTGTTTTAATTTTGTTTGTATTGTAAATGACGTCTCCTTTCAACTAGATGTCTGCTTCCAGCACTGTGCTCAGAAATGCCAAATACAGAATTGTAGAAAAGAGGGCTAAAAGGGTGTCAGGAGGTCATTTAATCATTCCTATGCCCAGCGTAAGACCAGTGATACATGTCATTCTTGAGAACAGTGTGTCTAACTAAATAGACTTAAAAAAAAAAAGTCCCACATAATTTAAAACAATGGCTAAAACTTCTGTTTAAAGTATTCTGTGCTTTTTTCTATGAATTGCAAGAAAATTGTGTCACACTGCACTGTAAAAATAAAGTTTCATTAAGCTGGAAATACTGTTATAAGTTGTTTAACATTTTTAGTCGCTTTTTAGAAGAAGCAAATATGAACCCAGTAAGTCCAGAAACTCCTTTTCAGTTTTATGTAATCATTTTAGATCTTAAGATAATGATAATAAATTTGTTTTCTCTCTTGGAATTGTGATATCAAGTTGGTTTGATTGTTGACTTGTATGTGTGTGTTAAAGGTTTTTAAATCCATTTAATGTATTACCTTCAGGGAAATCTGAAGCACTATATCTTCATGAACAAAATAAGAAACAAAGAAATAGTTTCTCCTGTTCCTTTATAGATAGACAGTCATCCTGCTCTCTATAGTCCTTCTAGTGTATGTCCTACAAGTCTAATTTTCCATTTTTTTCCTGGTTTTATATCTGAGAACTGGCAAGATATGTGCTGTATAAATAAAGTTGAGGGAAAGATTTTGACATCCACAGAGGCTTCAGATACTACCTTCTTTTTCAAACAGTCTTTGTATCTGGGAGATTGCCTCTCCCCTGGGTGTCAAATTGTGACCTCCCCAAGATTATATCTCCACAGCTTAGAGCAAAGATACTGTATGTATGAATCTTCATTTCATTTGAAAGTAAACCTAAGTGGGATGATTATTCCTTGTAGACATTTACATGATCTTTCTGCCCCACTGGACCTTGAAGACCTTAGTAGTTGCCATTCCTTTATTTATTCAGTCTGTGGACATTTGATCCAAGAATACTGTTGATGAATTTGGGAATGAAGAAGGATATACGAGACAGTTGGAGTTAACTCAGCCAAGCATGTAGAAGTTTTATCCAAACCCTACAAAGTTATATCTTGCACATAACAGTAATTTTGGATAGCTAAGTGTGGTTTGAAAGTTATTTGGATTCTTGCATCTGGCTTACTAAAATGTCTGTATTGAGGTAGCAACTACAGGCTCTGATTTTGGTTCTCTGCTCCAAAGGAGACCTACATAAATCTGTTGTCCCAGAGCGCACAGTCTGTCTTGAACTAAGAGTGAGCATATCAAATATCAGGAGAAAATGGGGAAGGGAGTAATTGCGTCATAAAACTATGGCAGCAGGGAGAGGTGGGGATAAATGTTATCTGCTTGACAGTTCTTTTATAGTTCTAATATACATTTTTGTTACTAAAATAATTTAAATTCTTTTAAGCAATGGAGGAAGAATGAGTTGTGTATCTTAAAGAGTGAGTTTGTTGGGTTTTATGGCCACTGTACTGTTATTTTGGCACGTGTTGCCTAGATGTTGCGTTGATCATAGGACTCCAGTTAAGAATGTACTTGGTTACAGCTGTTGCAGTGGATGGATAACTAGCTTCAGATTGGTTGGGTGTGGGATGAGGAAGGACAGAGGGCCTGCCAGAGGTCTTTGAAAAGCAGGAATCTTTTTTTTTCCTCTCACTTCATGTTCAGTGCATGTAGGTGTGTCTGCAGTAGAAGAGGTAGCAGCTGAGTCCTTTAAGCACAGATGTAAGGTTATTTTCTATAATTCATGCTCTGTGATGCCTACTTTACCTTTCTGTCACCGTATTCTGTACAACTTGGAATAAGAAAGCCTGTACTTCTGAAGAATAAAGTTGTTTGTATTTCTTGGTTTTCTTCTCCAGAATAGTGATTACATGTTCTCCATATTTTAAGAAATACATAACTGTGTTTTGTACTGTTTGTAAGAGCTGTGAAAGGGTTCAAACAGGAACAAAAGGCTTGCTTTTATACCAGCACTGCTTTGAAAGGTTCTTTTACTTTTCATCTGAGAGAAAGCGTATTACTGTCTGTCAGACATTAGGCAGTGACACAAGAGGTAGACTAGGGGAATTTCTGTTTGAAACCACCTAATATTAAAACTGAAAATCAGTGAATTAAAAATGATAAAACAAAATCTCTACTAGCCAATTTTTGAGACCTAAGAGAGCTTATTTGTAAAGACTGTATAAAAGACTGAAATATTTATTGTCAATGAAATGTGAATTAGTGTTTTAATTAAGTATTAATGTACAATTACAGATCTGGTGTTTTTATAGTCTCTGTTGTAACTTACAATGAGTTCTGTGTGTATCTTTTGTTTCAGGTTGATGAAAAGGCTCTAAAACACATAACAGAGATGGGTTTCAGCAAAGAAGCAGCAAGACAGGCGCTTATGGATAACAGTAACAGCCTAGAGGCTGCATTAAATTTTCTTCTGAACAGCAGTAAACAGAAACCCATTCAGGGACCACCACCTAGAGGTATAACTTGCAAAGAAGTGCTTTAGAACAAAATATTCTTGAGCAAAGGAATATGTGTTTGGTGGATTGCTAATGTAGTTATGTAAGAGCATATCTATGTATTTCTTTTCCCACAACATATAATGCACTGCAAACCTGAGAGCAAATACTTGGAAAAAATCTCTGTGTATTATATTCTCATCAAATTTTTTGGATTTTAAGTCACAGATTTGAATATCCTTAACAGGAAAATATCTAGATTTATTTTGTCTTTGATTGAATTTTTTAAGGCAGGAAATACAAACATTTTATATATTAAGTAT
The DNA here is from genome assembly GCF_036417845.1 of Apteryx mantelli. NCBI lineage: Eukaryota > Metazoa > Chordata > Aves > Apterygiformes > Apterygidae > Apteryx > Apteryx mantelli. The sequence goes on from NC_089978.1 coordinate 39,943,895, forward strand.
ACTAAAAAGAAATGTGGACACTTGCTTGTTTTTCTTCATCTTTTATCCCCAAATAACTTTTGTTTGATGTTTGCAGGTAAAGGAAAGGGCCGAGGCCGAATCAGACCTGAGGATGAAGAAGAGCTAGGAAATGCCAGACCGTCTGCACCAAGCACATTGTTTGATTTCTTAGAATCCAAAATGGGTACTTTAACAGTAGAGGGTAAGTTATTGAAATTAATATATCTGGAACCAATATTGGACAGTGTTGGTGGAATTCTTTGTCCTAACTTGACCATATAAAAATGGCTGTTAGAAGTTCCATCACAGTCAGCAGTAAGAAATGAGGAGGACTAATGAGCGCTTCATCTTTTCTGAAGAAAGGTCAAATAAATTGCACTGTGATGGTTTGTATTTCTCACTTGACTATAGAAGAGCTTAGGGTGATTGTTTCAGGTTTAAATATCTAAAACTCAGTCATTTTGAAATTAGGTGAGATAAATCTTTGCTTGTTAATCTAATTACTTAAAGGCACTTGCTAATCTAATTACATAAAGGCACTTGCAATTTTTGGTGGCTTTAATGGGCTTTCTTGTTGTTAAGAAGTAATTAAAAAAAAACCAAACACCAATCCTCTTTCCTCAGCTTATAAATATTACATTCTGCCTGGTGCTCAATTAAGAATTTAGTAATGGTAGAAAGCTGAATTGTTTTACAGTTCCCTCAATCTGACAAAAAAATTATTTTTTTCCCTATAAAATATTAAGTGACCTTCTTCTCATGGTTTGTCTGTTTAATAACTATAGAGACTGAGGAAATGCAGGATCTTAGAAAGAGGGAAGCCTAATAATTTCAAAGATTTAATGTGAAAGATGTTTTCTTTAATGTCCTTTCAGTCCTTCCTTCAGCGGCCATATAAGGATGTAGTCTATAGATCAGGATGTCTGTTTAGGTTTAAACTATTCATTAATTTGGAAGCAGTAACAGATGCGTTTTTAAAAAAAAAAAAAAAGTGAAACTCCATGCAACCTGAGCCCTCTAGAGACTGCTATAATATTACAGTAAAACTCTCAATAAGCTAAGCAATAAGTTGAGATCCTTTGTTGTTTTGGGTATGGCCTTGAAGGTGTTTCAGTGGCCATGAAATGAAAATATCTTCTTACATTAACTCCATCACAAAACCTCACATTATGATTTTTTCCTCCCTTAGAAACAACAAGCTTTCATAAAAGGGTGAAAAATAGCATCATACTAATAATTTATATGAACCATTTGATATTTTGCAGTTAGCTCTAAGGAATTAATGCAGCCAAGGAATCTCTGCATTTATATAAAAGGATTTCAATTTAAGTTCCAAATTATTCTTTTTGACTATTAATAATGAGTCTTGACTCTTCTTTTGTGTATTCTCACTGGATTTGGAATTAAAAAAGAAAAAAAAAACTAATGTGGAAAAAGGAAAACAGGCTTGTTGAAATGAGGGCAAGAGTTGAACAAAAGGTGTTGTTTATCAAAAATTTAAAAAGAAAATACTTGGTGGTGAAAATGGGTTTTCATTTCATTTTTTGTATTATAGGGATGACAAATTTATTTGTTTAGAATACTATCTTTAAAGATTTCTTTAAAAATGTTTGAATTCTTTTTTTTTCTTCCTTACACCTGGTAAAATGAGCAAGATGTAGTGTTAATCCATTGATAAAGTCTCTCACTAGATTTTTTTTGTTTGTTTTTTTGGAAGTAGTCATAAGCTAAACATGATATTTCCATGGACTGAAAATCTGGTGAAAGTTTCAGAACACATCTTCCCATCTCAGTAGGAGTTAGTGTATCAAGTTCCTGTTCAGGATTTTTCTTTAGGTTATTGAAAATCCGAGGGGAAGAAAAGGTGTATCCATATTTGAAAATGATAGTGTGACTTCAAATTAACAATATGTCATTTATCATCTTTGAATTTGATTGGTTTTAAGCACAACAAAATGAAAACCAGGAGTTCTATTATTGATAAATTCATATTCACATGCATTTATGGATTTGTATAGAGCATAAATGTGTGCAGATATTTATTACTTTGACTCATTTGTCTTACATTAGCAACTGACTTAATAGGACTTTTCATGGTTTCATAGTCTTCCTATACTGCCTTTTCATTTTTGTTAATTTGGAGCTATGTTAGGTGCAGTTTACTATGTAGGAAGCCAGTCTGTGTGCAACAAATTTTCTGTCAGTAACTGAAAATAAGGGCAGGCAATCAACAGCATCTCACTGATTAAAGACTGCTAAAAACGTGAGGAAGCTGGCAGAGTCACTTTTGTCCCTTCTCAAGGATGGAATATGATAAAATTAGGATGGAGTGTTGTCAAGGTAAAAGAATGCATGTTGAATATTTGAGGAAATTTAACCTTCAGGACTGATCCAACCAACTTATTGTTGACTGCTGTTCAGACTTTTGTATGTGAATACATGGTTTCTTAGACCACAGATTTGGAAATGCCTTGTTTAATAGCATTTGATGTATTATCTTTTTTGAAGGGACGCATTGTCACCTTTCACCAGTAACTCCAGTATTCTCCTGCAAGGTGTGACCTTTGAATATATATGGTGTGATATATAGGAATTTGCAGAGGCTGTAATGAAGGGCGAGTAACTGTAAAATAGGGAATACATGGAAGGTAATTTGGGCTTAAACAAGGACTCTTACTGGATACTTGATTTAGATCAGACAGAGTTTAACTGTGGGAAGAAAACAGTGTATTTATGAAGCACTAATTTATTCAGCCGAAATACAGACTTTTAAAAGTTTATAGGTTGTATAACATATACATATATGTATATATAGTGTCCAATTTGAACTTGGCAGCAGATTTTTTTGAGCTTTGGGAAAAACAATATTAAGTGTTAGGGCTTATAGGTTAAAGCAAACAAATAGCACTTCTATACTAGCTGTTAAAGGTGTGCAGGAAATTGCAGATTAGGAAAAGGGAGATGATACCTATAATAAAAGCTTTAAGATGTTAAAGAACAGTTAAATATCAATGCCAAAATGTACTTGGTAGTAGCTAGATTGGTTGGTTGATTCGGTCCCCCAAATTTACCTTAAAAGAATTCTGGTGGTGTACTAGAAAGAGACCACTATTGAGTTAGTAAGCAAAAAACGTAATTCCTATTATTATTATTATTATTATTATTATTATTTTAAGTAAATCAAACAAGATGGATTCTTGAAAACTCTTTTGGTACAGTTCTCTTTACCTGCTCTTAATCTGGCACTAGTAATGTAGTAGAAACATATTAAAAGAATCAGAACATCTGAAGCAATGAAGCTTTTTCTAGGCCTTTGTAGTTTTTCAAATGCAAAACGTATTTGAAAGACAAAAGCGAAGCTTAAATGAAAAGGATGTTCATCTAGTCTTTTTAGAAAAGAATGTCGCTCCTCGGTGTGTTGATCTGGAGCTGTCCTTAATCACTGTGGCCAAGACTGTATGGTTACAATTTATAAGTAAAAGAGATTTTTATAATTTTCAGATAGAAGAAATTTTTCTCTAAGGTGTCTATACAGTTCTAATTAATGTTAATGAGGCTGCATGTGCACTGAAGGAGAGAATAGATCCGTATGTGAATTGGCTTTCCCATTTAGCATGGATGCAAATTGCTGAAATGTTGCTCTGCTTGATTTTTGCTGCAAAAAAGTACAAACAGCTGTAATGTCAACAGGTGCCTGCACCTGAAATACAGTAAATCATCATCATCACTCTGGTTAGTGGAGAGAGAGCTTTTTTTGACTGTATTATTTCTGTTTGTAGCTTGCTTGTATTATAAAACGTGCCCTTTCTTGCTATCGTGGTGCATTTATGCTTATTTGTCTAGGTGTGTATTTGTGCTTGAGGGGTTCATTATTGAATTAGAAATAAAAAGATGAAGTTGCGTAGACTGTATCAGTGCATCAAAAAAAACAGTTTTCTGTGAGAAATATTAGGATTATCTGCTTCCCATTAAAGGCATGGTGTATTTTTTTTATACATTATTTTTGTGAGATCATTCAGACCTCCGAAGCTGCGCGTTTACAGTTGCTACCTCCTCATGCAGTGTAGTATTTTGTTTTAATACGCCCAAGTATTTCTTGCAGCCTGTAGCAATTAAAAGTCAGCATATTCAGATGGGAAGAAACAGAGCAGTCTAGAAATTGAGTTTCTGAAGCTGTGCAGGGAATGCCTTCCTCTAAGAAAGAGGAAGCGACAGCAAAGAAAAAGGACAGGTTCTGTTTTAGAAAACCTGAAACAACAGTTGGGCCCAGGAGCCAGCGGAGCAGCTGGCAAAGCCAGGTGTCTTGCTACTGCTGGCAGAATTAGATGCACTCGGAGCCCTTTTAAAGTTCACCAAACATTTTAATGATGTGCTTGGGTCTATTAACAGAAATACATTTGCTTAGAAAATGTGATAGCTTATAGTCCTTTGGATAGTAAATACTATATGATCGCTGAAACTCGGTTGAGTCTCATTGCAGCTGTCTCCCTTTAGATAGTGTTTTGTATTCTAGTTGGGTCTAGATCTTACTAAAACAGTTTATAAAAAGTGGAAAAAAAATTAATAGAGCTCCTTTCTTATGTATGTTGTTTACAGTTTATGTAGCCACAATTTTATAGCTGTTTTTTGCTAAATAAAAATTCAGATAGTTATAGATAGAATACTTATATCATGAGTCTTTGCTGCTCGTTTCAGAAATTTGACACATCTTTAAAAAACAGCAAATATTTTTCAAATACACAAGTGTTCTGTATTAGCTGATGCAATTTCGTAAAAGTGTTCAAGTAATGAACATAATCTTTGCTTTTGTATAAATTTTCCCTTTTAACTAAAATTAAAAAATTGTCACAAATGTCATAAGAAAAAGCTATTTCTAGGAAAACTTTGTAAGAGCTACATACTTTTTAAGGTGCCAAAAACCTTAACATATGTCCTAACATGACATACAGGGTTTTTTCTTTTTGTGTGTTTTTCTTTAACACAGTTTTATTTTTTAGCATTCTCTGAATGATCAATATGTAATCCGGTGTGTTTTCCTGAATCATGTTTTTAGGGGGGGAAGCTTGATAGCATTCTTGCTAGAAAATATTCTGATTATTATTTTGGGGAGTTGGAACTTGATGATCTCCAGAGGTTCCTTCCAACCAACTATTCTGTCTTTCTATTATTATTTGATGAAAAATGTCTTTTAAATGTTTCTTTCTTTTTTTTCCTTTTGTCTGAAGAGATAATAATAAATGTCCTTGTATTTCTTGATATTTGGAAGCCAATGGACCTTACTTTCTGGTTGCTAGGTTTCATTTTGTTAGATTTATTTCCCTTACTGAATATGTCTAGTCCGCATGCCTGTGTTTTTATGACAGATTTTTTTGGTTTGTTATCATTCAGAGTCTACTTCAAGTGGATTTTTGTAGAAATGCACAGTCATATGATGAATTGCAGGCTTTTCTCTGCCTCTAAAAGTGCTTGCTTTCTTTGCCAAGTCTGAGAGAACCTGCGCAGTCTGATGACTTTAAATACTTCTTAGAAAATCACCTGTTGAAAATGTTCTTTCTGCCATTTTATGTCTCTGCCGTCATTGAAACCAGTCTTATTGAAGTTCTTTAATATTAGGTGTCTTCATTTTGAAGTTCCATCCAAACTGGGATGGCACAAGCATTGGCAGTGTTTGCAGCGCGATGATGTTTGCCGAAAACAGGATACATCTTACTCACACCTTTTTCACTCCATTTGATCTTGTCAGTTGTTACCAGCGTAGACATGTAACTCTTCCTTAGTATTAGAAGGGTAGTGGTCAAAGATGAAAGACACATCAGAGGAACCACTAGAAACAACTCAAATACGTGATGTTACATCTCCAAGTGTAAGGTCTCATCATTGATCTTCCGCAAAGTAACTGCCCATGCTGACAGGTTTTCTGTCTTTATATGTGGCATAGTACATTCTCCACTGAATGTAAAAGATGATGGATTGCTCTGCAGTATTTTATCTTGTGCTGTCCCATATAGCCTCTAAAATCCCAACATGTTATTTAATGTATTTAAAGAGATGACCTTTGTGTAGGGACAGTTGTGAATAGAGGCACTCCTACCATTACACTAAAGCATATGGTCAGGAGCATATGATTATCTGAAGTGGCCACTTCTATCATTGTCATTAATGTTAGTCTTCTAGACTCTTAAGACAGCTTTTAATTTCTTCTAAATAACTGAGTGTCTATGTAGAAGCTTAAAAAAAAAAGGCATTTTTTATGAACTGGGATAGATGTTTTTTAATTCTGTGCTGCACCACGTTTTCTTCAAAAATGATTTATGTGATCTAGGGAGAAAATGTTTGGAAGGAAATTTTTTTTTTCTCAAACACAAAGAGGATTGATTTGCTTTTCTCTGATCATCTTTTCAGTGGTGCCGAGCGACAGGACGCGAGGCAATGGGCACAAACTGAAACACAGACACTTCCATCTTAACATGAGGAAAAACTTTTTCACTGTGAGGGTGACAGAGCACTGGAACAGGTTGCCCAGAGAGGTGGTGGAGTCTCCTTCTCTGGAGATATTCAAAACCCGCCTGGATGCAATCCTGTGCAACGTGCTCTAGGTGACCCTGCTTGAGCAGGGGGGTTGGACTAGATGATCTCCAGAGGTCCCTTCCAACCTCAGTGATTCTGTGATTCTGTGATTCTGTGATCTCTCCTTGCTTTTCCTATCTACTGGTTCTAATTCCATCTGAAACCAAGGTACTGTTGATTGTTGAGAATTTATATATTTACTTTAGAATTTGCAATTACAAGGCTAGATGGTTCAATTCATGAGCAGGAACTACAAAGCAGTCGTTTAATTTATCTTTGATTTGCTACCTTTTTTTCTATTCAGACTAAGCAGAAGAATATTCATGAATTAAAATAGATTCATATTATGTTCAGGAGATACCTTTTTTTTTTTTTTTTTTGCTTTTTAGAGTTAAGAAAGCACATTGTTTTTATTTTTTTAATAAGCATGAGTTAGTTATAAGAAAATAAGGTGTATAATCTTTTGTTCTGTAAGTGATACCCTGTGGGGGTTTTTTTGTTCACATCCTCTCATTTTTCATAGTTAATGAAATATTGGGTTTTTTTTCAGTAATTACTGCTGTCAAAAATATTGAATACCTGACTCTCATATAATCAACTAATTCTTTAATAGGTGAAACATAGTATATAGTAAACATACTTTCTTTAAAAGAAATGCATAGAATTTTGAAAAAAAAACCCCACAGTTGTATCCTACAGAATTTTTTTGCTATAAATATTTTTTGTTACTTTTGAAGGTATTTTTGTGTTGAAAGTAAGTAGTTTGAGCTTTGACTTGGAGAAAGAAACCTACTGACTATGAGATATACACAAAAATACTAGACAACTTTGCTGTAAGTAGCCTCATTTGCTTGCTTCCTTTGATTAGAGTATTCCTGTTACTGAACACAAAGATTTTTCCATTAATCTTTTTTTTTCCCCAATTTTTCTTTTGTTATGGGGAGCAATTCATCCATGTTTGCCAGCTAGAATAAGGAAATGCAAATTCAGGGATTTTTAGGGAAAACAAAACAGTGGCAGGAGACTCTGACTGAAGAATTAAGGAAGAACCAGACATGGACAAAAATACTGAGAACCTGACCATGTTTCTGATATTGCATCTCTCTTTAGTTCTTAGGGATTGAGAACAGGCTGGTGCTTCCAGCCACTTAAAATCCAAATCCATGAAAACTTTTGGTAGACACCTACCTCTTTGAAAAGCCCAAGCAAAGATCAACTTAAATATATATATAAAAAAATTTTAATGAGAGTCATAGTGATGTGCTCATAATGATTATTCTGGTTAGAGCATTGACTCAAGATATAGAAGGCCAAAATATTTTCAGTTGTTCAGAATTTCCTCTTCCATTCTTCAAGAGATAGGCTGTGCTTGGGGTGGACACTTAATGCTTTTCTTGTTAAAATAAAACTCCTGCACACCACCTGGAAAAATAAATGGGACCACAGAAAAAAGCAAGCAAGAGGGAGGATGTCTTTGTAATCTGTTAGTAAGGACACTTTGTGAGGATGGAGCAAGTCATCGACTGTAGTCTCTGCTTCCTGTTCTGACAGTTGGGCTTTGATTGATATACATATTTAGACACCCAATTTTGATTTACACATGGTGAATTAATTGTATTATGATGTTAATTGCTTCAGCAGTTACTAAATATCCCCATTTAAAAAATGGAATCTTTCATTTCTGATCTGGATTTTCTGTATTCAGCTTCTAGCTGCTGTATATCATTTTGCCTTTCTTGCTAGATGGAGAACCCTATCAGAAGTTCCTTTTCTAGTAGGTATTTATTAAAAAAACCAAAAACAACTGAGTTGTTTTTTATGCATCAGCTATATTAGTTGTGTGGATTGAACTTTCCTAGCCTCTCACTAAAAGATTTTTCCAGATGGCCTTTTCTCCTCTTTGAGCAAACTCAGTTTATCGTTTTCTTTTAGAAGGCTGAGAGGAGATCTTATCAACGTGTACAAGTATCTGAAGGGAGGGTGTCGAGAGGATGGGACCAGACTCTTTTCAGTAGTGCCGAGTGACAGGACGCGAGGCAATGGGCACAAACTGAAACACAGACACTTCCATCTGAACATGAGGAAAAACTTCTTCACTGTGAGGGTGACAGAGCACTGGAACAGGTTGCCCCGAGAGGTGGTGGAGTCTCCTTCTCTGGAGATATTCAAAACCCTCCTGGATGCAATCCTGTGCAATGTGCTCTAGGTGACCCTGCTTGAGCAGGGGGGTTGGACTAGATGATCTCCAGAGGTCCCTTCCAACCTCAGCGATTCTGTGATTCTGTGATTCTTCTTTGAGTATGTATTCCATAGCTAAATACAATACTCCTCTAATGGTTTGAATGATGTTTCATAACATCACCATGCTGCTTCTGTTTTGCAGTGAAAATAGGAAGAGAGTTGGGAGCAAAAAGTCAAAAAGGTTGAGGGGTAGGGTGCTGGCAAAATGGGTTTGGGGTAGGCCCATTCTGCACTCATGTTTCATCTCTCCCCACATCTGAGCATCCCACCTACTTTAGCTGCAATTATCCTCATGTCCTTGGTTGCCAGTGTTGTCCACAGGAGATATGTGCAAGCAAAGACCTGGACCATGTAGGAGGCTTGCAAATAATTGCCTCTAGCAGAGATTTTCTTACTGTGTCATATTATTCTTAACACCTCACCAAAAGGTCCCTTAGAGGACATCTCTGCTAATGGAGAGTGAGCACTTAGCAGAGGCAGCAGGCTTCACACCAGAGCACTTAGAGAACCAGCCCTAGGAATTCTCCAAAGGGACAGGGTACTTCCATTTTTTTAATTTATCTTCTGCTTAAATTTTTATGCTTGAGATAAACCATGATGCTTTTTTTAATACACTTGTATTTTTACAATAGAAGACAGTCTGGGGCTAGCACATCTTATCTCATCTCAACAATCTCTTTTTCTTCCTTTAGTCCATTATACTTCATATATTCCCCAAATGAATTAAAGGTTTGAAATACATTAATACAGTAAAATATAATTAAAAAAACTTTGTTTCATTTCTTGGTAATACAATTTACGTGAATATTCTGAGGAGAAAAAAACGGGGGGGGAAAAACATGAGTTCCAACTTTTCTGAGTTAAAGGGAATTTTTTAAATTTGGAGTTCATGGTTTAGTAGCCATATTTTCAACGAATGTGTTGCATTTGAGTAAAAGAGATCTAAATTGCAAAATAAAGTCATATCCATTATGCAGCTTTATTTCTAAAAATTGAAATTCAGTCAATGTTAATTGTGACTATTAAGGAAAGCAAACTCATTCTTGTTGTAATAATGTATTTTGTCACTAGCAGCAGAGGTTAGGACACTGATATTCTGTCTGTAACTTCAGATACAGAAAAGAAAAATATATTGCATTTCATATTTTTAAAGAGTAATAAAAAATCCTGTCCTTTTTTGATTTTTTTCAGTCATTTAATCCCATAAATTTTAATTTGTAGTGAATGCAACTGTAGAATCCTTTTTTCACCACTTCTTCTATTTGTGTGATTTTTACCTTAGTAATGTAAACAGCTTCCACCTTTTTTTTTTTTTTTTTTTTAAACTGGATCATGTAACTAGGGTTCCAGTTCCTCAGTGTTCCTTCTGTATTTTAGAAAAGATGTTGATAGTATTTATGTAATTTGACAAACACTATCTCTTTAGTAAACTGAGTTTTACTCTGAGATGTGAGGCTTATGCAAATGTGCTGTTACTTTCCCTCTAATTTTTGAACCTTCTGGCCAACTTGAGATGAAACTTACTTTAGGGGTGGATGTTTCAAAGAAATGCTTTCATCAAGTTGCCAAAAAATAGAAGCCAAGTTGAAAAGAGAAGCACAAATAAGTGCCACTGGTGTGGGAAAGGCTACTGGCTTTATGAGTTTAACCACATAATTAAACATGAGAGAATCCACAGGAAAGAGCTACAGGAAACTGTATTCATAAATGCCATTATTCATGGAGCACTGTTTATTTTTATTTTTATTATTATTGCATTGACTGGGATCAGTTCCTGCTGGTTTCCTCTAAACAAGAGAATGTGACTGTTTGTGTACAGTCTTCTCAGGAGCATCACATACAAAAGCTTAAATGACTAAAAAAAACAAAACCTGAGTGACAGTTTTTAAGCGAGAAGCTCCAGTAGCTGTCTTAAAACTGCCCAGCACAAGACAAAAGCCTTGTCATTAATTTTGAAATGGAATTTTTCCAGATTATTTTCCCAAACTTCTAGTTATAATAATAATGGCTGGGCTAATGTGTCTTGCTCTTTGACAGAATATGGTATCATATTTTTTGCCAAGTGCCAAATTAATAGTAGTTTGATCTCTGCTCTGTGGAAACTATCACTTTTCTGGGAACTTTAGCTAATGGTTTATTGGAGATGGGCAAGAAGTAGAAGCAAGGAACAGCGCTGCTGCAGGTAGCAGCTGCTGCTGCTACCAGAAGAGGGAATCTCTGATTAACCTCTCTTATCTCTTAACTTTTTCTATTAAAGAATGCTTGAATTCATTTCAGTTATTTAGTGATCAGATCAGACAGCACAAATTAATTAAAGTGTTCTTATCAATCTATAGCCTTTTTTGTTGACTAAGTGATAATTAACATTTACTGTTACTTAGCAGTTTCCTTTTGGAAAAGGATGGCGCTTGAATGTTAAACAACGGGTTAATGTGTCCTGCTAATTCAAGGCTGTTGTGTAGAATGATGTGGTCCTCTAAGAAGCCCGTACATTTTTACCACAGCTGTTGAATGTCCTTAGAAGACATCAGTTTACCACCCTTTACGCATCTTAAGGTTAGAATATGAGAATATCTCAAGTGTTTTATAAGCATCCTTTGCATGTCACAGTAAACAGGTCTAGAAAAAAGATGCTTATATTCACTGTTTTGAAATAATCTAATCTCTTCCCGTGCTGTTAACATTTAGTACTATTTGAATCTTCCTGTACTGTTAAAGAAAAATCTATAACTGAAAATTCAGATACACTTTAAAGTAAGGTTGTTGCTTTTATGTCATGATCACATTATATTGGGGAGAAATAATTTATTTGAACATCCTGTTGTTCAGCTATTTATTTGCAACCAATATATTAGAAATCTGTTGTTGTTTTTAAATAAATTTGTAACAGTTGGCCTTTTCTATTAACACCATACTAAAGTTTCTGTTACTTGAAATGAGGTTATATAAATTCTTTCAGTAAGTACTTAATTCTGGATGAATCTATGTGTCAACATTTAAACATGACACTGTTTTTTGTTTTTTTTTCCTTAGCTGTTACACTCTTTTTAATCCCTGTGCTTCTTTGAAGAATAGTAGATTATAATTGTAAATGGAACTTGTTTTTTTTAAAATACAAGAATTACTTGTAAGATAGGAAGAATACAAGAATATCATTTGAATTCTGAATTATTTTCTTCTAGATTTTAAAGACTTTTTTTTTCCCTATAGACAGGAATACTGTCTCATATAAGAATTCTTGTAGCTTTTTACTGGAAAGAAAGTCAAAGAGGTGGAAGAAAGGGCAGAAAGATAAGCTTTTGCATCTGTAGGACAGCTGCAGGTTACCACTCAGCCATGTTAAGGGACAGTCAGGACTGCTGCCTCTCTGTGTCTCTGTTCCCTACCTGCTTGTGTGATGGGATTTAAAAAAAGGACACAGGTGTTCTTATGTACCTTGTAATTACCAGGAGTCCTTGATGTTTTAAGACTTATCCCTTGTTACGTTTTCTAGGGAGTTTCTAAGCTGAATAATGCCCATTATGTTATTCATGTATGAAGTGGATGTGTGTGCTGAAAGTTAGGCATATAATTAAATATGTTTCTAGTTTATGTCCCTGAAATACATCTGAGCTACGAGAATGTCATAAGTAGTCAAAAAATAAAATTAACACACACAATCTTAGAGAGATGATAGCATGGCCACAATGTTGACAGAATATTGAAAACTTAAATTCTTCCGATCAAAAAAAAAAAAAAAAGACTCATGTTTAATTAAGACATTAAATATATTCCAAATGCTTGATTTAGTGCATGTATAATGCTTGGATGACATTTTTGTTTTTCGTTAAGTTTTGGGGAAAAAAATCTATTAATATTTTTGAAGATTCTGAGCATCCTCACACCCAGCCACCCACATGCACATGCTCGTGTGGGTCTCTCCTGTAGCTGACTGCTAGACCCTTGGTCTCTGGTATCCAGCTTTAAGAACTCTTGTCTAACTTGCCAGCTAATCCAGCCTGAAGTTTGCAGGTGGGTTACATGCACGTAGTCACACACATCTATCCAGTATCTGTCCCCAAACCATTGGTCTCTGGTAGATGACCTTCAGGCCCATGGTCTCTCCGGTATCCAGCTTCTAGATCTCTTCCAGATCTCTCTCTATCCCATTTGCCAGCTTCTCCAGCCTGAAATTCTCCAGCAGATCCAAAACCTGTGTGTGCACACATGCACACACATGCAAGCACAAGCACACACACATAATAGAGAACTTGGTCATCCAGAAAATAGTTTGAAGTTAGTAAGTGAGAAGATGGCACAGATCAGGTGCAGGAGCTGGCCAGACAAGAATGCTGATGAGGAGCCTGCTTACCTGTGACTGTCCTGTTTTATCCTGTTCCTTCCCCATTTTCTCATGCCTGCTCCTTCTGGATTCACCTTGATTCCCCCCCCCTCCCTTCCTTTGGCTTTTTCCCTAAATATCCCATAATAAGTTTCACACAGTCTCAGAATCTCCCTCTAATGTCCTGTAGCAAGTTTGCTGTTTCCTGTGAGATCCATGATAATCTTGTTTTTCTTCTCATCAGTTGAAGTTCTGGTTGAGTCTCTTGAAGGTTAGTCTTGACTGGTTACTGTTATGGTCCATTGATCAGGGTCTTAAGAGTTCTGCATGTCATCTCCTTTAGCTGCAATTTGTCAGTTTGTGTTCATTTTATCACTTCTATATCTTGTCTTTGTCTGTTATGCTGAATAGCTGCTGTTAAACAAGCTATTTTTACAGCAAGTTTCAATTTGGATGATAAATCTTTCTTTTTTCCCCTCATTTTCCTCTCTCCTCCTTTCTCCACATTGGAATTCTATTTCTTTCTCTTAAATGACTGTTATTCAAGGAAGTTACTGATGTCCATGGGGAGAAATGAGTAACCTCCTGCAAATTTATGTCCAGCATTCCTCATACTGTTAGGTTATTTGGTTCTAAGTACTGCAGGGGATATATGCTTTCCAATAACTAGGAATTAAAATCTACGGTTCAAATGTCTTTTCTGCTAATTCTTGGCTTACATTCCATTTCTATACCACAAAGATAAATGCCGCTTACTTTTCTAATTAATCCTGTTGCTTTCTTAATTAGTGTCTGCAACAGTATTTCTAAAATGTTTTTATGTGAAATATTTTAGTAATTGAAATAATGTCTTTTTCTTTGTAGAACCAAAATTGCAATTTCAGCCACCACATCAAGTACAACACAAAGTTCTGAATACAGAGCAGAATGGCATCAAAGAGAACCATTCAAGACATATTTCTCGCAATGACATGAGACAATCAAGGAATGAGAAACCCCCTCGTTTTCAAAGGGATATTCAAAATTCAAGGCAGGCTTTGGAAGGTGGTGGGTTACCAAGAAACAGAGGTCCTGAAAGGCACAGCTCTTTAGAACAGTGGACAGATGAAAAAAATAAAAATGACAGACATTATCCTAGAAATGACAGGCCAAAGGATTTGGGTTATTCCACAGCCACTCACCAGAGTGATGTTCCTTTTAAAAAAAGGGATTACAATATGCAAAACAGAATAGGAAAAGGGGCGTCATTCACAGAACTCAAGGAGAACTCTGCTGCTCAAGATATCGCAGACAACAATAATCAGAAACGTGGGAAAAGGGAAAACCAAATACACAGTTCTGAAAATTTTTGTGATAGGAAGGCACGAACAATAAGTAATGAAACCTTTACATTAAAAAGTGAGCAACATTTTGGTGTGAATAATGATTACCAGAATCCTGCTAGAACTGATAATTTTAATGCTGTACCAAATGGAGATACTGAGCACCATCAGAAGGGAAGACGAGTAGGACCTATCAAATCATCAGGACCCGCTACGATTCCATCTTTTGATGACAAAATGTTGTATTACAACACTGGACCCAAAAGGAGATCTGGGCCCATCAAACCAGAGAAAATATTAGAACCATCGATTCACATGGATTATGGAAAAAGTTGGAGACCAGGGGATGAGTGTTTTGCTCTTTATTGGGAAGACAACAAGGTATGCCTCAGCCAAATAACTAGTACCTCAGATTGTACCTTTAATGTTTTCTTTTGTACTTGTGGGAAACCTAGCACAAAGGGTTTTGTTTATAGGTGTGTAATTTGCATCTTGGCTAACATCTTGGTCTTTTTATGAGATATGGGGCTTGAATTCATTGCATGAAACTAGGTGCTTGAATTAAGTCACCTTGGAGGTGATTATATTTCTCTGATTTAGGTTGAGTTTAGGATGACTAAGCTTCTAACTTTCGTTTAAGTGCTTAAAAATTGAAGGGATGCATTGGGTCTAGGTGCCCATATTTTCCAAGAAACAAAAGCCAGGATGCTGTACTCTCCAGAACGGTCTGTATGGTAAATGTGTGATGCTTTTTTTCCTAGAGGAGTCAACATGCAGCCCTTATTAGTATAAGGGAAGGTCAGAGTCTGTGGGGATGGGGCTAATTAAAAGAACCACTTTTTTGCTGTTTCCTTTCTGTGATAATGAACATAAAACTTGCTTTTCATTATCACTAGATCATTAGCTGAAGAATTGTTTGAATACATGAATTACGCTGCATGATAGTTTTATTTATTTATTTATTTATTTATTAAGTTTAAATACTTCCTCAGCTGCTTTCTCATTAATAAGATTTTTTTTATATTAAGAAATTTCCCTTTCATCTTCTCTCACTTGGCTTAAAAGAGTTTTAGGCTATTTTTGTTGATTTGTTGTTAATGTCTTCAGGAGTTCTCTGTTATTCTTATTGGGCTGTTTCTTCAGGTTTTGCTTCTTTCTGGTAATCCAAGATGAGAACTACCTTAAATATTTTTGTTCTTTGAATAGGTTTTATTCCCAGCATTTTCTGTCTTTTTTGGGGGGGAGGGAGGGAGGTAATTTTGTGTTATGTTATTTGGATGCTTTTTCTTCTGGAAGTAGGGGGTCACAGCTGAGCAGTGTGACTTTATTTTTATTTGTTTTTAATTTTCTTATATGACTAAAACAGATAGTAAAGCATGCAAAAAATTTGGTATTGAGGACAGGTACATGCAGTGGGTTGACTCTTTCAAATATGAATATACGTTTTGGGTGGATTGATTAGCATGAAATATAGTGGTGTATTATGAAATTGTCTCCTGTTTTGAGAAATGTGTTTCCATCATTATGAGATATTAGTTGTTGAAATTCTGGAAAATACAAAATCTGCAAAATAAGGTTGGGATTACCTCATTTTAATTTATCTGCAAAGTATTAATCATGTTAGTGTGTTTTTTTGGAGGACTGCTTGTTTTGAATAGTCATAAATGTATTACTACGGCAAGATGTCATAGCCCAGATTATGCTGCTGCTCACATCTAGCACAATTTTTGAAATATGATCATAAAATACAGTGCTGAGTTTAACCACTGTAGGGGGCAGTGATGTCTATGTGTTCAGTAAGATAAAAAGTGATTAGATAGGTTCAAATTAACTTTTCAGTGTTTGGATAAATGTCGAAAAGTCAGGTTTGGGATTGATAAAGGAAGACTTTTTGATGGGCCAATTTTTTATATTTTATTTTAGTCCATTTTTAGTATGCCAATGCTAAAAATAAGTATGTATTAACATGCACAATATGTAAGTATATATGTATAAGCAAGTGCCTGTTAGGCATGTATTTAAAAAAAAAGTCACTTCTCTGTATACAACAGCATTTGTATTAGTCATGAATTTGTTTTGCTTTTCAGACAAATGAAAAAAAAGGCTTTTAAATGTTCTAATTTCATAAGCTGCATATATTCTCAATGATTATTCTAAACTCATTGTTAAACATCAATTTTTATTGTGCTATGGTGTCTTTGCAGTTATGGGCCATGTTTAAAACTGTTGTGAAGTTCTAACATACCGATATCTGGTACAAATCTTACTCAAAATTTAATACTGACAATGAGTAAAAATTTATGTAAAAAAATTATAGTTAAACTGTTTATAGTATTTCAGGTAGTATTTTGTGACCTTTGAAAACTTCTCTTTTAAGTTCTACCGGGCAGAAATTGAAGCTCTCCATTCTTCTGGGACAACTGCAGTTGTTAAATTCTGTGATTATGGAAATTATGAAGAGGTGCTTCTCAGCAACATCAGGCCCGTTCATGCAGACACATGGGTATGTGATAAATTGTATACAAAGATATAAACTACATGTTCTGTACAAAATATGTAATACTTCATAAACAAGTGCTATTCATGCAGAGTGCTAATTTAAAAAGTGTGGAAAAAATACTTAAAAAGCAAATACACAAACAAAATCTTCCTGACTTTTAGCTATCTATATAAAATTTCTTACTGATGATAAAAGTGTAATATCATGTGGTATTTTTCATGTATAATAAAATTAAATTGTATCATTTGAAAATGAATACTTTAATTGACCTGTCAGATAAACAGTTTTATGCATATTTTCTCTCTAAAAGTTGTGCTTACTCTATTAAATACTAAGTGATTGTCCAGGTCAGATTTCTGTTTCATTTCATGTACGTTGTATTTTGTTCTGTAAAGATCAGAAAACAGCCTTTTAAATTTATATTCTGAAGGTTTTTACTATTTGTATATGTATGGCTAAAAATAGCCATCTGTTTGTATCATTATTTTATTTTGTATCATGATTTTATTCTTGTTTCAATGATTTCTTCTTTGCCAAATATTATGGTGGAGGTGTATACTCTAGAAGTTATTTTACGAGGTTTAGAATGTATTTGCCTTATGGAAGCTGAATTTTAAAAGGCTTTATTTGTGAATGTCATGGAAATAGAACTACATTTTGGTTTTAAAAAAAACAACAACAGGAATACACAATTTGCTGCTTATTTTTACTATAAAAGCTGCACAAAAAGTATTCATATTTGTATAGTGATTTCTTTTCTTAATGATGAGTTGACTGTGCTTATTCTTATTTCCTACCTATAGCTCATATAGCCATGTTAGTACTGCTGCAGAGGCTGAACAGTCAACTACTATTTCCTGCCAGTGATCTTTTAACTTGAGTTGCTGCCTGTAACTCTCAGGTGCCCTTATGGCCTCTCTTTTGTACTTCAAAAGACACCTGAAATTCTTCCCTGCTGGTATATTACTGTTCCTATGAAATTTTTCATTTTATTTATTTATTTTTTCCATCCTACTAGCTAAGTTGCAAGGTGCCAGCCTCCTATTACAGGATTGTTCTTCTCATTTTGACCCTTTTTCTGGGTTAATAATCAGCCTTTTCTTTGCACTTTTGATGATAATAAGGAGTGGCATTTCTTCAACTGGAAGTTAGTCTTCACAGTCTAAGAACTTGGCTTTAGAACTTTAGCTGCTAACCTGAAGCCATAGTCCTTCTCCGTGTCTCTTCTGCCCATCTCCGACCACATGTTCTTTTTCAACCCTCTCCCTCCATGTTAGATCATTCAGTCCTGCAGCCACAGGATGAGTTCAATGAGATGGAAAACTGTGTTTTTTTCCCCTGTTTTGTTTTTTTTCTTCAGGGTTAGTTTGTTAAAGCTGACACAAAACGGTGGGACAATGTATGGTGAGAAGGTTCCGCCACTGACCTAGCATAGTCATAACATAATGCTGCATCCTAACCTAGTCTTTAGGCTTCCTTTGTTGTTCTTGGGGAGAAATAAGCATTTTCAGGGGACTTTTCAGTCCATTCAGAGATCAAAGATGCCTTTTTCAAAGTGCCTTTTTCTCTCCACTGACTCTCGAGGGAGCCTATGTGAATAACTTGAATTCAGACAGCTAAGTTTAAATGGATAAAGCCATGCAAGATAAATGGCACCCAACAATTTTATGTTAAACAAAGGTTTTACGGTTTCTTTCCAAAGTTTTACTGTTTTGTTGCAAAGAGATCCTTGCAAGTATGGGGTTTTTGCAGGAGAAAGTTGCACCTTGCTCATCACTTTTCTGTATTTGGATGCTAATTCTAGGTCTCATTCTGCATTTGCAGATTACTTGATCACTCACTGGAGTCATGCTCTGATACTCAGGGTTCTCTTTTAAGCTGAACACCATTGGTCCCTTTTTGTGTCTCAGTGTTCATATCAATATAGAAATCTAGATAGCATGCAAATGCAAAATGAAGTTCTCAGGCTGCTTATAACCTAATTCTTTGTCATAAGATGTATGTAACTTTGTGATATTTACTCCTTATGAGAGAAAATATCAGATTTTTAAACTGCATTCAAAAATATCTCTTCTTTCCTTCCACTAATCTATGTTACCAGCAACAATGACTTTGTTTAATTAGAAGTGTTCTGCTGAATTTATTTCAGTTCTTCCAGGTAACATGGCTTCTTAACCATCTTGAAGACTTGTTGCTACTAACATAGAAATATGTTGTTTGTGAGTTCTGATGTCCTAATATTGCCTGTTTTTCAGAGTCCTTTTTGAAAGAATTGTTGATATTAAAAAAAGCTTTAGTGGCTTGATTTCAAGGCATATATATATAGCCTAATTTTTAGATTATTCTTAACTGTTTTCTCCAGCACGCTTTTTTGAGCTCATATATTAAATTTCATTCTGTCTCTCTGTCTCTCTTTTCTTTTCCTCCAACAAACAAACTGGTGAAAGTACATCAGCGCAACAAAAGCAAAAAAACCTGCTGAACTAGTCATGTTAAAAAAACAACCAAAATATCATGGTGACCTTCTTTCAATGACATACCTACCGTAGCACCTGAGCTTCTGGTATATGCTTCTGGCAACCTTCACAGTTTTAAAAATGAAAATAGTAAATTGATGAAAATTCTTTACGTTCTTAGTAGGGTTGAGATAACTCTCCGCCCTCCCGGCTGATTAACATACAGGTCCCTACACCCACTAATGCTCTAATACTGAACTGGACTGCATTATTTCAAGTTCTTTCTTTTCCTGGATGTAGGTCCAGTCTGCCTCATTCTCAGGATCCATTCTGCTTTCCACCTTCCTGGAAAAAGATTTAGCTAGATGATCTTAAGATTCCTTAATAATTGATTATATAGTGTCCACTGCCCAGTTGCCCTGGGTCCTTGTGAGTTTTCAGCCCCTCTGATAGCCAGCATGCTATTTATCTTTCACGCTGCTGGAAATGTAGCAGATAAAGCTGTATTTCATGTGAGATAAATAAAACAGCTAGTGGGGGGATTTTTTGAATAATCACATACAATACCCATATATGTAAGAACAGTAAAACTTTCTTTTTTTGCTTGGTGCTTGTAAAATATGTATTAGTCATGCAATTCATAAATATTTTTAATAATAAAATTACATTTAGATTCCACAGTTTTATAGTTCTTTGAGTCTCCTGTATGTAAGATTACAAAACTGTATCCTTCTGTTTCCCTATGTGTAGCAGTGGTCACTTAATGAAAGTATTATAGTCCCAACAAAAATTCCAGTGAAAAGCCATTGTAGAAATAAAAACTGCTTGTTCTCCTTGTAAAAGATGTAAGATTGTGCTAACAACTGAAAAGCATGGAATGTTAAGGGCCTTCCTGACTCGCTTAATAGTCTGTTGTGTGGACAAATTAAATAAAGGCAAGATAATACTTTAAAAACTTTAAGTCTTAATTTTATTCTCTTAGCTGTAGAGTTTTTTTTTTCTTAATAAATTATGAAAAAGTACTTATCTTGTGACTTTTCTCCCAAAGCCAAATCCACTTCTCTTTTACATTCTGCATTTCCTTAATCATTTGATTAGGTTTCGTTCCTCAGTTCACACTTATGTTTATACTTTTTTGCTTTCTGTTATCATCTGAGAGAAATTAAACATTGTTCTTTTACCACCTACATATGTAGGTACCTTCTTCTGATTCCTCTCAGGGTGAGCTAGAGTTGAATTCATAAGAACTTTCTTTATACTACTTTACTTAAAACAGAACAAAAGCTAGTTACAAATTATGTCTATAGTTTAGTCTTCTCTTCCTGTATCTTGCACTGTGTTTCTCTAAAGAGGTAAGAAGGCAGAAATTATTATCAAGGTATGTATATTCCTAGTTCTTCCATAATCTGTTTTGTTCTGTGCAGACAGAAAATCCACTTTGCAGCTCATTTGTTTTGGACCTTCTAATAAAGCAGGAGTCAAAGAAAGAAGAGCAGTGTGTCTTGGACTACAGTTAATTCATGCCAGCAGGCATTTTATTTAAAGAACTGTTGAGAGCACAAATTTGGTAATGTCACAGAACCATAAGGGCTTCTACAGGTATTGGCTTCTCTTAACAAACAAACAAACTGTAATTCTGGCCCTTCTTATATCCGTCCCCAGTTTCAGGTAAGTAAAGAAGTAAACTTATGCAAAAACACTGAAGGTGTTGGAACACTTCTCCAACAATATAAGGAGCAACACTGAAAACCACTGCGTTGTTAAGGATTCCCACTGCCTCTTTCAGGCTGGAGAAGGCTTTTGCTGGCAGCTTTGGCCTATCTGTTTTATGGGGGCTTTGAACACAGTTCCAGGGTCTTGATTTGCAATAGGCGAATACTTATTTGAAGGACTAGGTGTCATTTTTGATGGCTCCTCTGGCTCTCTGCCCTGGATGTTCTTAGTGTGACACCTTGCTCTTTTTGCATTTTGTGTCAAGAAGGAAGTCTTTGTGAATAATTATGTAGACGGAGTAGGTAAATCATTTGTATCTTGGTTGAATCTCTTATCTGGCTTCTATTCTCATTGAGTATACGAAAAATGAGGCTGTTAAAATAGAATTTTGCAGTCTACTTAACCAATTCTAAGACTACTGTAGCAAAACTGTTCATAAATAGTTGCATCAGACAACAGTTTGATGTTTTTAGTTTTTTGGCTTCCATACCATTAGGAAAATCTCTAGAATCATTGTACAGTTCTTAATTATTCGTTGACTGAATCAACTAAATGAAGACTATTTTTTCAGTAGTTTGGACTACCCTTCCTCCTGAATGGTGACTTATATTTATTCATTGATTTATTTTTAATCCAAAAATTTACTAGGGTAGACTTGGTTTCCACAAAAGGCTCTCTCTCTCCTTCCCTAAAGCACTTTAGATTCTGGGTATTATTTTACATGGATGTGCTTTGAGATCTCATTTTCCGTAGATATGGTGATTTCTCTTGCCTGTGTCGTCTCAAACTAAGACTAAAAGGTATTGACCTCTTATAGTCTAACCTAGGGCTTTTTTCTTTTTTTCCCCTCCATTTCTTGGCAAAGACTTTTTTACTAACTGGAAATGTCTCCTTAAATTTCATCACTTCTTCTGAAAGAGCATTATCATACATTCCTTTACATAGACTCAACCTTCAGGTTATGTCCTGTCATTTCTGTCAGGATACTTATTTTCTTTTTTGCTTCTGTCTGCTTTCAGGAGGCAGGAGTTAGACACAAATGTTGTGGAAAACATTTATCCTGACAAACTGCTAGTAAATACTTTTCTTTAGCACCTTTATCCTCTGAGAAACTACATAATTTTTCAGACTTTAGTTTGGAATATAGACAGATAATTGCAAGTTGTTAACTTAATACTCCTCTAAAAGTTACTGCCCCTTAGCAGAGATGTAGTAACTGACCCTTGAAGGTGGTGAAGGTAACACATTTTACTTTTTAATAAACTAAAAGTGGGCAGGCTTCAGTTAAGAGGAAGTAATTTACAGTTGGTGGCATAAAGCAATAGCTTTCAATTTTTTGTCTGTACCATTAGGCAAATGCATATCAAGCATTGCAGAATGCATTTTAGTTTTCCACTCAAGCATTTCATATTCATCAGACTATAAAATATCATTACAAGCTACTGCTAGTAATTAAGGTCAGATTAAGAATGCTTTCTTCTTGTGATTTGTAATCATTGGGAACAGTTGAGACAGTTAAAATATGATATTTTGATTACACTGTTTTGCTTTTTTTTTTTTTTTGTCTTGTCTTGCTATTAAATGTAATTGTGTCCCATGTCACAGGTGATTCATTGGTGACTGCACCATAGGGATGCCTTTTGAGGCTGTATGCCGTAACCTGTTTTAAGTATTGTTTTTGATTCTGCTGTCACATGATAAAAGTTCTTCAGATTCTCATTTTGAGGGTTTTTTTTTTTTTTTGAAGGATTTTATATTCAGATTATTCTGTACTGCATTTATTGAGGTTGAACACAAGTTTGTCCTATTTTAGGCACTGTTTTTTATCTCAAAGCATGTTGATGAAGTCTAATGTGTAAAAGTGTCTGGATTATACTTGACATACCCATTTCTCTTCTGATTTCCCAGTCTCCTTCACATCTCAGTTTTCTGAGTTTATCCAATTATTAATGGATTAATTCAAGGGATTTCTTTAAATTAAAGAGAAAACTAGAGGAACTGACATAGTATTCCTGGTATTGCTTTCTAGGGAAGAGAGACATGAGACTGTGTGAATTAGTATTGTAGAAGAGAAGTTATGACAAACCTTATTTCTAGTGGAGTGTATGTATTTGATTCCAGATCTTATACCCTCTTACTACATACAGCACATGTTGAATAGGTGCATTACATATGGAAAAGATGCACTGAACCTTCCTTGTACACTTAATGTCTGGAACGCTGGAGTTTTTTCTCATTGCTTGATGACATACAAGTATTATCACTAATAATATCTGTAAACAGGAAGTCTTCCAAAATGGAAGAACTAAAAAAAAAAGTTAGTTGACTGTGAAAGGAATTGTTTGCAGAAAAGTGATTTGTGTTTGCTTCATAACTGGAGAAGCGTATGAAATTACTCCTTTTGTATCCTCCAAATATAGATAGATAGATGCAACTAACTACATAAATTGTGTTTTTTCTGCTTCCACTGTTTTATTTTCTTAGGGCAAAATTTTGTAAGATTTATAACAATAACAAGGATTCTTCCTTTTTTTCTTTTTTCTTTTTCCTCTTTTCTTTTTTTCTTTCTTTTCTCTTAAGTATGCTTTCTTTTCTTGATATTAGTGATACCACTTGCAAGTTCTTTCGTGTCCCAAGACAGACATTTATAGATCATTGCTAAATGAGTACAGATATATCTGAGCTTGACATAATTGTTCACAGTGTCAGAAACTAGCAGCAGCTCATCGGATTTACTCAGACTATCTTTAGGGAGCATAAATAGAAAAGGAAATGCTTTGGTCTGAAATCTCTTCAAAGTTTGTTTGCCTTCCGAGAGCTAGGTTAGTATATCTAGAGTGTCAGAGTTTTAGGGGAAATGGTATTTACTTAAACTTATCAAAAATGCTACATTTTATGTAAAGTTGAACAAGCTCCATTCATTTTATAAGTGTAAACCTGGCTAATTGTGCATGTATATATATATATTTTTTCTCTTTATATGTTTACAAAAAAAAAGGATGAGTTAGAACATTATAGAAGTCATTTCAGTCCTAATCTTGGAGGAGTCGTATGGAACACTGAAATTCAGGTCTATGTTTTTCCTTTAGAAGATAGCTTTGGCTTACCTCTATATTTGCTTTCCTTAAAATGCGTAGACATATATAATTTTATCATTTCAGTGTCTGAAATTGGAGTAACCGTATTGTTCTAGTTTACATGGGACAGGCTTACACTGTTTTATCTCTGAGCATCTTGTGTGGTAACTGTAATTACAGAATTTTTAATGGAAACTCCCATATTGAATCTTAGAAGTCTTAAAAGCATGTTAAGAAGGTTAACAGCTCATAGAGTGAAGTTTTTGTATTTGACCTTTTTCAATTCAGGGCATTGCTTGACTTTTTTGTGTTTTCATTATCTTAAGTTTAAGAAAGTAGACTAAACAGAAGTGTGTAAAAATGACTCCATTTTCAGCCTGATGCCTTATTTAACAGGATATAGAATTTCTCTGAATTTAATTTTTATTTGATGTAGGGGAAAAAATATATATTTCTTCAAAAATATGTAATCTAATTTAAAAGGTACAGGAATGAAGATTTCATTACATATCTTGGTAAGTTGTTCCAATTATTAATAACCTTCACTATTTCAAATATATGCTTTGTTGCTAGTATGAGTTTATCTAGTGTAATTTTTTTTTTCTTTTAGCCATTAGAGTTCAGCTACTAGATGCTGGAGCCTCTGTCAAAACTCTTTCTTTAGGCTGTGAGCAGGACAGCCATTAACTTTTTTGATAAACCAGATAGATTGTGCTCTTGAAGCCTTTTACTATAAAGCATCTTTTGGGCAGTCCTTTAACTGTTTTTATAGCTCTGCTTTGAACCCCAGTTTGGTAGTGTTCTGCTTCCTTTAGTGTTCGCTGGAACTGGATATGGTATTTCAGGAGTAGCTGTAAAATAACCAAGCACAGAGAGAGGATATGTTTCCTAATAATAATGTCAGGGAAGAGTCTGTGTTGTTGTGCGTCCGTCCATCTGTTTCCCTCCCCCCCCTCCCCCCACACACTCATGCACTAGAATAGGAAATCATTGTGCTAATAATATTTTAACATTATAAGTGTAGCAAAAACAGCACAATTAAGAATATGGGTAACGTTTGTTTACTATATGAAAACATACTTTGCAAAAGTTAATAAATGGGGTATTACCTGTTTCTAGAAATAATGACAGACAGTATGGCAGCTCTTTGTACCTGAACCAAGAAGAGCCTTAAGTACACTCAGAAGATGGATATTTTAGTTCAGTGATATCTAGCTACAGAAATTTGCAGGGGTGACTATTGGGTATGGAGTGTTCTCCATATCTCCATATCCACTGGATCTCTTTATTACTTTCTTCAGCCAGCTTATAATGAGATTCATCTTCGTGGTTTCCAGGATATAAATACATATATTTTTCTAATTGATGATATAGTTGTTATATGCTGGTTGTCTAATCTTCAGTCTTGATGACTGGATTTGAAATAAGCTCTTAGGCCTCTGATTCTAAGTCCAGTTTTGAAAATAACTGAATATCTCTTGATATATTCTAAGGTTTAATAATAGTCAGCCCCCTGTAATATTCAGCCCTGTACATGTATGGATTATTAGTAGTAATGAACAGCATACTCTGGGGCTGTTAATTGGAAAATATGCATTATTTTTGTCAATTATAGAATGTTGGGTCTTTTACTATATCATAATGTGTTAAATGAAGAACAAGAAATTGTATCTTCCTTTCTGTTCCAACTTATATAGTTTAAAAACAAACAAATAAACAAACACTTGTTTGTCATAGTGGTTGTATAACATGTCAGCCTGAATTATACCTTTTTTCATTGTATCTGTATTTTGTCAAAAGTATATTTAACAGTGATTTTTTAGACCATTCAGAATTAATACTCCTTTAATCTTCTTGGATTTATATAAATATGTCCCAAGATCTAAAGACTGTATGCTTTCATCATTTATAGTACACAATCCTTAATATACTAACCATGGTCCTGCAAAAACTATTTTTAAATATATATGTGGAAGAAAGACATTTGCAGTTTTCTTGAACATAATTCCTTCAGAAATGTTGTTTAGGTTTGGAAATACATACTTATTATTACTGTAATAAACATCTATCATTACTTGAAGCATCTGCCAAAAATTGGATGAGTTTTAATTTATTGAGAGAGAAAAAGTAGAATGACAAAGATTTTGAGGTTAATTCCATATTCCTTTTAAAAATTGTGCTGTTCAAGAGCTCTTTGCCAAGTGGATTAATTATTTATCTAAGAGTAAGAGCCAGTTAAGCAATAAATTTTTGATGGTTATGTATTTTTTTTTTCATGTTTCATGCATTTTTTATGTATTCTGCACATACTGAACATCAAGTGTAGGCTCTTCTAACTTGGGACATGCCAGCATACAGGAAATACAAGAGACTATCTTAATTGCTCAGAGTGATTGTTTCATATTTTCCTATGGTTAGGAAGCACATTTATCAGTTTCTTATATTTATTCTTTTTTCCTCATCACCCTATATTCTAAATATTTTTATTAGGACCTGGTTAGAAATGTTACTTCTGACTTCTTACTTGGAATCTCTGAACTTATTTCATGTAGGTTCATTGATGTAGGTATAAAATAATAATCTCTTGCTGAAATGATCAAAAAGGTTTGTATAGTTATTTTACGGCATCCTGTCCTCTTTTTTTTTTCCTCCCCATGTTGATCTCTTTTCTGTTGTCCTGGGCACTTCCTTTCTTTCCCTACTTTATCTTTGCTCTTATAGGACTTCCACTATGGGCCAAATGGCATGTAGGAGAAAATGAAAACAGGAGTGTTTTGCTATTGCAGTAATGTTTGTTCCTTTCCTGATGGAGCTCCCTCAGTGTACTTTCTCTCTCTAGGACAGTGATGATGAACCTGCTTGAGTACTGCGGCCAAAAGAGAAATTTTGCAGGAGACGGGATGTGGACTTAGTGGGGTTTCTGTCCTTTCTTTTCCTCTTGGCCCATTCCAGTCTCACTTCTTCTCCCTGCTCACCTAATCTGTCTCCTTTCCCTGGCAGTGAGGAGCTTTTACTTGTCTTTCTTGCTGGCCTCTCCCTTCCTTTCTTTCAGTCTATTGCCTCTTCTCTCATTCTGGCTCTGTCTGACATCCCCTGGGTTATGTCAGCAGTCCTCCGTGCCGAGCGTCGCTGCTGCGGAAGCTCAGAACGCCGCTTGAGGCACGGCGTTCATCGCAATGACAATTGCCACAAATGACATCGTAGGCCACAGAGTTTCATCATCACTGTTCTAGGCGAGGAGAGGAGTTGAGCCCCCAGTGCAAGAACCCTTGGTCTTACCCAGCCAGCTCCAAGCCAGTTAAAGGAGGGGAGCTACTGAGCAAAGATTGATGTCTAGACCTGAAAAAGGACTTCCTAGCACCGTATCATTGGGCGAGCTTCATCAAGGAGGGAAGGGGAGTGCTACAAACGTGAGTAAATTTTAGTTTTTCGGGATTTTTATTATGTAGTGCTTTGCTTCTTGTACAACTGAGACGTTCTTAACTTTGGTCCTAACCTAGTGACTAATTACGTGTAGGCACGACAAATTTGCTGAAGACCAGATTTTAGAGCTTTGATCTATCCTGTAGCAGTTTAAAGATTGATAATATTTATAAGGAGAATATTTTGCCCATTGCAGTTTTTGATACTGTTGTAGAAGTTGTAGGATGGCGTAGCCTGTTTTTTTTTTAAAAAAAATACTGGTTAAAAATAATTAAAAAGTAGGTGAAATTCTGTATATTTTACTTTAAAATGTAAATGTTCAGCATTTATATAATGGAGGGGTACTGACTTTCAAGCTAAGATTTTTTTTTTGCCTTTTTTTTTTAATTGCTGTGGATATGTCCCTGCACCACCTGTAAGCATTTTTTTTTTTTTAATTTAGGATTTGGGATATTTTTGTGTGTTTTAAAATTCTTGTGTGTAAATATTTTTGCCATGTTTTACTTTCTGGATTTGTTTTTGTGCAGTTGGTCATTTATAAGTAAAATCATATACACATTTACTGTGTATATAAACTTCAGTTTGCTGTTGATATTGGGGATATATATGCCAAATTTGGACACACGCAAGTGTGTACGCATGGAATCTCTTTCACCTACACTGTCACCAAAACTCCCTGATCTCCTCCTTTTATTTAGCTTTTGATGATGGCTTCTGCCCTGGCAGCAAAGCATGGATTATTTCTCATGCTATTAGCGTTTTCCTCATTCTGAGTTTTCTATCTGCAGAATTTTCTGGTTACTTGCTAAAATAAGTCCAACTGTAATTTTTTTCTTTTCCCTCCAGAAGTATACGATTTTTCTTAAGAGTGCACTTAGTGCAAGGAAACTGAATGCTGAATTTTCTTCCAAGTCTACACAAGTATTCTTTTGGCAGTATGTTTAGGAGTATTTCTGTACAACCGGTTAAGACTACTTTTGTCATATTTCCAGAGATCTTCATTCAATTTTGTTTTCTGAAATACTGGATGGATACTTTTAAAAATGTTGGGATCGGGCGGAAGAGCATGGAAGGTGTGTGTGGATGTGGGGGCGAGGGATCAACCCTTAACGTGCACCTGATTTCAAAAACTGCCACATTTACTGTCATAACTCCTGCTTACAGCGGGTACTGTTACTGATTTCGTGTCCTTAGGTTCGTTAAGTATTTTGTTGAAAACATATCTCCATTTCCAGTTTGTGGCTTTCTTCTTGCTGAAATGAGAAAATTCTATTTGCTGGATGAAAGTTCTTTTCTATAGATCTCACTTCAGTGTTTCAACTTTTCTTTTAGAAACTATTAAATATAAAGCTGTTAATATTCATAGTTTGATATTTATACTGCTCAGTATGAAGAAGCTTATGTGAATTGAAATTAGCATTCCTTTTATGTTAAGAAGTCAACATAAGCTACTGGTTTTGGAATACGGAATATATGAATAACTTAAATTTGTATTTATATGAGACTTAAAATTCATGATTTTTCTGTATCGAGAACATTCTGACAACTTGCAACAGGAATGTTTGTGTCGCAAGCACAAACCTCACGAGAAGAATTCTACATTTATTTTTATTTGCCACAGGGAGTGACTGCAAGTATGAATACCCTGTGTGATACCCTGAAGGGGAACAGATAAGCTAGCAAAGTGTCTATGGGATAATCATGCCCCAGGCTTACGTTAACCCTAGCTTTATGGAAACTTAATTGGAATGTATACTATTTAGAAAACAAACAAGTGCTTTGTCTTCAAAGTTGAAGAAAAGCAACAAAATGCCAAGAAATGCTTATGTCTGGTTCCAAGTAAACTGCTGTGTTGCTTTTAGCAATCTCAGATTTAAGAATATGATTTCCTTCTTGTCCATCCATCTATTCTGTATTTCTTGATTTTTCTGAAGAATCTCCAAATCTTCTGTCATTTGGTTATTGAGGGTTTCTTGCCTCACAAAAATAAGCATGCTCAAAATGGATGTTGTCCTTAAAGAATCTGTTAGAAATGGCAACTGTAGAATTGTAGTATTGTAAGAAATTGTTTAAAGCTCAGCTGTTTTTGTCACAACTTATTTTCCTTTTCCTCTGCTGAAATGTAATATAATTTTTAAAAAATTAGTAGTGTATATCCAATTTTTTCAGAATTACTGAATATTTATTATAAATTTAGTATCTTAAATTAATATATAACAAGCCTTTTTCCAGTGGGAAGAAATGGTATTAAAGTTTATAGCTTGCTGGAGAAATGCATTGCAAAATTGTATAAAAAATAGGTGAGAAAATATAAAATTGACTTCTGATGTTTTGTTAGTGATGATATCAAAAGAAGAGATTTCTGATTATCAGTTTACTACTTATGCTAAAGAAAGGACTACTCAGGGAAGGGTCAACTTGAAATTTTTATTCCAAAAAGGAGAAGGTAGCGTATTATGGCATAGCTCCATGTGACCCAGTTTTATATGCCAAAGTTAGGACCATATTTATTTGTTGCCTACCTGTATTCAGTAGAAACACAAACATACCCACAGAAGGGTCAATTCCTTTTTCTGAATGTAAATAAGAGAAACCAATGGTTTGTGTGCATGTATCTTCCAGCTCATTAGTCATTATCCTCCTCAGAGGGTACTTTAATGCCAACATGCTTTAATTTGCGAAAGGATGCAACTGTGCACCTGTGTGGGAAAGGGAGGGGAATAGAGGAAACAAGAGTAAGGAAGGAAGCAGTGGGAAGGGAAGGGAAAACAACTCTGTTTTGGCAGTGGCAAGACATCACATTGGTTCAACTGTCCATGGAATTACAACCTGGATGTCAGAAATAGGTTGTTAATTTAAGGTTGTCATATAGTTGATTACTTAGTTTCATCACTTATAAAAGATCTACTTGTAGCATAACAATGTACTTCAAAAGGTGCAGGCAAGAGCTAAGTATCAAGGATAATTGAGTGCACCTGTGGATTTTCATATTAACTTTCTAAATGGCATATTAAAAGATTAAATTTTCATGTAATTAATACTTTATAATTTTGTAATAAAAATAATATTTATTGATTTAAACAGTCATATCCTTACAACTAATTGTGTAGTTTCAGCTGTCAGTGATACATTACTGATATATCTTGTTATCATATGTGTAAGCACGCCAGAAGTATATTTTTCTAAAAATGTAATACTGTAATACTACCCTAACTCCTTTAAGGGTACATTAATAATGCTAATAATTTATAATAATCATTTTAAACATCATGTAGAAGCTGCTGCACTTTCTGAGTACCTATTGACAGCAGTGAGGGGTTGACACTGTACAGGTCTGGCAGTATAACCTTGAATCATGGTTGTCCCTCTTACTCACATTTTAGCTCAGAAATCTGTATGGATATGTAATTTCTAGGCCCAGTCTAATATAGACATGTTGTGTGCAATGAAAAAATTTGTGTATGTCCACGCTAGAGAAAGGCATGAGAGATTACTCTGTGAGAGGAACTGTTATTTCAAATAATATGCCTACTTTGCAGAGAAAATTGATCAAGAATAAATAAGCTGACTTATTCTGTAATAGACACTTCAAAAAATGTTGTTCCCACAAAGTCAGTACTTGGTTAGACCTAAGATCCCTGAAAAATCTTTACATTACTGATAATTTCTACTTGGAATATTCACACCTCATTTGATAGTAATTTTTGAAATTATGCCCTAATTCTACTCTAAGTTGATATAACTTAAAAGTTATGCTTTTAATAAAAAGTAAAAACTATTTTTTTGCATTTAAGTGTTCAGATAAAACCTTATTAAAAGTTTAAGGGAAGATTCTAGACACTTTAGCCTATATATTTTCTTCCAAGTATGCATAACTGAATTTCTAGTAAATAAATAAATAAATTCAAGTAAATAACACCTTTTAAATAACAAAAATAGTTATCTACCTCTTCAGTGTTTCTTATTTTAGCTTTCTGTATATTGTGTAATATACTGCAATTTTAAAGATTAAGTTTAGCTTTTTGTAGAAAATCTGCCAATTTTTCAATATGGTTTTAGTCTGTTTGTGGGTTGGGTTTTTTTGGCTTTTTTGATGCAGCAGGAGAATCTTATAGTCTACTTTACATTCATACAAGTATGGGTAAGTAGGAACCACAAAAATCAAAGCTTTGAGTACTCAAGGAGATCAACACTGGATGACTAGGCAAAGGAAGGGAGGCTTAGGAAAGGAGTTTAACCAGGAAAGCAAGAGACCACTTGGTGAGCTAACAGCAGGAGACAGCTGTTGCTGAAATAGCAGGCAGCATGAAAGAGACGCAAAATCTGGACCAGGAAATGGAGTTGAAACGCACATGACAGAGAAGTTAATTTTGCAAGGAAGGAAACACTCTTTTTAGTGAGTCCAGCAAGTTTTTCATGCCTTGAGTATGTGAGTGAAGCTTAAACTGATAAAATGGCTTGCCATTACTGAAAATGAAAATGTCTTATGCTGTTTTTGCCTTCTGTCTCTTCTTTGTCCAGTTTTTCTTGACCCCACACTGCTCCTCTGGGCCCTCCTTGCACAGACTCTGGTGCTTATCCCTTAACAGCCCACAGAAAACTGTACACTTTCTTGTGGCAAGAGTTCTCTATATATTAACAGGTTGAAATGTCGTAGCAGAAGGACCCAGTGAATGGAGCAGAACTTTCTGCCCCGAAGCAGGAAAGGAAGGAGGACTAGTGGAAGGCCACCTATTTGTAGGTGGAAACTGTGGGAGCTGCTAAGTCGTAACATGCAGCTGCATCCTAAATATACATGAGCAGAACACGTAGCAGTCAAAACTTGTATGTGTAATCCATAACTTCTGTCCCGCTCTTTACTGTCATCACCCATTCCTTTTGCTGTAAGTCATAATGTTCTCAGAAATTATGCAAGCAATAATAAAACCTATAATACATGTAACTATTCTGATTATGATCTTGTAAGTCTAGGCTCAGACTTACTGTATTTGGATCACTCTGTAAATTCATCTTTCTCTCAAAGGTTCAGAACAAGGTATTCGGGCACTGTGGATCTGACTCAAAACGAGTACTCACCTCAAGAACTGCACATACATGAAAGTTTCTAAACATTTCTTTGAATGCTCTGAAAGAAATCTTGCAATTGAAATTTATTGAGAAAGCTTTTTGTAAGATATATATTTGCTTTGCTTTAATATTGTTAATTTTAAGGGTTATTAAAATCTTTTTAACTGTTGGGTTTATGGCTGCATTCTGCAGCTGTGAAATCAGTTGAATTTTTGAAATACTGCTAGTCAACTGGCTGGACTGACGTTACCTGCTCATTCACTAAGATCGGCTCATAAAGTACAGTGGTGGTGCAAGCTCTTCAAATTCAGGATATGTGGGCCCAACAAATAACACTGAGTATGCATGTATTCCTGTTTCTATGCTTATTAAATTCCTGTCTTTCTTATGAGATGGATCAAAGATATCAGTAGTAAGAGTAGATTTTTATTGCAAAATTTTGAATAGAGGCTGAAATTCCAAAGAGCTTATACTTCCCTTCTTAGTCTAAAAGTATTCAAATATTCTTTGTGAATGTGCTGTGAAAAGCTTAAAACTTTGAATAAAATATTTGGGTAAGGCAGTGATATTCTCCCTGGGAGACACAGAAGTAGCTAAGATTAATTGTCTGTTGTTGAGCTTCTTTTGAAGTGATGACTTAACAGTTAAATACACTTTTACTGGGGTAGAAATTTGCATTAGCACCTTCTATTTGCTTACTTCTATACAAAACTGCTGCCTTATGGTAGTAAGTCAGGTTAGCAACTAATGGATTATTATTCTGAGCATGCACATCAGAACATATCTTGGTTTACATATAGTTGACAGATCGGGTTTTGGAGGCTTTCATGGCTACCAGCCAGGTTAACTTCTCTT
This sequence comes from Apteryx mantelli, assembly GCF_036417845.1. NCBI lineage: Eukaryota > Metazoa > Chordata > Aves > Apterygiformes > Apterygidae > Apteryx > Apteryx mantelli. The sequence goes on from NC_089978.1 coordinate 39,977,437, forward strand.
ATTACATTGGATTTTGTTGCTGTTTCTTAGAGATACTAACTTTTCTAGGTTGATCTAGGAGGTTGTGCCACTGGTAACAGGTCAGTATGCACTCTTCCAGGCAAATGATATAGATACTACAGCTAAACTCTGGTCCAGGGCACTGTTGGATCCAAACCTATTAATATAATACTTGTGTTAAAACTACAGATATGCTTTCTGTTTTAAGATTAGTTGAAATCTCAATAGCATGTGAGGGTATTAAAATAATAGCCTTTGTTAATCTTCATAAGCTTTTAATGATAATTTTTATGGGTTGTTTATAAAGTCTTTTTCCTCCAAGGCTTTACAACTACTTAGTTATAAATCAGATTTTTGTCTTTTTCCTACAAGATGTATTTTTTGGTATTCATTTTTATTCAAAGAAAATCACCTGCCCTTGGATTGGATTTAGATTGCTGTGCTTTGGGCATAGTACTTCATACAGCATTTCAAGCCCTTGAGTCACAGACATTCGTAGATGAAGTGCTTGATGCTGATGACTTAACTCTTGATGAAGGAAATTCATAGAAGGTTAGAGAAAATACTTTGATAAGTGTGTCTGAGTTCAGCTGTTCTCAGTATCTCAATTTTAAGTACCTAAAGAATTCTGATATCCTCCACCCTCTCTCTCTCATGCCGTTCTAACCTGTTACTACAATAATTTCCTTATGCATTTCCTTGTTTTTTGTTTGTTGTTGTTGTTGTTTGTTTTTTTCCTTCCCTATGAACCTGTCAGTTTTCAGTATTTCCTGCAGTTGTGCTAAGTGATGGTAGTTGAAGTTCAGGGGACATTGCCCAAGGTAGGCATCATACGAACACTAGGAAACACAATTCCTGCCCCCAGGATGTTAGGCAAATAGTGTACAATAAGCCTAAGAGATGGAGAAAATCAAATGTATATGTTTCTAGAGTGGTTCACTAGCATAAAACCTCTATAGGTAATGGAAGGAGAATGGAAATAGCCTAGGAGGGGAGATGGTAGCGCACAGAGGTTTGTGGCCACCTTGGCTTTATGAAATGCAATCCAGATCTTATATTGATAAGGAGGTAGGAAAAGGAATAATTTAGAACGAGTCAAAAGCAACTGACAAATAGAAAGCAAGGAGCAAGTAAGACTGGAAAAATAGGGTTAATGGCAAGGTACGTGAACTAAGTGACTGCAGAGTTATAACGGAAGACATGTAGATGATTGAAATTTGTTTTAGGCAGAAGAATAGAAGAAACAAGGAAGTAAATATTAGAGATCATAAATTTTAACTACAAAGAGTGGATGCTGTTCCAGAAGAGGGAAGAGAGTTTTGAGCATGGAAGGGAGGGATTTAACTGTAAAGGAGATAAAGGAGATGGACCCAGAAAAATGGTCAAGTAGGATATAAAATAAAATAAAAAAGGAGGCAATAAAAAAGGAGGACAGAATAGCAGTGGTGTGTTGAGAGTCACTGATCAAGAAATGGTGGAAGAGAAGATACAATTACTTCTAAAACAAGAAGCCATGCTTAAAAAAGATAGGGCTTGGCAAATCATTATTTTGAAGAAACTTGGATCCTATTTGAGATCAAATAAATGCATAAGACCAGAGAAACAGATGACAAGGTGTATGACATGAAGATGGCAAAAATGTCAGCAAAGATGATCAATAACCGTGTGTTTGTGGGGGCGAGCAGCTACACATAGAGAAGTAGTACAGAACTGTTGAAAGGTGTTCTGTTGCTAATTCTTCTTATTTATTGCAATGCCCATTTTTATTACACTCAAAGCTTCAAAAAAGTGAATTTGATTTTCACATTTCATTACTGTCTATTGTAATAAAACTACTGGAGCTGAAATGCGTGTAACTGAAGTGTTCATCCTATATATAAAGACAAACATGTCAAAACAAATATATGTAAGACAAATTCTAATTTTAATTTGGTTTGATTAAGTCCAAAGGATCAACGACATTAACTTCTATGAGTTTTGATGAAGACTTGCTGCTACAGAAATTTACTCTGATATACTTATCCTCAGTAAGAGGCTGCATTTGTTATAGGTGAAAGGCGATGCAGTAACCTGTTTAATTTCTGATCTTTTTGAGCAAAGACTATCAAGGTTACAAAGAAATTCAAATGTCTAATTCATTCCAGTCTCTTGAAAACATCAGTATGCATTGCTAAGCTTTCAGTCATGCATAGATGTCAATTTGTCTTCCAGTTTTGGAGAAATCCAAATATCCAGCAGAGGAAAGTTCAACATTTTTTCTTCTTGAGAAGAGTAATCTCTTTTATTTTAGATTGAAGCTTTGGCAAAGAATTTTTAGAAATGATGTAATTATGTCTTTGGTTTCCTCTTTAGCAAATAATATGAAAACTTTTTATCTCAACTGTTCAGGTTGCTTAGAGTATACTGAAAGAGTGGGAGGTATTTATATCACTTAACTTTAGCCATCTGGTTTAGCTTTAAAAATTTAGATGTTGGTTTTTATAAGTTTCCTTGTCAATGATGGGAGACTACTTCACATACTAAATCGAGTCTGGAGTAGACCTATGAAAGTCATAGCGTAAATTTTCCTAAAAAGTTGATGAGTGGAAAGGTGACAACATTTGGTGATTATGCAGGTGGTGTAGGGCTGACAGGATTGGAAAACGCATATGTCTGCATTTCGTTGTTTTTTTGTTGTTGTTGTTGTTGTTGTTTTTTAAGATGAACAGACCCATTACCTTCAATTTAGCCATACCATTTACATAGCAAGCAGTTCTGTGGTACTGAGAAACTGAGCAATAAAATGACAGCTGAAAAGGCAAGTCCAAAAGGGATGTACTTTTGGCTTGTCGACGATTTTTCTCATTTTGATAATATTTATAATTATCCAGGTTCAAACATCTTCACTAATGTTAATTGAATGCTGCAACATTAAGCTGACATGGTCATATGCTTATATCATTAACCCAGAAACTGAGGTGAAAAGATTTAAGTACTTTTCTCAGTGTCAAAAAAGGAGTAGGAACAAAGCCAGAATCTCTAATCTCTCCCACTTTTAAACTTTTAAGACCCACTTTTAGACCATTTTAAGGTCTTATGATTAAAGAAAAAATCTTATGATTGTCTTTTACAATTTTGACTAAAAACAAACAAACAAACAAACAAAAAATGCTAGAGGTTTGGGAATATATAAAACAAATAACCTTAGTAAGTACTGACCAACTTCTCCGACAGGAAAGCATTCCTGCTTTGTCATATGTATTGCATGCTTTTGGATACATTTATTATGTTAAGGCTAAAGAAAAAGGTCCAGACTCTTTTCAGAGATGAAGATAGTTGCAGCCTAAGGATAGTTTCCTCTAACTAGAGAGTCTCTCCCTTTCACAACTGTGCTTCTGTTTAACCAAAGTCATTTGCTTATTTCAGGAGTTTGTTTTATCTTTGGTGTAAAATAGGAGCAGTTGTCCAAATGATGAAAACCTACCATTTTTCTTCCTGCCTCATGTTCCTACAGGACTCTTCCTGCTCTTGCTGTAATTACTATGAATGTTCTATGTCAATAATGTGTCATCAGAATACATTTCCTGGTATTCGGGGGGGGGGGGAATTAATATCAAATTCCTTAGCTCTGCTTTTCTGTTTTTTTCTTTTGGATAATCAGTGTCTCTGAAATTCTTCATGTGAGGGATTTTATAGTACTGGATGCAGTAAAACAGGTAGAGCACTGACCTGAAGTAAGCTTTATGGCAGAATGCCACAGTTCTCGGCACTTGGCTACAGTCAAGATAGAAGATTTAGATCAATTAACTTGTACGTGACTGTGCTGGAAATCTGCTTTCTTTTCTCTGCAGTTATTGCAGAGTGTCTTCCTATGTAGCGCTTAATCAGTGGTTCTGGAAGTCTAGCTGTGACCACAGACATGCCTTATAAATAAGAGACCTTAACCTGAAGAGCAAGTGTGTCAGACACTTATTTTAGAAATGCATGTTTATCAACAGACAAGTTGATTCTGAAGGGGTGTTGTTTCTTGAGTAAGATTTGACTTTTTACGAAGGAAAGAAAGTTAGATTGTGGAGATTCCTTTCCGTCTCTTATAATGAAGTATTTTCCTGCTGTGATTCGCTTTTTGGTCAGTAAGTGTATGCTGTATTGTAAGACAGTTCCTAAATGTTGGGACTGTCAATAAATTTTTATGAATCATTAGCTGTTCTTGGTGTGTGTTCCTGTATGTTCCTATATTCCGTGTGAAAGGGAATTCTGGGCTATATACTCAGCGTGATTTCCCAGAAGTGGATTTTTTGCACCATATTCCCTCTAGACCTAGTATTTCCCTGTAGACTTTTGTTAATCTTCGCTGTACTAAGCTGTACGTTAGCCTTTTTCTGTTTGTTTGCAGTTATAGATTATATCAACTGAAGACTTAAAATAATTCAAAAGGAGCTGTCTAAAACATATGCAGCTTAATACATAGTATCATATGTGTCCAAAATACAATGTTTTGTTGAGTTTAATGCCCTCTTTGAACAGAAGAGTATTGGATTCTTTGGGGGGAAAGGGGAGGCAGGAATTATTGTCATCAGCAATGAAAGTAAACAAATCAAAAACAAATCTGTTTCCAATGTTTAATTATTTTCCGCACTACAAATTCTGTTGTCTGCCCCAGTGTGATTTTAGGATGTTAAAGAAATACAATTATAACTGCTTCCCTGAGAAACCATTTGACAATCGTATTCTCATGTTCAGGAACATTTTCTTGACATTCATCCTAAACTTTTGTTTTTCTGTTTCTTTGTTATAAACTCTAGTGCTCTAAAAATTCTTCTCTATCTTTAGTGTGTATTCCCTTAAATAATCTACCAGGTGAATGATTTCAGTATTTCTTTCAGTATTTTCAGTATTTCTTTTGGTATTTTATTTCAGTATTTCTTGGCTAAACTAAATATTTAGCTATTTTAATCTTCCATTGTAAATCATTCTCCGGACTCTTAATAATTGTTTTTGTTCTTCTCTGAGCTCCCTGTAATTTGTCAGTATCTTTGTGGTATTAAGATGCCCAAGAGTGAATGAAATATTGCAAACTTGTAATTAACTCTCATTATTCAGAGGCTATGTTTATTATTGCTGCATGTAGTAAATACATATCAAAATTACTGTCCACTATTACTTGTAGAGTTTTTTCAATATTACTGCTTCACAGATTTGTATCTTCTTCTGTTTCAGACATGTGCGTCTAGAATATATGTTGTCAGATTTTGTTGCTTGCATTTTCATTCCCTAATTCTTTTATTTTGTTTCACACACATTCTGCAACTCCCAAAAGGTGATTTTTTTTCTCCTGCTCTAGCAGGTCATGTAGGTTATCTTACTTCTTGAGTTTGTTGCCTGTATGACTCTGAGAAAATAATTTTGGTTTCCTACATATGCTTCTTTGCAAGTATTTAATAGCTTCTGCCACTGCCTTGGGGAATTGTATTTTGAAATGCTCCACCTCGTTTTTGTTATCTTTCCTAGGTTTGAAAAAGGGAGCTACTCACTCCCAGTATGTCACTGATTTTCTTAAATGGTCATCAGCACAGAAGTAGCAGTTCCTATGCATGCATTCATTTATACATGTTTGTGTGTGTGTGTATATGTATGTGTGTGTATATTCATATACTTACTCATGTATAATTCATTTGTCTACTCTTCATTTAAAACAATGCTATTTACCTGCAGGAGGAGGATGAAGAAACATATGAACAAACTCTAGAGTTCCGCAGAGGAGGTGATGGTCAGCCTAGACGGTCCACACGACCTACTCAACAGTTTTATCAACCCCCAAGAGCTAGAAACTGATTAATAAGAATTAAAAGGTAAATACATGATACTGGCATTTTATTTATGGGTGTAGATTTCAAGAAAAGTATATCTGAATTGTTATATATTTGAGTATTCCTCATTTTTTGTGATGTTTGTGAGAGAACTTCCTACAGCTTTGCCAGTAGTAGGTTGGTATAGGGGCACTGACCATTGAGTTGAAGGTAATGAACATAATGAAAAAATAAATTTTTATAGTTATCATTATATGAACAAATACCCTCTTTAAAATTCCTAGAAGAATGTTGTTTCTCATTTAAAAAAAAAAAAGTGATACTAAGCAAACAGTAATGCATGTATGACCGACTGTTTAATAGTGGTAATCTATTTATAAATTGTAAGGCAAAAGCCCAAATCACAGTGATTCCCACACCTACAGAGAACTATTGATAATAAATCTGTCTCATCATTTAAAAGATTCATAGTTGTGCCTTCTCAGTTTAGAAACCCCTCTTTGCAATCACCTACATGGAAGATGCATTTGGCAGTTGGTCCTGAATTTTTTTAGTGATATGGATGTTTTTACGTTATAGGAGGTGGATATCTATTTTTCTCTGGATTTTCTAGTTGTAGGAAGAGACTGAATATACCTGCAGGAAGCGGGAAGACAAAAAAAAATAAAAATGAATAAAAATGCTTTGGAAAATAACTCTATATTTGTATGTATTATGGAGAGACTTGTATGATATGAGCAACCTTTTACTTGATACTTTTAAACTTGGTAGCAGCAGTGATTTTTCTCTTTTTCCACATACATTGGGCTAGCTTCTTCCCTGAAGCACGTGGATGCAGTCCCTGCTGCATTTGGATTGTCTACCTCTGTTCATGGTCCAATATGCTAGCTTTTATGAGCCATGTATGTAAATAAATGTTTTTTCTATCATTTTGCTTTAGCATGAAAAGTAGAATTTGCAATTCTAACATTAAAATCTATGATTTGGTGACCTCGCCATTGAATGATGAGATACAGATCCTAATCATATTCACCATACTCTGACTCTTGAAGATATACTTGAAGCTATAGTTTATTAATTAGTAGAAATGTGGGGATTATATATCACATTCAGAAGATACAATATCCCTGATATTTACATTTAGAAATTTAAAAAGGCCAATCAGATAAACCAATTGTAATTCTTTCACTAACCAAATCAAGTACTGCATCCATCTTACTTGTGGATCTTCTAAATCCTTTATTCTAAATGGTTGATTAAAAGTTTGTTCTGAATAAAAAAAAATTGTGGTCACATTCTGTTTTGTGAACATCTACCATGTACCTTTGTCTTGTATCTGATTTTTTTTTTCTATTAGTTTCTTTGTTTTTACTAAGCTTTTTTAAGTTCCTTTCATTGCTGTAATCCTCCTCCATTCATGTGACTGAACAGGTGCTGTGGGTCTCTATAGCTTTTGATATTTCTGACATGTAATAATAAAAGATTTTGCTTGTTTGATCATATGCTAAAATACCTTCATTTGGGGGAGTACTGGCAATGTAAGGAGCAAAATTTATTCCTGACTCTTTTTTTTTTACTCTATAATACACTATTTTTTCACTTATCATTCAATTTTCTATTTTAAGTAAATATATCAATCAGCATCAGTAAACATTTCATGTGATAATTATAAAGCAGGCAAAAACACTTCTGGTGTATGCATTGAGTTGAGTTCTAAACTAACTCTTACTGGCTCAGAAAAGTGTCATTTCATTAGCTTAGCTAATGAAATTTGAACTCAGTGTAGAGGACAGTCAAAAACATTTTTGTGTCTTTAGGTAATTTTGGTATTTCTCAAATTTTACAATGTAAATCTGGAAAACTGTTTTTTGCTTTGGTCAGCTGAGAGGAGAGGCAATAGAGACATCCAGAGAGATTCATAGTAACTCCTGTGTCCCAAGGAGAGTGAATTAACTGTTCACAAGTAAGGAACAACTTTACTAAGGTGCAGGTTGTTATTCCTTGCAAGTTTTCTTGCACCTTGTTTTGACAATTCTAGCAGGATCCTGATTTAAATTGACTGCCAATATCATTTGTCAAAAAATATCATAAAGGGGTTAGATTCAGGTTGTGAATAGTGTCAGTAAAGCAAATTTAAAGGCATTTGTCAATAAGTAGCAATGATCTTTTCCAGGAAAAAAAAAAGAAATTCTGGCAAGAAATTGTGAGGCAAGAGATGCCTTCTACATAGGACCTGGGGGCGGAAAGGATTACTTAATCTTAGCTAGCTTCTGTATTAGTTCCAGTCAAAACAAACCTTTATTTAATCTAGAATTTGTAATGTGGATTTTTTTTTTCTCTGTCAGTGTGTTATAGTGAATGTTTTGAAGACTGAACGGCCTGTTCCTTTCTCTTAAAGAAGGTGTCATTTGGGGTCATCTCTGAATAGCATCAAAACCTGGAAAATTTTCCCCAGCTTAAGAACGCTGTATTGAATCTTTTTGAGGATAAAAGTATTGTAGTGCTGTATCCAGGAGCTGTATCTGTGTGATATAGACTACCTTTCCCCTGGTAGATTTGCCTTCTGAATTTTGTGTGGAGTCCATTATAACTGAACCCATTTAGAGCATTGCATTGAGACTCCTTGGACTCATTGTGGATTGTTTAGAGTATGAGTCAAATACTAGTTTTAACAGGTTTATAAAATAAGATATTCTCCTAGAGAATAAAGATACAAGAATTGATTCTAACTTCAATAAAAATACCTCCTGAGTTTACATTTCCTGGGTTAGAATGTCATGATAGTATGAAAAAGAAGGGGAGCAAGTAATCAGAAATGTGCGTTTTGAAGGATCATTGCTTTGGAGGAGCTTGAAAGGACCTAAGAGTTCTTGGTCATAATTTGTTTCTTGGGTTTTCCTTTGCTCAGTAACAGAATTAATCTACACCTTGTCAAACTTGCTATAAAATCTGTGTTGAAGTCCTTTCCAATGGAGAAATCACATTTTTGTAAGAGTCATTGCCTAAAAGTGTTCTTTCCTGTATTATACCAATCATATCTATTGCATTGGAGTGCAACCTTCTGATTTAATCTTTTGAAGACTTATATCTCTGTAAGTACAAAATAATAGATATATACTCTATTGGAGAAAAAAAAAAGCAGTAAAGCTTATGTTGCACAAAGAGCAGAGAGTTTTTGTGCTTATCTATTGTATTTTTTTCATTTAGCAATCTTCTCGGGGTGGGGGGAAATTCACTGGCAGCTCCAGCTTGCTGAAGACTTTTAGAAGAACTTCTGGCTTTTACCAAGCAACAGGTTGGAACAAAGAAAGCTGGTGTGAGCAGAAGGAATTCAGAGCTGACACCTCAAAAGAGACTTTTTTAAAGTTCTTAGTTATATGAAGCTGAATACTTTTTACATATGAAAGAAGCAAATTGTCATTGCTGCCATCAATAAAACCACAGTGCACTATTCTATTCTTTGCCTTGTATTCTTTTTACTGAGCCTTCATTGTTAGTTTACATAATAATTATGTATTATGATTTGTATTAATTTTGAATTGATTTTTGTTCTAATCCTGCATCTGGTAAAGTAAAAGTACAAATTTCTATTGTCTCAAAAGCAGGCAAGATTGCACCTCTGATTTAGATTTTAGGGTAACATTAATAAAATCTTTTACAAATCCAGCTAATTATTGTAAAGTGAATTTTTGAATACATTTTGACTCTTTTGTGTGTTTCTCTTCCAAAGTTGCTGAAGGCCAAAATATGGAATTTGTCTATTATGTCGTTCATGAACTCTGACTGAAAGGTTGATGGAAAAAAATATCGGTCAGTGTTTCAAACTTTGTTTTCTAAATAATTTTAAGTAAATATTTTCTTTTTAGAAATATTTATATCATAAAAATAGAAACGTTTCTAAGACAGCAAAGTAGTTTAAACTGAAACCACCAAAAAATGCATATGAACGTTTAAAACAAGTGTGTGTGCATGTGCTTGCTCTTGCATGCGCGCTCTCTCCTGCTCTCACCCCCCCCAACACACACACTTGAACTGTTGAACCATAGGTTCTGAATTTTTTGTAGCTTTAAATTTCACTTTTATTGCTTCATATTACTAGAATTTCTTCAATTATCAATGAAACTTGAAGAATCTTATATTGCCAGCTCTACCTTTCATTCTCAGCTATATCTTTGGGATTATGTGATTATGACAAATGGTTGAAACTTCACTATTTCTTGAACTGAGAAGCATCACAAGATCTATGTACCATGCAAGTCCCTTGTAGGCTTTATTTTGATGGCTTCATGAGGATTGAAATGGCACATATGTTTTGATATAGTTCTGTAAAGACAGAGTTTACCTGAGATGTGTATTGGTGGTATACAATAAGTTGTACAATGAATTCTACAGGGTTTCTCTGAGTATTCATACAAAACAGTTTTGACAGGAGAACTGAGTTTGCTTGGATGAAAAGAAGTTTTATACAGATGATGTAATTAAATGTATTTGCCGTACATGGTATGGATTCATGTCTCACTGCAGTCAAATCTTAGCAAGAACATAAATATTTGCAGAATAGTAAGGAACTGAATGTTTTTCTGCCTTAATACATCCTAAGCATCTTTTTGAAAATTATAATGCAACTCACTAATAAATTTTAAGAAATTTGAAAGTATAAAAAAATGACTGCACAATGTTGAAGTTCTTCACTGTCAACTGACACAGAGCAAGTTTTATTGAAGTTTGTAAGTTTTAAATTACAAACGACTTTCCAAATACTATGAGTCATCCTGGTCAGTTCTGCTAAATTGTACCAGCAAATAACTAAATTGTAGTTCTAATACATTGATGGATTTTGGATGCTTTACTTCCAGAGTTATTGCTAAGACCATTTATAGCAGCTATTCAGCTTCATAAAGCTATGCAGCCGTAGCATTGTTTTAAAAAGCAGGGTGTTTTTCCATTTACTAATGGACTGTGCATTAAACGAGAGCCCTACAATCAGTGTACCAAAGTAATCTGTGAAATTGAAATCCCTTTTACATTCCCTTGATTTCTCATTCTTGCTGTAAACTTAATCATAAAATTCAGAAAAGTGCAGTCTGATGTAGTGAACTGCAAAAGTAAAGACAAAGCCTATCTATGAAAATTTGAAGACTGTAGAAATATGATGCAAAATTCATCTGTAATAGTTGTGGAACTCTGAAATTACCAAATGTATGTGCAGTTGTCCATATGCAAATGAAATATAGTCAAGAACATTGTTTTTGTTTGTAAAACAGTAAAGCCAGAATCCGTACCCTGTTCTTTGGCAGTGCTGAGGAATTGGAAAGCCAGTGTAAGCAAGCAGCTGGAGAGTCTCTTTGACAAGACATGTAGTCTTTGTGTGGTTTATAATCCTTTTCTATCCTGGTTTTGACTGAAATAACTTTTTTCAAGGGCTGTGCTCATTCTTTAGGATCTAGAGTATCAGTGATTGAGCAGCTAAAAACTATTTGTATCAACCTGTTCCTGAAAAGCAAGAATACACATATTCGCACTCCCATAGCTGGAACATGGTGATAAACTAGGCATGTTTATAAATTATTTTCTTGATTTGCAGAATCCATCAAAAATTAATTTATGCATGAACACCCCAAAATACTATATTAATAATTTGCCAGTCATAGCACAGTAAAGTTTACATACACAAGAACAACCTTAATTTAATCAGCTTTAATGTTCAGCAAAGGGTCTTCAAAACTGATGTGAAAGTTAACTATTAATTGGTCAAAGGTAACAGCAAAAGCAGGTTCCATACTCCTGAGCTTTCTGCGGTTACACCTGTGCTGCTAAATAAAAAAGGCAGAGTGTGTACACTGGAACTTGATCATTCACACTGTTTATTTACTAGCTTAACTTCTGGCTCTGTTTTGGACTGCTCTTGACTAGTCATTTCCGAGACAAATCTGTCACAAAGGAACCTAGGCCTTAATAAGCTGGACATGATCCAATCTGTGCCACTTGACCTGGAGACCAGTAGCTGGTCCCTGGCCCTCCTTTGATAGGAATACAAATATAGCCTATGAGAATTTCTTTCTTGAATTTCAGGAATGCAATTCTAAAGGAGGGATTTTTCTTGTCTTGGATTTGTATAGAATTTTTTTTCCTAAAAGAAATAAGAAAAGTTAAAATTCCTGATTTGAATCATTCGAAAACTTATGTTCCAAGTTAGCAACAGTATCATTGAGGTTATGAGTTGATTTTATTTTACTTCCCCCTCCCCCTTTATATTATCGAAATATAAAATCATTTTGAAGCAAAGAATGGAAATGTTCTGTCTCTATCTTAACAACTGTTTCCTGAGTTCTATAACAAAATTTCACTGAAGTTTTCATGTTTTAGAATTTTGACTTGGACTAACTGATATCTTCCAGCAGCTATTCCAATCCTCTTTTAGAAACTCCATCCCATCTATCACATTATACATAAGCAGAGAAGTGATCTGTTAAGTATACACCTGTAAAACCAAGGAATAAAGACTCCTATAATTCACTCAAGAAATGCAGAAGCTAATGAAGTCTGCAGACCACAAACTCCAATGCTGTCTTTTCCACCCTCACACCACCTCATATGCTGGATTTTTTAATGGCATTCACATTGTCAGCTTCATCCCCTAAAATCATCCTTATAAGATTGTTTCATTATTTTAAATGAATTAGAGGAAATAGTTATTCTTAACTTTAAAATATTTCATCCCCTAGCAGAGGCCAAAATTAGATACGGGCCTTATTTGCAATTTTCTCCTAGATATCTCACACTGGAAGGAAGATGCAGAATTTTCCTAGCCACCTGTAGCGGTGAGACAGGGAAGCTTCACATGGAGAGATGTAAGCACGGGCTTAAGCAGTTCCACTTAAAAACAAAACAAAAACTCAAAACCCAACAGAGTCAACATATACATGATAAATGGGATTTAGACATGTATTGTATGTGGGTATGTAGCATGTAAAAGACGTTAGTGAAAGAGAAGAAGCAAAAGCATGTGGGATGGGAGCCAAGCCATGTTTTGCTGTAAATGCAGTGCAGCAGGTTCAGAATTTAGGTCAGTAAAATCATCACTGAAGGTGTCTGTCTTTGTTGTTGCTTAAATGCTTCAGTAATTTATATAAAATTAGGAGGGATGCACCTGAGCCTTGATCAGTAGGTGGAATTTCTAAGAGCAGAAGTAATAAAAATAATAGACTGAATAGAAACATAAACAGCTCTAGTTTGTTTATATTCATTTAGAACTAAAAACGCTACTGTTGGGCATGTAGATTATAAATATTATTTTGGGGGGCAGAGATCAGTTCTTTGAATGTGCAGATTTATCTTCAATTAAGTCTCAGTTGAAACCTTTAGTAGCCAGTAGCCAATCTATTAAAGATTAACTGTTACTTCAGAGGAATTTATGCTGCGTTTACTTAAAACAAGAGTTAAGCTTTTTTTTTTTTTCTTTTTTAATCAAATTTATATTCCTAAAATTCTTGTCTGAGATGAGGTACGCTCAGGCTGGAAAATTACCTTGCCCACTACCTCTGGTATTGTTTTAATTAAGATATAGTAGAACTAATATTTAGTTCTCAAGAAGGAGAAGAGACTCATTCAAAGTGTACAGTGGATCTAATAAAATAGTCTTTAGGTTGAAAATAAGTCTCTCAGCATCCTGTGTAACCAACGAGTTACCTTTCTGAAAGTTCTCATTCTGGGTGTGTGAAACAAGAATACCTGCTGAACCAGTGCTTGCACAGTAGTATGTGAATTAGAGAGACAGGTAAGTTCATTTGTTGATTATGATACTCCAGCATTGTAAGCAGAAGGCTGCAGCTGACTTTTTCAGGGGAAAAAAAAGATATATATGGGAGCCTTTTGTAAGGGAAATACTCTTTAGACTGGAAAAAAAGAAGAAGAAAAAAAGCTGGAAAAGGTTAGACAATCAGGATGTTCAAAGATTCAGAGGGCTTTTCTAGGGAAAATGGTGAGTAGGCCAGGGCCTTTTAGCTTTAAAGAAAATACTACTTATGAGAGGCTGATAAGGCTTTATATAATTGAGTGCTATGGGAAAGATGAATGGGGATTGATTGCAAATTGTTAAAGGCTGGGAAGATACTTTGAGAGAAGTATCACTGAATGTTTACTCATTTCCTATGCTCTTCCGTAGGCACCTTCTTCTGGCCGCTGTCAGAAACAGTACAAGGCTAACTAGACTTTTGGTCTGATTCAGTGTGGCAGTTTCTATGTTCTTTTTGATAGTAGCAGTGTCTTCTATGTCTAGAAGGCTGGTATTCATAAGCCAGAGGTCTTGGGAGTAGAGGGACGACTGATCTTCACTAAGTGTCTGCTGATTGAGATGCTTCTTCTCCTAGGAAATGGAAGGTTGACAGCACTTTCTTAAGACATCTAAACACACATTTTATAGTCATCAAAGGCAGGTAACTATTGATAATGTGTTAACTTTGTACCCTAGAGAAAAAGGAGGAAAAAATAGTTTGTGGTCCTGCGGAAAAGGGAGGGAAGAGTAAGAGGTACAAGTTCAGGACTGTAACCTTTCTCTTGCTATTGTATGATTTGAAACTTGTTCAAAGAAACAGAAAAACTACTTGTGCTTTTGCCCCCTTGTCTTGAAACTAGCTGTGCCTGCAATTCATAGGGTCTCCTTGTCTTTCAAAGTGGGGTCCTGTTTTGTTTGAGACTTCTTCTGGGGCTTCGTCATGATGAGAGCTACAACAGTGTTGTTTCTCCTGTATTTTCCACGACTATTTTGTGTCTAGTGTCAGTTGTCAAGCAAATCAGTTGTCCAAAATAATTGTGTTCTACTATCTGCCTAAATATTTGTTTAATTTAGGTTGGACATTGCCAGTACTGAGGTAGGCTTTATCTCCAGTCTTAAGACCCATGTTTCTGGGGTCTTAACCCACATTTCTTGCCTGAACAGGCTTATTGAGATAAATACTTGTACCACAGACAGCTCAAGCAGTGCTTTTAAGAGGTCTCACAGGGACAGAACAAATCGGGGTTGAAGCATGCTCCATTTGTGGTGCTTGCTGATTTAGATATGTAGAATAAACCTGAGGTTGCAGGTCCTGGACTGCTGTTGGTATCAAGAATTTTGACAAGCCTTCCTTGTTGCTGCCATGGGCTGGAAGGTCTTCCATCATCTAACAAAAGATTGAAGCATGTAAAACTTTCTGGGAAACCTGTAGCAGAATTTGGGATTAGATTGCTTGTCAGAAGCTGGATAAGTTTTTCTTTTTTTGTGTCACTAAGTGACTCAAAAGCTCTTTCTTATTAGGTCTTTGGCAACAGCCGTACAAAGCTCTTTGAGGATCTCTTGTGCAGATGACTCTTCCAAGACACACTCCTGGAATTTTCTCTGGAGAGTCTCTGCACTAACTTGAGCCCTATGCAGATGAAATATGTTGGAAGTATGGCCCTCTGAGGCAGTATTGACCTTTTTTTTTTTTTTTTGGTATGGTGAGAGATTAACGCTTCAGGAAGAACAAATCTTTTTATGGAGGTGCACTTGACATTAGATACAGAATGAGTAAAAGCTTAAAGGAAAGAACAAAGATTTAGCTTGAGGTAAATCTGAAGAGACATTTGCAAGAGAACTCCCAAACAGCCAAACCAGCTAATGAAGGTTGGTCTTATCTTATCCAGGTAGCTGGAAAAAAACCCTGAAAATGTAGGTTATGCAGTCCCTTTCTAGCATTAAATGTGGGTGCAGTGGACTTCACATAGAAAAATATCCAGTGTTTGTGTGCATGGACACACACATATCAGTCTGAATGGTTGTCTACAGATACATTCATGAAGGAGAATCCCAGCTCAACTTTCCTTTCATCAAGTGACTTGATCCAGCTCTGGTAAAATATCATATTAACTTTAATGAGAACTGTATAAGCCTCAAGAATGCATTATTGCACAATTTAGGTAGCCCAGTTCAGATTTCTGCTTGCCATAAAACTGTTGAGACATGTTCCTGCTTTTTCTTTTGAAATGTTTCAGAGCAGCTTATTCCAGGAGCAGCTAAACTAGGGAAAGTACTCCAAAACCCCAATGCACTGACTCTCTTGTGACATTATATGTATGTGAAAACCATTGTGTATTAGAAGTCTTTACCATTGCTTTGAAGCAATGGTAAAGACTCATAACTCATTTCTGGTTTTAGCTTTCAATATTGATTTCATACCAATTGTTTATAATGGCCCAATTTTTACTTTAAATGACAATTCTGTTTTTGGTTTTACTGGGATCTGAGAATGATTCCAAATAATAACAACAATAAAATAGATATTATTACTTTTCCAAGGAGTTGAAAGACCATAAAAAGGTAGTTTCCATGCCTGCCCATGGGCTGTTGATGGATGTACCATATTCTGGATATTATGATGATATGAATAAGATGAAAATCAAGCCTTTTGAAAATCTAGCATATATTGAAAATAAACCTGACAAAGGATATCCATCCAAATTTGTAAAACACATGTATTCAAATAAGTAGGAACTGTGGGAAGGCAAATGACTAGATGCCTAATAGCAGCAGAGCACTGCCACAGATCATTTAAAAAAAAAAAATCTGTAAAATTCTGCAGCTGCTTCTAAGGAAATATTTACAGTCATACAGTGCCTTATAATATTTCATGCATCTTTACATATTCATTAGGATGTCAAATTATAACTTCTTTGCTCTATTTCCATCTTTAAAATGGATATGTAGATTGGTATTGTGCAGAATATACTCCTGTCATTTTCAGGCAATCTAGTATGTCACAGAATCATGAATGCTTTCCTTTGATTTTTATACCATGTGTTTTTAAACTATAAAGGTTAAAGAATATAAGTAACATTTTATATTTGGGGTTAAGACTATTTTGACTATATGTCATTAGTCACTAGAGGAATGGCAGTGCCTCTGCTAAAACAGTTTTAATCTTACGTGACGGTGCACAGATTTAAGTCCCAATTAATTAACCATCTATCTTTTGTTGATCCTTCTTTTTGTAGCTATTTAGCAAAGGAATTATTTAAGAGGTATAAAACTCTTCTGAGCATGATGAAAATAAAGAAACAAATCATCTTTCTAAGAAAAAGGGAATGGGTAGGTCTTTGGATAATAATAATAAAAAAACAATAAATAAGGCATGCTCTATCAGTTTGACATGGCACAAATGAAACAGAAGTCAGTGTTTGTGCTGGGGGACTAGAATCACAGATAGACAGTAGGAGTGTTTCAGATACTATGGAAAGCAGTAAAATCACTTTCCTCCAAACTGAAATAGTTTTTTAATGCAAAAATTTGTTTTTGTCCTAATCAAGAAAAAAGATTTCATCCAGGTTGATTTGTGGGATAATATAGATTTACTCTGACATTTCTACTGCTTTGTTGTCATTATCAATCTCTTTTTGGTCTACTTTGATCAAATACACCTAATAACACTAAATATTCTTGATGGTAAGATACTAAGTGTCTTTTTTACTTAAGAGTCTCTTAGATTCTCAGTTGAGAGACTACCCAGCTCCCTCTAATCAGGGGCAACCAGCAAAGCTTGTTAGCAGCAGCTAGACCTTGCTAGAGCCTCCCAGGAGAAGTTAAGGCCTTCTGTGGCTGTCCTTACCTGTCTCTCCTTAGTCATCAGCAGCAGGCACCCTCAGAGGGCTCCCTGAAGTTTCCCACCATCTCCAATAAGTCATAAGAGTTGTGAAATGTGCCATCCACATCAACTGAGAACCTTTGAGCTATGTGCCTGTGGAATTTGCCATTTTTTCAAAATGTTGAAGATCTGAACAATTTTGATACAGAGTTGTCATATTTGAGAACAATTTACCCCAGCATTTCATTCGATCTCTGTACTCCATGAGGATCCTGACTTTTGTTGCCTCTGGCACGCTAGCTTTCTCACAGCCCTTTGGAAGGTGCCAGGCAACGGTTAGTCTTGGAGCTTTGGATATATTTGTAGCCAGAAAGTGGAGGAACAAAAATATATACCGATTTACTGGACTGATGAAAATTGCTAAAGAGATTAGGATATTCAAATCAGTTTACAGGTTCCTCCTAATTTAATGTGAGAGGCGACACCGCATACTTGGAAAATATGGAAGATGCTGTGGCATTGTGGTTAAATAGTTGTTAACAACAAATGCAATTATCAGTAAGAACTCATTGCAAACTACAGTTGTGCATACTTGAACAAGGATGGGAAGGTGGGAATAATAAGGTTGTAATGATGATAACTTAATTTTGTCAGATAAATCTGCAAAGTACTGAAATACAGCATCTATTAGTATGGAAAGCGCAATATTTATAGAAAGAGTCTCAAGTTTAAGGTCCTTTGAACGTGTCACCCAGAGAGCCAGCATTTGATTTTCTGTTTTGCAATGAATGTGAACATCTTCATGTGGATGTTAAGAAGGCCTTTAATACTGTTTACCTCAGATATAGGTGAGGTGCTGCTATTTTTCTAGTAGGTCGCGAAGAGTAGTTTGCCACCAGATTGTCTCTGCCTTTTCTTTTGATTTGTGGTTAGAAGTAGTGATAGCTAGATTTTGTTGCGTTCCCTTTATGCCAACGGAGTCCTGTCGAGAGGCCACATGGCCTCTTGTGGAGGGCTATACACTGAAACTCAGGCAATTGGTAAAACTGAATTCATGTCATCATCTGATGAAAACATTGATGTCTTCTCCCATCACTGTTGTACCTCCTATTGTAGAGAAAGCGTGCATGAATGATGAATCGTATAGTAGATATTGCTTCTTCGTGATGTACAGTTATGTTCTGGTTGTGCAACAGCTGTCCAAGAGATGACCTGTACTTCTTTCTGTGATCAGTGTTTCTCTGGGCCAGACTGTTCAGCTGGGCTATTTCTGACCTGTTGCCTGCAAACTGTTCACTATTGCATTAGTCAGTGATTTCTGTGTTTTTTACCTAGACAATGTAACATCTACAATATTAGATTCAGAGCCAGGGTAATGCAGAATAATACTGATTTGGGAGGGAGAGGGCATTAACTTATCCCTTTGATAAAGTTCCTTAGCTCTTGAAATCTCTTACCCCTGTTATTCCCAATTACTCCTATTCACAGATCGTTCCAGAATTTTTAATTCCTCGGAAGACTAGAAATCTTCTAACTTACAGACTAAACATATTTCATTATACACATTTGTTTTTATGTCACCATGGAGCTTAAATTTAAAGAGCTCTCATCTGACCCTTGAGATACTTGTAGGCAATTTCTAAACTACACTGAATGAGGGCATGCAAGAACAATACTCTGAATCTTTTTGAATAAATGTTTGCTGTGGTGTAGCAGGCCATTACAGATGATTTTATGACTCATATCATCCTTGATTCTTAAATTGTGTGTAATGATTTCTGTTCATTTTGTCCGTGCCTTCTGTTCATGTTGACATGTTGTACATACCTTCACAGAATTAATGAATTCATTAAACTTGTAGTTTCACAGTCTCTCTCTCTCTCTCTCTCTCTTTTTTTTTTTTTTAGTATTTAGGGGAAAAAAAGATTGTATAGGCTCCATAGAATAGTTTAGGTTGGAAAAGACCTCAGGAGGTCTCTTTATTCTAATCTCCTACTCAAAGCAGCGATCTCTTGGATCAGATCAGATTGCTCAGGGTTTTATCCAGTCGGGTCTTGGAAACCTACAGGGCAACCTGCTCCAGTGCTTGTCTGTCCTTAAGGGGAAAAAATCTTTCCTTATATCCAGTCTCTTTTTTTGATTTTTGCCTGTTTTTTTCATCATCCTACCATGCCTCACTGTGAAAAGCCTAACTCTATCTTATTGATAACCTCTCCCTAAGCACTGGCAGGCTGCTTGGTGATATCTCTTGAGAAGTTGTTGAGCTGATTGGTGGTTAAACTCCACCCTGAGTATAAAGACAGGTGAAGAGTTGAGCACACCTCACACACAAACTCAGGCAGTAGCAAGCCTGGACAAGAAGCAGCTTATTATTATGCTGTTGTACTACCAGTATGAAGCAAATTTTGATCTTTAACATGCAGTTGAGAATATTTTGAAGTAGGGCAGGGAAGCCATCTGGTGACAGCAATACATTACGTGATACGGTAGAACCCAGAAGCAAAGCAGTCTAATGCTGTCAGAGTAAAATCTCTGTGCTAGCTACTTGTGTTTCCAATGTAGAATAGAAATGAATGTCTTGGATAACGTCAAGAACAGGGCTAGCCTTAGGCACAACATTAACAAAGTATGACAAGCATTGACTTGGCAACAGAGAAACTGGACTAATCTCTCTGTTCCTGGCAGCAGGACCTGAGGAACAGGCAACTCTTGGACTGGTCTCCAAATTGCCTCCAAAGAAACTTGTAACTGTACAAATCATAAAACTAGGCATATCCTGAAGTGCCCGTTTAATAAAAAATAAATGTTCTCCTCTAGGACTTGCTCTCAACATGTATGTTTTAGCAGTATGTTTAGCAGTTGAGAACAGGAACAGTGACATATATCTGTTTTTCCCAAAAAACTTGGAATAGACTGTGCTAGAGTAATCTGAAAGAATGGAATATCCTATTTTATTAGCTATTAGATTTCCACATCACTTTAAGTACATCTCTCCCTTTGTATTTGCCTATGCGGTGCACAATTAGAGCATCACTTGAGGATTTATGCAAGACTAAATTTTAAGAGTCTTGATATATTGAGCCTTTTTTGGTCCAGTTCCTCCAGCTGCTTCATTGCATGTATCAAATATGAAAGTCATTAACATATTTAAAACCTTCCTTTGCATGGAGATTTATAGTGGGAGCTCATTTGTTATGAACTATGATATGCTGCAAGATAAACAACCCAAAATATGGCATAAAAGTCAACATCTATACATGATTAATTAAAGGAATTATGGAGGAGAGACCTCAGTTGTGCTTGGCATATTCAAAAGTGCTTCCAATTTATCTAATGCCAAGTAATACAAGATCAAATTATAATGCTGTGGTTCATTGAGCATGGTTGATTCAGATCATTGTTCATTCACCTAAGGCCTGTCATTTAATATTTTCATTGTTAGTGAAAGGCATGACTTAGAGCCTAGCAATGCTTACTTTTACAAAGCAGACCTGTTTATAAAACATAGTTAGTTCTAAATATCTTAGTACAGGTACACTTGGGCCTACAATATGCTGAAATACATTCTCTGCATAGTAACTAGATCAGGTGAGGGTATATTTTTTCCTTCATGAGCTGGTTATAAAGGTAAAAATCTTCCTGTTATGAAGATTTAAGACAGTTTAAAGAAGAGTTATATGTAGACACTCCCTTTCCCTTTTGGAAACAGGTTACAGTAGCATAAACACTGTGACTGTACCAGAATAGTCAAAGCAGAATGACTTTTATGTATGTCCTTATGTCATACAGATATAATAAAACTTACCAGTACAACTGCAAATTGATAGGAATGTCATATAACTTAGCAGATTCAACTTGAAATAATGTTATTGTAGACATATTGCTGCATATTCATTAGTCCTGTTATTTGCAATAGCTGGATTAAACTAGGAATGCCTACTGTGGTGTAAGCATATCTGAAGGCCAAGATACTCGGTCTTCTTGCTGTGTAATAGGAAAGCAGTTTTTCTAGCTACTAGGAAAAGTAGTATATTGTGGAAACAACTTAAATGCTATATGTGTGTCTGTCATATGACCCACAAGTAGGTATTGCTATCCACAGAACCCAGTGGATATTTATGTGCTCTATGATATGAGTAGTGTATGGACCTGCTCTTGAGAGATTGTTCAGAAATGTTGGAAATGGACTGGGGTGTCAGCTGCAGAAAGTGTTAGAAGGTAGGTTGCCCCCAGACCATGGGTTTGGCTGCCTCTGCCTTGTGGAAAAACAAGTGTCTGCTATTCTGCAACACAAGGCTGCAAATGAAAATTGTAATCTCTCCCCTGCTACTTCTTGCTGTAAAACAAAGTAATTCATGCAAACTTTTCCCAGTGAAAATTCTGCCCATTTCTCACTCCGCATCTGTTTGGCTACAGGGTAAAAACAGTCTAAGAATAGCTGAGCTGACCTCCTATCTGTCTGGTCCCACCCACACTAGCCTGGATTGTATCAAATTGGTATGACAGAAAGACCTTATGCTTTTTTTATTCTTCTACATGGGCAAACAACGCTGCAGTCAGCAGAGCCTATTGTATTCCAGAAGCCTTTTACCTGGTAATTCTTATGTTTTTGCACTGCAAATAGAGTATAACTTGGCAACAAGCAGGAGTGAATGTCATCTGTGTTTCACTTGTTTCTGACTGAGAGGGAAAATAGAGAAACTGCTGTTACTTCAATTATAGCAATTAATGGTAAATTTTTGGTCCTCCAGAGCAGCCAGTCCTGAAATGTCATTCATCTCCCTATTTTCTGTGTATACTTGAGTTGCTACCCTACTTTTTTACACTGGATTTTTAATTTTTTTCTCAGTGATGTTAAAGGAATCTAAATTTGTTTTAATAAATTTAAACCCTCTTTTAAGACCAAGCAGAACTGCATTTCTTTTAACTAGAGTTGCAGGATGAACTTCTGCAGTTAAGGTATCTTTGAACCTCTGCAAAAGCCCAAAATTTTGACTACCTAGAACACTGTCAAGGTACTGAAGACTTTTTTGTTATAGTCCAGGAAACAATTACTGTATGTGAATTGGAAGGATATATAGAATGATATAGAAAATACTAAAAGAGGATGTCATATTTGCAAATAAACATATTTCTCACAAATAGATTAAAAATCCTGAAAATTTGTTGTTGAAATTGTCACTTCAGACATGAGAATAAAAATTTTTGCTTTCAGAAATAATATTTAGTTGTTTTGTTTTTCAGCATCAGTTTTGATGTGATTTTTGCCCTGGTTTGATACCTTTGTTTTGAATTGGCTTCTCTGTGATTCTTGCATTCACTATGGTTTATATGATGCTTTCCTTTTTCTAGGGAATGTGATTTCTCTGTATGCTGATATCCCGAAGTTTCAGGCTCTGGCATTTCTTATAGATCTGTTGAAGATAGCAGAAATTTGGATCTGTCAGAATATATAGAAACATTAATTACAAATTTTCTTTTATGTATTGCAAATTAGAGCTGAAAATTAATTCTGAAATTCTAATCTAAACATACAGAATTCCTTTTTCTTTTTTCCCAATACATACGGAAAATTGCGAAAATGTTGTTCATCCTAGCTCTCAGTAACCATTCTCGGTCAATATGTATAAAAGAGCAGAATAATTTTAAAGGACTAAAAAGACTAAATATATACATTTATGTATGCATTGTCTACTGCCAAAAAAATGCGGTGTCCGGGAACTGGAAAGGAATCTTGCCCATTGCTATAAACGACCACTGAAACAGTTGAGCTACCTAACCGTAAAGTCTTTTTCTTATTACATGAATTATTTTCCTCACACAGTTAAGATTTCATTCTTTGGAAGCTTCTTCAGCAAAGCTTCATTTAAAATACTTAATCATTTCATATTAGACTGGAAAATTGTGTAACTCGAAGTAATAGTAATTCTGAATTCCTTTGATGGTCCATCTCTGTCCAAGCAAGCAAGCAAGTACTAGATAGAGTAGGACCAAACCTAAAATTCCTGGATATATAATGCTTTACTGCCTGCAGTGAATCTGCATGTGATGAGAAAAATCCCTTTGCCCTTGACAGCTGAAACATCCTAATGTTGAAGATTAGGGTAGCCCATGTGTTCAGGGGTAAAAGAAAGGAGTAATCATGTTTATTTGGACAGACAACACTCATATCCAGGCAAGCACATAGCCTGTGTCCTGATCTCCCAAACACAGTATGTCGTGCTTTTCCATATATGAGAAGAAAAAGAATTAATGGACTTTCTGGAGCCAGTAAAAGTTGGTCTTAATTCTTCAGTGATGTTCACATTAAAAATGACTAAGTCCCTATAAGTGACTGTGATGTGTGTTCTTCAAAGTGTGTATGTTGATTACTTGGTTTGTTAGTACCTCTTGACAGAGTTTTGTGATTCTGTGGTAATTACTTTGATAAACATCCAGGTGATTGTTTGAGCTCAATTCCTCCAATTCTGAATGAAAATGTCAAAATCAAAGTTTTTCAAGTTGCACAGAAGTTTAAGAGTACTGCTTGTTCATTAGGGATAATTTCAAGTAGATGCTACTTACAGCTGCTGAGATGAACATGTCTGACAACTGCAATTTCCTTTTTACCTTGGATGTTACCTTTCTGTAATGGCTCTCTGTAAAAGCATCTGATTTCTGGAGCAAACTTCTTTGAAAGGGAAGGTAAAGGGAAGGTAAAGAACATGGGAAAAAAAAACCCTCCCTCTTTAAGTTATGATTTTTTTCATCAGTAGAAGCAATATGTTACACCTCTGACTGTTACTCTGCTTTCTAGTTCAACAAGTGATGCTCACAGTTCAAATTGTGACCTTAATAGGCTTGTCTGTTGCTGTCTTATAAAGCTCCTCCCAAATCCTTGTATTCTATGCTTATGGTTTTATCTAAACATAGTCATTTTGCCCACTGCGTCAATCCAAATACAATACTTGTCTTTTTAATTGATATTGATTCCAATCATTTTTTCTCATGGAAGTTTTCTATCCAGTGTTATCATTGATAAGCAGATTGCTGTTGATTAGCAGACCTGCATTTAGTAAGCAAATTTAACAATTTGTTTGCAAAGGTGAGATGGAATTGCTGGGCTAGAGAGCATGACTGCATGGCTACCTTGAGGGGTATTCCTCCTTCCTCCCTGCCTCTCATCCCAGGGATGCTTAAGGGAAGTCGAGTGTAATAAAAGTGTTTTAGATCTTCCTGACTACAAAGAAGCAATCCTTAAGGCATCCACAAAGCCTTGGAGGTGATTGAAGGGTTGTAGGTGATGGGAATAGAGCTTGTTTTTTCAAAGATAAATCTATCGTAACCTGATTTTGACTGCTTGAAGTGCTCTGACTTTTAAAACAGAGTTCTGTGAATTTCCAGTTAGAAGAAGATCTGACAATGTTGTTTAAATTGACTGTTCAGCCAGGGACACTAGAAGAGCATGGTGGCTTGTGACTTCTGCTCCTGGTACAGATCCTACCAGGGGAACTCAGAGGCATGTGGCATTTGGAGGCCAGACCCTGCCATTTCTGTTGGAGGGCAGAGTGTCCTGAAGAAGATCTATAGGAAGATCACATAGAGATTTGTGGCTTTTTGCTGCTTCCCACTCCCCATGTTCAGATAGGTGTCATTGGGCCTGTTGCTAGCCTGACAGCTAAGAAGAAACACTAGAGGTTAACTGACTTTCTAGGGTGAGTTAAAGAGCATGACTGCATGGCTACCTTGAGGGGTATCCCTCCTTCCTCCCTACCTCCCATCCCAGGGATGCTTAGGAAAAGGCTCACTTTTAAAATGTGTCGAGGCAAGATTGTACTAGCAGGAAATAAGAGAGAAAATGGTGACAAAATATTCGTTATGGAGTGGCTTTGTGTCCTGCTGAGGTGTATAATACTGCTTTAGTGTCTCGACTGGAGTGGTCCCCATGTGCTTTCACAGAAAATTTTATTTTCCTTATTTTTTTAAACATTAATTCTATTTGTGAAGTGATGTAAAGGAAGCGTAATCCAATGTAGTTGCTTTATTAATTCTGTATTTAAGACCACTGTCTTTTCCAGTAATAGAGCACTAGCTCTTACACTGAGAGCATGTTTATCTTACTTTGGTATTATTAGTTCCAGGAATCCATATACAGCTTGGATAATCTGCAGGTTTTCTGTTATGCAAAATTTTGCCTTTCTCTAAATTCCTTCTCTTTCTGTCCTCAGAGGGAAGGTAGTTCTCACAGAACAACACTGAAGTTTCTGATCAAATGGGTAGCAAGGAGGAAATATATCTTATTTCCATTTTTATTGCACAAGGAAACTATTCATCTGTATTTCTATAGATTTATAAAATTGAGTGAAGTTCAATAGAGGAGGACTTTTTTTCCATTCTCTCTTGTTTTCAACTAAAGGTTGTTTCTCTGTTCAACTTGTTCTCTTCCACTGAGGGGAAAACCCTGCCTTCTATTTAGTATGTCTTTTTTGTTTGCATTCGAAGAGAGAGAATTTAATATAAATATAATTTTAATATAAAATTTATTAGGTAAAACCAAGTCATGTAAATGGAATTGAGTAATCATAAAATAAGATTGCATAAATTGATTGTATTAATGTGACTCTCATACACTGTTATGGTTACAGACCTTTACAGAGTGTCTGTTGCAGCATACCCTTCTCAGAGGTAGGCGTAGGTTCCCGCTGTTCAAAGAGTGACTGCAGCAGCTCCACTGCCATGAGATGGGCCCCCACTTCAGCTTTTCTCTTTTCCACCAGGGTTTTCTCCTGCCAGTCCAGATCATTTGGTTTCTTTTCAGAAACCAAACCCAGAAACCCTGGGTTCAAAAAACTTCTTGGGAGCAAGGCAGTCAGCAGATGCATAAATCTGCATGTGGCATTTTTGTTAGCCTGTGGAACACAATATAGAGAGTTCTTAGGTTAGAACACAAAAGCAAGACATACAGGTTCATTTTGATTTCACTACTGCTTGACTCATCACAGACATACATGATCTTCTTTGCCCTAGGCAGCAGTATGCCTACCACAGCTATCTCTTACCTTTACTGTTTGGCTCAAAATTTCAGTCAGGGTCAGTTCACCGGGATGATTTCTGTGGTCTCTTCTCAAGAACAGAAAAGGACCTGCAGAAAGTTCTTTTAGCTTAGCAGTATTCTTGCACATGAATGTCCCAGTTGTTACCCCCATCACATATCCAAAATAACTCTTTGCACACATTGGCTCTTCTTGAGACAGGCAGCTGCACAAAGAACAGGGCCGCACACCTCACAGCAAAGCTGCTCACCCTTGCAACTGTGGTAGGTAATGCAGAATGCAGTGGGGACAATCAAGTATATACATTCATGATTACTTCAGCAATTTTTGCTTACTCCCCACACAACTACACCAGTTTGAAACCATTAAGATTTACAAAGTGCTGGTGTGACGAGCAAGTGACAGACATTTAGTAAGAAAGAGGGGTGGAGGAGGGGGGATGTTTGCTTTAGTGCTGTTCCTCACAGGAATAACAGAAAGGAATTAGGATTATTAAATAGAGTGTGTAAGCCTTTAAAATATCTCAGAAGGGTGAATTGCTCCACTGACTACCATAAATAGGTACAGTTGAGGGCAATCAGGCCAGTGGAGCTTATTGTCAGTTTAGAGACTTCAAAGTTCTCCAGGTTAGGTGAGGAAAACTTTAGATAAAGCACCCCTTGATATAAAGGAGGCTGTCAGCTGGAGAAGGGGGATCTGAAGTGCAAATCTGAAGCAAGGTAATTATTTTCTTTTAAGACTGAATTGATGGAAATGTCTTTTTTTCTTTCTCTCTTTTTTTTTTTTTTCCTAGGGGATAATGACGTGTTTTGGAACTATACACTTGCCTTTTGAGCTAGCTAACAGGGAACACAACCAGTTTATGCAGAGTGTAAAATGCAGTCAAAATGGCCAAGGAGTAATGAATGAGTGTTTGGTGATGGGAGTAGTAGCAGCTCTTGACCTATATAACAATTATAGCAGCAAGAACAGCGGTAATTCTTGTTTTACCTAACAGCTCCTGCGAAACTGAGACCTTTAGTGGGTGTAAGGACACAGGAACCCACATTGCATAGTGGAATCCTCACAGAAATAAGAACTAGAAATAAGAACTAGATATTCAAAACCTTCCTGCTGTGGAAGCTTATGGCACTTGAATGGATTATCGCCTTATTCAGTGGGGATGCATTCTAAGTTGCATGAGAAGTTTAAGACTATATAAGGATTCTAGTTCAGTTTGAACTAAGATAAGAAGCCTTGATTAAGGCAGAAGAGGATTAAGCAGGAGATATACTTCTCTCAGATTTTAGCCCTACAACTATGATTTAGGAGACTGAGAATTTCTTTGTTCTGTGGCTGAAACCAGAGGTGACTTTTTCTTCAAGAAACAGCAAAACAAGTGGCCCTAGAACAATTTTTCTGGGTGTTCCCAAGGGGATCCTGGAAATGGGTTTTGTTGCAACTGGATGCTGCCTAGATGTTGCCTAGAGAGGGCAACAGATCAAGTAGAAGATCAACTAAAGTGTACCTGGGTAGCAGACCACCAGAAGACTCCAGATCCTAAGGTGTTTGACTTAGAGAAAAGGGGACTTACACACTGAGACTTTCCTCATGTGAGTCTTTTCACAGCTGAGCTGAAGCATCTCTTTGCCATGTAGCTGTTGGAAGTGGGTTCAGAGATATCTTGTCCCCAGGAAGGGGAAGATGCACTGTCAGAAAAGGAAGGGTCTATAATTTGCTTTACTTTGTTAGGGAGAGCCAGAAATTTAGAAGCTATCCACAACACTACTTGTCTAAACACAGTCAGAAAAGGAAGAGTATGCTCCAGTTTTACTTGATGGGAGGGAAAGAATCCTATGGGATATATGTAACAGGGTACGTGGACCTTTAAAAATACCATAAAACATCTGGAGCTGCTAGATAACATAAATAGGCACATGGGAAGAATGGTAGTGGAGAGAATATAGATAGAAGGGTACTCATTTTACAAGTTTCAAAGGCTCTAAAGTCAGGTCCTTTTGTATTCTTGCTGTGAAGTAGTTTCTTGTATTCTTTTGTATTCTTGCTGTGAAGTAGGAAGAGGAGGATCAGAGAAAGCAAGGCAGAAACACTTGGGTTCTTGCCGGCATCTTTGACAGCAACTGCTTAGCTGTACTCCTCTTCAGGGCTGTCAGAAGCTCAGCCTCAAAATAATCGTTCCATACTGTAAGACCCAAGCAGACCCTCCATCTGTTTTGAAGAGACGGATGGTTATTTGTGTGAGAAGCCAATTTTAATTATGTAATAAACACATGCATAGTGATCCCCAAATCACAGGATCATTAACAGAATGCAACAACAAATTAATATAAATTGGCTATGGATACATTTAGGCTGGAACTCAAGGGTTACCTGAATTAGGATTAAAACAGCTCAGCAACATACCGTACTCAAATTCATTCTGATCCCTGTGCAGCTTGCATGAACTACCATAAAACTCCAGATGTTTTGAAGTATACACTTCACCTTTACTCTAGGGCTTAACACCAGGGACTATTGAGCCTTTCCTGCCTCAGAGCACAACTCAGCTGTTCCCCATCCTTGGTTTAAAGATCTCCACAGTTTAGTAACACATCTAGCTGTTTGGTCTCTAGCCCTCGTTTTCACTTTAGCTGAAACCCTAGACTATCATATTTGAAATAACTGCTAAGCTCCCTATCGGTAACCATAGCCTAGTTTCTGCCAATTTTTTCTATCTTTTTATCCTAGCCATGTTGGTCTTTCAGGATGTAGTATTTTTTTAAACCCACAGTCCTGACTTGTAACCTGAACTTTACTTAATTCTAATTAGATTTCTGGCTAGAAATCTTCTGTAATTATGCAGATTCTTGACTGCTTCCTGGCCTGGATTAATAATGTGTAAGAAGTCCTGCTGAACTTGTGGACTCTAATAAAAAGGTTTCCTTTCCCCCGCTGGCCCAAACGCTAATCCTAGCCACAATCCTAACCATAATCTTAATATGCTAATCCTGCTGCTCTCTGAAGAACCTCACGTAAAGCTGAGTTATCCTTGATGGTTGCAAAAAGGTTCCTGACTGTTCCTTGAGTACAGCTGCTGTTGTATGACCAGAAGGACCGACCTATCCCAGAATCAGTTTTAAGCTACTCATCCCTGACAGTACTATAAGTCATCTTAGGTCTGTGCACTGTGGATGATTCAGCAGTAAATTTAATAATTCTTCCATCCCGGCCTTAAAAGATTCTTCTCTAGGCTGAGACGGAAGATACTGAAGATACTCTGATGCAGTACCGTGTTGCTCTGGGTAGATGCCATCCCCAAATACATAAATCTGAGGCCACAATAACATCTTTTCTATGATGTTGCAGTTTAGGTTGAAGAGTAAAAAAATACTGAACACTCTTTCCTCAGACTCATTTAGGGAATCCTGCTTGAATAGCAAGGCAGTCATTGCTTCTCTGAGGCTAACTGGGAGCATGTCACTCCCAAAGTAATTGGTCTAGAGGAGCCGGATACATGACCAGGCTCTTGCCTGTTTCTCCTGACGCTCAGTACAGGCAGGAACCTTGGGGCAGGTGACTAGATGCTGCTTTTATTTTAAAGCCCCATCACTTCATCTTGTTGTCCCCTAACTCCAAGTGTATGATCAGAGAAAGTCCTAGTTTAATCTTGAAGGAGCAAGCCCATATAAAATGAAGGACAGTTGTGACTGCTTCAGCTGAGTCTTCTTCACCTTGGCATAGGTGAAGGTTGTATTTCCTAGATACTAAGAAACAACTAGAAACTTCTGAGACTGTCTGGTGTTTTTCTTATCCTCTCTTGGTTCAGATTGGTGCTAAAGAGCTTGATGCCCTTTCTGTGAATCAGAGAGGGGGAAGACATGAAAACTGCTTCCTCACATCACTGGAAAGAAGGAGGCAATCCTAGAGAAGACAAGAGATCGAAGGATGTGTTAGGGTTGAGAGTAAGAATGGTAGCCACAGTGACTATATTCCTGCCACAGCTACATTTGTTTAGTCAGAAAAGGCAGAAGGACGAAAATATTTGAGGCAAACTACCTTTCTCTTTAATGTGAAGATACTAATAGTAAGGAAAAAAAAGCTGTTGAGTGTACGCAGCCTGAGCAGCATGTGGCATAAAAGAAGCAGGGGAAGGAGGGAGGATCTTAATTTCCATATTGAAGTAGATATCATCTGAACCAGAGGAAGTTACCTCTGTTCTGCCTTAGATCTTCCTTAGACCCTGCCCAGCCCTCTCTGTAGTCTGGTCTATGTAGTTAGTATACGTGGAATAGGGAGTGATATGGTACTAACACCAGAGAGAGAGAAGACATAGCAACTGGTGGGGAGCACTATGTGTTCACAGAAGGGGAAAAAGGGGAAGAAGCGTAATTTAGGGTGAGACAGTCAACTGGAGGGAGACAGAAGGAGAAGTGTTGTTAGCTCCTCTGGCT
This sequence comes from Apteryx mantelli, assembly GCF_036417845.1. Lineage (NCBI taxonomy): Eukaryota > Metazoa > Chordata > Aves > Apterygiformes > Apterygidae > Apteryx > Apteryx mantelli. The sequence goes on from NC_089978.1 coordinate 40,008,285, forward strand.
GTACCAAAGGAGAAATGGGGGGACAAGGATGCAACGCTCTATGGAAACTTGGTAAGGTAACAGGGCAGGATCAATGAGAAAGGAATCAAGGGGATGTGTGAAAAGTGTTTAAAGCTCAGAAGATCAGCGCTGGCTAGCGAAGATGAAGGGGAACTGTAGAAAGAACAACATAGGACTGTGAAAGGAGGAAGGTGGGGAGTAGAGGTAAATCTGTAGAATATACTAGAAAAGAATGATATAGGAGGAGACCTAGCAGGTGGCTTGTATAAGGTTTTGTGGTGGGAACAGTAGCAGGAGGGATGGATGGATGGATGAGAGAAAAGAGGGGTGGATCCACTCTTCCACAAGCACTGCACAGTATGCAGACATCAGGACTGCTGTAGGGGAGGCCAGCCATGGTGTGAGCCAGGAAGGGCCGTTCTACCTTAGAGATATGAATCAGTCCCCCAGGCCTCTTTACTTCAGCAGTATAGGTGTGGCCTTTGTATATATGTTTTTATACACACAAACATGCACACGACTTTCAGCGTCCACAAAGAATATATAAAAGTGGATGCTTTCTTTTCTTTAATGGGGGAAGAGGTGAGCCCTTTCTATAGGCTGAAAGAAGGGAGAAGTGCAGCTATTAAGTGAAAAGTATCAAAGGATGGATAAAGGAGTACTCTATGATGATGATGCTTCTTCCGATGTCTTTTACTCCCCTAAAAGTGGTTGCATATTGAGGAACCAGTAGCAGAAGGATCTTTGGCAAGGACCAACAGCTATTTTTTTCTTCAAATAGGTGTTGATAATTTGTTTTAAATCCATACTGCAAAGCCATGGTGATGAAGGCAGCTACACCCCACAAACCTTGAAGGTGAGGGTCCAGTGTGGGAAAAGGGTAAAGGTGCTGACCATCTTCTTCCTACTTCATACTTTCTTTTCCTCACATACACAATGCAGTAGTGGTGATCAACAAAACAAAGCAATTGTAGATGAAGGTCACGGTTATGTTTTCACCAATGGCAGCTTTTCTCCTCTCTTGAGGGTATGGAAAGCACCCAACAGCATTTGGCCAATCTAAGGTCCTCACTCCCTCTTGGGAGCATAGTGGGAGATGGAATTTTGGTCTACTCAAAATGACAGGAATAGTGAGTAGCCTATACAGGATGGTTATGTTCCTCCATATATTGAGATTCCACATATTGTTGTAATTTGATTCATTTGTGGTTTGTTTTATAAACACATCCCTTTACCTTTTGTAAATCAATATCCAATCACTGCTCCTTCTGAGAAAAAAATTATGATTCATTAAAGCTTGCCTGAAAGAAGAGTATGAATTTTATCTTAATAATGTGCATGCCAAAACTCAATGAAATGTTTAAATCTCTTTCATTGTTTTCCACTTCTTGTGTGATGGAAACCTTGCTTTGGAGTTGGAAAAGGCAGAGCAAGTTAGCAGGACTGAAAGAGAAAATGCATTTATTAAACACATTTTACAGGGCTTCCTACTGAAAATATTTTCTTATTTTTGAGAAGCTTACTCTTACTGATACTAACTTGGCAATCATGATCACACGCTTTTATTTATGGGTTGAACATGTCTGTCTTAGTTCTTGTATAATAGACTCTTTCAATATTATGAGTGTCAAGATTGTCAAAATAATGTTGTTTACCTTTCTCTTCATCTCTCTTTTCTGTGCCATATACTGATATCTTCATGTATTTAATGGGAGAAGGTTGTTTTTTGTTTTTTTGGGTTTTTTTGTATTGTAGAGAAGATGGAGCCAGACACTTTCCAGAAGTACACAGGGAAAAGATGGGGAGCAATGGACACAAGCTGTGTTGAGAAAAATCCCATTAGACATTAGGAAGAAAAAAATTCTTAGTGAGGGGGATCAAATATTAAGACAGGTTGCCAAAAGGTCTTTTTTCAACTTAAATTATTATATAATTCTAAAACACTCACGGTAAAATACGCAAGATGCCTGTGCTGACTGAAAGCTTTCTTCCTCCTCAGAATATATTGCCACAATTCTGGTTAGCAAAGGACTTGAACTGCAAAAATGTGCAACATTTTTCTAAGGTTAGGACTGTTACCTATTGCATAGTAAAGCTAAGTTGATTTAAGTAGTCCCTGTCTCCTTAGTCATTGTCTCTCATGTTGGCAGTTAATGTTTTTGTGCTACCACATCTGTTTTTCGCAACAATGTGGTTGGGCAATTGATAAAAATGGTTATTTCCTTCAGCTGGATGAATCCAGGCTGTGCTGTCACAAGTGGATAGGAACAAACAGGAAAGATCCAGTCTGAGACTAGTTAAAATCTGAGTCCTTCAGTCTATGAAAACACTAAAGAATTCACTGAAGTTCTTTTGGCTTTTTTTTTTTTTTCCACTGCTGTGGCAGACCTCCTTCTCATGTGGCAAATTTTGATATAACAGTGCAACACCAAATTAGCAACAGAGCTGATTCAGGTCTTTTTGGCATTGTCTGCAAAATTCAGTCCAGTCTTCCAAAGACAAGGAAAACTAGGAGACTTGAGACTTTGACTATGACATTTGAGGCTATTTCTCATCTGTTTCCATATATAAAATTATAAGGCTTCAGGGATCAGTCCAATGAAACATAAAATTATATGTGCTGATATACATTTCCATTTAAATCCAAGAATAATCAAAAGAACAAAGAAGCTAAGCCGAAATAATGTAATAATGAGTTTATTGCTTTACATTGTAAATTCTTGAAGCGTAAGCTAATGTATAAGCTGTTATAACCTTTAGGGAGAGGAAATAGAGAGCACTAGCCGGTAGATAAAGTTATTGCCCTTGTCTGTTTTTTGTGGTTTGGCAGCATGGAGAACTTATAGACAGAAAAATCTGTTAGCTCAGAGTCCCTGAATTTATTTTTAGTTTTATGTGAGGCATTTGCTAATGGCAAAATGTCTTTGAGGTTAGGGAAAGTTCTTTGGCACTGCCGAGTTTCTGCATTCCAATTTTATTATGATTTACTTTTTGCAATTAATAATAAAGCAGTTTGTGAGGAAACAAAGGAAAGTGATGAGACTAGAAAGGCCAAGTTATTAACCCAGTGTTATTTTCCCCCCATAAGCAACAAATATAGCCTAGGACCCATGGGTACCATTAAGTCTATCCCACAGACTATCTTCTGTTTCTTTCTATTACAGATTCATTCTCATATAACCTCATTGACTTCAGATAATTTCAAAACGCAAAAGCTGCCGAGACATGGTACTAAGATGATCAGGGAATGAAGAGCCACTCTTTCTAGAACAAGTTAAAAGAAACAGATTTGCTTAGTCTAGCAAGAGAAGGTCTAATTGCATAGTAGAAACATATCCAGTGTAAATGCCAGAAAAGAAGAGTTAAAGGAGAAAGGAACCAGATGTGTTAATTTGTCATGTGTAAATTTAGGTTAGAAACTATAACAAGGTTACTACATTCAGAAGGGCTTGGGCTTTGGGTGCATTTACTATAGGTGAAATAGCTTGGTTGCCTGCATTAGGAGATACTGGCCTTGACGATTCAGGAGGTCCTTCTAATCCTTTTCCTGGGGAATTACAGAATTTCTTACCTTTCTAACAGCATTTCTTACCTCTTTCCAGAATCTTTTGCAGTTTGCAGAAGTTTCAGTCTGTTTGTATGAGGCATTTTTCCTTTCTTTGATACACTTGATTGCTTGTTTTACAGGGAATGGGGGATGTGATTTAAGCACTAAAATGCCATTCATAATGGGTAATACAAAACATAAAATTGTATTTCATTTTGGCAGAAAGCTTTTCATTATGTTCATTTGCCTAAATCAGTTATTATCTCTAGGCCAAACATAATTTCTCATTTTTGCCTGAAAATTTTAAATGACCTGAAAGGTATTTTTATCAGAATTTAGGGAGAGCTATTTGTCAATCTCTTTCATTGAGGCTGTATTTGTACAGGTTTCTAAGCTTGTAAATGTTTTACTATCCTCTTTTTCTTATTACCTCTTTGTCCTTCAACAGGAAAATATATTTTCCATGGAGGTACTAGTAGAATGACTTTTTTTTAGGCTGATTTTGCAGGGATCATATCAATTTTGTCTTAGTATTTTGTGTGTGCCTTGCTATCTTTTGATTAATTTCTTTGTCTTCTGGGATGCAAATGTGCATCATGGCAACTTGTCATGAACATGAGCTTTCTTCTGCTTTCTAGTCCTTAATTAGGCATATTGACATATTGTTAATATGCCTTATAGCTTCCTATGGAATCACTGGGAACAGCACTGATTCTGCTGTTATATTTATTTACAAGATATCACAGTAGATAGAATCATAATTTTGTTCTCTAAAATCTTCATAAATTAAAAAGAATTAATCTCCTTCCATACAGAGAAACTGTATGAACTCCATTCTGATTTAAAGGGAAGTTCAAAAATAGCTAGGGATGACTGATTATAAAGTCTGGGGGAAATTACCAGGTGAATTTGGTATAGTTTTTACATGACAGCAAGAGTAAGTGAAACACCTCAGGGAAGATTCTCTCTCCACTGGTGTGAATTAGCATAACTCCACTGAAGTGAATATAGCAAAAATAATTTAACCAATTGATAATCCCTCAGGTTATGCACTATTTTTCTTGTTTTGTTGCTGATTTGAAACGAGAGGACTCGGAGTGAACTTTCTGACCAAATTATTCTGTGGGGGGTCAGAGCAGGTCATGGATGAAATAAGAGTACAGATCAACTCTGAGCTCTTTCCATATGAGTTATACCCTAATGATGGCATCATGCACTCCCAAAACTCGATTCCCTGCAGCCTCTCTCCTATTCCTACTTGACCCTGATCTGGAATTACAGTGTTATCAGAATCATTGTAGCATGTATTGCATTACTGGGTATAGCAAAAGAAAGTCAGAAACTTGGCATACTCGGAATGGGAGTTACCTCATCTACCTTAAAGCACCTTCAGAGTGCAATTTGTCTTCTGCAAACACCAGCTTCCCCCAAACCCTCCTCCTAACAGGATGGTAGCCCAGGTCTGATCAGGAAGTCTACGATTTGTCAGATGACTGCTGCCTTCAGTATTCAACTTAGCAGCTGTATTTTGTTGTGGCGTACATTTTTCGTTATGTTTAAAACAGAAAACCATTAAAAAAAAAGCCTAAAATGTTTTTTTCCCCTTGCTGTCTGAAAAACATTTGAAAAATGATGCTACAAGCTTTTTCTGTGTAATTGTACATCTTAGTGGTCTGAAAAAATTGTTCTATTTGCAAATGGGGGGCACTTTTTGGTTAAATAAAATTAACTTTCAAGGTACTTTTTTTTTTTTTTCTTCCGAAAGGAAATTCTTACCTTAATGATTATTTGGACTAGATGATCTCCAGAGGTCCCTTCCAACCTCAACCATTCTGTGATTCTGTGATTCTGTGATTCATGTAAAGAGTTTATAAAAATTTATACCTGTCTGAATCAGACCTGTGTCTCTGGTTTCCTCTGCTTAGTACAAGAATTGTTTCTGTGTGGATGGTTGCACCTGTCCACAGGAGGTAGGACAGTCACAAAGAGTCTGAACCATGAATACATGTGATGATCTACCCCCTTCTGGAAATTAAATCCTGTTGGGGAAGGATCTCTCTATATACAGGCCCTAAAACAGACAATATCAGAATATCATTCAGGACAATGACACAACATGATTTCACCAGGTGCTGCTGGATTTTGGAGGGAAAGACATATTGCTCCTTAAAGGTCCAAGCCAGACATGTTTCCCTCCCTTGATCTTTGCTCAGCTGATAGGTGCGTTTAGTAGCTTAATGAAGTTCAACACTGGATTTTTCAAGAATGGTTCAGTTATGATTTCCGCCCCCCCCTCCCCCCCCAGGGCTACAGAGTCTATGCGTCTATGGATGCTCATTTCCAGCTGGGTCTGACAGGGCAACAGGGCTGCCACAGACCCCTTTCTCCTCAAATGGAGAGGTTATTCCTTAAAACTAAAAAGGAACTTCTCATTGTGAGATCAATTTCAAAATTAGATTAATATTAGATTAATATGTGTGCGTTCATATCTCTCCTTTAAAAAATGAATCTTTTTACTTCAATTTCTGTTTTAAATACTTTTCTATTAAGGTAACAGTGGGAAGCTATGCAGCATAACCACTAGTTAATGGCTACTAATTATTCTGTAAATTGAAGCTAAAGGCAGGAGTGTTGTTGCAAGCATGTGGCGAGAATATGATAAGAAATATAAAGTTCCTGTGTTTCAGTGGAATAAGATGTTTTTCTTTATAAATTAATCTTTTGTATTGCTTTGGGGTTTGATTTAGTTCGGAAGAGATTAATTTTATAAGTAGGATTGTTTGTGTATTCTAATTAATACTAGTAGTTGATACATTATTAAGACCACATATGATGTAACCATTCAGTATGCACATGAGTTAGATTTTGTTTGGCATCAGTGAAACAAAAGCTTCTCTTTTCTTCCTCTGTAATTATACTGATTACACTTATTTTTTTCCTCTATTATGAACTTTTAAACACTGAACAGCTTGTTTTGACTTTTTAAAACTCAAGGCTTAATGAAATATTTTAATACAATCAGCTCTAGCTCTTGCTGAATAGAAGAAAATGAAAGTGTAGAACAAAACTATATTTTTCCTTTGACTTCCGAGTAATTAGTCTTTTTCTTCTTCTTGAAATGCCAATGTTCTGCCATTTGCTCTTAGAATTTGATGATACTTTTAATGCTTTACAAAAAAATTACAAATGGCTGTGCCAGGCCTAGTTTTTTCATAATTTTGCATTTTAGAAATATAGCATTCAGCAATAATTTTAACTGTTGTTCTACATTGCGCAGTTTAAATTGCACAGTTTACGTGCACAAAAGTTCATTCCTGTTGCCATTGAATATACTTGTACTTTCCTTTGAAGTCAATGGGAGTCATGTGTGTGAGGACTGAAAGCTGTGTGTTGTGCATGTAGTGCAAGGGTTTATATTCTGGTGACTCAAAAACTTAGAGGTCAAATCAAAACCAGTGGGCAAAAGAATGGGAGCACAAAAAGCTAGCTTAATGCTACTGTATGGACTGTTTTAAGAAAATAGCATGCTTCCAAGCACATAAAAAGAAAACAATCTGCGACTCTATTTCTTTCACCTAGTTTGTCCTCAGATGTTTATACACGGCCCCCACAAAAGTCAATATGAAGCAAAATAAAAGTTGAGTGGGAACAGATCGAGCAACCAGAAATATCACATTTGCTTTGTGATAAAATATCTTCATATGAGCACTCTTCCCTTGGACTGTGAACACCAGCTTTGCCAACTGACTGATGCAATCCTTTCGTACCTCTAGCGGAGATCCCTCTTGTGCCTGGAGATCTCTCTTGTGCTTAACATCTCAGCTTTGTAAAGTGCCCTGACACAGGACAGACCAGCGTCTGATCAATGCTTTTAATGTTGGCGTTAATCCACAGGCAGTTCTAAAGAAAAAGTTAGGTCTTCTGTGTCCCTGTTCTCAGTCTTTACAGTTATGGCCTCTGCTGCAAAATGCTTCTGGAGTAACTGAGAAATGAGGTAAGGGCTCACAGTAAGAAAAAATAAACCAGGGAAGAGGTTGGTATCATCTGTGCATCCATTCTTTGGAAATGTTGTGATATTTCTCTGGTTATACTATATTTATCTAGTTATACTATGTTTATCTAGGATAGTGTGACAATACAGTACTATTGCACAGGCTTCAGGGGACTTGAAGGTATTTATTTTAAAAACTGTCCTGTACATTTGGATTATTGCTTTTCTGCAGCGAGGTGACCTTTCTGGTGTTCAGGACACGGTGCTTTGCCCAGCCCCACGGTAGATTGGGGACTTGAACCTGGCTGCCATGTGTGCGAAGATGGAGGCTCTAACCCAGGGACTTGCCTACCTCATGGACAGGCTCACAGCTTTAAAGTAAATGGGTGTTTTTATTTGATTTTTTTGATGCTGGTTTCTACATGTGTTGGACAATTCCCATGTGGTTTGGAACAAGGCGTTTATTGTTCCAGATAATCAGGACTGACTCCCCAGGGGGTTCATCTGCACAGCAGACGCCAACGTGCAATGCTGTGAGCTGGAGCCCGAGGCAGCAAAGAAGTCGCTATAATAACTCTGTCCCACTGGAGGGCTCCCCTGCACTGAAGTAATCCTCCTTTCTAAGGCCTCCTCAGTTTTAGGGCTATCTTTAGCCAGCAGTGCAATGCAGAGTAGCTCCCTAGCAGTGGAAGAAATGGGCTGAGATGTGGAGAGAGCAAGATTCGCTCCTGCACTCAACCCCCCCCCCCTTTTTTTCCCTGAGAAGGAAAATCTCTGCCCTGATTATTGTTATCAAGCAAAAAATATACTAAATACAGTTCAGAATTTAGTGACGCTCATTATATTTTGAACTTTGTGTTCGTTTCTAAGCGAACTTGGCTAAATATCTTCATTGCTTCTTAACCGATTGCAGCTTTAAAAAAGGTAATGGCAATTATTCTGAAATTGTTCCCTTTATTACACTTCAATTTTTAATGGCTACCTTTGGTACAATCAAACTACTTCCAAGTGCTCTACAGGGAAAGTGGCTAAACTTGAAGTCGGCTACTCTGCTCTTTTTCAGTCTTGTTGCTTTTAATTTCATTAAATGTCAAAATGAGATAATTGTTCAATTTAATTCATGAAAAAGTTTAAGTTTCTTTTGAGATTTCAGGTGGTGGTTAAATCGGAAAGAATCAAGTACTTGAGAAGGATGCTCAGACTACAGGGCTCAAGTGATTTTGTGGAAAAGTGTGTGAAGGCGAGTTGTGACCTGATTTGTGTGTAGCAGATGAATAGTTTTCTACAGTCCTCCATTCCATCCAAAATGTGTTAGATGTTGCATGACATATTGGAAAGCTCCAGTGATTGTAAGTGAACTTTCGTGACTACTGTAACTTTTCAGCTTTTGTTAGAAATGTTAATTCTTGGTAATTGCTGCATTTTTCCTTACAAATCCATTATACTATTTTCAGGCTGGATTTCATGTTGGTTTAGTTAGCAATTAGTGAATGTACCTAGTTACTTTTTAAATTCATGATTGTTTTTTCCTGCATCAGTTGCATAGTATTTCAAAAGTCTCATATTTTAATTTGGATGCAAATATCAACTTCTTCAAGAGACTCCTTTTACTTATTATAACATGCTAGGTAGTCTTCGGTCCTCTCTTTAAGGCAGAAATAATTGCTTGAGCCCAGCACATTCTTAGTGATCATTAGCTGATATAAAAGGAGTTCTCCTGGATCCATTGACTCTAAATCACACATCTTTCCCATAGAAATACACAGCTGTGATCTGCATAAAGATATCCCAAAATAAGCTTTCAAATGCATCTTTTTAATTACACTGACAATTTCTTTTAAATCATCAAAACTGCATCTTTCTTTCTGCTTTGCAAAACAACTTTCTGCAGTCTTTCCCTCCCCCTGCCTCTGTAAATGTTACTTGAAAGGGACTGCAAACCATAATTAAAAAAAATCCCCTCTTGTACCGGAACTGGAGTTGCTTAACTGCGAGAAAAATTGTTGTTATTGGTGAAACTCTCCAATTCAGACAAGTTCTTAGCTGAAGAGTATTTTAGGATTTTATGTGAATGAATTTTTGTTCATCCTTCTTAATACCCTTCTGAGATTATTTACTTCCAGTTTGCCCTGATGAAGGAAAGTGTGCCCAGCAAGGTACAGCAAAGCCATCAAAATGTGCAATGATCTTCACCTAGAAAGAGATAGCAGTATAGAGAAAGTTTCCTAATTACCCTGAGTATAGGGATGTTAAGATTATGTATTAAATAGAAAGAAATCTTAGCACAGTGGCTTGTCTGATTATTGTATCAGGAGGTCAGAGTACTTGTTTTGGTTTGTGTACTCGATGTGCTTAATAAATTCTATTTCATCTGATAGCCTGATAGAAATGCAGCAGCTCATGTTGACCCTTCATGGAGTTGAAGGAGAGTACCTGTGTGGTCTGAAAACTCTGTAAAAACTTACATGGCAATAAAAGAATTAGGATTCATTTCCATTAGAGTCATTGCAGTGTCAGTGAAGTATAACGCACAAAACAATAATGAACAGACTGTACAGTTTATAGTTTCTGAGCTGCACAAAATGTTACTTCTATAAATATATTTTAAAAGACCCACCAGCAAATATTTAAAAATAATTGCAAATTCTTCAGTGATGCACACGCATAAATGAAGGAATTCAGCTGAGGCAGTTACAGTGTCTCCTGCTGCTGTGCCAAAAGTATTAACATGATACTTAAGACCTCCCACTGTTTGCAGATCTCTGCAGTAACTAGGTTGAAAGCTAGAGATCTAAGGTTTAGATTTTGGAGGTGAGCTGAAAAGATATTGTGAATAACTGTATAAGTTTCAAATCTAACAGGCTGACTGTTGTGCTGCTGCTCTTGTCCAAGATGATTTGCGACTTGCTATAAATGCTTTGGGAAGGCTTGTTTCTGTAAAGATTGTAGGAACATACTGCAATCAAAACATTCAGGCAAATGGGTTTTAATGTGCTTATAGTCTAAAAGATGCGGAAAATGCATGCAGTTTCCAAAGCTTGAATGATTCTGTATATCCCCACAAGAGCTGATACTGTCACTTAATTCACAAAGTAGCAAAAAAGTCTTTCTGTGTTTGAAGCTAGCTATGCTTCCTCTTTTCTTTTTTATAACACGATGACTTTGCTGCCCGGTGTCTCTGAGCATTTCATGACACCTCGAGGCAGGAAGAAGTGCTATGACACCATTTTACAGAAGAACAGCAGAGCACCTTGTCTGGGGTTGCACAGGGAGCGAGCAGCACAGCCAGAAATTGAACCTGCTCTCCTCTCTCCCAGTCCACTGTTATGTTCTTTCCCTTGCTGGCAAGCAGAGAGTACCATGGATACGAGTAAATAAAGAAAGAAATCTTGGTAAGCTATTTAAATCCAAATATCTGTGACTTTTAAGTTTATATATACGTATCTGAAATTAAGATAGTCTTCAGAAATGTTCAGTATTTTTGTTAAAGAAGCTGCTTGTGCTTTATATATCTTAATTTCTCATTTCTTATTTTTGAATCAACTTTATTCAGATGTTGATTATGTGAATCAACATTTCTGTATTTTCTAGATATTAATCAGATGATGAGAGTGTTGGAAGAATTCCTTTGAACAAGAGAAGAGCGACATTTTCTTTGGAATTTTTCTTTATGGTCATAAAAAATGAAACAAAACATACAGCTATGTTCATCAGGTAGTGTAATATGCATCTTTTTATGAGAGAATTATATTTTTAAAATGTATCATCAGGTATATTTAGGGTATGCTTAAATCATGCCTCTCTTTTCCAGAGGCGTTTTGCAGGCGCTTCAATCTCATACATACATGTTAACTGAAGTGTGACGGTATCCAAAGCTTGTGGGTATTTGGGTCTCTATGCACAGCCTAGGACCATCCATTTTACTTAGATTGTTGCTGCTTTGGAAGACCTGGAAACAGTTTCTTAGAGGTGGTAAAAGTGCTGGGTATGTAATGGAGCCCAGCCCGTGTTTATGTGCAGGCAGAGTCTTAGCACGTGGGTACAAATGTCAAAGTACTCTTGCTCCTACTCTGTAATTCTGAATTGGGGATGAGTGTGAAAATGCATGTGACCTTGTTGAAAAACTGCCTAAAATGTTTATCTTGTTCATCAGTATTTTAACACTCAATGGGCTCTGATATAGCAAACAACGTTAAAGGTTTTTGTTCTTTAGTGCTTTGTTTTATAGGAAGACGTACTTCTCCGTTTGTTTTTGACATTGTTAAAGCAGAGAGTTGGTCCAACTGTGAATTTATCAGCTCTAAACAATGCTCTCTGCCTTTGGACAAATTTTAGTCTCTTACAATTCTCACTCTGCTTGGAGTGAATCTCTGTGACTGACAAATCCTTGAAAATAAGAACATATAATGGAAAGGCTGGCAAGACCCTTAAAAACTGCAAAGCCAAGGGCTTTGCTATAAACAACATAATAACAGAGTGGATTTGAATGTCATCCCTGAATTTCAGCCTTTTGTCGCTTTTCTTGTCCAATTGTCTGTGTGACTGTTTCACCGCAATACTTACTGGGATATTCCAAAAGCTCCAGTTATTCATCTGCAGGCTCTTACCATAACAGCAATAAAAAAAAAATTGGGATGTTAACAGCTTTTGCTTTCATAACAGGATAAACGTAGTGAAAGCAAGCTGGCTATGGGATGAGGTAGTAGTTAAATTAAGCTGAAATATGTTGTTCTCTGGTTGTGATGTGTGCTGAGATATTGGGGCTTGTCAGCATGAGGTGTTGTGACATTGCATAACTGTGTGCTGATGAGTCTCAGGATGAAGCTTAAGGAAAAGCACAACCCTCTTTCTTCTCCTCCCCAGCTTACCTGAAAGGACCTTGAGCTAGATGCACACATAACTGCTTAAAGACAGTCTCGGTCCTGAAACGGGTATCTGAGCTTCCCCATATACCATATGGGAGAACGAGGCACCTTAAGATGGGGTTTTCAAAACTTAGGAAGCTTTTTAGAAGGGGATAACATAAATCATCCACCAGAAGATACGAAATCGTTTTGCATTCAAATATCTTCTGGACTACAAAGAGGCTCTCTTTACTTCCCCCTCCAGATCAAAGACTCTGAACCCTGTTCTGGACTCAGCTGCTTGAGGTTAGTGCTGCGATCATGACCTTTCTTTTCCAGTATTTGCACTAGGTCCACGGCTGTTGCCTTTCTCTTTCTAGTTGGCAACTCATTACTTAAAGCACTATTTCTATTGCCCTTCAAAGGAGAATAGAGCTCTATTTTGCCCCTGCTGTAAACAAGGGTACCAAGATTTAAATAAAGATACAAAGTTTTACTCTTGCATCATACTTTAGGTATCATCCCCAGCCAGGAAGGTGGGAGTAGTTGTCTGAGCAGGGGAGTTAGCTAGTGGCTGGGAAAAGGTGGGCTTCATAAATAATCTGACTGACAGGCTTAAAGGGTAAACTTTAGATAAGGTTTAGGTGCTTTCCTTTGGACATCCATAAAATCTACAAAAGCCAGTTTATAGCCTGTAGTGTTTATATAGTTCTAATTTTTTATTTATGTACCAAAGGCTAGTTTGATTGGTTTCTGTTATCTGATAACCGATGAACTCTTCAGTTACTAGAAAATGAGGGGAGGAGAAACTCAAACACCTGGAGATAGAGTTAGTTGAGGAGACTGTATCCTCTCTCATTAATTCTTTTCCTTTATCCATATTGTCAAAGCTACTCCGCTAATAGACTGGGAAGGAAAAATTAAGATTGTAGACTGGAGAAATTCAGGTCATACTGAAATGTATTAGATGTAGACATATTAATATAATTCCGTATTTTCAGTAACATGCTTTCATACTTTACCTGTCCTTAACTGAGTAAGTTACAAGAAGCAACATCTGCAGTTTGTTGTGAGGTTACAACTCAGTAGATAATCCAATTATATGCCTTTCTGAAGCTAGATCAAGTCTGCATACAGAATTTTATTGATTACATTTTAATGCCATCACTGCCAGGACAGCAGAATGCCAAAACACTGATCAGTTGCCACAGAGTAGATGGGTTGCAAAATCCTGCAATATACCTAAGTGTTGAGAAGAGCATATAGGTAGTTTCAGTGGAGGCTCAGATGTTGAATATGCAACGTCCCTGAAAGCCTTTCAGTAATGACTGATTAAGTGACCACTTAAACTTGCTTATAGTATAGTTAGCTTTTCTCTATCCTGGAGTCTTGCTTCTGTAGCTGTGCATTTGAATGAAGAGTTCTGGTGAAGACTCTGGTTTGCTTATGTGGGAGAGTCGCAAAGGGTGAGATGCAAAGAAAAAACCATGATCCTTTATGTTAGAGCTTCAGTGAAATTTCAGCATTGAAGACCTAACTTGTAGTCCACTCATGTGCTTCATATCAGGATATGAATGGGCTTTGGTCTCCAGTGTCTAATTTAAAAAAGAGCGCAGAAAAGTCTTGGTCTTTGTTCTCTGGCAAGTGCCTGTCACTAGCCAAGAGAGGACTGGACTCCAGACGCTTAACTTTCCTCTGCTTATGCTCCTCTTTTTAAACATGACAGAACAGGTGCAGGAGAAAGTGCTAATGATGTGAGAGAATTCATGACTGATATGAAAAAAGTCCCTCCTCTGTTTGATGGGATTCATATTTGCATCTCCCAGAGATTGTCTTAGCTATTGGGCAATAGTCCTTCTTGGCAGACAATGTCCGTCTTCTCCTGTTGAATGCTTGCTGATGTGCAGAAAAAAGTTCAAGGTTCTCCTAATCGATCTGTCTGTTCCTCTTATTTCAACCTTCCGCCTCAGAGTCACGTCTCTTCTTTATTTCTAATCCTTTTTGTCACTCAGTTTTGTGCTCTGCCCTCTAAGCAATACAGTGCACTTAAGAACATTATGAGAGCAGAGTGCTAAGGAAAGAACTGCGTTTGAAAGCAATGATTCTCAAGCTATACGTTCGGAAATATCAAAGGTCCCTAAAGGCTTCCCTGATGTTGCATGGACACAATGTCTTAAGAATCAAAAAAGAATAAACAGAGTGACTGAGTCACTCAGTCACTAGGAGATAACTCTGTGTAGAACCATGAGAGCCATGGTATACATCGCTAGAAGCTATCTGTGGTGTAAAAATGGGCATAGTTTTCCACAAATACTGTCTTTTATTCACAATGTTCTGGAAGAGAATATGAAAGCAATTGTGGAAAAGAATATTCTGGATAAGCTTTGTTAGCTCTCTCTGGAAAAGACAGTGTTATGTTCCATTTTATTGCAAATACATAGAAAACCATAATACATTAAAACATCAAATATGTTAATGAACTTGATCTAACAGCTTTTATAGGAAACACTAGAAGATCCATTGTTTCAACAGTTGAGGGCTCACTGTTTGCTTTAAAAAGTTGTCTCATAATTCAGCTTTATGGAACTTTTGATAGATTCTTTCCCTAAGAGAAAAGGAAACTATAAATAATATGAACTACAGAGCTCTTTATGTATATATTTAGAATATTTGTGTAATTCTCCTTTTGTGCTATGTTTAAAGTTGTTGTCTTGAAAGAATTAGTTTGTGAACCTTAATGAGGTAAAATCAAATATTTTGAATTTAAAACTATAAGATTTTTCCAGTAGAAAATAAGAATGTATTTACTATTTGAGAAGCAGTGTTGCTTGCATTATACTCAAGAGACTTGACATTTACCACCTCAGAATAATCTGAGATACTTTGACAGTTGTTGTACATATACAATAATACTGCATTTGGTAAGCTTATATTTAAGGACTGTATGTGAACTATTATGTTTAATTTTAAAATTCCAGAATAAAGTCTTTTCCTTAATGTTATCTTTTAATAGCATTTTCTACTCTTATTCTGTATTATTTCTGTACATGCCTGTAGTAGGTCCTCAGGGGTCTTTTGGAATTGTAAGCTCCTCAGGATCAAGAGTCTAGTATGTGTTTGATGTGTTTTACTTGACAGACCAAGGATGATTTCCTAGGGGGACTCAGATGGCAGGCTAAGGAAGCTTTAGCTCCCCCTTCTCTTTTGCACTGTAAGATACGGTATGTGCTCAGAAAACAGCTTTTTTTTTCTTTTTTCTTTCTTTCTTTCTTTGTGATCACTGATCTTATTTCTGCTCATAGCACATCTCTCTCTTTCCATCCAAAACTAAATGGCCTCATTTCCCTGAGTTCCCAGTGTGAGATGGTTCAGGTACCCATGGGTATGAAATCTGCCTCTGCCTGGGTGCTTTGCAACATGAAGTTTGTTTATTGTTTATGTAATGTTTTTATCCAAAGAGAAAAGCAGGGGCTGAGAAGTTAATCATTGCAGTCTGCTCTTGAGAAATAGCCTGAGAAGTGTTGGACTGTGCAACATGTCTTATATCTTCAGTGTGTGCACCATAACAAATCTGTGCTCTGGGAGAATTAAGAGGCTAAAAGTGAACAAGTTCCAAAGCAGAGGTTGTGCCCCAGAGAAAGTCCTGCCAACAGCAAGGGAACTCCAGATCAAGACCTTTCGCTAATATTTGCTGTGGGTATAAACTATCTTTCATGTCATCAGTTGAATGTAAATTACTTAGTCTTATAGGTTAAAGTCAAAATCTTACATCGAAATCCAGCAAGTTTACTGAGAAGCAAGTTGGAGAGCAGAGTTCGTAACCAGAGAGTTGGCTCAAAACAGTCTGCAGTAATCTGCACTGCCTGCAGGTTCAGACTAGCCTCAGGTTGTGAGGCAAATCAAATTCTGCCTGTTTGGAAAGGCCTGGATTTTCTGTCCAGGAGAAAAACATGTTAATGCCCAGACTACCATTTGAACGTAAAGGAGACGCTCTGGATATAACAATGAATTACACATCTGCCTTAGTGTAGTTAAATGTGATGTTCGTAACAGGATGCTCACTGCTTCTTCCAAAATTTCCAGATACTTTTTCGCAAACAGGTATGAAGATTATGGTCCAGTACAGACCTCTGCAGGTTTCTTTGTGGCTAACACAAACATTTAATCTTCATGGGTGCACGGGTGAAGCGGCTTTAGTTAGCCCTCAGTCAAGCCATGCTTTCATTGTTTAACTCTTTGTATTAAATACTTTAATACTTGCTTTGCTGCCACTGTCTCATCTATCCCATACAGTAAAGAATTACTAATTTTAATATAATGATATGTGTGTAAATAACTCCAATATCTTTTTTTTTTGTCTTGTTGGTTTTAGTTACTACATCCTGGTAGGCTTCAATTTTCTTTAAAAAATGTAGTTGATTATATGTCAGCTGCACAAGAGGAGGTTATGTAAAGATTGGAAAATGATGTCCTTTACTTTTTTATTTAATTGTATGTTACTGCCTACAGGTGTTTCGGACCCATTATGGGATGCAAGGGCAAAAAGCATGTTGGGATTGTGTAAAACCTATTATGGGATGTTTTAAGGGGATTCTGCATACATATGAGACTTACTATAGCATGCTAAGGAGGTAGGACCATGGCATTTGGGGGAAAGGGGGGGATCAATATGGTTTGGGGAGCAACAAGTATGGAAAAATAGAGGGAGAAGGAGATAAAGGGCCTGGCTAAACATAATCAGGGTGCTGGTCAGTACCCTTCTCTGACTGCGCCCTGTGTTTGATCATTATGGTCTGCCTTCTTATCTTTTTCTTAAATCCTATTTCTACTCTCTGCATTGATGAGCTATCGCGTGTTTGTGTGTGGCTGTGTGCATGTGTGAACACTAATGAACTTCAAGCCGGACTAGCCAGTGAGTAGAAGAGGTCTGAGTACCAGCAACTGGATCAGGACCTCTAACCTCCAGGGGCCCATAGGTCCATGTGCCAACACAGGGCATCAAGCACCTGCTGCTCCAGCTGGGTAGATTGAGTGTTCAAGGCTAGCTGCTGAAGGGAATGATATTGTGCATGTGCATATAAATATCCAAATATATGTATACATATATATCTATATCTATGCCTACACACTAAAGTATATTCTACTAACAGACTTCAGTACTGATTAGCTGGAGAGGAGGAACATGATTAGGCCACCTCTGCTGTTCGTGTTTGTGCCAGTGCACTGTGCTTTCTGTCTGCGTTGATCTGTGGGGCTGGCCTTGTGTGTATGAATGTATATGTATATAAATATAAATAGATAGATAGATAGACAGATATGCTATATATGCTATATAATATGCATGTGTGCCTGTTGGGATTGCATGCTCAGCCTCACTACTGGGTGGACCTGGGGTCACAGAGCTGCAGTAACCTTGCATTTATCAGGCTACCAGATTCAGCAGCTTCTAAGAGAGAACTCTAGTTTGAGGAAGCAAGGTTCTTTGTTTAAAATAATCCTTATTTGAAAACATATTTTTGGAGATGGCTCTATTACCTCCAAGCTGTTTTAAACCTCCTGCTTGCAGAAGGTGGTTCATTCATATATCTACTAACTTTGTTCTGTAATCCATAGAGACTTTACTTTCTTAAGATTGTGTCACAAGTTATTTTCAGAGGCTCCAAAAAGAACTGACAGGCAGAAGAATCACAAGTCAAAATTATAAAGAATAGGGCAACTCACTTCTTTATTAAACTGCATATATTGAACGACAGAACAAGCATCTGCTTCTTGGTGTGTGACATTATAACAATGAGCACGTTACTATTACAAATTGGTACTGTAGTTGTATAAATGACTTATTGGAGCTGTTTTTTTGTGTGTGGGGGGAGTGCTAAATCACAGGGTCTGGTTTACTTGTTTTCTCCTCTTGCGGTTTACTTGCATTCTCTTCTTGGGGCAAAAGGCAAAGCAGTTAAAAAATGTTCCAGCGAACAGGAAAAAGCTTAAATGACTTTCTATTTGAAATACAATTATATATCCCTTCCTCTAGTTTCACCCAGACACTTACTGGTATTACAGGATAAAGAGAATAGGGATATGATCCAAAGACTACTGAAGGGTGTCTCTGGTTGGCTTCACAGACATATTGATCTGGCCCTTTGGAGAGGTAGAAATTTGCTGTGTTCGTGATACAGACAATACGATTAGCTGTGTATATTTATTTAGTGTGGTGAACTAGAAATGCATTATGGTGATACAAGTTCATAGCATTTCAAAGAGTTTCTAAATCCTGTCTACAGCTATTCCATGTGAGTTCAGATCTTTGCTCTATGCAGTGTTAGATGACGTAACTGATTGATCTAAGTTATTAAGCAAAATCATATGAACCAAGAAAAGATGATGTTAAGGAAACCTTTGCCAAATGGGACAGTGCCAAATACAAGCCATCCTAGTAAGTCCTTGAGCTCCTGATCCTGTTCTCCTTTCAGTGCTGCCTTGCCCAGTCCTCTCAAATGCCCGCATTATAGTCAGCTCTCAAATGCCCTTGTTGTGTATCACAGTTTTTCCATGTGGCCTGTTTCTCGGGGAATCCAGGGGAATATGCTTCTTCCCTATTGCACTCTCTACAGATCTGAAGACAACTTGCTTTCTTAATGCAAATCACTCTATGGAGGAATAACTACTTTGCATGACAAGTCAAAGACATTGTTTCTTACATTTTCATTGCTGTGGAGTACTGGTTCCCACCAGTTTAAAGGGCAGAACTACTTATAATTGTTCTTGTGAACTTCACCACTGCTGCTCTTCTTCAGGACAGATCTGAGGACACGGGCAGTCAAATCCAAATGCTGTGGGAATAAGGGTATGTGCAAAGAGAGCAGTGAAAATGGGTACATGCCTGTTCCACTAGTGCTATGTGCTTGGCGGCACAGCCCACCTCTTGCTGAGAGTCCTTTAGCTCTGTAAGCTCCCTAAGCCTCGCAGCCAGGCAGTTTTGGTCTTCTCTCACCAAGCTCCCAGGTTCTGTGTTTCTAGCCTTACAACGTTTCTTTTTGGTAGTGATTTATTCTTCTCCCTCCACTGCCCCATCTAGATTTGTTACTTTTGCATTTTAATCAGATGGTTTCCTTTTCCAACTGTTTTGCTGCATCGTGGGGAAATTGGTTGCCGCTGATATTACAGGTGGGTCAGGTTCCTTGTTCTTGATTTTGTGGTCTGGCCCAGCAAATGTAATAAACCATCCTGAAAGGGGGTGTCTTGGTGTCCAGTAGCCCTGACCAGTAAAAGTTAGTGATTCCATGTGGATGGCAAATACAAAGTCTGCCTGGACTTCAAAACTATGACAAAGTTTGCTCAGTGCTTGTGCAAGCTTCCCATTGACAGTGGACACACAGTCCAAATAGTTCAATTTGTCATAAAAAACAGAAAACATTTTTATAATGGAAAAATATTGCAAACCTTAATACTCTGTGCTGTTACAGTCACACAGGAACTGTAATTCCAAGTCTATTTAAGACTCAGTTGAATTCAGAATTCTTTAACTAATGAGCTAAATTCTCTGAGGTACAGGTACCTGCTATTCAGTGACACTGGCAAGGGAAAACAGGTCATAATAACAAATAAAATAACACTGACAGTTCCCACAAAAGAAATCTGTTTTTGAATAAAGGGAGAAAAAGTTGCTAATTTGAGACACAAACTTGAAGTGAGCATTTAGGTAATTATATTTAATTATGCTTAATGTAAGTAATTATAATTATTTAATTATGGCATAATTCTGCACAGTTGGATTCAGTCATCTCAGACATAGTGCATCTATACCTAGGGTAAGCCACTACATCCAGAACTGGTTCAGGGTATCTAATGCTGCTTACACAGCTGGAAGCTCATGGAATGACACAAACTGGAAATAAAGAGAAGTAGTTAAGTCACCCTGAATTCAAGCCCATGAAGACTTGTCCTGGGAGTGCATTTTCTAACACTATGTCCAGCTAAGTTTTAAAATTCCTGAGTGATGCTCTGCTTTTCATTCTTTCCTTCAAGTGATTATGCCACAGCCTAATAGATCCCCTTATCAGAATATTTTTTCTAGCATATATTCAAAGTTTTCATTTTAAGTAATGTAATTATATATATATTTTTTCTAATTATTGCTACTATTTTTCTTATCTGAATAAAACAGAGAGGGATTATTTTCTCCCTACTTCTGTGATGAGATACTTCAATCAGAGTTGTATTGCCTTTTTTCTTTTCCTATCATATTACATAGTAATCTAATTTGTTCCCAATTAAAATCTCCAGATCTCTTTTGGCATCAGTGCCTTTCAGATTCTTCCCACCCAGAAGCTAATAGTTAAATTATTTTTCCCAGATGTATTAAAGTCCAATCCTACACAGAAACTTATGCAATTGCTCAGTTTTATGCTTAGTGACTATTCATATTGAAGTTGATAAGACTATACACAGCGCAAAAATGAAGTACACAAATCTTTGCAGTATCAGGCCTTTAATGAAATGAATCTTGATTAAAAAGTACAAGTGATGTTATACTATAAACTTTCAGGTCTCTAAACCCTTTGACTAACTGATGTTCACAGTTCGTCTCAGTTAAATATGGTGTATCAGTGATTACTGAATAAAACTAAATGAAATGCTTAAATTAATAAATACACTGCTTTAGTCTAAGAATGTTTTATGTCTCTCAAGATATTTTTATGAAAGGAACCTCTAAAGTTCAGAATTCTAACAAAGATTCTGCTTGTTTTTTTAAAGAAGTTAAAATAATCTTTTTCTCTTTATGCATTATTCAAAACAACCAGATACTTTGGGGATTCTGGTTGCCTTTGGAAGGAATTTAACATTTCCAATTTAGTGTTATAATTTAAACTGAAATATCTAGGTCTAGCATAGTTAGCATACTTTATTGCTTTCTGTCTCGTTGAACACATAAGACTGAATTATCTTTACAGCTCTCCAGTTTAGGTTTCTCTCATGTTCTAGACTCCTTTGTTGGGACATTGTCTTCTGCGTCTCTAGGAATTGTTATTTCCCAGCAGCTTTGAAAAATTTAACATTTCGGCTTCATTCCCTTTTTAATTATTTCTTACTAAGTTAAAGCCAAACCCTTTTGATATACTCTGGCTCAGCCACAGTTATTGGACCCAAAGCAGGATTTAATACCCGTGGCCCGTGCTACATGGCAGAATGTACTGTGGTATAGCCATGGTCCCTTTTTACCCTTCTCTGAATCTCAGTGTTCGTGTAAAACTCTGATTGATTTAGAAGTATGGCAGTTTGAGTCCTGATTCAGCCAACCTTCCTTATTCAGCAAAGCAATAAAGCATGTGCTTATAGTGGAATGGTTGCTGAACAGAAGAAGATAAAAAAGATGTGCTTATATTTTGCTGAGCTACTGTACAAGAAAGGTTAGATTTGGTTCCCTAAGTTTAAGGCAATGGAAAGTAAGACATAGTGTTTTAGTAATTTTTTGTGATGTTCTGTGATCTCTTGTTCTGTATGTGTGTTGAGTGTTGCTATAGAGAAAACCTTCAATTATTTTAGAGCTTCCCAGAATGAATACAAGGAAAAGCTTTAAACTTACTGTAGCTGGTAATCTGTATGCGGTCACCAGAGCTTAAACTGGTGCACAGCCAGCTGACTGTCTAGAGTGGACAGAAATTTTTCTGCCACCGTACTATATGTACCAGAATTTATATATGCCAAAATATTTTCATGCTATCACAGGATTTTATCCCAAAAATGAAACTGCAACACAACTTAAAATTTGTTTGTTTGTTTGTTTGTTTGTGTGTGTGTGTGTGTGTGTGTGTACCTTTGGGCTGACGAAGCATTTATTTCCTTCCTGGAGTTTTCAGATGGAGATCTGGATGAAGGTTAACAGACACAGGAATCTCTTGGTGTTTTCGAATGACAGCTGAGTTTTTACTACTTACAATATTTTAAATTACAAGACAAGGAACAGAGCTTAACAGGGAATTGAGCAAGTTAGATAACAAGTGCTGAACTCAGAGACTTGCATTTGCTATAATCATATGTTCACTCAAAATTATAAAAGTCAGCCTAAGAGATAAACAGTAAATCTCTTCCTGATGAGCTGTTTGCTGCATGGGGTATGTTCTTTCCACCTCCTTTATGTCTGTGGGAGGAAACAAGTGTTTTGTCTTCTGCTCTCTTGGGAGCACCTTGAGCAAGGGAGACTTTTCTTTCAAACATTTTCCCTTTTCCCGTTATCCTTGTCTAGGTTCATTCTAGAGGGAAAGAGTGTTTATAGATCTTCTAGAAAGCATAGGAGAACCCTCAGCCTGGTGACAATTTTTAAGAATGTGACAGGGAATATAAAATTATCTGTATTGTGGACATCCCACTGTCAACTATCCAGCAATAGCCTAGAGAAGAAAGTAATATATGAAGAAAGTATATGAAGAAAGTAATCATTTAGTGGTATTTTCTAGAACATTCTCCCAACCTCCAGTGATTTGTGATGGAGGGATTTTTGGATCTAGGGTTGTTTTTTGCATTGATCAGCCTTTGGTAGTTTTTCTTCTACGAAGTTGTTCAGTTAGTTTTGAACCCACCTAGACTTTTAGGGTCCGCAGCACCCGGTGGCAAAGAATTCTACAGTATGGGAGCAACACAAGAGATAAAGAAAGGCGGTTTATTCACTGTGACTCCTCCAGTTTAAACTATCTCTCTTTCTTGCCAGATATCTTGGGTTCCACATGAGGAAGTCAGTACATCATCTTTGGGTGTAGTTTTAACAGTTTGGTCTACTGCTGCAATCTCCGTATAAACACACACACGCGCCTGCTCACACTCTTGCCCTCCCGGCGGACCATTCATGCAAAACCTGCCATGCTTTGGTGGCCAGCAATCAATTTCAATCAGCTCTGTCTGTCCAATTCTGCTCATGTCGGCTTGCCAGTCTCAGTCTATCAGCTGCTTGATGAATTCTCCCAGGGAGCTGGAGGAGAAATGAGCCAGCTGCTGGCCCTGCCCTGGTAGAGACCTGGTTATTTTTGCTGTGATTCAAAGCATATTACTTCCTTCCCTGCGCAAAACTATCTCTGTGAGGAGAGGAACTGTGGAAGGGGGAATGTGCCATTTTGCTGTTTGGAAAAAAGGCAAGGGACAGGTGGGTTGGGCCAGGTTGACCTGGATTGAGCTGCCTAATTTTAGGTACTTAATTTAGGAGTATTGTCACAGGGTGCTCTCCTGTCAGTGTAGTGAGATAATCTGCTCAAGGGTAATTCAGACCTCTTCAATTAGCCTGCTGTTCCAAATTACTCTGGAGATGCTTGTCTTTTCCCACTGACTATAGAGGCTGTCTAAGAAAAATGGATAACTAACTTAAATGTTTAATTTTTTTACCTAGAATTAGGCATAAATAAGTGTGGGCAACAGTGGGGGGGATGTGGATATTCACTATCCACAGTCAATGGGAAGCTATCAAATATACTAATTATCTTAGGCTTGGGTGTTTGTTAGAGAATATGAATCTATCAGAACATTCATGATCAAAGTTGGCTTTTTAGCTTTTGTAGCAACTTATGGTGTCATCTCTGAAGTTCCTTCATCCGGTTCTGCTATGCTGTCCAGAGGGGAAGTTGCCCTGTAAGCTTATGTTTGAAATACTTTAATCATGTATAACTTTCTTCTCTCCTCCCAGCAAAAGGTCATGTGCTCTTTTGTACTGCACTTGTAGGATAAAAGTTTCTTTGAAAGCAAAGCCCTACTTGTTTTCTGCTATGGCACTTTGATATTCTAATCTCAATACTGCCTCTTTTAATAATACAGTAGACTGTAATTTATAGATGATACCAAAAAAAAGAGATCATAGCACAATTACAATTTAGAAATTTAAAGTTTAATTACTATCCATTCACTGTACATTAAATCTACTGAAAGATCATTACAGTGGATTGATTGTTCTCTCTTAATCCATGTAGGAGAAAAAGTTTAGACAAGTACAGTTGAGCCTTGTCCCGACTTTCAACATCATGCATGCCATAAATCAGTTGTGCTGTGTGATGCTGCAGATGGTATATGTATATGTGCAATTTTTATTGTCACATTTTTACTCTTTAGCTTTAATTTTCTTATTGCCCTTTATTCAACTCAAGACATTTTATGATGGAATAGTCTTTGGGGCAGTTGGTAGGGAAGCAAGAACAAAAAACAACAACAAAAAATTTCACATCCAGGAGCTGACATTTTTTAGTAAGACATAGTTTTTAACGGGAAAAGCTGATCAAAGGCAATGAGAAATAAAAAATGAGGATCTTGGTTGATCCATGCCAGATTGTCTAAGTGCCAAAGAACTGCTACAGACATATTTAATTTACTCTTGTGCTTATAATCTCTGTGTCTTTGTACCTAATTCTGTAGAATTCTGGATTGCAGTATACTTCTTGTTTTGGGCACAGAATCTGTTTTAGGCTGGCCCTTGTATTTGTATGGGGATAAGCCAGAGCTGTTGAGTGTGGGTAGACTGAAGTTAACTCTGTATGGACACAACTGCATTTTCTTCCCTGCTTCTTCATTGCTACTTTAAGTTTTGAGCAGGAAGCAAACTAAGATGTACTCTTTCTTTTTCTCCCCCAGGTCTCCTCCTCTGGGTTGAGCAGGAATGAGAAGATGAGCCAAGGTTTGGGACAACTTCTGTTCCCATCTGATCCCTTGCCTCTACTAGACCTTTTGCTTCACATATGAACTCATAGACAGCCTTTATAGAACAGAGGGAATGCTCTTGTTTCCTGTCACGGATGAGTTACAACCTGTCAGGGAAATGAATTACTGAAAATTCATAAGCTTGGTCTCTGGGGTGCTCAGCTGATAGTGTGAGTGACTGGCTGGCCAGCAGCATTTCCAGAAACCAGCTAAAACTGCTTTCTGGGCTAGTTTGATCCACCATCCAGTTTAGTCATCTCTGATCTGTTATATTAGCTGTCTAGACATTAGGAACTGCTTTGTCTTAACTAAGACTACCATGAGGACTGCTTTTGTCAAAACATTATCTTCCTTAAGTACTGTATTTGTTTCCCATCTTTGAAAATCTATTCACTGCTAGAAACACATTTCTGTTGTCATTTACCCTTCCACAGAGAAGTATTAAATCAACTGAATTGTTCCTAATTTAGGCAGAGGTCAGAACTGATGTGTGTGCTTTGAATGACAAAACAGAACTTCAGATAACTTGCCAAGAAATTGCAAGAACTGCATTTTCCTTTTTAAAGTTTTGGTTTTGGTTAATTTGAGTTCCATCTTCTTTCAACTTGTTCATCAATGACCTGGATGAAGGGACAGAGTGCACCCTCAGCAAGTTTGCTGACAATACAAAACTGGGAGGAGTGGCCGATACGCCAGAGGGCTGTGCTGCCATTCAGAGAGACCTGGACAGGCTGGAGAGGTGGGCGGAGAGGAACCTCATGAAGTTCAACACAGGCAAGTGCAGGGTCCTGCACCTGGGGAGGAATAACCCCATGCACCAGTACAGGTTGGGGGCTGACCTGCTGGAAAGCAGCTCTGTGGCGAAAGACCTGGGAGTGCTGGTGGACACCAAGTTGACCATGAGGCAGCAATGTGCCCTTGTGGCCAAGAAGGCCAATGGTATGCTGGGGTGCATCAGGAAGAGTGTTGCCAGCAGGTCGAGGGAGGTGATCCTCCCCCTCTCCTCAGCCCTGGTGAGGCCGCATCTGGAGTACTGCGTCCAGTTCTGGACTCCCCAATAGAAGAGGGATGTGGCACTACTGGAGCAAGTCCAGCGAAGAGCGACAAAGATGATTAATGGACTGGAGCATCTCTCTTATGAGGAAAGACTGAGAGAGCTGGGCCTGTTTTGCCTGGAGAAGAGAAGACTGAGAGGGGATCTTATCAATGTATACAAATATCTTAAAAGAAGGTGTCAAGAGGATGGGGCCAGGCTATTTTCAATGGTTCCCAGTGACAGGATGTGAGGCAATGGGCACAAACTGAAACACAGACACTTCCATCTGAACATGAGGAAAAACCTCTTCACTGTGAGGGTGACAGAGCACTGGGACAGGTTGCCCAGAGAGGTTGTGGAGTCTCCTTCTCTGGAGATATTCAAAACCCTCCTGGACGCGATCCTGTGCAACGTGCCGTAGGTGACCCTGCTTGAGCAGGGGGGTTGGACTAGATGATCTCCAGAGGTCCCTTCCAACCTCAACCATTCTGTGATTCTGTGACCTGAGAACATGCTGCAGCTGGAAATCTGAAAAAGGTCATTTAGCTGAAACATTTGTTGATGGGTGTTTGGGGATTTTTTTTGTGGTACTTAATACTGTCTATATAACAAACAAGATTCCACCTTATAATATGAAACTGCCAGAAGTGAAGGTGCAGAGAGTAATAAGAAATAGAAGTATAGCAAATAAATCATGTCTTTGTCAAACAGTAATTTCATCATCAAGACCTTTTAACAGGATAGTCTACATGTCTAACTATGTTTCTCTCTTTTTCGGGATGATCCAAGGTATCTTATTTCTTTAAAGCAGCATCTTTAATTCCCCCTATCAGGCAGGGGTTTAGAGTTTGCTAAGCTCTGCTCTGAAAAGACAAAACTTGAGGAAAAGGAAAATAAAATAAATAAATCTCCACAGTGCAAACAACTTAGAAGCCTTTGGCTTTCTGTCAGTGTAAAGTGATTAAATTTGCATCAAGGAATTAATGCATTGATGTTCTGCACTCTGTGCAGCTGAACACTAAAGTATATATTAATGGTACAGGAAAAAAATAATCTTATCATAATTCCCAGAGATCTGCACAGTTAAGCAACAACATTTTTGTCTTTTCCCCTGTGCCAGCAGAGAATGCTTCATCAGCCACTTCATTAGTATGCATTGTTGTAAGAACTGATTCCCTGTTGTAGCTGTAGACTGTCACTGGCAGCCACAGGAGGTCTAGGAAATCATACAAGTATGGATCCCAGAATGATTTTTAATTAAATGTGGCAAATAACAAGGAATCTATGGTTAGTTTTGATTCATTTACATTATGGTAACATCATTTTATTGATAATACACTGACACTTTAATTCAAATTTCAAACAATTGTGTAGTACTTCAGATTTAGAATCTGCTGAAATATCTATTAAGGCAATTTATGTTTTGTTAGTTCTATCTGAATTTTCCTCTGTTAGAGGTTCCTTTTCCTACAAATCAAAAAACCTTCAGTTTCTCTTTAGTTTTAACATTCCTATGAGAATACTCTTGACACCTACAGGGTCTATGCATGCCTGAATCTGTTTGTATGCTCTACCTTTGCTAAAGTTATCTCTTGTGCAATACTCCTTTGTGTCATTCCTGTGGCATTTGTTTGTGAGAATTTGGTAACAAATATAGTTATGCATCACCTAGAAAAGAAAAAAAAATCAACATGACATGTAAAATATGTAAAGAGAATAACAATTTTTACAGACAGTTTTTAGCATCTTTCACTGTCTTGCTGATTGTTGAATGTTGCTTTTAATATAACATTTAAGGCTTTTGTCTTATGTTTTGGTGACAGCACAAACTTAAGCCATGGTTAAGTTTGTGTTGTAAACTTCTGTTCTCAGGATGTTTGGTTCAGCTATACCTATGTGTAGATATATATATATAGATGTATGTATGTATACGCACATATGTATGCATATATATGGCTTACAACAAAAGAAAATAATTTCAAAGGACTGTCCTGTTCCTGTTCAAAGTCATAATGAAACTTTTATTTTGTAATTATATTTCAGTAGGAGGAGCCATAGGGCTTCAGAATGGCTTCTCTGCAATTTAAAATAAACCACATACTTTTAAGAGCTGAGGTATAAATATATCTTTGACTTTTCTACTTTCATCGCATTGATTTTCCAGGGACAAATTGATTATGTAAATCAAGTATTTCAATTTATTAGTTCATATGAGTATTTTTCTTTTAATAACTCCTTGCAACATTTAAAGCAACATTTTATGAAAAGTCAGAGAAAACTGTCACTGTACCTTCGTCATCCTTGTTCTCCTATGCAGCTGGCATTATTGAAACATAGTAATGCACCACTTCCTCTGACTGATCTTTCATATGCAAATATGTCCTACCCTGAATATGCATCTGCACTCTGTGATAGGTATAATAATGTCAAGAATTCCACTACAGTGTAATCTGTCAATTGGTATCCGTCAGTCTGTCAACTGAAACTCAAAACATGACTATGTTCTGTGTTGTGGATCTGTAAGACATATTAGCAATAGATTACATTCAGTATTTGTAGCATTCTCACTCATTACAGTGTGTGTTGGGAATGCATATTAAGAATAATGTGCTAACTTTTAACATACTGACTGACATGCCCCCCCCCCACACACACCCCCAAACACCTTTTAAAGGCTGCCGTCTTCTCTCTCCCTCACATCAAAGGATACAAAATGCTAAGACCTGTGTTCACAAAATGTTAGAGGTTTGATCTGGACTTTCAAAAGCTATAAACTGTCTGCATTGCTTAGGGCTTTCGTTAAAAGAATACTAAGCCTTTAGCTGGCAGCAGTCACCTTAATTTATTACCATCTGAAGACTGCATGGTTTTCCATGTAAATTGAGTTAGTAGTTTCAGCCCTGTTCCCAGGGGACAGATATCCACATCGTAAAATGGCTTCCATAGTTGTTACTAGGTGTGTTTGTTGAAGCCTTCACAGTTACAGTTAGCGGGGAGTGGAGAAAAGAGATATTCTGCAAGCAATTCTGAAAGTGCATTGCTTCGTTATCCTCCCATCATAATGGATTTGAGCCATGCTGAAGACAGTGTTTTGGAAGCACTCACTCCCCTGTAGTTGTTTGATCCCTCTTTGGGCATGGATGGGTATTTCAATTTCTGAGGCTGCCAATCCACACACTTGAGTACATCAACATCAATAATAAAAGCGGGGCTGGGAACATGCTCAAGTGGTTGGATCCTGACAGTCTGTGCTGCTCCTTGGCTACCTCTGCCAAAGTCAAATGTGTTGTTGGGAAGTCTGCTGTTGGGAAGGTGGGCCAGCCCTGAGCAAGCACCTGTGAGCTTCCTTGTGGCACACGGCTGTGTGACCAGAAACCAGAAACCCTGGCTCACTCTCATTTAGCAGTATTTACGTAGCTTTGCTTACTATCACATCCTGCCCCCATGCCTACTGCTATTAAGTGAGGCCAGGGAGGCCAGGGATCCTAGTCTGATACTCCAAGGCCTAATCATCAGGCACTTTATAGGGCCAGGATAGCAATGAGTGTTATCGGTTAAAAACAAACAGAAATGCCAGTGGCACTTGAGTGATGCTGCTGTTAAATGCAGCTTTCCAGTTTCTCTGTAATCTTTTACAGTGGCTGCAGTTGCATTTTGCTTGGATATGCTCTTCTGCAAGCTGCACAGAAGTCCTGAGATCTCTCTGTCCTCTTAGTGCTGGTAAAGATGGTCATTAATCAGTCCGTGAGGATGAAGTTAGAGCAGCCATTCTCTGATGCTTCAGGGACTTTTTCCCTCTCTCTCCCACTCATGCACCCAGGTGTTCACTCAAGGTGACTCTGGAGCTAGATGTAGTTTGAATTCTCTGTCCAATGCTGTCATCTTGATCCATTGTTTTAACTCTCCATTTTCACTTTCTGCTTCATTAATTTTAATTTTTCACTTTTTCATCTCCTGTCATC
This sequence comes from Apteryx mantelli, assembly GCF_036417845.1. Classification (NCBI taxonomy): domain Eukaryota; kingdom Metazoa; phylum Chordata; class Aves; order Apterygiformes; family Apterygidae; genus Apteryx; species Apteryx mantelli. Next base: position 40,038,334 of record NC_089978.1, read on the forward strand.
CATTCATTTCTGGGCTTTGTGAGTTCCCTATGACCCCAAGGGACCCTGCTGTTTTTTTTTTGGTGGGCTCCACCCAATAGTCCTATGTGTCTTGCTTGTAGTAGCTTTTTGTCTGTGTTAAGTTCTTATAATTTCTCAGGAAGTGACACTTGTTGTTGATATGAGAGTTTTTCTCTTGTGTTATTTTGAATGTGAGATGATGTACATGACTGTCAGTTGTGCCCTGGAAACCTGGAGGCAGCAGAGAGAGAATAATAACAAATGACTCTAGAGCATAAAGGAGATTACGACTCCTCCTATTACTATTTCTAGCCTTCCAGGAAAGGCCAGTCGATTCACCCATTTCTATAGCAAAGTTGCTAGACATAGCACAGTGAGAGCAAAAAAGACAGCTCATCCTCAGAGCAGGAATTCATTACTTGATAAGTCTAGGTTAAAAACTCATTTAGTTCAGTGAAATCAGCTTTATGGAGGTCATGGTCATTGTGACTGCTGCTGTCTTTAACTGGATTTACCATGCACAGCTCATTAATAATGGTATTATCAGATAATAGTGAAAGTCATAGTATATTGTTATCTAATTCATACAGTCTTCATGCTGTTGATTTATATGAACTGTAGACATTCCTATTAAAGGATGGAATGGAGAAAAGAAAGACACGTTCCAAACATTGATGATGAATATATTTAAAACTTGGTTTGTGACAAACAAAGCCTTTTGCTGTTTGTTGCTTCCTCTGTTGCACTGTTGATAGGGTAGATCCAGAAAAGAACTGGTATCTAAAGCAAGATTGTTAGAATCAAGAGGCATGTTTTACATATATGTAAAATTGTTTTCCAGAGACTCCCCATCTCTATCTCCCCTCCACCCTGCCCTCAGGTATTGCTTCACATTAAACAAACCTAAACTCGGTATATGCTGTCTTTTATTTTAATTTTAAAATTTACCAGATGTCTTGCATCATCATGTATGCCTGCTTGCTCTATTTATAGAATCTTGTATAGCTCCCACCTTACATCTAGAAACTAGACTTTGTTATGTCCCCTAAAGGTTCAGACCTACTTGTTATGTCTTGAGGATGCCTAACAAATTACCGGATCAAGCTCCTTCCTTGCAAAACACAGTTGTGCTCACTTTATTTTGGAAAGGAAAGAGAAGTCATCTTTTTTTTTTTCTATAACAGCTTAGTGGTTATCTCACTCACCCCAGAAATGGGAGAGCTGGCTTCAGCTGCTAACTGTCTGAATAGCTTCTACCCAAGTAAGGTTCCTTTCATCAGGTTATAGGCTCGGTCTCTTGAGGACACTTCCCCCCATTTTGTGCTACATCTTTGTGACTATGCAAAACTTGTTTTTAGTAAATTACATAATACCTGAAAGATTACAATGCAAAATGCAGATATATGTCAATGAAGGATTCCTATGCTATTATAACTACTAAGTGGACAACCTTACTTTGCTTCTGCAAGGTTTATACGTTCAGGTTAGTGTTCTTTGAAACACTCCGACTGAACAACACTGAAAAGATTTCAGTTCTTGATGAGACAGATAATCACTTGCCATATTGAGGTTTTCGTTCTCTGCTTTGAAGTTGAGCCCACAGCACTGATTAATTTTGTGGCACGCATTTTGCCCAATTAGATGAATTGTGGCCAATGGATCATGTTATTTTGACTACCAAAAGGTGAGTTTGGTAGTTTGATATTTTTTTTCTGAGGGAGAAGTACAGATGAAAATGGAGTAGCAATGTCTTTTGGACATCTGCCGCTGAAAAATGTTTGGTGGCACCTTGGTTATTGTGAAATAAATGACTAATGAGGATATTATGTCAAAATGTATCTTATGTTTGTGAAATGTCTTTGAATTCTGTTTATTTCAAAGATATAATACTGAATTAAATTATCAAAATATATTCTCTTATTTTTAACCAACTTCATTTCCCCCTCAAACCTACGAAAACCTAATAACCTACACAAGAAAACAAAATTACCATTTGGAGTGGTAATGACTGAATTCCATCACTGAAAATACTCAGAACCTTCTTGAGAGTACCTATCTCTGTTCTTGGAAATCATCACTTTCAACCAGTTTCACTGGCTCTCTCAAAACAAGAAGCATCTTGTGGAGCCCAGGTGGAGATGGCAATAAGTTGATTACTTTCCAACTAGCTTATTACTTTCAAGAAAGGATGTAGTAGTGTCCTGCTTCTGGAAACAAGTCTGAGGTTAAAATTAAATAAATATTTATATATTCAGTATAGAATTTCACTAGGGTATTGAATCAAGTTAGGCCCACTGGGAAAATTGCCAGAAATATGTAATGTGCTAGCAGTTTCTTCATGTGACACTAAAATTGTGTTCTTTTTCCCCTTCTCTTACTTTTCTAACTGTGATGAGCTATCACCTGTCATGTTGTAATGGCTGAGTTTCTACTGAATGTTTCTCAACTTGTGATAAAAATGACTGTATAGCTAGCTTGTGAGGTACCTATCAGTCTCTAATACCTTTTTTGGTTTACATGAATTTATTGATATTGGCCTTGAGTCTTTTTGATTTATCTATATCTGCCTCAGCAGATGAATTGTCCATTTGAGTACATGGATTTCCTTTTGCCATTCCCTCTGAAAATGACCTCATCACTTGGGAAATCTTCAGGCGCAGTCAGTGCTGTAAAAGGCATAGGGAATAGGGGGAGGGTGGAAAGAACTCTAATTCATATGAAAAATGGTAACAAGCCTACATAAACATGGCCATGCAACCTTGAAAAGAACAATATGTTAAAGGAAGTTAGCAGCAATATGTTTTTCATTGGACAGCTTTATGTATGTTAGGAGGCTATTTAAATTTTGTGAGGTAGAGATGAAACAGAGGTGCAGAGGCTTGCGGGGCCTTTTATCAGGTCAGTCAAAATATTAATGGAAGTGTTTATAACTTTGCTCCATCAGTAGGCTTCATGTACCTTCTTCAATTTTTCTTGGTGTACTTGTATCATCCCTTCATTTCTTTGCTTGCTTGTTATCTTCTCTGAGATTGCTATCTGTAGTAACTCAGATTCCTGCTTTTTTTTTTACTAGTTGCTACGCTGTCCTGTGTGATTAGGCTGTTTGCACTGGAGCTTTTTGGACTCTTTGAAAAGCCGAAGAGTATTTGGGACTTCTCTGTGAATATATTTACTCTCAATGAAACAGAAAAATACAAGAAACAGAGAAGATGATACATATAGAGACTTCAATCAGATTAAGTTTGAATGTGCCACATTTGAATATTTGTGGTACTTTTGAGGAAGGAGTTTTTAATGGTACATTCAAGCCTTATGTGGCTGCTGTTCCCATTTATACCTATACATACGAGTCCATGTATTCATAGATCAATCCTGTCACAAACCATTCATTTTCTTTCTTTGACTGGTTGGGATCATCAGTATTCAATTTTCTATATCTTCATTTTTCTTCTGTTTCCATTCATCCTTGGCTACCATGGTTTTCAGCTTTTCTAAAGAAGTTCTGTTGTCTTTCACACGGTGATTGTACCAGAGGGTTATTTGTAAATTCGGTTCCTACTGTTCCATTTGAGTAACATCTCTTCAGAATTCGCTCAGCGGTGAGTGCTGCTGAGATTCAATACGCATATCTTCAGGTGCTTTGCTTTTAATTAACAGCCCATTTCAAATCCTTCTGCCTTTCGTATGGGTGAATTGCACTGTGGCTTGCAGAGTCGATCATTAAGGGGTTCTGGGCCATTAAACACTTTTTATTTTTCACTTTATTGGATGTTGGATTTTGTGGCTGCAAGGGCAGAAGACAGATGGTTTTAACTCAGTTTAAATCATAACATTGCACATGTTACTACGTCCTATCTAGTATGCTATCTTTTCTGGTTATGTCACTTCCCTGTCGATCATTTTTGTTATCTCATTTGTCAGTCTGATTTTCGTCTGACTTTGTAGATTAGGTACTATAAAAAGAGGTCAATATATTGATCCGTCATATTAACTTGATTGAAGGGCTAACAATAAAATTTACCTATGAATAGCATACTGTGACGTTCCTGTGCAATGTTTAACTGTAAGCAGTCTCAGAAACTCTGTAAACACTGTCGATAAGCTGTACACATGTTGTGACTTTCCTTTTTGAGTTTTAAATAGTAAAAAATAATCCCCTTCATAAAGCATAAATAAGGAAAAAAAAAGATTTATTTTTACACCTCTATGTAAATGAAGTGAGGGTCTACGTGCTTTCTTCATGTCAGTGGGTCCTTGCTTGCACCATTGTCAGGAAATGTGTCAATACTCATGAACCTCATATCAGAGTACTGTTCACCTCTTCAGAGAAAATTAGGTTGAATATTATATCTAACTTTTTTCTTTTTAAACCTTTCATTATATTTGTTTAGAATTTAGCTACCAAAAGAGATTAGATGGACTGTAAATCTTGCTGGTACAAATACAGCACTTCTGCATATTTCTGAATTGCATGTTTTCTTGATTAGCCATCCATTGCATCATTCTTTTATCAAATCTCTCTCTTGAAATTAGTGTCCCTTTTCTTACTGGTTTCCATCACCCTTTTTCTTAGTTAGCATTATGAAACAGAAAGAAGGAAAAAGTATTATGAAAAATGGAGACTCTAAGGTGATCATTAGCTGGTAATGTACACAAATGTTATTCAAATTCTCCCATATAGGTGTCCGCAGTCACTGGAGGTACTATGGAATTATCAAAATGGTGGTTGCATTTGGTAATGCCAAATTTTAATGATGTCCAATTTATATAGTTGAAGAGTGAGAAATGTGAGTTAATGAGCTATGTAATAGGATGATAGGATTTGAGTTTGTTACAAGATGCTAGAAAAGCAGAAATCTTTCTGACTCAGTCTGATGTGTAGCCAGATGGGATTTATTAGAAAGGGTAAAAAATGAGTTGGGGTGTTATTGTGTGTTAAAGGGAGTTAGGAAAGGGAAAAGAGGGGTCCTGTTAAAAAAAAAGAAAAAAGTAATAATTCAACTCAAGAAAAAGCTTAAATGGAGATTTATATTGCAGTCATTTAAGTTAGCCGTAAGGCAAAACCCAGGAATTCTGGAAAGTTTCTGTTAGTTGCTACAGTAGAAAGAGGGTTGAAACAACATCTGCTTAAAGCTACACGGTGCTTAGTAGGGAAGAAGTTTGGATTTTTGGCCTTAAGCATATAAAAGCAATCAAATGCAATCAAGATGGAACAGAGGAACTCCTGTGGACTAATATTTGAAGATCCACTTGCGCAGAAATTTGTGAAATACAATCTCAGTTCAATGGGAAGATGAGAAGAGCAAGCAAACAACCCTGCTCCTCACTCTAGAGATTTTTTAGCATATTAGGATATTTTTTTCATTCAGTACACTGGCAAGATGTTTATAATATTCTCTTGGAAATGGAAAACAGAGAAGATAGATAGGTATTGAAAGGTACCTAACCTGAATAAATATATAGATGCTCTTTTTTATGTGCTCACTCTCATTAAGTCACTGATAACCAAAATGCTATAGGGTGAATACAGTACTAAAATACAAGCATCTAGTGATAGAGTGATCCTTTGCAATGAGGAAATGGGGTCATTTCCATGCTAAAAGGCTAGCACCGCGACTGACTGCAGATCCCACTAATTAGATGTTGAATTCCCATATGGAGGGATCTTCAGAAATATACCGTATCCACTATTTAATAGAAGGACATCATTTCATCATTTTGCTCATACAGGATAAAATCAGCACAAATGCTAATTAAATCAGAGGAAAAAAAAAAGTGGCAGATTTAACATGGAAGTGTCGGCTTTGAGTAGAATAAGTTTTGCGTTCAAGTTTCCATGGCCCAGGAGATACCACAAAATTTTTCAACTGTCTGTAACTTGCATATCGGCCAGCCGCTCCAGAGATCAAAGTGGGCAACTGAGGCAACTGTATGTAGATATGTCATCCTGGATTACTTGGACCTATAATCCACAATGTACTTCATAATGAAGCATCAGTGTAGGTTATTACTTGCAGTAGATGCACAAATCAAATACTGTTTGAGTATTGTTTAATTTATAAAAATCTGTACCAATTATCCTCAGACTCAACCGTACTAAATTTCAGAAGAAATAAATACTTTCTAAAATTCATATAATGATTAATTTGGCATCTTCTTAGTAAGAGTGATGTATTTTAGATGAGAAAAAAGGAGAGTCATCCTTTCCCCCCTCCCCCTTTCTTTCTTTAAAGTGCTTTGTCCTGAGTGAATAACTAAAGCAGAAACTGATTGAGCAAAATAAGGAATTGAACTATAGTATTCTCTGGAAAAGATTTTTTTTTCCCTCTCTTAAAAATGGAATCTGTCAGAAACTTTTTGTTTTTTAGTACGTTGCAAATGCCTAAAATGTGTTTTTATGAAGAGCTCGTTTGGGTGATACAGCCTGAGTAATTTACCATAGTCAAAGATCTATATATGTCATTCTTTTCAGAGTGAAGAAAAATTACTTTTTATAGTCAAAACACTGCTTCCACAGACAATGGAGAAAAAATCTGTAGCAACAAACAAGCCCTTGCAGTACAGTGGATTTTTCCAAGAGCAGAGAAAATTCCATGTTAATGGAATGAGTGCTGATGAAGTTCATATTTTGAGCCATTTAGCTCAAAAAAACCCTTTTTATGGATTTAAATTCTTTTTTTTTTTCCAGGCAAAATTTCCAGAAGTATTTGAGGTAGCAACTTGAATACTAGATGTATCTTGGATGTGTCTGATTCTATAGCTTTAAAGCAAATGTATTTTGGAAAGCTATGGGCCAAATCTTAGTTCCGTATCTAGCAAAAGGATATCTAATACTAAGATATGTGCCGTCTGGAGGAAAGGCAAATTTGTAGAAGTGTTATTAAAATACAGGCCACACAAACAAGGTTGTTTTGAGATGACTTTGTAAGGAGATGAAAGTTTTCAGGGACAAAAAATGTTTTTATTAGATCAACTCATGCACCTAGCAGAAAAGAGATGCTTTTGTGCAGAAGTTCTTCTCCCAGTGACCTATTTTTCCATTACTAATAATTACCTCTCCATAAGAATCTTACTTTGCTTATTATGGTTTCAAAACCACTGTTACTAGAATGTCTTTCATTCCTTGTTACTTCAACACCTTTTTGGGTGTCCTTTTTTGATGTCAATGATTTATAGCATCTTCCAGCTCACAGATAAAGTATTGATAGCCTTAAGCCAAGAAAATATCCATATAGAACTGTATTAGAAACACAGTTTATGTATGGTGACTTTCCATTTGGCTTCCAACACACACAAAATCAGGATAGTTTCAAATTAAATCAGTTCTTTGAGTATAGTCACCGGTTCAAAGGATCAGCTACTCTGAGGAAGCTTTTGTTTCCATCCTCAATTGTCATTATTTTTTGATAACAGTGTTTCATTAAAAAAAAATAATTAAAAAAAAATAAAAATCCCTCAAGGCTTTGCTTTGGTTGCTGCTAGCTATACATGCTGAGTTTTTCTAGTATTATGATGATGTTTCATCTGGGAACTGGTGTTGGTCGTTGTCCCTTGCTGATGAAGCATGTAACATGTACTGCTATTTGCTGCTGCCTTGCAGCTGAGGGACAGGTTTCAGTTAAATTTAGATTATTCATTGGGTTTGTAACTCATCACTGTGCTCATTGCTCTTTTACCAGGAAACAGTTCTATTGTCTTTGGTATCCAGGATCAAGGAGTGAACAGATTTGTTACTGGGTTTAATGAACAAATAATAATCACTTTTAGTTTAATATATGATGGACAGCTCTGTTACTATAATTACAAAGTCTCTCTTGTTGCCACCAGCTCAGCCTGCTGGTTGTATTATAGTTGAACATATGAGAATTACAAACTATTCCTTCTATTTGTTGGTGCTGTTTCCCTCAGTGGATGTCTGAATGTTGTAGCTGTATGAAACTGTTATGTAGCTATTTTTACACTGGAAAATTTGGGGGAGAGGGAGGAGGTGAAGAAGGTCTCATTCAATTAAAAATTTCAGGGGAAAAAAAAAGTGTTCTGTAAAACAAGTTACTATTGGAAAAACTTTTAAACCAAAAATAAAATCTTCCCTCCTCAGCAAATTTTACAAGGCATACCAAAAGCACTTTTAAGTGGCATGTGCTTCAATTTTGTACTCAAATAGCAAGAGGTAAGGTCAGATCCTTGCAACTTGTAACCAGACGCCAGTGTGAATGTTGGGGATGGAGCAGCCCCTCTTGGTAAGTCATGTCACATTGTTCTGTGGAGAGTTCATGAAGCCATAGCTCTCAGAAAAGACAGTTTTGAAGGACAAACACCTCACCATTACAATTGACTAGATTTTGTATCATGTGTGAGGTTTGTTATCCTGTTTTTTAAAAAAACTTCTCCTGTGCTAGTGTTTGCTCTATTTTCTTCCTACAAGGTCTTTGTCTCAGCCCCCAGTTTTGTTTCTAAGTGCTTATTGGGCTGATAAGCCATCAGTGTTTTCAGACAGATAATCAGGCACCATGGAGGAACACATCCATCAGATGTTTTAATTATACATGCATTTTCCTAGTGATGTTTCATCCTTGTTTATAATTACAAAAGAGCAGAGGAGGACAGGAGTGGTTCATTTTGGCCCTAATTTCTTCTGCAACATGGGCTTAGCAGAAATTGGACAGTAATGATTCTGGGAATGTTTTGTTGACAAATATTGGCAGCACCTCAGTGAGGAAAAGGGTAAAAGTTTTAAAATATTCTTTTCAATTATCAAAGCCCTTTGTTGAACAGATTAAACACCTGATTTACACAGATTTCCCAAGGCAGCATCTCTGAGAAGTGCTCTTTGGCTTTCTAACTTCAGAATTGAACACTCCAGTCTCCAGGGCTCCATGTCTCCCTCTTTCTTTCTCTAGGAGGTGGATTTTACTTGCTGCCTTATCATCTCTGTTCAGCTCCCCTTGTAGGTCTGTACTGCCTTATGCCTATTTGCTATTACTTTTATGCCAATGGCCATAGTGAGCAGGCACCTTTGCTTAATTACAGTGCTTTATTAGCTGTGTAGTATTACAATGGTGCTAGATTGGATGCTCTGTGGGGCAAAATTCCTGATCTGAGGAATTTAGATGTCAAAGTGATAGGTATTTCGTGAATACCTATGCTAGAGAGCAGGCTAGATCTAAATTGGACTGGTGCAATGCGAACAAAAGATGATGAAGAGGGATGGGAGTGGAGATGGTATGCTGTAGGGCCAGGGCATGCTCTCAGCTGCCAAGCCCTTTCTTTTCCATGTGTAAATTGGCTCCAGGCCATCTTCATTTCTCTAGGCTTTTTGCTTCAACTTGAGCTCACACCCACACCTGCATCTTTTGTATTTGGACAGTATGCTGACAAATATTTGCTATTATGTAATATTAATTCCTGAATTTATTTGTCGGTCTTCTGATCACAGGGCTGTTAGTGAAACTAAAATTATGAGAAAGAAAATCAGAAAAAAAGTCTGTAATATAATTTTAGGCCAGTTTAGGTGAAAAAGTTACTGTCGTTTGTTTTTAAATTGAAACATTTGGGTGTTTTTGTGGGAGTGAGTTCTGTGTAAAAGTATTAAACTTTTACACAGAAATTGATTTTTTTTTCCTCTAAGGAGTTGAAAACATTAAAATCTATTTATTACTCATATGCACTGACATTTATCATTAATTTTATGTCCCACTGTATTGCTTTCTTCAGGGCAAAGCTAACATTCATTTGTTGATCAGTGATATACACTCAACACAAGGTGCATGGCTGCTGATTAAATAACAGACACATTAGGATCCTTTTTTATGGATGCTGGCAGTAGCTGCTGCTTGGTAGTAAGGAAAGGGCAATTTGCTTCTTGCTGCTCTAGTGGGCTAGCACTGCTCAGTGCATGTTTTCAGTAAACAGTCCAGAATTTTTTTTGTGAAGAATCACCTTCTCCCTCCTGGAATGGAAACTAACAGTTTGGAGGCTCGTGTTTTATGCTCGTTAAATAAATCCATGTTCCAGATTTATCCTGCCTTCATCATCCAGTGTCAGAGGACTATCTTTGACAGAAGCATCATTGTTTCTCCCAGAGACAAAGCAGGGGGAGACAGATGACTTCAGAGGGCAGCTTGACTCTTGTGTGTGGGTGTTGTTTTCTGGAGCTACCTGTTACCCTCCATCGGTCAAAGAGGTTGTCCAGCACGATTCCAGCTCCTACTTTAGGTGCTTCAGGTGCAGGAAATGAAACTGCGCTAACAACTCATATTCTGAATCTCTATGTCAAATGGTTCAGGACATGGGTCTGCCTCAGCTCCGGGAGAGCTTTTCCTACCGGCACATACTCCATGCTGGGTCATGAAACTCATGTCCTGTCATGTGGACATGTCTTTACAGAGGATGCCCCTCTCTGCACTGGAAAAGCACCTGTAGAAGTTGGCATAGGCTCCTTTTTCTCCTTGACTGAGCCCATCTGTACTAAGGCGCTTTATGCCAGTTTGTGCTGTTAGTGGAATGGTGACCTAACCTCACCAAGGCAGCACCAAATTGGGCTTACAATATCAGCTGCTGTGAAGCCTTTATATGAGATGGAAAAGTTATTAAAGTTCAAAAAGCTCGTTGCATGCTTTGACAAAGCATGTAAATGGCTCCCTCACTGAATTCGAAGATTTCTTTTTAAATTATTATTTAAACCTTTATGTTGGTTAGTTATAGGAAATGTAATGGTGAAAATCAGGAAGCAAAGTGGTCAGTACAGTTCCAAGAACTTGTGCAAATTCTGACTAATTGTATGCCCAAACCCTTTTTTTATACTTGTAAATGCTCACTTGCATATATAAGCCTTTGGAGATATAGGTGTATCTGATGCAGTGCAAACAATTCTTCTGAAGCCATGGAACAGAATAAACATGAGATTTAAGATAGGTATCACTCCAATGTACCATTTTTTACCAGAAACTGGTGTTTGATTGGTGTTTTTACTATTTAGGTGAATTGTGATATATGCAGGCCCACCATAGCTATGCTCCTTATTTGTTGGCAGATGAGGACTTTTTTTGGTGGCCCTTAGGACTTCAATTGCCTGTTCAAAAATGAGGCCTAGTGACTTCTTTCCCCAGTTAACATGCGTCATTTACTTAAAAAATAGACTCCCTGCAATGAGTTGATTTACTTCTGGTACTCTATTCGGTAAAAAGGGGATCTCTTCTTTTCCAGGAGGCATATTTATGCCCTTGAAGAATAGTACTTCAGGGTTTACACCTAGCTATTGTGTATTTTATTATTGCTGTTAGTCAGGAGAAACAATGAACTGTGCATCTCTCATAATATGTATTGATCTTCTTGGAGATGATTTGAACAGCTATCAATACCCTCTTGTGGCCTCCACATAAGATAAAATACTGTATCTTCTCTCAGTTTGCAATTCTTACTGTGGCATGAAATCCTCTCACAATTCTTTTTATTCTCCTTAGCAATAATTCAAAAATATCTCTTTATTTTAACAGTTAATCAACTAATGGAAAATTATTGCATTGGATTTGGGTTGTTTTTCTGGCATTAACTTCATTGTTATTGTCCAAGTTTTCTCTTTTGTTGTCTGTAGTTTCACCACAACTTGTTTGGTGGTTTTCAACAGTAGAACTCAATCAGCCTATCTGGTACTGTCAATCTAATGAAGAGAGCAGAATAAAATGCTGGTAAATTTTACTTCTCTGTGATAGAATATGGCTTATGATGCATTAACTATGATGTAGATTTTAAATATAATGGTGAATTCCTGAGCCATGCCAATGACATGCAAAGGGTAATGATACACAAATATACCAATGATACACAAATGTAAATTTCCTATCCGTTCAGAAAAATGTTTTTGTAGGATTTTGAACAGTTTTAGCAAAACTCAGCACATGAAATGAGCAGCACAGAGCTGCTCTTTTGACAGCTTCTATCATTCTGTTTCAACAACCTAACATTCGATTAGCCCCAAATTTTCTTTGCTATTAATTCAGAAATCGTGTCTGGATGATTGCATTTATAACTGCATTGTGCAAGCAGTGTAAATATCCGAAATAGCAAAGGAGCTTGGATGTTCAAATCTACCCCTGTAGCTGCACGGATACTTAGTTTCCTTCATTGTTCTGTGTAGTATATTGTTCACTTGGATATGTTTTCACTCTTTTGGAGTCTCTTTTAGCATAATTGATTAAAGCGCCTCTATATAAATTGAATTTCCCATGTGGACTTTTTAAAGCCTCTGGAACCTGATAAGCTTTTGTAACAGAAGAAGAAATGTTTCATGTGGCTTGAAACCCTTCTCGCATAAAGGAGCGTTTCATCAGCCAGTGTCTGCTCTGCTAAACTCTGCTGGCACAGGGACACCTGAATCCCATAGTCTAACTCTAACTAGCTTTTTTGTCCTTGCCTCAGGGTATGAGATTCAAGAAGGTTGTTTTGTTCGTCAGCAATAAAACACGCTGGTGAGCCAGCGCATTAAAATAACACAGAATTTTTTCTGTTCTTGGAAAGAACTTTGCACGAACTGTAATAGGGGATACCACTCTCTGTTCATGGGACTCTCGGGGTAGAATTGCTGTTTAAAAAACTTGAAGTAAGTAGCAACCATTGGGAATTTAACTTGTATATAAAAAGGAGAGGGAGAGGGAGAAGCATTAAACATATCTCAGGTTAAATTAAAAATCAAACTTGGAAAAACTTTAGCTTCAGTTTCAAACTCTGGGGCAAACAAGCTGCTATCTCCTCACTGGTATAGTGTGTCCTGCAACAGTGACAATCTATGAGCAAGGATGAAAGGAACTGCATATGGAAAAAGAACATTTTTAACCTCTGTCACTTTAAAATATACCTATTCCTGCAGCTGCAGTGCAGCCCTGAAGTGGAAGTTGTTTATGTTTTAAATTATCAGAAAACAACTGTATTATGTTCTTCCAAGGGCTGTAAACATGTTGCTTTTTTTCTTTCCTAAATATTCACAAGCTTTCCTAAACATTCACAACTGCTATAGCAAAATGCAATCAATGAACACTCTTCCCTCCCTCTCTTTTGTTTGAAGTCTGAGACAACTGAGGAACAGAAAAGGAAAAGTTTCAGGTGTAGGTTTATTTTATGTTTCTTTTATTTTGTGAATGTAAGACTCGGACTAGATAATTTTCTAAAAGCGGGCTTACAGTTCAAGAGGTGCAAAGCAATACAATGGCTGTTGAATTAGTTTAGCAGAAAGAACTGTGTGACATACAGATGTCACTGATAGATTAACTGGGGAACCAAATATGTCTCAACCAGTGTCAGAAGAGACACCATAGCTTGATATGGAATGAGAAAACTTTAAACTTTCCTCTACTTGTGTTGCTGTTCTTCCATATCTTATGCACTAAAAAGACTTGAATCAGCTCAATACCTGATTGGGGGGGCCACATGACTAAATGTAGCTTTATCACTGCTGGTCTTGAAATACAGCTGTTTTACCCAATATAAGCCAGTGTGACAGCATGGTCTTAGAGTGCATTATAATCCTAAGGGTGTCATATATGGTGCCATCATTTAGATGGCAACAACAATGATCATAGTAGTAGCTATGGTAGCACAGGAATGATTCTCTTGCTTCTGCTGTGCAGAACACAATTCTGCAAACAGTGTTTGCTTATTTATTTATTTACTTATTTTTAGAATGTTTGAAGTTGGAAGGGACCTCTAGAGATCACTTAGTCCAACCCCGCCCCACTCAAGCAGAGTCACCTTGAGCTCATTTCCAAGGACTGTGTCCAGACAGCTTTTGAATATCTCCAAGGATGGAGACTCTGGGCAACCGGTTCCAGTGCTCAGTCACCCGCACAGTAAAGAAGATTTTTCTCATGTTCAGAGATAACTGCCTGTGTTTCAGTTTGTGCCCGTTGCCTCTTATCCTATTGCTGGGCACCACTGAGAAGAGTCTGGCCCCATCCTCTTTACAACCCTCCCTTCAGATATCTGTACGCATTGATAAGATCTCCCCTCAGTCTTATCTTCTTCAGGCTGAACAGTCTCAGCTCTCTCAGTCTTGCCTCATATAAGAGATGCTCCAGTCCATTAATCATCTTAGTAGTCCTCCACTGGACTTGCTCCAGTAGCTCCATGTCTTTCTTGTACTGGGGAGCTCAGAACTGGACGCAGTACTCCAGATGCAGCCTCACCAGGGCCGAGTAGAGGGGGAGAGGATCACCTCCCTTGACCTGCTGGCAATGCTTTTCCTAATGCACCCCAGGATACCATTGGCCTTCTTGGCCACAAGGGCACATTGCTGCCTCATGCTTAACTTGGTGTCCACCAGCACTCCCAGGTCCTTCTCCACAGAGCTGCTTTCCAGCAGGTCAACCCCCAACCTGTACTGGGACATGGAGTTCACTGAAACTGGTGATATTGCTTATAAGAGGTAGTCAGACAAGGAAGTGTCAAAACCTGTCTCTGATGACGCAAACATCAGTGACAGAAGCAGAAGATTCGAGGGAAAAATAGTGCTGAATCCACTTCTTTTCCCAAACCCTAAGCCTATTTGTAATAAGGGAGGCTTCAAGATACTTTTGTTGAGAATTAAAAGTTTTTACTTCTAGCTAATATTAGAGACAGCTTGCATTTGGATAGGCAAAAAAAGTCTCAGGAAACTATCATCTTGTCTACCAAGACTTTTGCGGTATAAGTTTGTGAGAGCTACATATCAGCACATTTTTCTGTAGAAACAAAGTGGATAGACAATGATTTTATTTCTGTTGTTGAGGGACCCGATACCTGGGTATACCAGGTATATATCTGCCTAAGCTATGTAAACACAGATCAGCCCTCAGGAGAAAGTGCTGCCCAAAGCCCTGATTTTACTTGGAGTATTAATACTAAATGCTCTCTTAAAACAATGTCTTCCTCTTAAAATAGTTTCTTCCTCTGTTTGCTTCTGGTTACTATTTTTTCAGTTCTTTTCTTTTTTGCAGGATGAGGCAGATGAGAAGAAAATAGTTTTTTTCTGGATAGAAATTTTCTGCACAAGTATATCTTATTTATCTATTTGTTTATTTATTATAAATCTGGAGGATTTATAATGGATTCCATTTATAATGGAATTTAAGTATTTTTATATCACTATTTGGAGAAGCTTCTCTCTTTAATTGGCTGATAAAGAATCTTGAGTAACTTGCTTTCTAATTTCAGTGTAAATATTGTCCTACGGAAATCCAGTGAAAAAGGGAAAAATGAAAGGTTGGAGAAAAAGGGTAAAGCAGAGGAGATATGGAGATTTGCTTTCTTTTTGTATATTTTTCTCATTCTTCTCTTAGAGGAGAAGTGATGAGTTACTGCACTTATAACATAGTGCTTTTCCAAAATTAGGTCATTTGCAGATAAGTTACTCATCAAGTATCCAGCTGGATGTAAGATCATAATATGCCTATTAAGATATATATATATATATATATAAGTATTTTTTTGTCATTGCATGGTTATGTATTTATTCACATTTACTGTATATCTTAGATGGCAGGAAAAGCTGGGGTCATCTTTTGTTGCCAATGTTTCTCCACGTACAGTCATGGATGGTACTGGGTTTTATTGCCAGATAAAAAAAGAAACAATATTCCTGTCATACACTGTGGAAAAGAGGATTAAAACCTGTCCAGATGTTCCTCCATCCAACTCACCAAGAGGTTTACCAAAAGTTTAGGGAAAACGCTTATTTAAGCTGAGATCTTTAAAAGGTTCTCCTTGTGCTTCAACAGATGAGGGACAGGGCGTGATGCAGATCAAATGTGTAGCCAAGTATTTGTTGTGCTCATTTTGGGATAGTACTCTTAAAGCTGGTGGCTAAGTTGTTTCAAAAGCTTCATCATGTCAGCTTAAGTCTTCATCTAACTGTATATTCTTAGCTACAAGGATTTCTTGCAGAGTTGGGAAGAAGTCAAGCGTGTTTCCTTCAGGCAAATGGCATAGAATTGTAGTTTCTTAATCATTGGCTCAATTTCATATATGTATTGGGGGGGGGGAAGACCTTCAGGACCTAAATTCAGCTCATTTAGGCAACCCATCCCTACCTCTCCCTGAAAACCTGTGCAAAACACAACCCAGAACAAAAGAACCTGCTGAGTGGGCTAAATGTTGAGGGCAGGGAGTGCCTTTCAAAACAGAAGACGTTGAGGCATGGTCTGTGTGAAAAAGTGGGAGCTCATAATACAGTTCAGAGAACATTTCCCCACCTTGCCATAGGGATCCTCAAAGGACAGCAGCACAGCACACGTTCTCTTCTGTTTTATCACACAGAACAAAAGCAGTTCTTCAGTCTAGAGACCTAGCCTCACTAATAATCATTTTGACTGAAGCAGACAACAGTGCCTGTAAGGCTCTTTTGGGAATCAGGTCCACCCTGTGGATGCTGCAGGGTATCCCTGTAGCTTCTATAGCTATGCCCGAAGCGTATGCTTCACACTATGACTCTGCTTTTTTTTTTTTTTCTTTTTCCCTTTTGCTGATTTTATCCCCTCAGTACAAATTCCTGCACAGCAGGTTAGTCAATGATATGCTTGTTCATGAAGCTATCAAGCAGTAAAAGCTATTTTTTATCGCTGTTTGGATAGGGAAGAGGTGATGGAAAGTAAAATCTCTACGCATGTATTTTTGTGCTCATGATGAAAATAAACCAAAAGAAAACCAACATCAATTATGTTCATGGACTGTTCAAGACGAGAAGAGTATTTTCCCCTATATCACCCAAGTAGCATAACACTATGATGAAAATCATTCTTCTGTGTCTAGTCCCCCTACAGCAACAGGTTATGGCTTGTTTGCTTTAGCCACTTGATTACTCATCTCATGAGGTAAAATTTTCAAAGAAAGTCTTTTTGTCATATTTCATGCAAGAAATTGATTTCATTTTTTTTGTGTGTGTATTTTTTTGTATCGCTTTACAGATCCTTTAGTTTGCTTTTGTAAAACTAAATTGGCTTGTCTTTAAATTATTGTACTTATTCTTAAGATGGCAGTGAAGACAGCTGTCTCAAAGGACTTCATCACACAGCACAAAATTTGTGAGCATATTCCATGTCCCAGTTGATACAAATCAAAATTTCACAATAACTCTCATTATAAATATACTCCCCAATGCTTTTTCATATCCAAATGTAGCCCAAGTGGTGAACCAGATGTGGACTGTTCTCCAATGTCTCTAGCCAGCTGATAGAGCTGAGATCAGCTGAACATCTTCTGATACCTATTAATTTCATGTGGAAGAATGGTTAAGTGAAAAGGGGCATGATCTCTTAGAAGTGAGCAATCCTGCCTTCATGATGGAGGGAGGGCCCCACGTCTATGTGAGCTGTCCTTGAACATTCCTAGACCATTACAAAAGGGGGAGACAAGTAGTGGTAAAGGAGGGGGCCGACAAGCCCCTCCACGGGAACAGCAACCTAGCACCAATCATGTATTCGCTTTAAGCGCGTGAACAGAGACTGTAAGCCAATCATATAGCTATTGCTAGTACATGCTCTATCGCCTGTCTATATATACTCTGTAAAAGCTTGAATAAAGGGAGAACGATCATACTCATATTGAGACTCCGTCATTACTCCGGGCCGCCTCCCACTCCGACAATTTCATCTTTTAGAAAGTACCAGTCTTAAACTGACTGTCTGTATTTTTTTCACAGAGTTCAGGAATAAGCCTGTGTAAACCTGGCAGCTTAAAGCCTGAGGAAAAATGTTGATCTTTCCATGGCTCCAGTAAGATGGAAGCCTACATGGGCTTTCAGACTCTGCGAGGAAAACAGACCAGAATGGTCCAATGGGTGTGCTGAAAAAGGTTAGTTTATGGGTCTTGAAACATCTGGAGGCATTTCATTTAAAGTCAATTAGTTAAAAAGTCGGAAGAAATGTGAGATTTATGATTATGCTGGGAAAAATGCAGGCAAGCCAACTGCTTTCTATGTATACTGAGAGAAACAGATACCCAAATCTGATGGCGCAGTTCTGTAGTCCACGTGAGAAACTTTAGGGAAGGAAAGCTTGGGGAGTTCTCCTGAAAGGAAAGGAAAGATTTACTTAGGGGGTGGACTGCTTGAGGCTCCTATTCACTGCTGTACTGCTCTTAAGAAATAAAATGTTGCAAAGGTGTGCATTTAGTTTGATTTAGCAGGTCTGGGCAACACACTTAGCTGGAAATTGGCAATGAGAATGACTAGCAAAGAACACGGTTAGTAGCAGGAGCTAACAGCAAACCCAGATGGTGAGGGGCTTCCCAGCTAATCCAAGTCACAGCTGATATACGAGGGAAGCGAGATCAGTTAATCAGCCTGGTCAGCAGGAAGAACAGGCAGTCCAGCCTACGGTGGAAACAGGCAGACCCCAGTGAGACCTCTTAATCCCGCAGTATGAATCCGGAATATGTTGTATTTCATGTCCTTAACACCTGTCTGTCAGCTGGGCTCCCGTGAGCTTGAGACTGAATAATGGCTCACTACTACCACAGTTACTTACAGTTAAAGGAGAGGGCTTATCTGGGACTATTCCCAGTATATTCTGAGGAGTATTTTGATTTTCAGAGAACATGCAAATTTCCCAAACTGATATATTGTTGTCCTTCCTTTTTCTCTCCCCACAATGAAATCTGTTTTTTTTTTAAATTATTTTTCTTTTTAACTATTGTTTGTGAAGTAGGGGTTATTGTTTACTGAGTGGCCAGTGTCCCTTGCTTTCTGGAGAGGGCCAATATCATCTCAATGTTTTCTGTAAGCACTAAAAAATTGAACTGAGTCCTTTTTGCTGCCTTTTTGCTGGCAGAAAAGTTACACTTCTAAATATATTTACTTTGTGCAAAACAAAGAAAGATATACCTTTAAGGTTGTGCTCCTAATCTAGTGAGCAATAATAATTTTTTGAGTGTATCACCTATCTTTTGAAGTTAAAATGACTGATAGTTTCCAGAGAGCAGGTGAAAAACTCAGTTATTGCAAGTGTGTGTGCAAGAAGGTTCAGTTCTAGTGCTTTGACTACCAAGCTGAAATTCACTATGATGTGGTAGAATAAATGTCCTCCATTACAGGATTTTTCTTGCATACCTCTTTGACAAGTGCTCATGTGTCCCCAGGAGCGTTCATTAGATATTTCCAAAACTGCTGTTACAAAATATAATCAACGTGTCTAGGAAAAGAAGAATAAAAGAAAATATTTTGCTATTTTTAAAAATAGATAACTTTGGCAGTAGTTGAACTCTGACATACAGATATATTTTTGTGTAGCTGATGGTTTATTACATATATTTTCTAGAATTCTACTGAAAATTACTGCTCTGTTATTATCAAACACTGGATAAAAATGATATTTTAAAATGATTCTCTTTGAAGGACAGTTAGTATATAAAACAGTACGAACATTGTACAAGTGCAGAGGAAGCAAGTGCAATCTTGCTGAAATAAATAGGCATTAATTGTGCTGATTAACTTTACACGTAGCAATTCTGTAGTCATTCCCCTTTTAGAAATATATATATTTTTAATTTTTTCCTATCTCCAATGAATTTTCTCATATCCTTTGAACAGACAGTGATCAGAAAAGTAAAATCACACTCCTCTGTCATTTCTTCTCCGCACTGTATTCCACCCATTTAATCATTAACATTGTCTTCTGTGAAGAGGCCATCTGTGTAAGAGCTTACAACATTTTTTCTGGAACATGCTATTTTGTTTTTTAACTAAATTTTCTAAGAAATAAAGCTTATGTATCCGTTGTGTGGTGTGCATGTATGTTCACTGGGTGAATCTGCTGGCTGATTCTTAACAGTGTGACAGAGGTAGATGTCTTAAAATAATCACTTTTAAAATTTGAATCCTAAAATATTTGATCCTATTGATCATCTACAGTCAAACATAATGACCGGGCTTCAAATTTTCCATTCTCACAGCCCTGCTTGTTTCAAAGCTGCTAAGCTTTAAAGCTCACTTCACTGTTAAGCATGGACATCCATGCTATCAACTGCTTTCAACTAACTAATATTTTGAGCTATTCTGTAAGAATGTTCCAAGTTTTAAAAGTTGTCATTGAGTACTTGAAGTGCCACATAGCATGGGAAATTGTTCAGGGTGCATGGGTAAACCTTTCCCTTCAGTTCCAATTATTCACTGCCCCTCTGTAGAAGCCTAGTCCCGCACTGAAGGTGAGCCAGACTCCCCGACTGACTTCAGTGGGAGTTTGAATTAAGAAGAAAATGCTGTCTTTGGACTACAAATGTTTTGATGATATAAAGGTCAGAGTAGTTGATGTAATTAACTTCGCTCATCACCAATCCTTTTTCTAGACTTTTTGGGCTGGCAGACTAGCATGTGTTAGATAAGGCTGTTAAGTATTTCCCTGAAAACCCTGCATAGTGTACTGCAGCAGGCACAGTTAACAAGAATTGAACTATAGATAGTAACCTCTGTGGAAGAAACAGTTCCATTTTCTTAAATAATGAAGTTCAGAGGCAGAAAGATAAAGGCATTTTCCCTTGTTATTTTTAATCCTCTAAACTTCAAGATCAAAAATGGAAGATAGATGTCTCTATGGAATGAATGAGAAAAAAATAGAAAGATCAATTACTATGTGTTTTTTTTAATGTATGTAAGTTTCTTGCCATTAATCTGCCATTACAGCAACTTTTTCGGCTACAGTACTGTATGCCTTTCATAACTAGAAGTTTTGATCGACAGGTCATGAATGAGGTGGGATAGGAAAAAAGAACATTGCTAAGCAGAAAAGAGGATAAAGCTTTTTTGTTGTTGTTTGGTTTAAGTCAAAAAGAGTGTGCCAGAAACAAGCAAACAATGATTTACAACAGCTGACAAGTGGAACTATCAGTTCTGCTTTTGTTCTATATGTCCTTTTGCAGCCAGTGTTAACCCTGTGTCTAATCAGTAGGTTTTATTTAGTTGTCTTAACATAAAAGCAACAATCCAAAGTGACATGATGCTAGCAAAAAATGATGTGAGTTTTCATACCACAGAGATCTCTAGATGAATGAGGGATCCTGGCAAAAGGCTGTCAGTCTGCGACAATCTGAATAAGAATCTTTTAAAAGTCAGAGAAATTGCAAGGGTCAGTACTGTGAAATTCCACAGCTGTTACACATGCTCATGGAAAGCACATTTGTACAAAGATACTGACAGCAATGTTTGCAAGTTTGGTCTTAAATATATATCACTGGAAGAGTCCATCGTTATTTAAAGGCATACTTTTTTGAAATGCTTAAAAGTGAATCCTAAATGAGATTGTCTCCTTTGTGTTAAAGAGACTTTGGAGTAGGCAGATGTAGTTGTGGCTATGATTCCTATTCAATTATATTCAGCAGAAAAAATGCTAAGCTCCATCTTCCCCCCAAAAGATCTAAACCAATACTTTGAAAAACTGACAGCAACATTGGTATGAATAGCTGTCCATATTTCTCTTAGCCATCCAGATTTTTATGCTCTTTTTCATTTTAAATGAATTTAATACATATGAAAGTTTTAAGAAGCTCATCAGAGAGAGAGAGAAAAAAAAATCTGTTTACAGATTTACTGCAACAGGGTTTTGGTTTCCTTTATATTTTCTCCAAAATGTTTCTCTTCTAGGAACAGAAAATGAACATGCCTGGTGAGTACCTAAGCTCCGTAGACACTGATGACAAAGGTAGAGCCGTGATGTGATCACTGAGGCTTAGATTCACTTCCAAGTCATGAACTCATCTACACAAGGTTCTTTCTATAGTAAATGGGCGTAGGTAAGTGTCCATCCCACCTATCTTAGAGATGAATCATAATCTGGAGATGTCTCTTCCTCATTGTCTAAATGACTACTTAAACTAGATGCCCACAGTTTAGACAACAAAGATTAGCTGAGATAAATCCTGTGCCAGATAAGTGGAAAGAATAGTCAGCAGTTAATGAACTCTTCTGTAGTGCAGCACTTGTAAAATTAGAGAAGTAAAGCCAATGATTTAAAAAAATGCCCAAAATGTGATAAAAAAAATTAATCACACTAGTTTTGACTTTGTTAATCTAGAGAAACTTCACTGAAGGCGTGCTCACTCCAGCTACTTTTGGGTATGTAACAGCTAGTTTGGGAGCATCGTTACTCTTCCATCCTCTGTGTCCAGAGGAAAGAGAGAAGCATTACCAGAGGGTGATTCATCCCGTGCTTCCTGAATGACTAAAAAACCAGACAGCTATTTTTCAGTAAGTTAGTTAATGGTGTAATGGTGCCAACTGTGAGGTAGACATTTATTTTTAGAGGAACTACATATTTTTTTCTTCCTCCTTCTGTGTAAGACTTTCCAACATCCTTTCCCAGACCACTACTAATGATGTCACTCATATAGTTGATAGAAAGTAAACTTGGCTTGGCTGGAAAACTCTCTGTAAATTGTTAAATGTAACTCATCACTTAAATTTCATTTGAACCCAGGAAAGCTCTGAATTTTCCAAATTCAAAATTACAATATGGGCAGTTCTTGAGGGTAACTAATTTTTTCAGCTATGAAAGGGACAATACATGGTGCAAATATATTTGAAAAACCGAATGCTTTGTGGTCTTCTAGAGCTTCTCAAAGACTGTTCTGAGTTCTAACAACTATATTAATACACATCCATTTTTGAGGGAAACCGAGGTGGCTCTATGTTGATTAAGGCCAGTGTTGTTGCCATAAGGACGCTCTCCTCAAAAGAACATGGATGAAAGGATGTTTTTTGATGTAGCCTTTCTTTTGTAGGGATGTTTCCTCAGTGCCTAGGCAGTCTAGGCCCTGTTCTCCATTCACTGTACACCCTGCATCAAATTATTTGAACCACACTGGCACAGCATGTCCTCTGTCAAGTGGCTTGTACACAGCCACAAGGTGTCAAGGCTGTGCTGATTTTTATGTAGGAGCTCTGTGAGTGCAAGAGCTCGGTACCAGATAACAGCAAGGTTGTGTTGGTCATGCTAGGAAATGAAATGGGTGGCATTTTGACATGTATCTTGTCTCCTGACTTTTTGCACTGAAGAATTTTGAATCTCTGAAGTTCAGTAGAGCAACTTTGAACATAGATAAGTAGATATTTTTGTAACAGGGGTTTTATGATATAGTATTGAAATTTCCTAGTCAACTCATTTGTCTGCATTTGGAAATGGCTGCTTTCTTTGAATGATGGCATTAGAAAGACAAACTAGAAAACACTTACTAATCAATATACAAGATAAAAGAATCAGCCAAGTCAATGCAACATCCTAGTGAAGGAAAGAATCAAAATCATCAAAATCAAATCATGTGAGATAAGCTGTGGCAGTGAAATGATGAAACAATTCACATGTGCTCAGTATCCTGATTAAGAAACAAGAGGAATTGAATCTTTCAGTTTTATATGAGCATTTGAACTTGAAATACCATTTTCTTTTCTTTTATTTTTTTTAAGAAAAAGCTAAAAACCAAATAATTTCTCAGGGCTAATGGACTGCTAACCTGTAATGACTTTGTTTTCAGAGCATGAAGGCCAACAAAGTTGCATTCATCTGTGATAAGATGGCAGTAAGATTTGTCAACAAGTCATAAAAAAACTAACAAATTAGTGTGTCATCTGCGTGGCAATGATACACAAGAGTGTGCCCTACAACAACAACTGATACTGAGATAATACAAATAGAAAATAGTGTATGAAAGAGAGATAAATTTTGTGGAATACTTGTAAAAAGGATTTTAATACTAGAAAGAAAGTACATTATTAAATCACAGGAAACATAGAACATTCAATATATTCAGTGATAGGATGTCAAAAGCAATATCTGTAAAAAAAAATTGAATAAAAAGACTGATATTTTATTGAACATTAATAAAAATGACAGGAACCCCAAAGACGACAAAATGCAATTTGAGGAAAAATAAACTCCAATTAAATGAAAGTAAACAAGCTAGAACATGGATGAAAAGTCTTTATATAAATCGCTTGAGTCTGAAAATATGTCCTGTACAAATGAAGTGGTTACATGAGATTGTCAAAAGGCACCATTAAGCCTATTACCAATAGTCTGCTCAGCTACCATATGATCAAAGTTTGTTAAAGCATTCTTTGTGATAGCGCTGACGTTAAAACATATCATCAAACTCCCAGCTATTTTTGTCTTTAGCAGAACCAGAAGTAATGTGAAATGAAATATACTCACCATCATCAACGTCTTGCTCAACATCTGAGTTTTGTTTTGCAAAGCTGCTTTTAATCAGACTGCTTATTTCATATAGTCATAAAGAAATATAATATATAATATAATGAGAAAAATCTGATTTATTCCAAAAGTAGTTGACAAATAACAAGGAATTAAGTCAGTCTTTCATCTTTCAGCTCTTCGTTCATCTTTTTTGTTAAAATGTCAATGAATAAATGAATACAAAAAAAAATCATAATTCAAATGCAGCTTCCATCACAAAGTGTCTTAACAAGCTGTCATTTACATTCACTGACCACATGAAGCACTGTATCAGATCAGTCACATTGCTTACAATCTGTAGAAAAAAGTTAGAGCTAAAGAAAGTCATCAAAAGGTTGGGATTATATTCATCTGTATTCGTCCAAGTTCATTATGGGAAATGAATCCATAGCAATTAGCAATGAAGCATTAAAGAACAACCAATATTTCGTCCAAAATGCCTCCGCAAATAGATTCGAAGCTGAAGATCTTAAAACTGAGATATGGCATTCCTTTGAATGAATGATGTAAATAGCAGGATAACAGGAGGTCTTCTATTTGGATAAATGGCTGTCAAGAATACTGATTAGTGAGTAATGGATTTTTAGTTATGTAACCAAAGGATCAGTCTGACTGGAAGCAAAAGAATTTTTCTATCTTACTTTTTTGCTGAAATATAAAGGTAAACAGTCTTCTGCAGGATGTCCTAAAGAGCAGCAAATAGAACAACATTTAGCAACATTTATCTGAACAGTGGGCTCAAACCCCATGAGGTAAGGGAAAGTCCTGACCCTTTGTCTTGTAGACAGTGGATGAATACTTTGGTCACTGGGTAAGTGAGTAAAAGGCTGGAACTATCACATCAGTATCTTTAAAAATACAATATGAAAAGAAAAGACCGATGACATTTTTCAGTGAATCCATCCCCCCGAATAAATTTTTAGATGATCAAAGCCATGTATTTTGACCAAGTAAAATGTTATTTAGAAAAATAAATCAGTCACAAATTTTGCAATACAAAATTGGTTTACGCTGCCTATTGGCTCATTTTTTCCTCACATGACCAAAATTTTTGCAGATGATAACCAGACACACATTTATATTATGATTAGTGTGAAGTGATTCCACTGTTCATCAGCAAAATATTGCTTGAATTTGTCTCACCAAAAAGCATTACCATTCATGTTATTTCATGATTTTGATTTATTCAGTCCTGTTGCAGTTTGATCAGAAGTGATGTGAAACACAATACCTGCTTGAAAAGTCATGGAAATTTACATAAGCAGAAAACAATTATTAAATTTGGTTCTAAGATAAGCCTTTTGCTTTGAACAAGTTCCCACAAACCAAATTTTACTTTACTTGCTGAAGATAGAATTTGCAAGCAGTCAGCCCTTTTATCACACTTGGATGTTTGCTCAGAGAAAAATACCATCCCCTGAATTGCTAACACAACTTCCTGCAGCAGCTATTGACTCCTTGGAGGTCTTTCGGCCAAATACCAAAGTAGCTTGTCTCTGCTTTGCTTGTGACATTTTGTTTGATCACATCATAAAGTGGTAAGGCTGTAGAATATATACATAGCACTATACACTAATAAAGCATTTATCCTTTAATGTCTCCCAGTAGATTTTTTCAGCAGTATACAGGATGTGTTGACTTGACATGATCTTGTATTTATATCATCTGTTGAGCTGATGTGGTAAGTCATATTCTTTTCTGCTTTACTTCTGTAGAATCAATAAAGCAAGTATTATCTTCAAGGTCTGTTCCTGTATGTGTAATGCAGGTTAGGCCCATTAAATAACTAGAAACAAATGGTAATAAAAGCAGAGGTTAGAAGAACATCCCTGAGGGAAAAGCAGTCAATAATCTCTCCGTTATGTAAAATAATAACGTGCTGTGGAAATGACGAGGCTTAGCTCCAGAGAGTTTTGGAGTCATAAGAATGATCAGAAGATTTCCTAGGTTTAGGAGAACTCAAGAGTCAATATGTTTATTCTGCTATTCAAAAAAGAAAGTACATAACACTTGGGAGCCGAGTCTTTATGGCTTACCATTTGATACAATTATTTATGGTGGTTAAGGCGGGTGTACACAGATGAGTAGTGAGTACCTTTTTACTTATATTTCGCACTGTTGTAAATCACCAGCTGACTCAACATTGAGTGCTGCAGGGCAGTAGGTGGGTGAAATCCTGCCTCTTTAACCCAAGTAGGAGTACCTGTTGAGCTGAGGCTGAAAATCAATCAAGAAAAATCAGCTGGAATATTCCGACACATTATTAAATGCAAACGTTGTAACGTTCTCAATTTTTATTTACCCAGTCATGAGATACCAGGTAAAAATTTTGAAAATGTTTGAACAACTTATAAGCTGAAAACCCATTTCGGCAGTGATATAGACATGTAGGCCAGGACTATTTAAGGTTGTCAAGGCATTTTACAGTGTCAGTGATTTATTCTGAGCCCATTATAAAAGCATCTGCCAACATAGTGATTGTCAGTCAAGAGGGTGATCTTTGACTGACAGCAGAAGCTTCCATTTTGCAAGCAATTGTACTCGCAAAATGCAGCTTTTGCTGAATTAGCTTATTTTACTTGAAAGGGCCAGAAATTATGTTAGTGGAAGCACTGATTTATAAGTGTTTGTCAGCATGATGAAGAACACCAGTGGGAGTGAATTGCTCCTAATCTAGGCAGAGCTTTAACTGTGTATATCCTGTTTTAACAAAAGGGTAGAACTGCTAAGGATTGTAGGGCAAGACCCAGTACCAGACCGATGCCCTTCAAGTTTAGCTCTGGAAAACCTAGGTTTTATGAACATGGTCCTCACAGAACCCCAAATCTCATCATAAGTACAGCTCCCTGTGCACAGACAGACTCAGA
This sequence comes from Apteryx mantelli, assembly GCF_036417845.1. Taxonomy (NCBI): domain Eukaryota; kingdom Metazoa; phylum Chordata; class Aves; order Apterygiformes; family Apterygidae; genus Apteryx; species Apteryx mantelli. Next base: position 40,065,404 of record NC_089978.1, read on the forward strand.
GATACCTTAGCAATGCAGGAAGGTAACTTTGTCCACTGAAGAGCCACAGGTAGATAACAATGGTACAAGGCTCTCCATTTTCTTTAAAAATGCCCTTTTTGGTGTCAGGAAGAGTAGTGTGCTGCTGCTATAAGAAATAATTTGATGGTGAGAGCACACACCAAGCGCATAGGAGGTGTCTTGCTATTTCAGTCTCCAGCAAGTATATAGATCTGGTTGAAATTTGTAGCTACATAGGTAGAATATAGAGCTGTGTAAAGCCATTAATCTAGTATTTCTGACATGCTGATTAAATAAGTATCATTATCCGGTATCAGCAAAATACATCTTATGTGGATTCTAAGGTTTAAGAAAGCCATTGTCAGTGGGGAAACTTCATTGTGAGGAAGTGTTTTCAATTACTTTCCATTGACATTAATATAGGACCAATGTTTTCTACATTTCCATCAGTAATTTGAAAGGAAATATAAAAATCCCAAAGACAAACTTTGCAGAATGGTGCAAACTGCCAGAGTAGAAAATAGTGCTCAGGACATAGAAATTTGCCAGGCAAATTTGAACTCTTTTATCAGTGTCCTCACCAGCAATATGTGTCTCAGTACAGCCAGATACAAATGTAGCCCTTTCAAAATGACAAATGCAGAGTTTAGATAAAATCTGTGGACTGCACTTTGGAAAGGTTTTAAATGTAACCTTTTGAAAAGGTCTTCTAGTCATCATAATAAATAAAAAAAACCCTGAATTTGAACTCCCATTATGAAGCTGCGGAGAGAAAAGCCAACAATCCTGGGATGTTACGAATTAAGTATTTTTACTTCTGTCTGTGGCATTAATGCCTGTGTCTGAGCGGATATGTAAGAGAGGGCACGTGATGATATCTGTGCTCTGGGGTCAAGGAGGACTGATCAGTTCACATCCATACTGCTCAGGGCTGGCCTTCTCTACATCAGATTTGTCCTGGATAGAGCTGGTTGGGTCAGTTCAAAGCAGAGCTAGGGAATAAGTTAACAGTTAAGGTGGATGACTGGTGTTCAAGCTTGCTCCTTGGCCCTCTTTTCCATAATGCAGAATATAGGTGCACCTGTTAAGACCTTAATTAGAATAGTGATATGTTTTTAGTGCACATATTTTCAAAAAGGTGCAGGATAATTCTAGAGAGTTCAAAAAAAAGAGTCAAGTTGTCGGAGTGGGAGACGGACCCGGAGTAACGATGAGTCTCAATGAGAGTATGATCGTTCTCCCTTTATTCAAGCTTTTACAGAGTATATATAGACAGGTAATAAGAGCATGTGCTAGCGATAGCTATATGATTGGCTCACAATCTTTGTTCACGCGCCTAGAGCGGACATATGATTGGTGCAGGCTTGCTGTTCGTGTGGAGAGGTCTGTCGACTTGTTTACCTCCTTGTAGCTTCCTTCTTTTGTGCTGTTCAAGGGCAGTTCAAGGACTGTCCCTCGGCCTTCAGCTCGCTCCTATCTCCGCATATATGGGATTGCTCATTCCAATGACGTCGTGTCCTTTCTCGCTTAGCCACTCTTCCACAATTCCCCCTTCTTGTTTTTGAGCAATCCAGGCTTGATTCACTACCTTCTTCAGAGCCTTTTTAATACAACTCAATGCCACACATAAGCACAAACCTATAACTACAAGGATTATCAGGATGCGCAAGCCTTCAGTAAGCAGCCCTATTAGCCATTGCGGTAAATTTCCAAACAGGTTAGTTAGCCATTCGTCTAATATCCCATGGTTCTGACGGATTTTGCTTGCGTGCTCCTTCAACCACTGCAACTGTTTGTGAATGGATTCACCATGATCAGACAAATTCATGCAACACATACCTTCAAAATCCTCACAACCATGGCCTTGCGCTAATAACAAAAAATCAATTGCGGCCCTATTTTGCAGAATGGCATGGTGCAGACTACTTTGGTCCTCTGACAGGCTCTCTATTACCTCAGTGGTGACGTTAGCTTGCTTCTCTGCCCAACAAGCCAATCGTCCTATTTGGTTTAAGGCGTTGCCTGCTGCTGCCCCAGGCACGAAGAAAGACAAAAATACTCTTTCAGTAGGACTGCGTAGGGAAACCTTATCATTACAATCTGGTGAAAGCCCTACGGCCGCCCGTTTACTACGGGTGGTGGTCCTGTTCCCTGTTACATTTTTCCACCAATTTTTATCTGGTGCCAGCAGCATCAATTTGCCAAGATAACATGGACCACCCATTACGTTTT